>NC_058048.1:14726302-15401302 GCF_020085105.1 Siniperca chuatsi | reverse complement strand
ATATGCACACACATCACAGTTTACGTGACTGTTGTGACTCCAGGTGTCTCCACCCGTCTCCAGGTGGCTAGCTGGCTCTAGCTATCTAGCAGTGAACAATCGCATCTGAGAGGAACAGAATGAAAAAAGACTGCACACAGATCTATGCTCTGTGTTTGTTGATGACACACAGCTGTCTGCAGAGATCAGGCTTAGGTCTTGTCAGGAAACAAAAACAGATAAATTAGTGTGCAGACTTTTCTGCTCTGCTGAAACTGATAATTAAAGTGGATGTCTGAATCGTCTGGTTCTGACAGTCCATAGCTGTGTGGGATAACCTGTATCTTCTGAATGTGCATAACGAAGACAGCCTTACAGGTGGTGCAGGTCTTTTATTATTAATCTTCAACTATCTTGCACATGAAGTCCTAAAAAATATATTTCACTCATGTTTTACTCTTGTTGCATTTTTTGACATTTTTGACTTTTTCACTACATTTTAACATTTTTATGTATCCTCTAATTATCCCATAACTGTGGCCACAGTGGCTACAATTAGAAAGAGATACATAGTCTGGCTTTAGCTGCGAATAAATTACTTTCCCTTATACGCTATCTTGTAAAAAAAAAAACAAAAAAACAAGAATAAATCTCTGTCAAGCATGCACACAAACACACACACGTCTCGCAATCACACACATTCATATGCATAGTACCTACACAGACACACACTCAACAAGAAAGAATGAGAATCAAGACGAGAGTGTAATTGCAACCTAAATCCTGTGATTAGAGGGAGTGAAGCAGAGAGAAGCTGATCAGCTGATTTGGTTGATTAGCCTGACGCTGACGACTTTAATTCACTGCAGAGTCAGACAGAGGACATGGCAGCATAAAGGAGTGTACCACTGTCTCTTTTTATTTGCAGAATAGCCTATCCCTCACTTAGTCAGCTGTACCTTGGCAAAGCTTGAAAAAGGAGTTGTGTGTTTGCGATGTCATGACTTTTCCTTCTTCCAGAAACAACATAATCGACTAATTGAGAGTGCTTTGTTCACCTTTTTAGTGTAAAATAACAATCTTTTATCATAAGCACATCTGCCACTTCCTCGCACATGCAGAAAATTCTCAGGAAGAATCACGAAACCAAGCATGCATTGTATTTCACAGCTTCCTAAACAAGATAACTAAACCAAAATGTGCTTTTTTAAACTGATTCTTCTTTCTAAATGATCAGAAGCTTAAGTCAAGAGCTACAAAACTTTTCCTTTCCTTCCTTGCTATATTCTTATTTTGTCCAGGTTCCCTCATCCCCAACTGCTGAATCCAACAGCAGTTTGACAGAAGGTCAAACTATAAGGCCCAATTCTCAGAGAGGTGAGGTAAACTCTTGTCCTCTGCCTGATGAGTCTAGTAGCTCTGAGTGCTGGTGCTGAGGAGCTGATATGGCTGCAATTTGATGGAGAATTGCCAGAAGCGAGGTTACCCTATATGTGATGTGGTAGATAAGAGCGGATGTAGTGCTGAATATGTGAGCTCTGCCTGACTGCTGCTGCCTCTCCCCACAGCGCTGGAGCTGAAGGGCAGTCTTGTTCATAGAGAGGGTCCTAATTTAAAAGCAGCACAGATCAAGCACTGACACTGTTCCCCGGCAAAGTGGCAGTTTCATTGGGCACTAGTAATTTTTTTTTCCTTTTTATCCCATCTGTGCCAGTTCTGTAATGGCTTGGTTGGCAAAAAATGCTGGCACTGCAGGTGTAACCTGAACAGCATTAGTCTGCATCGGTTACATTAACCTTTCTTCCTTTGATATCTCTTTATCAGCCCTGCAAACTCAAGTGGGATGAAAAAGGTAAGTTCTGAAAATGAACCCCTTTAGGGTGGGTTGGGGGCATAAGCAAATCTTTTGTACAGTATGGCGACCTAAAAAATTAAGAAAAGAAAGCTGTTGTCTTGTTTACAACCTGTCTTATCACAGCTGACCGCTCACTTCTTGCCCCGCTGGATATTGTAGCGATATCAACGTGTTTCCAGATCTCTGCAATTACTTTGGTACTTTAGTATTAAATTGAAATGCTCTTTCCAAGTAACAAACATGCAGTTCCAGTCTAACCTAAGTGTAACCATTTACAGCCAACCTGTGTCATTACAGCAGTAATAGCTGCTGCAATTACAGCACTAGCACCAAGTGCAGACAATGAGGTGACACAACTTGAGTTTTTTTTTGTAGCAGTTGTTTTTGTGCATTTTGTTGAGGTTTTAGATTTTAAGACTGCAAAATGTTTTATGAGTTTTGTTAACTTGAGTTTCAAATGAAAACTGAAACCCAATATGACTTCAAATTACACACAAATATAAAGAAACTATATAGAAAATGCATTTATCAAAATTCAGTTTAATCAGCTTGTAATGAAATAATTTTGTCCAGTTGCACACTTTGTTGAAAAAGCCATATAATTAGAACTGCTGTACTGCTTGGAATATAAGTGTCAAGTGTGCATTGACTCCATAAACACAAGCACCACTGCTCTAGAGGAAATGCATGATGAAAGAGATTGAGAATTAGTTAATGTCTGGTGTCAAAGAGGTAAACAGTTTCAGATAAACACACAGCTGAGGAAGACAAAATGATCCATGCACTGTAAATTGTGGCACTTACACGTAAGTCTATAGGCTATTCAAAAGGACTGATGAAAAAGAATTACTAAATTTAGTACTGCTATATGATGTATGCAGCTTGTCTGTCATGAAACAAGAATATGGAAACAACATGTAGCAATGCAACACTTTATTTACCATGCACAGTCCATCAGTTATATATACACACTAGTACATACTATATACTCAGACCACAATTAGTTTTCCGTGGGTGGTCTGCTATCCCCCTCTTGACTTGACTTGAATTTTGACTACATACAACAACAACACATATGGGACAAACTGATGTGCTTCAGTGAGGAAATGAAGAGTTCAGAATATGCCCCAGCATCTTGACAAAAACGATTTGCGTGATCCACCATACTCTCTCCGTAACTCTTGATTTTATTTGCTAAAAAAACTGTCAGACTATTCCAATTGACTGGACCAGAGATGATACTCAAAGGGTTGACAACTTTAGACAGAAATGTTAGAAAATCAATGTTTACTAGCAAAAAATTAAGATTTAAAAATGGAGACACATACTTACATTTACCTGACAGACATTTAATATTATAACTATTTTATTATTTATATATTTTAATAATAATAAAATGTTACAGCTGCTGTTTGTTTTTTTCCATTACATGAAATGACAATGTGTGGGTTTGATAGGGACATTAACCGATCAGTAATTCAGTGTCTGTGCTGAGATTATATTACTGGATGACATCCAGCTGACACACTTGCCATTTTAAACTGCTCACTGATGAAGAACAAGAACAAGGTTATGGTCAAGGGACTAATAATGAAATACATCTAATCAAGCCAAAACCATATCATTATTACATTTTGTGCATATATCTTTTGTTTTTTGCAACTTAACAGCCCTGAAATTGTCTCCAATTGAGGCCAATTGATTGTCACCAAATAAGGATGGGATGGGTTCCAATAGCCAGTTCCATTTTTGATCTGGTTCTAAGTTGGTAAAATACCCAGATTCGTTAATCCAAGTGCCCAACAAATCCCTTATCAAATCTTTCATCCACAATCTCTCTTTCGTTAGTCTCTTTTGCCTCTTTCTGACACTACAGACATTTGCAAATTAAAAAAAAATACATATACGAATGTGTGATAACTCAGCAACACAGTTGTTAACAAGACTGACTGACTGAACATGGCAGAAAGCCTTTACTTTAACTTTCCAAAGTGTGGATTCACTTTACCAAAGTCAACGAAACAACTGCAAAACGCACTATTTGCTGGAGGGTACTGGAAGTCCCTTGCTTAAAACGTTTTATCTGCCGTCCATCATGTTAGTGTAAGAACGTGTGTTAAACTGTATTCTGTGAAGTGCATCGTGCATGCAGAAAAATGCCATTTATTGAGTTGATGTTTGCTGAATGATAAAAACGAATATTATCTCTGTTGTTGTTTTTTTGTTGTTCGTTGAAGATATTTTTGGTGGAATTTTTCCGTCTGTATTGGACACAGTGAGAGTGAACAGGCAAGGGGGAGAGAGAGGGGCATGACATGCAACAAAAGTCGCCGGCTGGAGTCAAGCCAGTGGCGTTGCAGTTATATGGCATGTGCTGTAACCATTTGGCTAACAAAGTGCTGTGTTGTTTCACTTTACCTTCTACAACTTCTGCAGTTATAGCACAGCCTCCAAGTAAGGAGTAAATGCTATTTCCCCTCGCAAAAAAAGGATAAATTAATCAATATGTGTTGAAAACCCAACACAGTAGAATATCTGCAGTTTAGGTATTATACTGAGTAAAATAAAAACAGCACATATTCAAGATGTGTCTTCATTCTCAACCAAACAAACTACCTAAAAAGATTTTATAAAGGATTCAGAAGGAATCAAATTCAATACGCTGATTTGGAGCTGGATTGAGATTCAACAACCCCATTCGAACCACATCTTTAGTCATGAATCATAGATACACATAATTTCCATTTAAATGCTTTACTGCGCCAATTGAAATACTAACAGTACTTCCTGCTGTTAGTTGTTGGGTTTTCAGTGAGCAGTAAGGTAGGATGTAAACAGTTTTGAGACAGTAAATTGAAATAAGCGTGGGTACACACACACACACACACACACACTTGTAATTTAATGGTCTAAGATTTTCAGCAGCCCACACTGTTCAGCTGCTCAGAAAAAAGGGATTTTTTTAGATGCAGTAAAAACACAAACACTAAAACATGATGGAACAATGTCCCTGTTTGTATGTAGCTAAAACAAATGCTTCTGACAATGTAATGGTCTCATGTGCGTCCAGACCACACGGTACTGTGCTCCACTGATTTTCAGCAATACCATTTCTATAGTCTTATAGTATTATAAAATCTAATTTGAGCCACAATGAAATGCATCCATGGCAGAGCTGTGTCTCCATTTTGTATGCAGCTGACTCTAGAACAGAATAGGATTTTTATTCAAGGGCAAACAGACATTTAATATTAAATGCATTCAAGGAAGGCTTTTCAGCAGACACCGAGATGTACAGACCCTTTTACAATTTAATTTAATTAACTCTGAGGGACTTTATCAGCAGTTATTTCAAGTGTTGCAACATTCCTTTAAGGAGTCATCATCACACCATAGGTAAACAGCAGCCCTGTTTGTGTTCATCTGAATACAAATTCTTAGTAGTCTCAAGGGAATACAGCAGACGACCTACTCAGTAGGAGGCCATTGGGCATATAATTTGTAGTTTTACCATTTTACTTGAGAAATATGAAATTAGCAAGCCTATTTCGACTAGTGCAATGAAATTTATTTGTATGTCCCTGTTTTTCAGCTGAAACACTGAGCAAAGAGCAATGGGAAATTGACAATACAGGGCCATAGATTACTAGGACCCTGCTTTAATAAAATGACTGTTGGTTTGATTTGTAGCAGATAGTAAATGAGCATAAAACCTCTACTAAAGTGCAGTCTCATCATTTTGTACATGTAAACAAAGTCAATGTCTATAAAGCCAGTGCTGTTGATGCGGTTGAAATGACTGTTATAACAAAGAGCTACATGTGCCATAATTCTAAGATACACATGCACAGCAGGGCATCATCGACATTGACTAAATTTTCACTGTGGTGTTAAGGTGTAATTTCATGTAGCTAGTAGGGATGCACGATATTGGATTTTTGCCGATATGCAAATATGTCCAACTCATTTCGGCCAATTGCTGATGCCATGTATGCACATATTTTTCCCACCTAATTGAGGAGTCTCCCCTGTAGTGGAATTAACATATTATGCCTGCTCTTATCGTTATGGCCCACTGGGAGATGCAGACATAAAATACAGTGCTTTTCAAAATGTACACATTCACTGAATGAAAACAACAGGTTTTTTCGCTGCTGCCCGTTTCTCTTTGTTCTTCACAAATACAACGTAATGATCGGCATGACGGCTCTTAAGATGGGCAATTAAATTTGTAGTGTTGAAGCAATGCAATGTGGCTCCTCCTCGCATGACCATTGCTGAGCAATCATTGCAAATAGCAACTTTGCTATGTGCTTCGGACACTTCAAAAAACCTCCATACCGCAGACATACTCGCGCCACATAAGCATAATTAAAGTGTAATCTTGTTGGTCTGTCATATTAGCAGAAATGTTCATTCAGGGCCGATACGATATTTCATTTTAAAGCCTTTATTGGCTGATACCGATGACATGCCAATATTATCGTGCATCCCTAATAGCCAGTAAACAAATTGAACATGTGATCTCCTATAACATCAGGGGGGAAACATATAAAACACACTTTTTTCCATGCCCTGTTGGTTATGAAACAGCAGAGCAGTTATAAGACAGTGGGAAGACAGCTATAAAAACAAAAACCACAATCAGCTACAGGAAGTAAGCTGCCAGGGCTCTGAGAAGCTCAGTAGTATACTTTGACAGCATCCAGTTGATGATGAATAGGGGTGTGTGTGTGTGTGTAGTGACCCAGTCAATGGATTGCTAGCAGGGCAGAAGATAAGGAGGCTAACACAGTGACCCGACTGTAAACCTCTCAGCTAAGTGACTATGGGCTTAGCTGGATCACTAGCTGTATGGCAGTATTCGCTCAATGGTTTAGCGAGTCTAACACTAAATTTTTCTACTTTGACATCACAAAGTAGTATCTATCTGAATTAACTGTGTAGCTACTCCCAGAAATACTTTCAAGATATTCTGGGGCTGCAACTAACAATTATTGCCATTATCTATTAATATATTTTCTAAATTCATCGATTAATCACTTGTTCTATAAAATGTCAGAAAATGTAAAAACATGTCCATTGCATTTTCCCGGAGCCCAAGGTGATGTCTTTAAATAAACAGTTTTGCCCAACCAACATTCTAAAACCCGAAGATACAGCCAGCAGCTAGAGACTTGGCTGTAATGTTCAATTCTTCTGGGAGCTTTGATTAGCACGTTAAAAAAGTAGTGCAGTCTCCTTTCTGTTAACCAAGGAATATATAATTGAGCAGTTTCTGTCCAACAGAGTCTTCTGTGTTTCTAAATCTTCTCACTTAAAAGGGACAGTTATAATAGATAGATATTTTTCCTCTTACCTGTAGTGCTATTTATCCTTATAGATTGTTTTGGTGCGAGTTGCCGGGTTTTGGAGATATCGGCAGCAGAGATGTCTACATTTTTTTTTTAAATATAATGGGACTATATGGAACTTGGCTTGAGGTACTCAAAGCGCCAAAAACATACATTTTAAAAACTCAACAGCAATGTCTCTTTCGAGAAATCATGACCCAGTTACTCAAGATAATCCACAGATTTGTTGTGAGCAGTTTCATGGAGGAACTAATTTCTTTCTATCGATAGTTCCTCCATGAAATTGCTCAGCCAAGCATTATCATGGACCTTTTAACCTGTGGTGTTCCGATCAGGGGGTTATTATTTTCACATCCAACCTGTTTGGTCGTGCTGGTGTGTAAGCTCTCAGTCAAACTCTAGTGCAAACTAAATCTTTTTGTGTGAAATTAAAGCAGACCAATCTCAGGATTTTGTGATAGTAGATATCTGATTTTAGCATGAATTCAAAAGCTAAACTACTATGAAATCCATCTGCTGATCATGGGAACTGTCAAAAAAGTGACCTGTATAAGCACTAAAAGAACTAAAAGGCAACAATGCTGTATGTTTTTCCTTGGTATGAATCAACTGAGCTGGACCCACTATAAAGAATTAAGGACCCTACAGTGATAGAGCTGAAGACACTCCTCCAATAGTGTTACTATCTCCTAACAAAAAAGACTGCATACTTTTGAATTAGCCAAATAGCAATCTGGCATGTATTTTACTTGTGGCTTAAAGACTTGATAGAAATAGTGTGAAACAGTTGTAACAGGCATTTTACATGTATGTAGACCGTGGCAATCCCAGATGACTGCAACAATGTTTACTAAACTGTGGAACTCGCTGCCTCTGGGATATTAGAATGGCAGTCTCTCTGTATTTTTAAAAGGAAATTAAAGACCTATCTTTTTAATTAGAAGTTGGTTCTTACATTATATTTATTCTTGGTTATTTTTATTATTGAGTTCTATGTATTGACTTTTAACACTTTGTTTTATTGTTGTAAATTTTAGTCTTACAAAATGTTTTTTTCTTTTTTTGTTGTTTGTTTTGTGTAATTTTACTATGTAAAGCAGTTTGGGTTACGTGTTTGTATGAAAGGTGCTATATAAATAAAGCTGATTTGAGTTGGTAAATTTGGTCAGCTCAGGCCACACAGTATTCAAAGGATTTTGTCTGGGCCCTGAGAAAAAAAAGGGATCTGCTGACAAGACGTTTTCCAAGATTACAGACAGCAGTGCTTTGGTGTCAGAAGATTTAGGATCTGTGACTCCATGGCAGATTGAAATATTCCTGAGACAGATTTTTAGTGAGTTCTCTCAGTGTGCCCTGAATGCAGAAGTCCCTGGTCAACAAAACTTTTTTTTCTTTTGGTGGGGGGACAAAATGAAGAACACTGTATAATCTCCCCTCAATCATTTTGATGGATCAAACCTTCACTTCCCTGCCTTCATGCACACACTTTCTCTCTCTCTCTCTCACACACACACACACACACACACACACACGAGATCATGTTGTGAATCCCCCATATTCAGTACATGAGATAAAACAATGGTTGTGTGTGTGTGATTTTACTATTTTGTTGTACAGTTTAAGCAAAAACCGCAATAGTTCATTTCCATTACACCTTAGATTCTAATGTTTAATTGATAAAAGACATACTGTTGGGTCAAACTGTTGTAACTTGTTCTCTGTAAGTTAATTATTTGAATTTCGATGGTCCCTAACACACTGAATAAATGCCATAACTCTAGTTTCCATGAAATCAATATCAAACCATTTGTTTAATTTGAAAAGTTCAGCAGTATCAATTGGAACATCAGCTCATATCTTTCTCAGTTATCTCAACACAGATTTTCTAGATAAGGAAAACTAATTCAGTCACACAGTTAATAAATATGGGTTGCTTTACTTCACATCAACCTCCTTGTCTTTGTACATCATAGAATCAGTGCGATACAATAATAAAAATAAACAGCAAATGTCAAGGAATCCGGCAAAACATTTATATAACCTAGAATCATCTGTGGGAAGATGTTTTGTTTTCTCTTCTGCTCTGTTGCACTTGTGAGTGTGTGTGTGTGTGTGTGTAAATGGTTCAGTGATATTCGAAATCTGAAGATAAAGAAGCTTAGTTGGACAGTAGAGAAAAATATGGAGGTAGAGAGGGGAGTCGCATTGAGGAAGGAAAAAACGGAGGGAGACTGTGATGGAGGTGAGGAACGGTGTGTAACAGGAGGGCAGGGTGAGTGACGGAGGGATGATGGAAGACAGGTGGGAGTAAGGGAGGAATGTAGGGAAGATGGAGGGAGAGGAATGATAGAAGGATGGTGGGAGTATAGAGAAAAGGAAGAGGGAGGGAGGGGGGAACAACAGTGGGAAGGATGGAGGAGGAACAGTATGTCATGCGTTGTTTTATTCTCATCCAGAGGCCAGTGAGAGGAGGCAGATACCTGCTGATTATTCTGTTGTATTATCTAACACTAAAGAGAGAAAATGTGTTTGTTTGTGTATTTTCAGAGTGTTAGATAAGAACTGCTGTTGATATAAAGCAAACATTTACACTCTTGTTACTCCCTTTACTTCCCTTCCTTTTCTTTCTCTTCGCCTCTCAACTTGTCTCTCCTGATTCTTCTTCCCCTCCTCTTTCTTCCTCTCCTTCCTGTCATCCTTTTCTGCCTGTCCTCTCCTGACCTGCCTTCTTCTCTCTTTCACTTTTATCTTCCTCTCTTACCCCTTCCTCTCCTTTATTTGTTTCCCCTTTCTTTTCATCTCCCCTCTTCTGCAGTATTCTAAAAAGGATATCTTCATGCTTCACATCCAAACTGCAAAAAAAAAAAAAAATCCATTCTTAAAAGATGTCTGAACTGTAGTCGCCATATGAGTTTCAGAACCAGGCTCTAACAATGCATAGAATTGCGCACACACACACACACACACACACACATTGCTGAGAGAGGGCGGTAAAGAGGATGTAGAGATAAATAGAACTCCTACACATGAAATGCATCAATGCATCTCGCTACTACCGCGTGTACAGTTCTGTCTGTGCATGTGACTGCTGCAGTGCATGTAGTTGTTCCCTTGAGGGCGGCCGGTCTCAGATGCAGCCACAACATTTACATTCACTGAGTATGTGGTGAGTATGTGCGTGAAGAAAAAAGCAGGTTACAGATTTCCCTGTATACTCTTATTTAAATATTTTTGTTGTCATACTGTACATCCCACGCATGAAGACTCTCCTCCTCCTCTCCCCTTCAAACAATGGCAGCTCAGGTATGGGGAAGAGGTTATACTTGAAATTTCGCAACATAAATATGAGGAAATGGGTGTGTTGTTGCGTGAGTGAAGGCAAGACTGGCTTACCTGCCATGTGAGAATTAATGTTTGATGAGGATGATTTCCTCTCGCGACGCATTGATGAAATGTTTATGGCTCAAAGGGAAGGGACCAAACGTACGAGTGCATATGTGCAAACATGTATGCACGTCAATGTGTGTGCGTGAATGTATGTGTGTCGACTGAATAAGTGTGTACAAACTTTTGTGTGTTCATGTATGATTTCTGTACAGTATATTTAGGAATGCAAGCAAAAGCCTTTTCACATTTCATCCTAGTTTAGTTAAGTTTATTTACAGATATAAATGATAAATCCTACTGAGAAAAAGTAGAAAAACAGGTCTAATCAGGAACAGCAAAAACCCAATTATGTATTAAGTCAGCCAGGAGAAAACCAGTATATGCAGCAATAACAACTGAAGCAAATGAAATATACTCATATACCCCTGATGCAGATAATTAAATGACAGGAAGAGTGTGTGTGAGTTTGTGTGTTTCACTTAGCAAACACTTACAGTAGAGAATACATGACCAAGTCGGTGGCAGTGAATGCAAAACTGCACTTTCTCACTACTGTGTGAGTGTATTTGAAAAACTAAATGGTCAACAGAGTGAGTCTCTTGTGAATTTCTGTGTGTATTCTGTTGCTAAGGAAAAAAATCTTTAAGCAGGAGTTCCTTGCATATATATCACACTAAATAATCAAATCTGAAAAAAGATGTGTGTACACAAAAAGTACACACTGCTGGCTGCTTATGTGTTCTTTTTATTCACAATTTCACTTGTAAAGACCAGAGATAAACCTGCTATCCATTACTTGACTTTTGGCATACACTGATTGAGGGGACACATTTATGAAAAACTTTAATCAAAATGTTGGTAGTAAAGTTTGGTATGGTATTTCTATAATCACTGAAGAAATAAACAGTTTCTCATGAGACATTATCAGTCAGCATTTTAAATCCGTCTTCGTTTTTAATCGTTGAAGTTTCACTTGGAAATCTTTCTTTTCCCTTTTGGCTGACAAGTAGATACAGCAAAAAAAAAAAAAAGGAAAAGTGGGAAATGCCTGAAATGTCGGTGTATTGGGTGCTAATTTGGAACACATTTCAGATGTGTTTGGCAGCAAATAAAATGCACTACAGTTGACATAAGGAGGTAAAATACACCAATAAGTAAGCAAGTATACAAGTAAGTAGTAAGTACAAGCCCCCATTCAGAATAGCTTTGTTTTAGCAAACGGATGTAGAGCTGCAACGATTAGGCAATTAGTGGATTGGTTGCTTGCTAGAAAATTAACCGGCAACTAATATGACAATCAATTAATTGTTTGTCATTTTCTTAAGCAAAAATACCCAAGGTTGTCCGGTTCCAGCTTCTCAAATGTGCGGATTTGCTGCTTTTCTTTGTTTTTGATATCACCATTACTATTTCTGTGTTCTGATCAAGGCACAGCGGGTTAATGTAATAGGATACAAGATCTACTGGGTTGTAGGCGAAATGACTCATTTTTAGGTTCAATAAACATATAAAATGCTATGAGACATACAATTCTGGGCAGTCAGCCAGTTCACAAACATTTCAACAGTGTTAATTGATAAAACTGATAGAAATGTACATTTACAGTTAAATTTACACATGAATAATGTGCTAGACAAGTATTATTTGTACTTTCCAAAACATCTTCCAGCTGGCAAACATTAATGCCATTGATGATACTGTTATGCAAATAGGTGATTATCAGCACTAATGCAAGTGCTCCCAGGCTCATTTCCATTAAAAGAAGCCACTTGAATTCTGATTACTGTTATAAGAGGGGTGAAAATTAAATTCAAGTGAATTTCATACAGATTTGTCTTAAAATTAATGATTGGGACAAAAGTTTTTTGTTCTACAAGATGAGAGCAAAATTTGGTCATAATTTGTTCTGAGTGTCAAGATGTTAGGCTACATGAGATGCTGTAGAGAAGCAGTTGCATCTCCTTGACCATCTTAGCTGTGTCATCTCTGTATTATCTTTTTGCTACAGAGTCTGTGAGATGACACTGAAGATCAACAAAGAGGGCAGTTAGTTACAGACCTCTCTGCTTGCCCTCCATGAGCCATCTGAGACTTTTTGGAGATTGTATAACCGTATATATATTTCCAAGGTAACTTGGCTGTTTCTAATGTATTTCTTACGTAATACAGCTTCCAAATCATTTATAGTGCTCCTTGTAGGTGCCAAAATACCTTCTAATAGCTTGTTTGTTTCTTAGGCGATCTGTGTGATCACAGTGTCTTAAACCCACCATCCCCACATGAAAGCTATCCTACCAGCAATGTTGCCATTATTTAAGCATCTACGCATTTCTAAAAAGGTTTATGAGGAGGCAGTGAACAGGGTTAAGGGTGAGCTGTAAGGGATAAGATAATGGCATAGACATGCCTGTTCCGTTTGATAACCGTTTTAAGCTCTTTTTTTTTCTTAACCCATGATTCACGGATTCATTGTGCTTCGTGTGTGTGTGTGTGTATGTGTGTGTGTGTGTGTGTGTGTGTGAGAGAAAGAGAGTGTATGTATTTTTTCCTAGTTTCTTTGCCACGTGTCTGTCCAACCTTCAGATCTTGTAACTTGTAACTATTCCAGATGGAGTTATGAGACACAAACAGACACTGAAGCTGTAGGTCAAAAACAGACTTTTTAAACAGAGTGCCTTCAGTTTAGGGCTGCAACTAACAATTATTTTCATTATCGATTATTCTGTTGATAATTTTCTCGATTAATTGTTTATCCATAAAATTACTGTTTCTCAAAGCCCAAGATGACGTACTCAAATGTCTTGTTTTGCCCACAACCCAAAGATATTCAGTTTACTGTCATAGAGAACTAAAGAAACAATAAATATTTGAGAAGCTGAAATCAGACAATATAGACATATTTTCTTAAAAAATTATTCAAAACGATAAATCGATTATCAAAATAGTTTAGGCGATTAATTTAATAGTTGACAACTAATCGATTAATCATTGCAGCCCTACTTCAGTTTAAGACAAACTGAATAAAATGCTGTGGTTTCCTGGTAGGCTAGAAATATCAGAAAATATATAAAAAAAACTCAATGATCCTTATGTCAGGAACACACATTAAGTTATTATAACATTATACAGTTGTATGTAGCAGTATAGACTCAGAGAGCTCTCTGTATGAATCCAAACAGCTTGCAAATACTGTAACATATACTGGAAAAGGAGGAGACCATGAAGGTGCAGGGAGAAACCAGAAAATCAGCATGGAGCAGTACCCATGAGAAGAATATAATATTGACAGCTTACAACAGAACATCATGTTGCGGTGTCAAAAATAATTACAGACTGGTTAGATCAGCGCACGGTCAGCTCATGTGGTGCACATAACTTAAGTACCTGCCACAACTAACACAAGCTTGATTTGAGGGAAAACGGGTGAATACAGCAGCAGAAGTAACAGGACAGAGCAAAGAAAAACAAAGAACGACCAAAAAAACTGAATAGAAACATAAATATAGCTGAATCAGTAATATGTGTATTGTATCATTGGCGTGACACTAAAGAAGAAATGTACTATACCAAACAAGGGCTGGGCGATATGGCTTATAAATGATAGATATTTTTAGGCTATGCAGCAATATAATAACATACCTTAAATTCTCCAATAGTGCAAACATATGATGATCTTATAGAATATGATGCATTACTGTAGATTAAACTATTCAACAGTATATAAAGTAGGTAAAATTAGCTCAACCTTAAACATCTACAGTAGTAAAAGGCAACGTACACATTAATGCTTTAGAAATATGAATCCAGAAACATCATATGATAGTAAAACATTGACCATTTTACTGCACAATGAGTACTTTAAGTAAATGTTGCTATAATACTTACACACTTTTACCTTTAAGAACTTTTACTTGTAGTGGAGTATTTTCAAAGTTGGTATTGGTACTTTTGCTTAAGTAATGGGCCTGAATATGTCTTCCAGCTCTGGTTAGCACACCCACAGTCTAACTGCACCTGCGTTACTGGCCGAGCCTCCCCTTTAAGGAAGGTGGCCTTGTGGGTAACCTGCAGTGTTGTTGTGAAAGTGAGAGCTCCTGTGCTAGAACCGCTAAGTTAGCTGCACACCTAACAACAACAATTTCCTCACCTTCTGCACTCACATTCTCACTCCACACTGTTTCTGTTGTTGTTGTCACGTGTCCACCAAACAACACCTGTTAAATGATTGTCAGTTTGCGTGTCACTCGTAGCCCTCACTATAATCAAGGGATACGATAGCCTGTTCAACCTGTTCGGTTTGCATTTAATGCAGCGTTAAAATCAGAAAGGATGCAGTAAACTCACTGCTGGAGTTTAACACCTTAGGACGCATACCTAATAACATCACTAATGAAGTGTCTATTGCCGGTACATATCACTTTCGTTTTATCACCCAGGCCTATAACCAAATATCTTGTATCTTTTCAAGCTAGGTTAACGTTATCTGCCTTCAGTGGCTGATTTAAACTTCACTTTCATCGAGCAATTATCATGGCACTGTGATGTGGAGTGCAGTTTTATACAGAAAAAGTAAGTGATTGGATTGCACTGAAACTGCACTCATGTGCATGTGTGCGGGTGCCCAAAATCATTCAAAATAAGTCTCTGCATCCAGTGAGCTTAGGAAATATGCCTTTGATATGCTTTGTACCCGGCACTATTGATTCACAAAAATAAAGTGTGTTTGTATTGACATATTTGTAAAGAATGGACAAGAATGTGTCCAGGTGTGAAAAGCAGTGCAGGAATGTCTATATGCAAAATAAATCCGGTGTACTTTGAAGACACTGCAGTGCAGGCACCCAGCCCCTGTAGCACCCTCCTAGCTGGCTGATGCTGGCACCATTTGGACTGTTTCTCAAATAAAAACACAGCAAAATCAATTTGCAGTCACAGCATAATAAATACATAAAGTTTTTTTTTTTTTTGCCCAAAGACAAAAATGGAGTAGGTCAATAAAATGCTGTGAAACAGTAAAGGTCAGGGACTGGAGCAGATACCTGTGGTGTATAGTGACACCTATTGTACACTGGGAGACACATAACGTTCATGCTCACACAAACACTCATACAGACACATACATGTACAGTACAGACACAGACAGCCACAGCCTACAGAGACACACACACACAGAAATACACATGCTGTAATACTCACTCAGTGACGCAGCACTGCCAAAAACCCACACACTTGGAATGTTTAATGCCTGTGAACAACTTTCTAAACTTTCTTTTTATTCATAAATGGAATTTCAAATCACTGCCCTAATTTCTCTTCCCTCTTCTTTCCTTTTTTGGCTCACTCGCTCGCATCTCTTCTCACATTTGCAGTTGAAATGGAGATTGTGTTTTCACAGCAATGCAGAGCAGACCTCCTTAAAATTGGCTCCCTTAATAATTCAGCATTTGAATAAAGCTGGAAATCCGAATGTCACTGCATGCGATTGTGTGTATAAGTGAGAGTGAAAGACAGCTTGTAAAAGAGAGAGAGGAGAAAAGGGGGAGAAGGCAGGACGAGGGAAAGGAGAGGGAGAGAGCAAGGCTTGAGAATGAAACTAGAAAGGAAAGAAGAGCAGGAGAAAGAGAATTTAGAGAAGGGTGTAATAGGGTTTGAAAAGTCTTTTAACATTAGCACTTACAGGCTACTAAGACTGTGTGCAAGCATGTAGATAGTAAATAAGCTTGAGCATGTGTGTCTGTGTGTGTGTGTGTCTGCTGTAGACTGGATGTACACAGTGTTAGACATCTTCCTCATGACAATCCACCTCTCAGTTATCTTTAACAATCTCTCTGACCTATTCAATTCTCTTTTTTCCCCATTTACTGCTTTGAACTGGTATATAACTAATATTTAAAGAACTCTTGACATTTTAAGAAATACACTTGTCTGCATTCTTGCTGAGAATTAGATGAGAAGACTGCTACCACTTTCATGTCTGTACAATAAATACAACGTTACTACTACCTTAACTACCAGCCAGTTAGCTTAGCTTAGCACAAAGACACAGAAACACAGAAACAGAAGGAAACAGTTAGCCTGGCTCTGTTTGAAGTCTACCCACTCCTCAAATGCTCATTAATTAACGCCTTATCTTTCGTTAGAGGTGCTGGTAAGTCTTTTTTGTTACCTTCAAACAAAGCCAGACTAGCTTTTTCAAATTTGTGATAAGCTAAGCTAACCGACCGCTGGCTTTAGCTTCATATATAACACACATGAGAGTGGTATCGATCTTCACATCGAATTCTTGGCAAAAAAGCACATAAGTATATTTTCCAAAATGTCATTTATTATTTACTCCTTTAAGAGGCATCAGTATGGAATAATGGTGTTTACCTGCACTCACTACATTAGTATAATTTATGAAGAGAAAGTGCATTTTGTAAATTCAGCATGCTTGTGTTTCATTATGTATGCCTGCTTACACGCTCACACACAAAGAGGAGTTTGTGTGAATTCCATGAGACCATGTTTCAAGCTTGCACATCTAGATGCTTCTTTAGTTTGTTTGTCTGTGTGGGTAATTGTGTGTACCTGCTCTTTGAGTGTGTATTCAGAGGAGAAATGGGTGTTAGGCGTGTGTAATGGCAGGCTATAGCTGGGTTTAACTGAGGCGTGCAGAGTGTAAGCATTCAAACTGTCAACTCAGTTCACTATAAGGGAACTAGACAGAAAATCAGAAACACACCATTCTCTACTCCAAAAGAATCTTCGTTATAACGCTCACACTGACGGTGCTCTGAGCTCAAAGAGTTGGGTAGAGGCTGTGGGTGGGCTGGGTTCCACTGAATTTCAAATGGATATGACAAACAACAATAGAGTTGATGTGGCATTTTCAAATGTAGAACAGTCATTTCAGCACACAGAAGAAACACAGAAGGCAGCAAATATAAGGGTGTAAGGAGTACATTGAGATGGGCTGTTCAGTGGGATGGTGTTTTCTTTGTGAGAAAGGAGTAATGTTTCAAAGGGGGGGTAGCAATTTAATGTGTCAGCAACGCTGCATACATTTATTAAGCAACTCTGTTGTAGCATATTTTCTTCATCTCAGTTCTCACATCTAACTTGCTTGAGTTGAATAAATGTTGACTTCCATTCTAAAACGCCATAATTTAATTAATATGTGCAACAACTTTAGCTGCCACATTTAATAGGTGATGATTTTTGACTCATTTGACTCATTTGCCACACATCCCTTTAATTAGACCCTAAGTTTCCCAGTTAAAATGTCAAATACTCTTTTTTTTTTGCCTCGTCACCATCCACAAAACATTGAACACTGACGACAGTAAGTGTTTTCCCTCAAAATGATACTGCCCAAACAAGTGATGAACCCAGCTCAACCCAATGCCAACGTTTAGTGCCACTGCAGGAAGTACTGTAGTGTGCCCTTATTGAGGCAAAACATAAATGTATGGATGGGTGTTGAATAGGTGAGCAATTCACACCAAAAATTAATCTTGGCTTTTTTTAAACAATAACAATAACCTTTCCCTAACCTTACCCAGATAAGTAAGTCGATGTTGAATCGAATCGGAAATCAAATCGAAACCTTGTGAATTGGAATCGAATCGGGAAATCAGAGGCGATACCCAGGTCTACCAATAAATGTGTTTTCAGTTTTGTAACCATGGTTAAAGTAATTTGGCTCAAGTATTTTAGATTTAAACACTGTTTTAAGTTGGATTTTCACTGTAGCAGCAGATACTGTAAGACATGGTGACTGTGGAAGCATAATAACATGGCTATACTGTAAAAGGTGGTGCCTAGGACACTGCCTGTTTTTAATATTGATGGACTCCTGGAAGTGTGAAGTAAATTGGCCATGACTGAATATTATTACCACATTTAACCCTGAGACCTCTGACCTGTCTCACCTGGCATCTGATGATTTATTCATTCAGATGGGTAACTGTCAGACAGGCAGACAGAAAGGCAGATTAAATAGGAAAAGGGACAGATGGCTTAGAGAGAAGTAAACAAGCAGACAGACAAACTGAAAGACCGGAGAGACAAGCCTAGACAGTACGGATGAATTAGATAAATGACTATACAAAATTACACAATTTTGACAGAATCATGCAAAAAAAGACACACTGACAGTAAAAAGGAGCTGAGTACATTATTAAAATCACTAAACTGTGTTCACTTATGAAGCTGGATAACTTATGAGTCAAAACAAGATGACCTCAAATAGTCCTGGTCTGATTTACATTACCTTGAAACTTTGAGCTTCAGTTTATTGAAAGAATAACTTGAACTTTACTGAACATGATTGGCTAGATAATAAGGTTACCGTCCTAAATGCCATGGCAACTATATGAGACACATACTATACAATGTGACAAATTATACCCAACTGCAACTTGTTTGCAGCTGCTTATTTTCTCTGTGCAAAAATAATGAAAATATAATGTATTTTGAACCCTTGTTTCTTGCACATCAAAAGATCTACAGATGTATTTTACAAAAATATTGTTTATCTATACTAAATTTTATTATGGATGAGCAGTCTAATGAGGAAATTCGTGAGTAGGGCTGCCACTAACAACTATTTTTCTATCGATTAATCTCTGGACTATTTTACAGATTAATTGATTAATCTAAACAATACATTTTTCTCAAAAATATCTAATTTACTCTTTAATTACAGTTTGACAAACTGTATGTAAATGTATAATGCAGCACAAAACAAAATGTAAACGAAGGTTTACATATTAAAAAGGTGGGGTATGCGATTCTGGAGAAATCCAATACCATGACAAATACTATGAAAAAGAGCAAACAACACAGCATGTAATGTAACTAACATTAGCTAAGTTATGGGTTAGCAAACTGCTCAGTCCGAGCCACTTTGTTTATTTCCCATTTACAGAGCCAGGGCTGTGTATAAACACCAGATTTTTTTTCAGCGCGCACGCATAACAGACAGCTAGTGGACCGTGAAGCGATATTCGCAGAATTTGACAAAAAGACGTGTATTGGATTAGAATCACATACCCCACCTTTAAAGTGCAAAACTGTAGGTTTAAACTGGCAACTCCAACATGATAAAAATGAACGCACACACTGGCACGGTCAATCAACGTAAAATGAGCCCAGATTCTAACCTAAACATTTTCTCAAACACTTTTTCAATGGAATTTCTAAAAGGTAGCAGGGAGACGACTTTAGAGCTGTATGAGTGTATTAAACAGCTACAAGGACAAAACATATTAAATAGCTCTCCTTACTAATGAATCTAAAACACTGGTTTCAGCAATGCAACCGAATGTCACGTTGGTGGCGAATCCCAGTTGTGTCCTCGCTTGGTTTATTTTCGTGTACCCAGCTTCGACGTCTGTGTCTGGCTTGCAGTCTATGCTGAAAAATAGCTATACCAAGAAGGACGCTTCATTGGTTTGTGTTCATTTGTTTGAGAGAGAGAGAGAGAGAGAGAGAGAGCTGTGGTTGAGCGGCATAGACAGTGAATCAGGAGAGGGAGCGCCAGTAACAGAAAGCCGGTGAATCAGAGAAATAAAATGTTATTTTCTGATTGCTTCACAGCAGTTATGTTCTAAAGCACAAATAAACACGCCCACATGTCCGCGCTGTTGTCATGATGCAGCAATTACCTGGTGATATTGAAGAAAAACAATGAAAAACCATGCGTTGGTTAAAAATATTGATGTCGACTGTCAGCGTCATCGATTACGTCGACAGCCCTATTAGTGAGTCAGTTACAGTTGCAGTGTTACTCACCCCCTGAGAATAATTATTTAATAATTAGATGGGTTTTTTTTTTTTTAAAACACACATTTCATTAAATTGTTGCCTGTCAGAACATATAAGCTGGTTAAAGAGAAGAGGCAATATGACTTTAGAATATTTCTCTTTGTTAAGTGAGTTTGGCTCGTTTCACAACTCACTTTGCAAGGCCTCTGACAAAAATATCAGTTTGATAACAATCTGTATGTCCCAGACGAGGTCATAAGCACAGGATGTATTTGAACAGGTCGCTAACCCTGGCGCAGCATGGGTGCGACGGGGCTCCACCCTGACCCTGCTTACTTGCTGATTCTAAAAAAAAAAAACTTGTCTGGGAAAGTCTAACAGAACACAGGCCTGTTCATTACCACATGGACTAGACAACTGCAGAGGGTGGCAGTGTCACATTCCCTTCCTCCCTCTCTCTATGTGACTAAGTAGCCATGCTTTATTCTGTACTGAGCCAATTAACATGACCTGAAACAGGTGCACCAGCTGGCACAATAGGAACTGGTCTGCTTTCTACCCTCAGCCAGAACACACTCACCCATACTGCAGTAGAAGATATGCACATGATGTTACTGTACAATATGTGTGGTCGCCATGGTCACTCACCCTTTAGTGCCAAACACACATCAGTCAGTATCTGCCATCATGCATTCACATGACAACTGTTTTTTTAATAAAATCTAAATATTTGTACAAATTTTGCACAGAAAACCACAATATCATATGATGTCCTCATGATTTTATATGCCTTTAGCCTGAAGGCACATAAAATCACCTAAAATCACAATTCAGTGTAAAGTCAAATTGAGTCTACATATCAGTCCAATAATGGCCTAAACCAAAGACATGGGACATCCAGCTAAAGAATTAGTGTTGAGCATGACAGGTGCTTGTTTTATCCTGTGTAGTGTGTCATAGTAGAAAACAATCAACGCAACCTCTGGGATGCCTCACGACGTCCCAACAAAAAGACTAGCATTTTTAAAAAATTGTTCCTTCTCTTGTCTAGTTTGATAACTTATATGTTGTGTTCTGTAAATTTTACCCACAGGTGCGCAGAGTACTCCACCACGCACAACAGTAAACAGGGCATAGTGAATGTGGTATGTTTATTTCATTTCAGTGAACCTGTAACCATTTACTCACCCTCACAACAGGAGAATCATACCAATTTAATTCACCCTCACTGCTGAATAACGATTAATACTCTGAGACTCACTTTCACCCACGTAAACATTCAATGTTGATGCAGTCAGGTGGAACAGTAAAGTCGGCCTCTGGCACCTTACCGAACACCTATGTTTCTCAGGGTAGGAATTTCACGGGAATTTGACGGTCATGGCCGCCGTGCCCACTCAGTATGGCCTTATGCAACCCAAAAATTTTTTTTTTTTTTTTAAATAGATATGCCCCACGGCCACAGTGGCCTTGTTGCCCCGTCTGCACTGCCGCAGCTGATTTCGCCATTTCCTCCTCTGCCTCTTTCTATCAATATGGATTTTAGACACCAGTGCCTTTTGTTGAGATTCTGAATTCTTATTGGGCAACATCAAGTTAAGCGCTGCACACATAGAGGTGGTTTCGAATCTGGTATGAACCACTGGAAAACCGGGCTATTTATGACTAGATCGTGCAAATCGAATTTTACACGAATCCATGCAGTCAATTACGAGATATAAACCTTTTTGTAGCTCCATCTATCAGCTGATTGGCACAAAATTTTGCACCGAGCCTCAATGGGGAATGGCAGAGTACAGGTTCAAGTTTCGTGTTAATTGGACAATCCTATGTGGATATATGACATCACTTCCTGTTTTATTGCTAACCTATAGAAAGTTGTTCCTTTATAACTCGCCCATTTTTTTGGAGTATCAAAATTCTTTTAATAACTTTTGATCATGAGGGTCCATAGATTCCTCGCGCAAAATTTTGAGCAGACCAGACTCAAGGCCTGGGGGGAGTTTGAAAAAGTAAGGTAAGGTTTTTGAATGTGCTAAGTACTATGTGGGAGTTCCTGGCCAAAATGCGTTTACGTTGATTACAGTGCCACCTGCTGGTGGATGTCATTTTTAGGTGTCTGAGGTGTGTGGACCTGTTTATACCTCCCACTTGCATAACTCTTACGGTGTATGCTGCAGTACCACTTTTACCAATGGAAACATTTTTTAAAAAATCAGTGATTTGTCACTTGCTCACAAGTAAGTGTGAAGCTTGTATACCATTAAAGTAGTGTAGCTTAGTGACTTCTCTCTATATAGTTATTACAACACTTCTACTTGTTAAGAAGTAGAACATTTATGGTCAGTATAGTTTCACTCTAAATCATGCATACTCTCCCAAGCACCTTAAATATGTAAAATCACTAGTGCCTGACATGCTCATGGCATTACAGGGACAAAGTGCACAAACTTAAGTTTTTATGGACATGTACTTTTTATATCCACTGGACTTCTGATCTCTTCTTTCTAATGTAAGTCATGCTCACTCTAGTGGTAAATACAGTACCTCCACTACAAGAAGGTCATTCTTATGCAGAGAAATTAGCTGTAGAAAACCTGCTGCAACAGCATTAACATTGACCAACGCACAAAGCTCCTCAAATGAGAAAGACATGTCTATCCTGAAAAAGTGAAGAGTGCACACAACAGACATAACAGTCAACATAATTTAAGGTACTCAATTGGAGAAATCAGACATTGATGAATAAATCTTGGTCACTAATCTAACCTAAAAGTAAATGATAAAAATAAAGCTTTGGGTTGGCATCACTCGATGCGAGAATGACAACGTATGCCTAGATGCTGAAATATGTCTGACAGGTATCCACGGTATAAAAAAGTGTAACTTATGTTAACGCACATTCCAAATAATCTGATAACATTATCTGTAACTTTATCTGAGGTTGACAGCGGCAAAACGAAGCAAATATAGCAGTGTCAACAAGATACTAACTAATGTTAGCTGTCTCATCACAATACTAATCGAGACAGCGTTTATTAGCCAGCTAACGCTAGCTAGCTATGGAGAGCTACACGTTAGCTATCAACAATGAGTTGTAAAGAACAAAAGCACGTTAGCTAATCCATACAAATGACAGTCGTGAATGACTGTTAACTAGAACAAACTTGAATACACTTGTCAAACAATATATCAAACGAGATGATGGACAGTTGGAGAAATAAGCGAGTAATTTGATATGGTGTGCTCTAAAAAGAGAAAAGTAGACAGCGAAAAGAGAGCTTTTAATCCAGAATGGACAGGCTATTACATGTTCATTCTTCCCCTTTACATACTATTGATATGGTCATTTTGGTTGTAGTTATTAATTTAATTATTAATCAGATAAAATACAGAAGTGATTTCAAATTATTGCTCACTGTTTACAAATAACTTAATGGTCTAGCTCCCTATTACATCTCTGACCTGCTAACTGCATACAAACCCTCCAGAACCCTCAGATCAGACACTGGTCTCCTAACTGTACCCATGATCAGAAGTAAATCTGGTGATGTTGCATTCTGTTATTATGGGCCCACTCTCTGGAACAAACTGGTATAAGATGTACCACAACTGTGTCTTTTAAAAGCAAGCTTAAGACCTACAGTACCTGTTCTCTCAGGCCTATGGCTAGCTGGTCTCTCTGTCTGGCTCACTCACTCTTTGGGTATGTGTGGGTGGGTATGTTTATGTTGGTGGGTGGGCAGGGGATGAATATTTTTTATGATTTGAGATTATATATATATATATATATATACACACCAAGTGATGGCAACATCAGGAAAAATGAACACGAGAAACTAGAGAAATACCAAGGGCTTAGAGAAGAGCTGGAGAAGGCTTGGAAGGTGAAGGCGACAGTGGTGCCTGTGGTCATCGGAGCACTCGGGGCAGTGACCCCCAAACAGGAGGAGTGGCTACAGCAGATCCCTGGAAGAACACCAGACATCTCGGTCCAGAATAGTGCAGTACTAGGAACAGCAAAGATACTGCGCAGAACCCTCAAGCTCCCAGGCCTCTGGTAGAGGACCCGAGCTCGAAGGATGAGACCACCCGCGGAGGGACGGATTTTGTTTTTTTTATATAGTGTGTGAAACACATTGAGCTTACATTGTATGAAATGTGCTATATCAGTCCTATATAAATACACTTGACAAGAAGCTGATGACCTGCTGGACTTCATTGATTAATCAGTGATTGATTGATTGTCTCTTTCTTGAATCTTATTGCACTAGGGCTGACCCGAATGCTTTGAAGCTGTTAAGCTTCTACCATTAGTATAAATAATATGTAAGCCAGTTTATGCAGTGTAAAATGCCATAAGCCTAAGCTAATAATGGTGACTAGCAAAAAGCAATAGTTTTGTCCCCCCAAATATTCGCAGGTAATTCTCACTGATGCTTGGAAGCCCCAAAAATGGTATTTGGGACAGCCCTACATGGCACTGTAGTTGTTGAACAATATTTCCTATTATGCAAAGACAATAATGACGACAACAATGACAGGGACCAAATGTGCGTTGATGCCACACTGTAAAGCCAGATACTCTGGGGTCGATTCAGGGTTTCACATCACAACTTGAATTGTCTTAACAAATTTTCGCTCAATTATATAAATATCAGGGGGGAATACAGAATCTATTCGTATTCAGAAACTAAATCAAGGAACCTTATCCATAAAAAAATCACTGGTAAAGATAAAGTTCCCAAAGTCTGGCATGCGCTAATTTTAAGTTCTGACCACCACTAACAGTGTCACATAGCTGAACAGAGCAATAGCCAGACAGACACACACATACGGTACATATACATTCAACTACAGACCCCCCCCGGTACTAACCCATTTCCTTTGTTCTGTCTAGACTGGCTGATTAGCTCTTTTCACTTTCACTGTGTCCAAGATAGCTAGGGTTACCAGACACAGGCAACTGAAGCTTTAGGGAGTGGGAGGCTCCTGCAGCTCACAGTAATGAGGCAACACATCGAGTCACATCACACACTGTGACACATAGTGGTAGATGCAGAAAGTACCAACAGCAAAAAACAGAGGTGAGCAGGAAACAGGCTAATGCTGACCATAAACTACAGTATATGATATTTGAAGCAATTTCAGAGTTTTAGACTAATTTCCAGTTGTAGTAAACTCAGGGCAGATCTGTACACTCCTGTTATGAAATTCATTTAGTGTGACGGTTCAGTCATAGCTGTCATCGAAATTAACTTTTTTGTCCACCTGTCACTGTGGCTGGTGGATTCCAAAATCTACCAGCCACTCAATTTTTTTTACCAGCCACTTTCTTAACTAGTGTTCTGTCAATATGTGCTACCTATCGAGATGTGCTGCTTAGCGATTCTGCGCACGTGCATGACCCACAGTAGGCCGGGGTCGTATGAATGTTGCCATCGTCCATCGCCAATGGCTGACAACAAATCGACCACTGAGCCCTCTACCATCTTGACGTTGTGATTTAAAAGCCCTATGACTTTAGCCCTATATTATCACTATGACTAGTATTTAAAACATTTTTTATAATCATATGATCTGCTTACTGAGGTAAGTTAAGCACTGTGTTAACCATCCTGCTGCAGCTTTCAGACTGTGGTTGGGAAGCACAGGAAAGACTTTGTTTTCCTTTGTTTTCTTGGGTATTGAGGACTTGCAGCATTTATTCACGGGCAAACTGTAACCTATGTTGTACATTGACTGCCACTAGACAACTTCACTGCTAACCCTTACCTCTGTTCCAATCGCCATCACACCTGTCTGCTCTGATTGCAGCTACCGTCACTCTGTCACTCAACCATACACTCACTACACACCGCCCTGTTCCTTAAAAGGAGCCACGCTACTCTTATAACAAACAGGGATGAAAAGTAAAGAAGGACCGAGTGAGTAGGTGAGGATGGGCTGTGAATGCGCTCACTTGCCCATTCTGTGTCTCCTCGTTAAAGTGTCCGAGTGAAACAAGCTCGCTGTTACGCTATTTTTATTTACCTGCCACCATGGCAGGCAGTTTGAGCAAATTCACATCACTACACAAAATCACCCACATTTGGAGCGGATGGCGGGTGCAATTTTCCACCCCTGGCTGTCACACCTCAAAAAAATAAAGACAAGACTAAAAGTGTTGTTAGCAGCCCCTAGTAAAACAAGGAAAGAACAAACAACATACTAACAAGTTTGCTGTTTTTTGCCATGTTATATTCGCTATAACATTTTTTGCTATTTTTCCTTATGTTTATATTTAAAGTATTTATATTGCATATTTATACAAGACATTTTAAATACTGTACAGAGGAAGCCTGTATTACAGACACTGGATGTCTATGGTAGTGACGTAGTGAATGGTGTTAAGTATTACTGTAACTCTCTCACTGTATTCTGTGTTCAGACAGAGCTGACATTTGACCATCAAAACTATGCATTAAAAACCGCTGCTCAGACGTGGTCTTGGCTCAGGTTTAGTGCTATTTTAGTGCTATATTATAATTCTTATATTACAAGCACCAGATTTTGCTAAATAAGTTAACAAACATATTTGGTTGAGGGCTGCACACTGCACACTTTTTCCTGATGGGTTTCCCAAAAGTCGTAATTGAAACACAACTTGTTTAATAGTAGTAAAGGAAGTCTGATGGTGATGATCACAAAACGAGTTGCTTGTTAGCGACAACTGAAAAACGGCCAGTGCCGTGGATGCCCGGGAGCGAGGCCATAATACCCCTTCTAAAATCAACTACCCACACGGCCAGTTTGGCGTGAACTGTTTTGAACTGGCCACTGTACCCTTAAAAGAAAGTTGCAGATTCCCTCATTTAAAACTACATGTTTTTTCCCTAATAATGCTTACATTACATTGTGAACAACAAATCCATGTTGAAATAAACAAAAGAAACCTTGCTGTCAAAAAAAACTCTTTTAGCGTCTACGCATCTCTCCAGCACAAAACGAGAAGCAGCAAACCTGTCACACACACACACGATAGCCAGTGAATTAACAGTGTTATGAGTCTGTGTTTAATTCAGCGTGTATCTGATCCACCAACCAGCATGTACTTTAGTGAGTATTCTTAATTTTTGTAACGGTTCGCAACTTATTCCCCTGGTCTTCTCCCACTAAAATAGTGCAGCTAACCAACGGAGGCTGAAAGCGAGTCATTTTTGTGACTTCTATGATCTCATACTCAAATGCTAATAGTTGCATGAGTTGAAACTTGTTCAGAAAATTACCATTAGCTTGGGTTGCACAATTAATCGAAATATTATCGAAATTGCAATATGGCCAAGTGCAATATCCAAAATCGCAGAAGCTGCAATTTTTTGATACGGTAAAATGTGTAAGAAAACAGCATTATAATGAAGTTCTGTAGTGCTGCAGAGATGCAATGGCCTACAAATATTGTTCTCCCGTAAGAAAACATGTTTGTTTGGTACAGAACCAAACAAATGTCACATCATCATGATTTTAATAGTTTTTTCAGTGAAAATGCAAATTGTGATGCATAAATGATCATTCCTACTAATCATGAATCATATCACAATCATATCTGTCAAAATAATCGCAGTATGATTTGTTTACCATATCGTGCACCCTACCCTTAGCCTATTAATAGACTCTTTTAAATATAACAACATTATATTAATTGTTCATTATAAAAATTAAGTGTTAAAAAAATAAACAGTATTTTGTTGAAAAGTCAAAAATTCAGTGTACAGTTCATTTGAACTCAGTACTGTGTTTCAAAACATTGACTCCTAATTGTTAATTATATAATATTATAAATATTTTAAATATATAATATTGTTATTGCACCGTATTGTTTTGGTTTCAGCCTTGGTGCCCTACTTTTGGCCACGATGCCCCAATAAATTTATTATTTATCATCATGTCATCGCCATATCAAGTGGCCTTGCCCTAAAAATGACTTAATCTCAGGCCTGGTGTTAACAATGTCACTTGTAACATTCTTTCTCACCACTGGAACTCAAACCATTTTTGATGCCCCAAAAATATAAATTAAAATAATTAACTGGATATAATAAACGTTCGACGAATAGTCAAGTAATGGCTTGAATCAACGACTACTAGTCAACTAGCAAAATCTTAGTCAGGGGTAACCCTACTAAGCAAACGTTAGAATGATAATACGCTAAACTAAGATAGTGAACATGGTAAACAATATAACTAAAACATTAGCATGTTAGCATTGTCATTGGAAGTATGTTACCATGTTAGCATTAGCAATTAGCTCAAAGCATTGCTGTGCTTAAGCCTCGCAAAAGCTGCTAGCATGGCTGTAGACTCTTAGTCTTGTTAAAAATCAGGCACCGCTAGTCTGCAGCAACACCTGTGTCTGCCCACACAGGTAAAGGGGTAAAAATAGGCAAACCTGGATTCACTCAGACCAGCTAATATATCACATCACAGGCTTGCAGCTACCTCAGACAAACAGACTTGTTTAGCTCCAGATTGCACCAGCAGCCTTCATGACAGACAGAGTCAAAGAATCGACACATGTAGCTGGAGTCTAAAGTAGCCAGCAAACCAGTCACTCAGTCAGTCAAGTCTTCCAGACTAGCAGCTTATTTGATTGGACACTTCCTTTTTGGCTGCCAGATTCCTCTGCTGCTCTCGCCTCAAGGCTTTCACTGTTTCGCCTGGTCTTCAGAGGAAGAACTGCTTTGTCAGTATTTTAGCCCTGTATCCGTCCCTCTGGTATGACATAGAAACACAGATATTTGATTCTTAATCCTATGTGACCCAAAACTGATTGCTCTGTAGCTGCCTTAAATATAGAGAGTATATAGAACTTTTGAGGTTAAGGGATTGTATTCCAGTGTGAATCCAGCCTCTGATCGTAGAATGCAGGAAACCTTTTCAACAACCTACTTACATGTAACACTACAGCACTAGCACAGCCCCAACAAGACCATGATACAAGCACTCAAGGGGGAAAATATTTTTTCCATCTCTTCTTAACGGTCAATTACTTTTTAAATAAATTTAATGTTTTGAAGAGCCAGGAATATCAGATTTGCCTATAGACATTTTACCCACAGTGATTTTGTCACAAGGTTCATTAAGAGTATCATTTCGGAATGCCTAGCCTACATGATGTCTCTTTGATGATCAGAGACAAGCAAAAAGCATCTCAAGTGAGCTTTTTCCCACTAAAGTGAAATATGAAAAATGAGTGACAAGTCTTAAAACTTTTTAAGATTCATGCACCACAGACTTAGTCATGTCGCAGAAAAGTTATGAGTAACAAGGCATGTGACAAATCGAGAAGATGACAGTTTAGGTCCTACAGCGAGAATTTTCTCTGTATCGACAGCACTTATTTTTAATCTCTCCTAACACTCTTCTTCAACTTGTCATGTCTTTCATGTTTTTTTCTTTGCTTAGAGAAATCATATTGTGGGAACTTTAAATTAGCATTTAAAAGTATCCATTATCCTTTGAATTTACTACCAGACTGGCCAATTACAGAGGGAGCAAACGTTAGCCTGAGCCTGAGAGGACTTTGTGAACACATTAGCCCTGAAGACTGCCATACAGATCAGGAGTGTCTGTCTCATTGGCATGGCAGTGTCTGTAGTTGTACTACTTCTTTTTTTTCATCCTCAGGTATTAGCTGAATTAAATAAACTTCTTCTCAGATCTGTGCAGTGCTCATTTGACCTATCCCCTTCTGTCTTCTCCTGTCCAGAAATCCAGATGTGAAATGATTGTAGCGAGGGATTTTTTTTCACCCTAATGTATAATGATAGAAAAGCAGAGAATTAGTATTGTGTGCACTGAACCAAGACAATGAAGCAGTCTTTTAAGCCACTCGTACAAAGCCACTTTGTAATGCAGAGACAGGCACAACTCTTCTTGTTGATGAGCAATATTGGCCCCATTACATACCATCAATTATTGACAACTAGGGCATTGAAATTTATTAATATTAACTGAAATCTTGTCATGTCAGATCCCACCTTCTCTATGAGCTTTCCATCCTTCTGAAGCTTTTTCAAAACATACTGGAGAACAAATCATCCTATTTTGGCTAATTTCTTGCATCCTCTCCTTTTCCCATCTCCTGATTATGTCAGTGCATAAAACATAGTACTTGTGGTGTGGAAAGTTACTGATGTTAACCAACTAATACTTCAAACCACATCGTTATCATGTCCCTGATCATTTAGATTGAGGAGACACTCCCTGTTTTGCATACAACACATTGAGAGCACAAACGTCTTGAGGTATTTTCTATTTGCCCAGAATATTATATTTTCACCAGGATACGCCAATAATCCATTCAACATGCTGTTATATAGTCAGCCTGAATGATAAGGAACTGAGATAACTCAGCTCAGTTAGCTAGGGAAATTACAGGCCAATGTCAGCCTGACCTGGCATTTAGATTTGCGTGTGTCAGAGCTGACAAGCTGCGATTGTATCCAGTGCCGATATGTCCACAGGCTCAGTGAGGCAGCTGGACGTGATGCCAGTCCTTTCTTTTCAAGCCTGTGGTCTATTTGTGCCAGACACACTACCATCTGTAAGCTGTAAAATACACAGTTTTCATACTTGTAAGAGATATTACATGATGTGGTTACAGAGCAGCCTGGCAGCAATTTGTGTGGCCACAGCTCTGTTGTGCACTGAAATAAAAGTGCTTTGGCCTATGTTTCACAATGTTATTAACATACCTCTTCCAGAAGGGGTATGTTTTTTGTCCCATTTGTTTGCCTGTTTGTTTGTTTTTTTAGTTAGCGGGAATGACTTTGGCCAAAAGTCAGGCCGTGGGCCAAGGAAGAAGGGATTCTCTGACAACACTCAGACCAAGTCAAATGTAGCTGTTCTGTAACTTTTTTCTTTCCTGGTTTCATGCCTCCAGCATTAAAACTGAGAATCTGTTCATAATCTTTCCAGTGTCAAGGTTTCTGTCAGACACCTTGTTCTCTCCACCCTTCATCCTTTTACCCCACCAGATCTCCTTTGTAACCCCCCCTCTCTCTCTCTCTCTCTCTTTCATTTGACTATTACTTTCTTTACACTATCTTTGTCCCTGTCCTCATCTCACTCCCTTTTGTACACCCCCAGAATCTTATTCTATTATGTATTGAAGTGTGATGTGACCTTTAAGAGAACAGAGCTGACAGGATCTGAACTTTGATCTCTGGTTGATATCTCAGCACCCATTTTGGCACCGTAGAGACGATACAGCGCTCTACAGATCACGGCTGCAGTGTCCATGAGAGTCATCTCTTTACAAAACTTGTGTTCTGTTTCTTGTTGCTTTTACTGCAGAGCTTTTCACAAGTTCAAAGAGCTAGACACAAGCTAGAAAAATACTTCTAATAAGATCCAAGACAAAAAGTCAGCTCAGGAACACACTGAAAGCAATATTTCAAAGCAAAAGATCAGCTGTAAGGAAAAGTGTTTTTATCACCTAGAGATGAAAAATAGTTCAGCTAGTGCAGCTCAACATCTACTGGTTTGATCACTGTGGCCAATAAAAAAGTGCTTTATATATCTGCAGATTGGGGCTGGATATGGAGTACTCTTAGAATTTTAAAATGTGAAGGATGGGTTGTCGTAAACTACAGATCATGAAACTTCTTACTCCATCAAGTAGTGAGAGATAAAAATGTGTCAGATTTGAAAAGTCATAAAACTGATTCCCGAGGCCAGTGCACAAAATAAAATTACATTAAATTCAAAATTTTGCAGCATATTCTATCAGTGTTTCTTTAGACTGTGAAACATATCGCACAAAGGAGTAAAATATGAGCTCCTGAATAAAGAATAAAAAGCATTATTAGAGGGCAGGGATAAGCTTGACATTTCCCTATTAAGATGATGTAATAGATTCTTTTGATTTTCTTTATATTTAAAGAAAATATCGAGAGAATCTGAGTTCTGCTACTTATCTGTGCATCACAGTCATGCTGCTCCAGGTAACTAGAATCACTAGTTTTTGGAAACCCCTTATGTGTAAGATACATTAGAAAGCAGCATGAGTGAAACACTGAGTGCAGTTCAAACCATTGACATGTTTAATCAGAAAAGTCAAGTAGGAAGAGTACTGCCATTAAAATCACTCAGTGCTCGTATTCATCCTGAATCTCAGAAGGATTCTTGTAAATCTACTGGAAGATGAACTCAAACTAAAAATAGTCAGACGGTACAGCTGAATGTCTAATGTATGCCAGACATGACAGACACACATAGGGCTCTATTTTCATGAACCCTTCACCAAATAAAGTAACGTAAATATTATGGAACAGTGGAAAAGTGCACTGAGCTGTTGACCCGCTCAGAGCAGGCGGGTAGCGGACTGCGCAAGACGCACTCATTTTTGGCACCATGAATGCAGTACGCCACTGGACTGGCATTACCGCACCCTCTACCACGCCTCTCCTCCCACTGTGGCGCACAGTGAGTCACCAAGATGCCAAACTGGCGCAGAAAATAACCTCACTGCGCCCCAGAAAATGCGATCTGCACCTTCCAGCAACATGAAAATAAGATACTGTATACATACCGCCCTGTTTCTCAGAGTTCTCCTTTCATAATGAATGATTTCCTGGTTATATAACTGTCTGAACCACAAACTGAAATTAATGTTGATATTTTTGAATTTAAAAAGACTTACAGGCTGTTTTAGTATATTTAGTGCGGAAAAATAAAATAAAGAAATTTGTATGGATATTACTTTACTGACTCTGAACAGCTATAATGTTATGCCATGCCCTTGCCACACTCCTAAGGCATGGTACTGACAGCCCCTCTTACAGATGTTCAAAGGATTTTATAACCTTTCATGAAGAATCGGTAATATGATCAAAAACAGTTGTGATACTTGACCTTTTTAACACAATATTATGCTTGTAATGCCTAATGGGGCAGGACAGGATTGGCAGCATTGCAGCCAAAATTGGAGAGGTTACATTGATGGGTGTGAACTATGGCACTCCACTAAATTTACAGAGCCAGACAGTACAATTATGAGGAGCTAGTAAAAAGAAATCCAATGATCCTATATAGACCACCACAGATGTCTTTTCTTAAATCAATTTGATTATTCTCCTTATGTTTTTAGACATTTTTTGCAATTGTCTTTGACTTCAGTGTGCCACCCACTTTACAGACTGACATACTGTATGTGTTTACTTTGATGCAAATAGTTGCAAAACACATACAGAGATGCACATAAACAATTACATACACAAAACAGATATAAACAAGCACACACACTCACAAACATAACATAGCCTGAAGCAGCAGAATTACAAAATTAAATAAGGATCCATTTGCACAATGGGATTATCCAGTGGAGTGGAGTGTACACACATGAACACACAGACACAATTGCACTGATAAACACACATGTACGCGCACAGTAAAATGCACATATGCGCGCACAAAAAAAACATACACTCACAAAAACCAACATGTAAAAAAAACACAACTGAATAAACTAACGTTTTGTGGACGCAGTAGTGGTTCTGGAACATTTAAACCACAGGGGCCACACTGGGGCCAACTTTTCTTTTAGAGGTGCCAGTTAAATTAACTCAAATGAACAGCTCATTTTAGCAGTGGAATGATTCAGGGGCCATCTAACAAAATACAGTAGAACAATGTGTCCAACAAAGTTAACAAATTCAGATTTATAATACATCAGTCCTCTGTGGTTTAGTACAAAAAAAACACAACATTCAGTTAGTCAACTTTAGAATGACATTTAGACAACAGATCTATGTTGACTCACAGATACGTCTTCTTAGCATACAAAAATACCACAAAGTTGTATGCTCTGATACAGGTACAGATCAGTATTGAATACTGGAAAGATTGAACAATCAAAAAGGTATCAGTGCATGTATCAAATACATACCCTACAAATCCCTGTCTATATGCTTGCCATACAAAACACAGCCTAAACATCCTACAGTATTCTAGTTAGATATGAAAGCTAACGACACAGTATATAGAACCATTTAAAAACAAAACAAGGATGAAGAAATTCTCAATTCAACTAGCACCTTCTGCACAGGCTCATTCACAAAACACACACTATCATCAGGTGACTGAACAACCAATAAAAGCTAAATTAAAGAAATTACAATGTATTCAAAGCCCTGCAGACTTTTATTCCTGCCACTTTGTCTATGTAGACAGCTTGCTATAACACAACAGTTTAACTACAAACAAGATACACAATACATAATATAACCTTCAGAATGTGAACAAGTACACTGCAAGCAGTTAAATCCACACAGACAGCCATGGCGGGACATTTAACCACCAGGAAAGAAACCAGCGTGCAAAGACACAGGCAGGTACAGAGCATAGACTGTATCTTTATATACAGTCGATGGTACAGAGTCAGACAGACAGACAGAGTGTATCTGACTCACATTTTTGACGTCCATTCCCCTTTCTTTCAAGGAGATGAATGGGTCCATATCCATAATGTCCCACTGCACTTGTTACTGTGTTGGTCATTTTGTTCTGTTTGTAGACAGAATTCCTCATCTCCTGTCTCCATCGCTGCTACCTAATATCATTAGCAACACTGGAAGACAAGCTAACTTTCCCGGTTGTTTCATTTAGACCACCTCTGTTGTTAACTTTTTGTTTGTTGTCAGTTGAGACTTTGATTGGCTTCACAGTTTACTTCAGAGTTTCTTCTTCCAATGACCTGACCAACCTTTGTATCGCAGTGGCGTGACAGTGACCACACTTAACTAATTGTTTGATAATTAATTAGACGTCAACTTCACCTTCCACCTCCCGACAGCAATCACACAGACTGACCCGTTATGAGCCGTTGCAACCCGTGGGGGGCGCTGTTTCGCATATTTGAAACAAACTCGAATGGGAAAAACTTGAATGGGAAGAGTTGGCAGCGACAACAAAATAAGAAGTGTCTGTTTTGTGACAAAGAAATACATTTTTTTATTCAAGTGAAATTTTAAGTTGTTATTTTGGATAGTGAGGAAGTCCTGGCTTGCCTCGATTGGGAGGCAGTATCAGTAACTGCAATTTTGTATGTTTGTCATGAAGTAAAATACATTTTGTATAGTTGCCTGCAATGTTTTCTTTCATAAAAAACAGAATGGCAGACCCCATATTCAGTAATCATTTAAATTCTCTAGTGACACTCTGAGAATGGGTGGAGAAACTTAATTGTCATATATTTAACGCTGATGTAGTTATCTGTGAATTATGCTTTCTCAAATATTTCCACTCAAAACCTAATACCCAGAATCTCATGGAATATAATATTGACCTCAACTGTTACTAAGGATTGTCCGTTATGCCCTGTGTTTATGATTCGACTTGATATCATGATTGGCATAATGTTTTTAAAAGAGATGATTGAAAGATATGAACAGTCAGTTTAGAGATCTGATGTTAAATTAATTGCAAGTTTTCATTTTGGCTTATCCATGAAGCCATTTAAACATGCACCCACACACACACGTAAAGACATGCTTTACAGCAGTTATAGCAATAAGTTAAATATGCTGATGATGGAACAACAGTAGACCTGCTAAAATCTGCAGAGAGATGTTTTTAATGGCTTTAAGACACTTTTGTTATTTATGTGGCTGTGTGCATGTAGAGGGGTATGTGTAGCTGTTATACAAGTGCATGAACATTGAGAACATTAGTGTATGTGCTGTATTGAAGTGTGTAGTTTGTGTTTTAAGTGTGTGTGTTTGTCTCTGTGTTCATGGGGTCCGTTTGTTGTTTCACATCAACCTTAACTGAGCCCAGCGATTAATAAAACATGTATACTAGGTACGGGGGTGTGTTACTGTGTATGAAAGTGTGTGTCAGGAGAGAGGGACTGCAGCAGAACATGGTGGTTTGAAATCTAGGTCATCAGCGAGAGGGAGAGAGAGAGAGAAAGAGGGGTACATTATAAAGACAGCAAGAGAGAAAAAAGTCAAATAACAAAGAGGTAATCTGTGACAAAATCCAGATCACTGCAGTATTACTTGCTCTGGGCAACAGTCGTGTCACCACAGCAGGTGTGGAGACTACAACCTGTGTAACGCTATGAATTTTCCTCATGTCTATTTTTCCAGATAATCCAGTCAAAGTTACCTACTGCCTAAAGCAGCACAATATGTTGCTTTTGATAAACAGCAATCAGTTTTGTATAGCATGTTTGCATGAGCTCAAGTTCAATCTCTAGTTACATCAGTGGAAATCATATTAATCTCAATTGACTGCTTAATGATGCAAAATTACTGTGAAGATATATTGTCAGTGCTGTGCAAACTTCTACATAAAGTCAATGTTGTAGGCAGCAGAAAATAGCCCTTTCACAGCAGACATTTTGACTGGTCATAGTAGGAAAAGCACAGGTGTTACTAATGACATTAATGATGCTTTCATACAATACAACCATGCACAATACCAGGACCCTGAAACCAAAGCAGCTAAATCAAAGTCAGCCATCTTTAAGTTTATTATTTTCACCTGTGCTTTTCCTACTGTGACATGTCAAAATGTCTTCGCTGAAAATGGCCTGTTATTTATCTCAAATCCATTTCATGTACTTCTTGTTATTGAGGACATTCATACATTTGAGAATACATTTTTTACTGGAGACATTTACAACAAGGCTCTTGCTCACCATGAAGTCTTACTGACAGGTATGTAGGATCCAAAACAATCAACACCCCCAAAGATCCTAAACAACAGTTTGGCCTTTAGACCTTCATCAGGTAACATTAATTCACATGTATCTACAGAGTGCAGTATAATTATTGAAACATCAACTCAAGTATTGTTTATTTCTTATTACATAAGCAGTATGTCTATAACTTTTGCAACCCAGAGAATCCCTAACATCCCTCCCAGTTCATTGTCAATCATTGTTAAGTTAATGTTTAATGTTCCACATATGTCACAGTAAAATCTGTAAGTCACATGTCACACGTACGATGTGTCTTTCTCACACCTCTTACAAAACATATTTAAATCTCATTAATCTTTCACCAAAATATGGGGGAAAATAGTAAGAACTGCAATTTTTGGACATAGTTATAATAAATGTATGTATAATATAATACTTTGATCTCAGTTTTAACTCATTATAGTTTGCTCTGTTAGCCAGGAGTTACATACTGCTTCAACTACTCCCTGAGTATAACATGTCTGAATTTTTTAATAAAGTGGTGTTCCACTGAGAACATTATTCTAACTACTGTTATAAAATATTGTTCTCTCTTTGTGATTTTATTTTTATCCTTCTGACTACTTTTTATTCATTTATTCTCACATAAGGCTTGCAAAGGAGACTCCAGCCTCAGTGGAATCCTCTTGTTAAAATAAGAATACTTAAAGAAAGAAGTGAAAAGAACATGTATTGTCTCTATAATGCAGTACACTTATTCTAAGTAAGTAAGGGGGGAGGGGATTGTTGCAGAATGTTTTAATTGGCTGTCCAGATCATGACACTATTTTTAGTAGGATTCACAAACGCAGCCAAACACACACACATGCACACATGCAAAAACACAGACATCACCCTGACCCTGAAATCTGTGAATCAGCAGAGGAGTTTCATTAAAGCTCTCATGAAGAGTAATCACAACCTGCATTAGTGCATGTTGTGTGTGAGCCCCAAAGGGTACATTAAGCCAGTGATATTATTGCTTGGTGTATTGAAGAAGTCTTCATTAGCTTGTTGAGTTGGAACACACACTATGGAGCTGTAACGCGCACACAAACACACACAGCTTCATCAGCAGTTTGGGCTAGAGTTGCTTAAAATAATGATGTGATCATATTAAATGTGCAAACACGCGTGCAAAGAGGATGTAGTGACAGAATGTGCAAATTCAATGAACGCCAGCAGTACAACGGCATCATCACGACATATTTCTATAGCTCAGCGGCTGTACATGGAATCGTATTTTTCACTCAGTAACCTGACTTTGAGTCAATGTGTATGATGTTAAGGGTTGGACTGGCTTCCATGCTGTTTTTGCCTTGCATGCAAAGATTCACACAACCTTGTGGGTACATTTTTATGTCAACAAAAAAACACAGCTGCAGAGCAGTACTTTATGTTACTATTGGGATCATCATTTCTTCCTCCTATGTTAGAATCAACCTGTTAATGCTCATTTAAACAGAAAAGGGGAAGCTGGCACCTTTTCATACTTTTGTGCTGGTGGACCTTCATGTGTGGGTGTGACACCACAGGTGCGCTGAGTTTATTGGTTTATTTATGACAACAGTAATCATTTGCAGGGTATGTTTGTTTGTTTTGGATACTGGCTCGACTGTCGTGAAGTTAGCTGTGTAGATTATTCTGTTTGCTTTTGCTGCTATCTAAATTGCATCACCCAGGCATAAAAAAGACTGATATCACTGATAGCCAGTTAGTGTAGCTGAACTCTGCAGGGGTCCAACCAGTGTGGAGTGACCCATAATAACCAGAATCTGTATGTTATGCTAATGAAAGTGCCAGACTTGTTCCAATACCTTTAATCCCAGAGTATGCTACTGTAACACAGTGTTTCTCTGTTTATTCATTTGTGTTCATTTTCTCACAAATGTTCTCACATCCATTAATGACCCATGATGCTAAGTCCATCACTAGCCTTTCACTAATTATTGTGATTATTTAAAGATATTCACTGGCATATGGGCATACATTTTTTTAGATTTCATGAAACCTGTAAAATTGGGTAACTGATCACTGTGGCCTTTCAACATGTTATTTCTTAATCGTCTTTTTTTGTTCCCGCCCTTGTGAAACATATATTTATATATATTCCAGTTTTATAGACACTGTTTTAGAGAGAGGTGTTAACTCAGATTTATGGTCATTTTGGATGCTGTAGATTGTGGTTCTATTGTATTATAATGTGTTGTACAGAGTTTCTAATATTTTGTCCATACCATTTATATCAACGAGGCTAGCTAATAAACTGGCAACTGAGTGTTTTATGTGAAATAGGAAAAGAAGAAAATAATCTGTCTGTGTCATTTGAGGTTTGCTTGTAATAAAGGGGAAATTGTCAGATATCATGTCCATTTCCAAACATATACACAGCTGAGGGCTGAGACACAGGCTGCACTAAATCAACCCAAAAAGTGCACATTTTTAACCCAGCAGGTTAAGGTGTATGAACACTTATATTCTAAACTTATCTAAACACACCTCAAGTTTGAAGGCAATAGCATAAAAATATCAAAGAACCTCAAAAGACAAAAGTCAAATACCAATGCTGAATGGATTATCCTCATTTTAAAATACCCCAATACTCTGCCTGGGTTCCCTTAAACAACTGACCATGTAATTAGATCAGAGGGATTGTTAGAGGGCTGTAAAGGGATAGGGTACCTTGAAAATGTACTACGCAGTATCTAAAATACTAATTATATATTCTTTCCCTGTCCCATTTTTATTCATTTTCAGGACACTTTGAAGGAAGTGTTCTGAAAATTTGTTTTCTGCAGGAATGTGAAGACAGTGAACTCTTACACTCAGTAAGTCAAGAAAGTGATGTTTATATAGCATAACTCAGATTGCTAAAATACTCATGTCAATGTGATTTAAGAGCTAAAGTGATTTAGCAACAATTTAAATCATTGCACCAAAAATTTAGTTTAGTTTAGTTTAGTTAGTGGCCGCAGACTGGAGTGTTCAGATGGATTTTTCAATAACAGAGAGAGACAACAGAGAGCCACTGACGTCACACAGGAGGAAGGGAAGACTTAGTTCCAGGTCAGTGTTGAAGATATGGTGCTTACTTCTCAATTCACTTTCAGGGAAGAAACAAGAAAGAAAGAAAAGTAAAGACATAAAAGAAAAGTCATTGGCAGTTTAGTCCTAGAACAGTGTTTTTCAACCTTTTTTGAGCCAAGGTACATTTTTTAATTGAAAAAAATCACAAGGCACACCACCAACCGAAAATGTTAAAAAATAAAACTCTGTAGCCTATATTAATAACATACAGTCATTCTTATCAAAGTATCTTGAATAGGAATCAAATAAACACAAAGAAAAAAGTATTTTATGATCTGTCATATTTTTTCTTTCAAATAAAAAGTGCAATTAACAATATACTGTCATTCTTATTAAAGTATCTTGAATTCTTGTTTTGCAGTGAAGGTTGTTTCGTTTGGAGATGGCGATTAAGCTTACTTGGGACCATAGCACTGTTGGCTAGCTTTTCACCACACACCAAGCACAACGGAGTCGGTGTCGTTGCATCCCCGGTGAAAGTAAATCCAAATGAAATATAGCTTTCACTGTATTGCCTCGAGACTTTGCTCAAGGTCACCGTCTTTGCTTTCTTTTGACCTCCATTCATAATAGGGCCTTCATCTGGGTCCAAATTTTGTCCAGGGCCCAGTTCGGAGTTTACATTTTTCCTTTTGTAAAACTTCTCCATCACTGTCACCGTAGTCTCGCTAGCCACAATTCCACTGTCACTGCCACCTGTCACATCCAGGCATCACTAATTCTCTTGCCTCAAAATACAAGGCAATTAGCTACCTGCTGCCACTTACTGATATGGAAGAGTATGACATGGTTACTCTGCCGGTCACTAGACAGCACACTCGACAATGGCATATTATTTGCAGGCAAAAATTACTTAGTTTTCAAAAAATGTTTTTTAGACCAATTAGGTGAAACTGAATAATTTTCCACGGCACACCTGACGATCTTTCACGGTACACTAGTGTACCGTGGTTGAAAAACACTGTCCTAGAACATATACCACAACAAAAAAGCCCTAATTTGATTATTTAGGCTTTTAGCTGGTGCTGTTCAGACCTACTGACAACAGAGAACAGACTGTAGGTAACAATGAGAATACTAATAACCAAGTCATAAATAATAATGTAACATAAATGCTATAACAACTGGTTTTGGAGCAGGCAGTGAGATGACAACCAGATGTCATTAAAGATTTTCACCATATGGTTGATAGGATCTGCAGACAATTACACACTCAGTCAGTTATGATTACAGGGGCACACACTGTAAATTACAAACCCACATAGACAAATACACCAAATTATATTTTTTTATGTATACTGATACAGATTATTCAAGGTAAGAGATATTACCCTTTATGTATTTATGTGTATCAATCACTTTGGGAAAAAAGGAGAAGAAGAATTTTTAAATGTTTCAAACGATTAGATAGTGCTAAAGCATCTCAACATCAAGATTCTGTGCTTTTTACATTCAGTGAATGGCATCTCTCAGCAGCTTCACAGAACCAAATACATTTTACTTTCTCTTAGATTGTCTACTTCAACTTCTCAGTCACCATTTCAGTGCTCCACACCCCAAGGGCTATAAGCTGTTAGTCTCTGAGTTTTTGAGAGAACATAGTGAAGGAAAGGCAAAAATACAAAGAAATAGATAGAGGAAGAGATAAACTGCGTCTATGTGAGAGAAAAAACAATGAGCGGATGAGATGGAATTAGATGTATCAATTCATCCTCTAGTCTGTCTTATATAGAGCTTTACCTCCAAGTTCCACATTGAAATATTTTATTGATCTAAGATATTTTTCTTCCCAAGAGAGAAAAACGTGTGCGTAAAGGATCAGTTCACCCAATCACAAAAGATATTTTCCTGCACCCATAGTAATATTTACAATGATGCTAAGAGTTCTGCTGTCTCCCCAATACAATCAAGGTGAATGTAATTAGGTAACCAGGTTATTGAAAAATACTGGTATTATAGTAACCAGGTTATTTCAGGGCATGTCCTACACATTCTCCAATGTCCTGTGTTAACCATATTTCTCCCAGTAACCATAGTGCTAGATTAAAGTACTTGACCTGAAACTTTGTGACAAAATACATAGAAGATACATATCCTCCTCTGGCAGAAGCAGCACAGTGCTGTCTTTAAAAGTGTCCTTTTAAAATTCCTGCAAGGCTTTTCTGCAGTACACCTCTTGGGTTATGCTGGTTTTCTGCATGAGCGAGCAAGAGTGGAAGAGAGAGCAGGAGAGAAAGACAAGGTGAAGCTGGTCAATAACTGTGCCTCTGTGCGTGTGTGTGTGCTTCTCTAAAAAAAAATGGAAGGGAGGAGAGAAATAATTGTCGAATTGTTTTTTATAGAGCTTTCCCTGGGAGATTTGGATGCAGATTCATTAATCTAAAAGCAAGATGTGTGCCCTCTCTCAGGATTTTCTGGGGAAAACAATACAGCCCAGGAAAGAGAGCAGCTTCACTTGACTTTTTCCTCTTCCTCTTTCCTCTCATTTTCTATCCATTTCTTTGCGTCTTTGATTCTTGCTCTTCGCTACTATCCCTCTCTCGTCCTCTATCAGTCTGTTCTTCCCTCCAATAAAACACTGGATATGAACACTTGACAGAAAATAGGGTGCATAAAAAATACAGTGAGTTGAATTGTTTTGACAAGTTCAGTTTGAGGTTTATGGAGCAACTCCTTACAAGTTCAATCTAATTGAAATTCTATCTTTGAAATACTAATGATTAATGTTTGACATGTATTACATATTGTTGGACTTAATGTTATGACAGCTGGTGACTTCAGGTACAATCACATCATCTCTGTGGTCTGCACCAGACTCTGTTGCATTTTTCTATTTGATTTGTTTGGTTGGTAGCCAGGGCTTGGCAACCTTTGGTGCCAGTTTGTGAGGCTGATAGCTGAGAGGAGAGTCAACATTCTGTTGTGTTTATGCCAGGTAAAACCAAGAAAAAGGAACACAAATTGCAATTGCAGCCCTCAGGTGGATCCCAGATCGAGCTGAGTTCACTATATCAAGGACTGAGACTCATATTTTCATGTGGCCTCTGCAGTGGGTGTACAATGTTCCTATGGGTTTTTTCTCACCCTCCAATTGAACCAAACTAAAAGAGAAAATGCTCAAGAGCTTGACTAAACCGCTCCAAACATAAACAGTGAACACACTTTTTGTGTTGCTTTGCAGAAGTACTGGATGCCTACACACACACACCCACAACTTCCAGTACACTAAAAGTACACACACACAAATTCAATCACAAGCATATTTTGCTCAGCTTTTGCTTTTAGCTTTACTTGACCAGAAGGGTCACTTAAATTCTTATTCACATGAATCACCTGGCAGACAGCTTCACATGTATCTTCCATCAAATTTAATAGGACTTCAAAACACACAAATTCCACAGCTAAAAGCATTAGCTGATGTGATATTTTACCTTTCCAACCGATCCTCAAAGGGAAATACTCTTTTCACTGCAGTAACTACGGCAACTGGAAGGGATTCAGAGTCTTGCTTGTGGATACTTCAGCAGCATGGCTTTGTTTGCGAGGACTCCTGTAAAAGAGATTTTTAATTTCAGTGAGGCCGTTTCCTGGTTAATGGGAAACTCTGCCGATTTTACACATGAAGTTCAGTTTACTTGTCATAAGGAGTACTTCTCAGCCTGTGAAAACAGCTGTATAATGTCTTGTGTGGCTCTGGAGGGAGCTGTCTGAACTAAGGAATGTGGGATTTGAAATAAATAAGCATTTAGCATGTGGGTCTAAAGAAAAACACTATTGAGATGCATTACATTACTAAAAGCCTCTACTGCTTCGATTTTGATCGTTTTTTTTTTTTTTTAAATGTCACTTGTAAGTCACCCAACTTAAAAGGAAGTGCAAATTTAAATCAAATAAAATAAAATAACAAAAGTTACGACGGTAACAAAATCTAAACACATAAACAAAATCAGGTGTATTTAGGACAAAATGACATGATCATGGATGTATATGTTATGGACAGAACAACCGGAGACAACGGTGAAGAGACTGAGTGAGTTTATTTGTACACAAACGTAAAATGAGTGGATGAGAGGGGTTAATGATACCGTCCCTTTTTTGCTGATGGCAGAAGAGTACTGGAGATGAATAGAGGAACACGGGAACGGGAACAACACACACAGGAGACACACTGGGGTCGGAGCTGGAGATCTCAGGATTCGGGATCAGGGTTCGGGATTCGGAGTGGCGGTAGTTTTGACGAAGCGTCGTGGGTGAGTCCGTGGCGTATGAGCGGCTGGAGTAGAAGCTCTGTCCTTCATACTAACGAGACCGGACACTGACTGAGGTGAAGAGTGGGAATTTATGGAGGAGTAGAGTGGCTGATTGCGTTCAGGTGTGTTATGGGTAACAGGTGCTGGGGATTAGTATTCAGGTGAGGGGGTGCGGTGTGGCTGAGGTGTGGTGGAGCCTGGCGTGTCTGTGACAGTATACTGTGTGTATATATCCAAAGCCATAGATCTTTGACATTTTCAAACTTGGAGTTTGAGCATTACTGGAGCCATAAAAGCCTGAGTGCCCTAATGAGGGATGAGCCAGTGCAACCATCAGGGCTGAGTGACAGGCTGAGACTCCTGTCAAACAAACACACACTTCCAAACATACCTGTAAGCCCTAATATTTGGTGCCCTGTTGGCTTAAGCACACACACACCACACACACAAATGGACAAGCATGTGCACAAAAACATACAGACGCACACATACGCACACCTGTGAAAAATTATGACAAGTGCTGATATGCTTGAATGCACACGGACAAATGCTGCATTTTAGCATGGGCACACACACACGTGCCCACACACACACACACACAATCATATACACCTGTGGGAAAATAAGGAGAAGCTCTGATATGGTTGGTTGCACAAGGTCAAACCCTGCATGTGAGTATGCAAACCACAAACGTACACACTCTGTATCGGTGTACTGATACGCACACAAATTAGGCCATACAAATGCATACTGGCACTTGCATTTAGCTACAGGGGGTGACTGAGGAGAGAGAGAAAACAGGAGTGGACAATAATGAGAGAGAGAAAGGAGTAAAGAGGGAGCGAGATGAAGAGAAGAAACAAAGGACTGAGAGAAAGAAGGAGTTAATTGGATGAACAGCAGAACAGGAAAGACAAAAAAGGAGAAGGGTGTGCTACAGAAGGAGTCAGAGAAATAATGGGGTTGAAGAAAGGATAGAAAAAAGGTCTAACCCTTAATTAACTGTGTTTATTAATTGCTGGACTTTCCAAGAGAGTTAGATCCAGAGTTTCTCTTTGTTATTACATCAAAATACAAAATAGATGAATCATGGTAAAAGGGAACAATCTTGACAATGTTTTAAAATGTGCACAAATCCAATGCAATAAATGTAAAATAAAAGTTTCCAAAATCCCAACACACTGTAAAATTTAAAAGTTAACATATCATATTTAGTTTGTTTACTCTGTGATGTGTATAATGGGTGTGTTTAATTGAACTCAAAGACAAAAATAAAAGTTGTTATTAAAGAATGTTGTTATCATTATGTTTTTGTTTTTATGCAGATTATGCAGTCATATTTTTTTGTACTTTCATTGTTTGCTGAAAAGGTTTTCTCTACTCTTCGCTCATGCATAATTTTATTTTGATAGTGTGGGAAAAAGCAAAGAAAGGAATTGCGAAGGAGAAAAGTGAGGAAGAGACACTATGATTGGCAGAAACTTTGGTTTTATGGTTGTTAGTTTGTTTTTAGGGCCAACTCTTCATTAAGCAGAGAGCCAAATCATAGCAGGATATGTCAGACACTGAAACCCAAACAGAAACAGTAACAACATGCACACACTACTAATTCCACATACATATATGTACATACAGTACATAGATACATGTATGCAGAGCTTTTGATGCCATGCACCCTCCTTTCAAACACTGAATCTGGGTGAGCCACTTTTCTCTGTCAGTGTGAACAGTATGTGTTTGAGGGCTGCAGTGGTTTGTTAGTTAGGTTGCTCAACAGAGAATAATGGTTGGCAAGAACAAGATGCAGAAGAGAGAGGGGGATAGGAAGTGGAAAGGGGATGAAAGACCTTAATAATTCAGCTTCTGGCATAAATTGCTGAAAGTGAAAGTACTGCAAATTACTTTTGAAATAAACTTCCAGTGAACTTTCCAGTGTGAAAGTGGGAGATGTATGTCAAAGGCAAATATTTACTGCAACAAACATTATTAATACATAGGAGGAGAGGCTTTTGATGATAGAGATAAAAAAAGATCTATAACTATAAAATATTCTTAACTAAAAAAAGTCATTTATTAATACATGCCAAACATTGTGTTGGTATCAGAATGACTCTGAGATCAAATTCATTCTTTCAAGTGCTATTCTGTTCATGATTTTGAGTTTTAATTAAGTTCAGCAGACATTTAAGTTGTCCTCGAAGCTGATAACCATTTAACCTCCGACTAATGTCACACTGCAAAATGACCCCGGCCAAGAACAGGGTTAAATAGCCTGCATTTTTGGCTTCATCTGATAAGGTTTGATTGAAAACAGACGTTACCATGACAACTTAACAGGTGTTCATCCAGACTTGCTTCATGAAACTGACATAAAAAGAACTTATCAAGATAAATCTATCAATGTGAAGTATACCTTTTTTGACTGGAGTAACTCCATCTATATTGACACTATGTGGTCATGCTGTGGTCAGCATGTGGTCTGTCTGTGGCTGTGACTAAATTATATAAAATGGACCTGCATGGGCACAATGAGTGAGTGTAAAGAATTCACTTACTGAATATATTATTTCATAACAGCTAGAATTTAATTGCAATGCAATATGAAGAAAATTATAGTCATCCATTATTGTAAGCATTTATACATAGAAAGTATGAATACTTAATCACCAATTTCATTTTTGTCTTGAGGCAGAAAGTCAGTATTTTCATACTGTATTAACATTAACAACATTCCTACTAAATCTCTTACTGTCATTCATTATTTTGGTTTCACATCGACCCTGGCCTGTCTGTATGAGTCTGTGCACTACCCGTGAACTGACACAAGACTCTGCACTGCTGTAACACTTGAATTTCCTTAGGGATCAAGTGTGATTTTAAGCGACAAAGACTTCCTGTTCAAGTACAGTAGGCCCTACAGCTTAAATGGAGTCTTAACAGTACAGTGCAGACAATACAATCAGTTCCACTGAGCGCTCAGAAAGGCAGGCATCCTGAATCAGTGGAGGTTGTCACCAAAAATTACAGTTATTTTAGAGTTTAGGGTTCTGGTCAGCTCACTGAATTGTTGATTTCCACTAAATTCACTCAGAGTTTTACAACTAAAAGACTGTAAAGGAAAAAAGGAGGGGATTTTTGACTAACGGGTGGAGGATACAAGTGTGATGACAGTAATGCTGTACAAAGATTGACAAAGCAAAGGATGGAGCAAAATGAGTTTTGTAGTTCTATATAACAACCAGTTGTCATTTATTTTTGTTCATTTCTTTTTATGTTGTTAATTATTTTTGTCAATGAAATGATGTGCATTCTTTTGTATGTCCACCAAACAAATTTACTGGGAGAGTAAATAAGTCATTAAGTGTTAGACTATATGACCCTAAATCATTAAACTGGATCATCAACATCACTGCAATGATTGTGCAATATTCTGTGTTTAATACTGCTGTGCAATATACTCTTTTCAGTTTAAAATTCCCTATTTATTGATATTTATTCATACCTCCATTACTGCTGCGCAATATCCACCGTCTCATAATAATCTTAATAAGCTACACTTAACTTGACAGTTCATGCACTATACATTACTACTTGTATTATTACATTGTATTATTATACTGTACATACTTATCATCAACCGGTAAATCCACTTTGTACTTTACACTTATTTTAATTTTATACTTATATCCACTTTGTACTTAATTTATCTTACGTGTATTATAGTGTATTATATTCTGATTTGCTTAGAACTTCTATCCCTGTGTGCACTGACGTGATAGTGAGCTGCTGAAACATAAGAGTTTCCCCTCAGGGATCAATAAAGTATTTCTGAATTTGATTCTGATTCTGAAATGCCCATGTGTGCCAATTTCATAGGACATGTTTTCATGATTATGGTGCATAAACCTTTTCATGGCAGCTATCAGATCACTAGATTGATAAGCGAGACAATGTGTATCCACATTTCTGACGTTTCTGAATTTTTCCACATATATTGACCTTTCCTCACTGCCAAAACAGCTCACACAGCCTGACAATTGATTTTCACAATCTGCCATCTATAAGACATAAATAGATAAAATGTTACTGTACGTGTAGGTGACGTCAGCTGCAAAGGTCTTATAGCGACAGTGCAGACAGGCAGGCTGAGGCAATAAGGAGCCCTCAGATTTGATCAGTCCTCGGTAATGGTCCTTTTCTTTGAGCAAAAAATGCTTTTCAGTGTCACTGTGATATAGCAGCATTACAATTGATTGAAGCTTATTTTAAATGTCTATTTATGTCTTATTAAATGTCACTTTCTCTGTGATGGGCTGTGATCTTATCTGTCAAGTGCTGTTTCCAGACTTGTTTACTACAAATAAAACCAATAAATAACTTAAAATACTCATCAACTTACAACCCACGCCTCTACGTGCACACCATACATTTTATAGTCTGCAGTCCCTTGATATTACAATGGTCCTGAGAGGAAGAGAAATTAAAAAAAAGGGGAGAAGCTGAGAGGAATAAATGAAGGACTGAACAGTACTAGAAAAAGCCAAGTACAGTGGAGGACAGGAGATGACAGAAGAAGAGAGCGCAGGAAAAAAGAAGAGTGAGGGTGACAGAAATGATCAAAAGACAGAGAGAAAGACAAGAAGAGCAAGAGGGACACTGGGGGTAGACACGGGGCCTGTAGAGAGAGGAGACAGTTGGCAACACTTTGACATAACAAATGCCAGAAGCACACTACTGCTGAACAAAAACCGAGCTGCTGCCAGAGGGGTGGCTGGGTGAGAAGGGGCGAGAGACAACAGAGAAAGAACAAGAGATAGAGGCATATTGATGTGTGTGAGTGAGACAGAGAGACAGACACCAGAGAGACTGTGTGTTGGGAATGTGTTGGAAGGGCGGCACACTTTCCAGAGGACAGGCAGAACATAACTGTAAGCAAAACTAAGATCCAAGTTCGCCAGAAGGGCAAGAAAAGATAAGGAAATAGAGAAGGGCAATACAGATGCAATACGACAACATTTTCAGTCATTTAAATAAAATGTATATGGATATGTTTTTTGTGTGTTACCAGTTAAATATACAAGTAGTAACATTGTAGTATTCAATTAGGTATATGCCAATAAGACATGTTATTAAAGGAATAGTTCCCCTTGTAGAACATGCTGTAAACACAACATTAAGATATCACCTTATAAAGTTGATATGGTGAATTTATTAGTAAGAAAATCCTATGACACATCCAGCAGAAAAAGAGCAACATTAGCATTTATTTGGAGCCATATTTTTGGCCATCTGACAAATGTAAGTGCAACATTTCACTCTTGTTTTAGCTCTGTTCTGGTATCCACCAACTCCTGAGGGAAATATATTGCTAGTTTTTTCTGTGTGTCGTTGCTGGGCAGGTAGCGTACAGTGGCTTTATCAGACCTTTTTTGCTGAAAACCCCTCCTTGCTGCCCCTGAAAACGAGAGGTTAATGAGCCAAAACAGTAAAGTTGCGTGCCTTAAAACCAAAACAATGAGCTGAAAGAGGCTAAAACGCTCCAAAGTGGAACTGCAGCGTTAGGTGATAATTCTCTGTGGGATCTTCGCTATGAGTGACCCTTTACATATTATATAGTCATTTATTTCCATTGTTACTATAAAAACTTTCATTAGTGCAGTTTTAACAAAAGTTTGTCATCAATATTGATGTGTTGTTGTTTTTTTGCCTTCAAAATGCCTGCAGGTAATTTTATGAGAATTTAGCTTTCCTTTTTCTAACACTAAGAAAAAAACTTACTCATATTTATGCTGAGAGGGAGGGCCTTTTAATCAAATATGTAGACAAATATCACATGCTAACATTGTAAACATATTATGGATATGTAATATATATTATATAAAAACCAAGCATTAGCACCCAAGTCAACATTTGCTGGCAACCTTGTGAAATGACTGGCCTGTTGTTAATGCACACACTTTTTGTGCTGCATTTTTGCGCAGTCCAACAGTCAATTTGCAGTGAGGACCTCTAGACAGTTTATATGAGAAACAAAATTGTTGTGCAAAAGATTCCACAGCCAAGTATTAGAGAAACGGCAACAGGAAAGTTGTTCACCCTTTGCCACAAGAAAAGTCCAGCATTTGGAGATTAATCAAGAGCAAAACACTTTAGGGAATGCATTTATCAACATTTTCATTGGCTCACAAGGGTAAAGAGTGCTGCTGTCAGTTTATGTTTTGGCAGTAAAGGAGAGAATGTTGCCTAAGAAGACTGACAGTGCTGTGACTGTGACTTAGCCGTAGAGACAGTCGCTAATCAATTCACTAATTGATAAATGTTTGTGCTGCATATATTAAATCAGAATGACTGTTGAGTGTTAAGTGTGGAGATACGGACTGGTATGTGATAAGGGTTTATCTAGTGGAATGAAAGCCCAGGGGGATTTCTCCGAGGCACAGCAATTACACACGGTGGCCCTGCAGGCTAATGTCATGAATTGATGATCTCACTACTTCACAATTTATCAAGATTGATTTCTTCTCCAGCTTGTTGCATATGCTCAAAAAAAATTACACAAACTGCTCATTCAAAGACAGTACATGAAGAAGTCCCAGTAGAATCTATGAGAATACGGTGTGTCTGCATACCTTCAAGTGCACCACGGCTTGGTGGAAATACATAAAGGTCTCTTTTAGTGAGCGTGACTATGGATGGGCCTGGCAGCAAACTGCGTAACTGTCTGTTTCATTTAGGCCTATATGGCTGTCTTCTTTTGTCTGCTTGTCTGCTTACATGACTGCCTGTGTGGGGAAAAGAGTTTAAATATGAATTCATCAGGAGATGGAAAATATAATGAAGAATCCAAGCCAGTCCCAGTTTAATACCACCACACTGACATTGAGTGAAAGACCCTGTCTATCAGTGTGCGCTTACATCATGCTGAAATAAAGCTTCCTCTGCCTTCTAAGGCATGTCTGGACCTGACAATGATAAAATGTTTAATTGAAACACTAACATGCATTCTTCATAATTTACATAGCATGGTGTGATGCAGGACACTCGCAACTCATTTCAGGATTCAGTGTAGCTGTTTCTTTAGGACTGTTTCCTTAAAACTCCTAACTGCAGGAATCTCTATCATTGACATTTTATTTTTAGATCAAACTGAGAGTATATCTTCCTGCTCTTACAGGGGTAAAAAATCTCCTCTTTTAAAGATCAAATGACTTCTTTTAAAAAATAGTCATATTGCACTGACAAAATATTGTTTCTTTACTTCCTCTGTTTCCCTGTTATCTCCTCTGCCCCTTGCTCTCCTCTCTTTCCATATACCTTCTTGACTGTCTATTTTGTCTATAATCTTTGTTGATATTCATCAGATGAAATGAGGTGGAGAGACAACACTCCATTAATATCCTGTGCTCTCCTGAACATCTGCAGTGACACGTTGAAACATTAGCAATGACAGATGAGTTTGCTGATCTGCAGCAAGACTGACGCACATCTCACTACCTTCTCAGTATTCTCCACTAAATACCAACCACTTTGCAGACAAACAGAAGAACAGCCGGCAAACAAACACCCAAACAAGGAAATATGCACAAACAGATTGTTCATTACCAACCATGGGAGGATTGTGGAGGATTATGTTCGTGTAGCCTTCACTTTCATGTGTGTGTGTGTGTGTGTGTGTGTGTGTGTTACCACTCAGATTGTAAAGAAACTTATAGAGACAGAATTATACAGAACAAGAATGTAGAAGATAACATACTGAGGTAAAAAGTGTTGTCAGCTACGTTGAATAAAAAAAACTGATGGTTTGTCACTTGAGGGAACAACCCTGTTATCCCCAAAGCTTAGTTTAAATTAAGTGTTACATCCAAAAGCAGAAACATCTAATTAACTGTCCAGTGACATCATCAGCAAAACAAACATGTTTGACTGGGAGGTTGATTTTGATGGAGCACTGCTGTTGTCATCATCAGTGATAAGGAATAAAGAACTGGTGAATCCATCAGCAGAAATACTGAGGCTTAGTTCCAAGCAGAAATATAGGCTTCTTTTTTATTAATTATATTTATTCAATTATGTCGAAAAATGGAAATCCAGTCTGTCCACTACTTTTGAAAAAAAAACCTTCGTCCTTCACCCTCCTCGGGTGGTCTGATCCTTCGAGCTTGGGTCCTCTACCAGAGGCCTGGGAGCTTGAGGGTTCTGTGCAGTATCTTTGCTGTTCCTAGTACTGCACTTTTCTGGACCGAGATGTCTGGTGTTCTTCCAGGGATCTGCTGTAGCCACTCCTCCTGTTTGGGGGTGACTGCCCCGAGTGCTCCGATGACCACAGGCACCACTGTTGCCTTCACCTTCCAGGTCTTCTCCAGCTCTTCTCTGAGCCCTTGGTACTTCTTTAGTTTCTCATGTTCCTTTTTCCTGATGTTGCCATCACTTGGTATTGGCACGTCAACCAAAACAGCTTTCCTCTGCTGTTTGTCCACCACCACGTTGTCTGGTTGGTTCACCGTTACCATTCTGTCAGTCTGAATCTGGAAGTCCAACAGGATCTTGGCTCGGTCATTCTCTACCACCTTTGGAGGTGTTTCCCACTTTTACCTCGAGGTTTCCAGTCCATACCCCGTGCAGATGTTCCTGTACACTATGCCAGCCACTTGGTTATGGCGCTCCATGTATGCTTTCCCTGCCAGCATCTTACACCCTGCCGTTATGTGCTGGATTGTCTCAGGGGCCTCTTTGCATAGCCTACACCTTGGGTCTTGTCTGGTGTGGTAGATCTGGGCCTCTATTGCTCTGGTGCTCAGGGCCTGCTCCTGTGCAGCCATGATGAGTGCCTCTGTGCTGTCCTTCAGTCCGGCCTGCTCTAGCCATTGGTAGGATTTCTTGACATCAGCCACTTCAGTTATGTTCCGGTGGTACATCCCATGTAGGGGTTTGTCCTCCCATGATGGTCCCTCCTCCAGCACCTCTTCCTCTGTTCCCCATTGCCTGAGACATTCACTGAGCACGTCATCTGTTGGGGCCTTATCTTTGATGTACTTGTGGATCTCGGATGTTTCATCCTGGATAGTGGCTCTCACACTCACTAGTCCACGGCTGCCTTCCTTACGGCTAGCGTACAGTCTCAGGGTGCTGGATTTGGGATGGAACCCTCCATGCATGGTGAGCTTTCATGTCTTAACGTCTTTGGTCTGTATCTCTTCCTTTGGCCACCTTATTATTCCCGCAGGGTATCTGATCACTCCCAATGTCAGAGCTGTAGATCCTGGTGGCGTGGATCAGTGAGTCGATGTCCCGCTCGCTCTTAGCATATGGCTTGATTTCATCCATGTAGAGGAGGTGACTGATGGTGGCACCGTTCCTGAGTCGGTATCTATAGCCAGTCTTGTTGATTATTTGGCTGAGGGGGTTCAGACCTATGCAGAACAGCAGTGGGGACAGAGCATCTCCTTGGTATATGCCACATTTGATGGACACTTGTGCAAGTGGCTTGCCATTGGCCTCAAGTGTGGTTTTCCACAGCCTCATCGAGTTTGCAATGAAGTCTCTTAGAGTCCTGTTGATGTTGTACATCTCCAAGCATTCAGTGTGTGTGCCATTGAGTCGTATGCTTTCTTGTAATCAATCCAGGCAGTGCACAGGTTGGTGTGTCGGGTTCTGCAGTCTTGGGGGACTGTTCTGTCAACCAGGAGTTGGTGTTTGGCTCCTCTGGTTTCTTTGCCGATGCCCTTCTGTGCTTTGCTCATGTATTGATCCATGTGCCCACTTATCTTAGCCGCGATGATGCCTGACATGAGATTCCATGTTGTGGAGAGACGGGTTACTGGCCAATAGTTGGATGGGACTGTACCCTTTGAGGGATCCTTCAGGATCAGGATTGTACGCCCTTCGGTAAGCCATTCAGGGTGCGTTCCATCCCATCCAGCTGGTTCATTTGGGCTGCTAGGTGCTCGTGGAGTGCAGTGAGCTTCTTTAGCCAGTAGGTGTGGATCCTGTCAGGGCCCAGTGCTTTCCAGTTTTTCATACCAGAGACTCTTTCTTGGATGTCTGCCACTGTGAAGGTTCAGCTAGGTTGCTGTGGTCCTCTCTCAGAGCCACCAGCTACTGTGCATTGCTGTTGTGTGATACCTCCCTCTCCCATATACTTTTCCAGTACTGTTCAGTTTCCAGCCTTGGTGGGTCTTCTCTGCTGTTATTACCCTACCATTGAGCATACACTTTCGCAGGTTGAGTTGCAAACAGCCAGTTTATTTTTCTGGCTTCATTATCTCTTGTGTACCTCTTTAGGGCCAAGGCTTGGAGCCTTTGTTTGGCAGTTTCGAGTGCTTCAAGTATGGGCATCTGGTTGTGCCTCTTGGGTACTTGTTTTTTCATTGCACCTCTCTCAGCCTCTGTCAGTTGGCTCACTTCTCTCCGTGCCTCCTTGTTTTTAGCCTCCAGCCTTCGTTTCCATGGTGGGTACTGTTTCTCATGGTTCTCATGGTTGCTTTTATAGCCAAGCATCTCGAGGATCACTGCTGCTGAAGTGTATATCAGATCATTGGTTTCGGTGATGGTTGTGGTAGGGATCGCACTCAATGCTGCATTCACATCTTCTAGGAGACTTTCTGATGGTACTTCACTTAGCCGTTGTAAATGTGAAAATTAGCATTTGTGTTGTATCTCGTCAATCTCAAGTTGTGATAGCAGTTGCCGCTTGTGGATGTTGGAACACTAAGCTAATAGTTGCTTCGCTGTAAGCCTTGATTGTGGGTTTCGAAGTAACCATTCATCCCACATCCTGTGCATGTACCCCTCTGGAGTAGTTCCAGCAGAGCCTTGTTATCTCATCTCGCCCATCTCCGTCTTGTTCCAGCAGCCCATTTTTCATCACGTCTGAGCCGGCATTTCAGACGGGCGACGTCTGAGCCGGCATCTCATATCTTTCATTATCACTCATCATTGCATGAGGTAGGCAGTAGCGTGAAGGGTCTTGCCTAAGGACCCACACTGGATGATGGGTCATTGCTCATTGCGCCCCGAGGGGGACTGTGACTTAACAGTTGAGCTATCCAGCTGCTTATATATATATATGTAGGCACCCCCCATGTTAGCAAAATGATCAAAATCCATCCCCCTTGTTAACCTGCTCAAAAAATGCTTTGTGCTTTGTCTCATAGTAGCGCTTTACGTTGCCGCTTTTAATAATCTCCATTGTCTCTGAAAGCCCAGTCACCACAAGAAAATGTAGACATTGTACATTTCTGCAAATCACGGATAGGTTGAATCTCTACATTTTAATACATATAATTTCATATCAACGTTTGTATAAAATGTATCATATTATCATTTCTAGAAAGTGACGTAAGTTAAGATAACTTTTGAGAGCAAAATTTCCTACTTGGAAGAGGAGGGGCGGATCAGTAATCAGATGGCAGGAGTTGCAAAAGCAGCAGAGAACATAGTTCGAGTTGTTGGGACATTTGTAGTCGTTTTTGTGGCGACAAGACTGGCTATTTTAACCCAAATCATGATCTTTTCCTAAGCCTAACCAAGTGGTTTTTGTGCCTAAACCTAACCAGACCTTAGCCACAGCGTTTGAAACGTGGAAATTCAACATTTGAAATAATGTACAGATTCAATGTATCCGTGGTTTGCAGAAACGTAAAATGGCAACATTTTACTCAACCGATTGGGTTATCTCTGAGCATATGAGACATACAGGTTTTGAACTGCCTGTGGGAAGATTGAATATGTGAGAATCTGTCCATTCTTGATTAAAAGCTTTGTTTTCCGCTGTCTACTTTTCTCTTTTTAGAGCATGCCATGTGAAATTATTTCTCCGACTCTTCTGTGTCCCTGTGTTTGTGTATCTCACTTACTGCAGGGCTGCCAAGTTTTCAGTTTTGTTTGGAGTGAGATTTGGTATTGGTGAAGTTGCCGAAATGTGGAGTTAGGAGGACAGGGGGAAGGGGGGCATTGAAAAATGGGACTCTCGGGAGAAACTGGAGAGTTAGCAAGTAGCTACATCTACATTGTAAGAACAGTAAAGGAAGGAGATAAACACATTGTTAAAAGACAGTGTATCCCACAGGATAATTTTGTCCAGAAAACCAACAATTTATGTTTTAATAAACTAGAAAGCCAGCGTAAAAATAGAAGAGAAGGAAAGAGTTCTTAGCTGAACTATTTGTTTGGATTTGACATATTTATTTTTATTGATTATGTCAGAGGTGCTTTCACACATAACAGCTTCACAAACAGCTGTTTTCCCTTAGCTATCAGGACTCTGAACTCCTCCCTCTAGCCCCCTCCTCACATACTACTGACATGCATTACCATGCACCTACTGTATGTGTTTGTGTGTGCTGTGTTTCTGTGATGATATGTTGACTGTATCGTGATAATATGTGGATTTTCTGCTGCCCATTTATGTGTTTGTGCTGCAGAGTATAACATACTGTACTGAAAATATATTCCACCTGTGTTGGTTATGTGGCTAATAATCTATCTATCTATCTATCTATCTATCTATCTATCTATCTATCTATCTATCTATCTATCTATCTATCTATCTATCTATCTATACTTACTGAAGTCTACAAAGGCAATTCATCTTCTGACACCTTGGTAGCTAAATTAAGTTATTATGGTGGTGTCTGATAAATAAAAGCTAGGAAAAATACTAATGCATGATGATGATTTGATTGTACCCTGCCTAAGGCCCAAAGTCACTGGGATAGGCTCCAGTCACCCGCGACCCCTAACGGGACCAAGCGGTAGAAAATGGATGGATGGATGGATTTGATTTTCAAATTTGTAGTGGCGGTTCTAGCGTCACATTATTGGTGAGCCTAGTTAATCTAAGTGAGGCAAAACTCTGCATACATGAAAGGTGTTTTTTGATTTTGAAGTGGTGTGTGTGTGCGCCTTTGTTAACTAAAGCCACACAAACAGTGTGTGCAGCGAAAGCCTATTTAACATTTAGCCTATAATTATATTTTTTCATAGAGGAGTGGCTCTGAGGCTAGCTTTTATTTGGCGTGAGATTTGTGAAATAGATTTGAGAAAGATGAGAGCGTATTGGCAACCCTGTATAGTGTTAACCAAAAATGTAAAATAATGTTATTTTAGCTACTAGATTTCAGCATTGAGGTACAATTACCTTCATCATTTTGCATAGGCATGCTAAGCTAAAAACCTATTATAGGGAATAATAATAACTGTCCTCTTTTTGTGCCGTTATCAGTTACAAATTAGTTTTTCACTGCGTGAGAAAATGGACGTGTGGCATGAGAGCGTGTGAAAACAGTCAATTGCGTGAATCTCATGGGCTATGAGTGAGACTTGGCAGCTCTGGTGTTGACGTTTAATGTCCCAGACAACCTCTGTAGTCTCATTTAGCCACTTCTTAGCAACTGCCTATTTAAGACACGTAAAAGCTTCACAATGTGAGAGTGTTGTTTACTGACATAATTTATGTTGTAGAACAAAATGTGAAAATCTCTTTAGTTTCTGTTAACCACAGACGAGGGAACCGGACCTGCTAAAATGCAAACTCTATTAGTCTGAGAGTTTCCTGGGCCACTAAGCCAGTGCCCTAAAGGCTGGAAAAGCTGCGGTGGTTGAAATAGAAACGCTCCGTCAAAATCTAATATTTCTCAATAATTAGTCGGTATTCTCTACAGCAGACGGGGAAGAAGAAAGTGCGGCAGCAGCATGACAGAGGCTGGGTAAGAAACGAACAGAGCTTGGAACAAAAGTGCCCTTAAATTCTCATAAACTTTTTTTTTAACTGTTATCACTTGTTTTTATATTTTTATTTGACAATATAATGTACTAATTATACATTATTTCAGTGTTTCAGAGAGGGGCAAAAAATAGGCTACATCTGAAAAAAGGCACAAGGAAGCGGGGGGCTCCCATTGGGCCATCCCCTCTGTTAAAAATTACAAATCGCCTATTGTATATACATGTTCTCCAGATTGCTGTGAAATTTGCTAGATATTCAAGGTTCTTAAGGTCCCTAGAGGATAAATTCTAATGACTTTGGTAAACCTGGCTCCTCCATTAGGTCAAACTTTTAATGTATCCAATACTTTGGTTTATGATCAAATACCTGCAACAGTTATGACATTTCCATCAATCTCAGCTATATTTTGTGTGTATTAGTGCTAATAAGCAAATGTTAGCATGCTAACATGCTAAACTAAGATGGTGAACCCGGTAAATATTACCTGCTAAACCTCAGCATGTTAGCATTGTCACTGTGAATATGTTAGCATGCGTATGCTAGCATTTAGCTCAAATCATCACTGTGCCCCGCCCCGCCCCCTCCATGTTGGCACATGGGAAATGAGCTAAACTAAAAAGTACACGTCAAATAAATTTTTCCCAAAATGTTTTTTTTAAGTAGTTCATTTTAAGTAGTTCTTATCACGCTGACGTATGTTCAAGTGTTTGTTTTTCTGATAAGTTTTGTTTTAATTTTAATAATAGCACTACTGCGCAGACTCTGGCTCCGAATGACATCACCAGCACATAATGGCAGCTCCCATATCTGGGATGTTTTGGCTTCATTTTTATACAGTGGGAGGAAGCGGAGATGTGTCGTCCATCTTTATATACAGTCTATACAGCTTTAAAAAGCAGCTAGGGTGGCTGTAGACTTGTTTCTACCATGTCAAGTAGAATATTGTCCTTAAGAACACAGTGTGGTCTTCTCAAGTTACTGCACACGTCCTGAACAGGTAGCTGCTGATGTCTGTGTAACTATGGTAAAATACAAACCAATTTATAAATATAGACCTTTTTGATTGAAGTTTTGATTTTGACCAGATGTTGATTTAAATTGCTGAAATTAATTGTAAATTCTAATCTGCTGGCTCTGTGTGGTTCCTTTGTACCATGGCATGACATACTTGCCAACAACAGTGCAAAATGGGCTGAAATCTTTTTGTATATATCTAGTTATTTAGCTTTTTTCTTTTTCTTTTTTTTTTACAAAAAAATATCTACAATCATCAGGAGTCTCATGAAGCAGGATTAATGATTTAGTAAGCTAACGTTGGGCTTAACCCCAACGTCGACAGGCTCCTGATGCTAGTTCTTTTTTAAGCTGGTACATCGCCATGGTAACTGCACTAATTATAATTGTCTTTAAATACATAAAAAGCTTTGCTTAATCTCCCCAGTCAACTCAGGAAAAATGGCATCGCCCACCACTCCTTGAAGACGCTGTTGATTTGGGTGCATAAATAGCAAGAAGGGGGTTGTGCTTTCTTACTCTGATGAGATATACTGTAGTTTCTATGAAACGTATACCCACTGGGTCTTACTGTTGCGATGATAATGTTTATGCACCACCTTCAGTTTTCCTCCAGGAATCCTCTTTGAGGCTTGGCAACATAAACACAGTTTGTTTGTTTTTTGTTTTTTTTACCATTTTATTATATTGTGTTGTATATTGATCATCAAAGATTTTGTGTCTTAGTCATGTTGAACTTCAGCAGCATATGTTTACATAACCTCACAATTATTCATGGCCTAGTTTATTGAAATTGTTTTGTATTAGTTGCAAATTCCAATGCATATTTTGTAATATTCTTTGTTAAAATAGTTTATTGTTTCCATTGCAGTGATACAATTTTCTCCCAGATGTCATTAGTGTCATCTTGCTGCTTTGGATATGACCTTGTTACATGTGATTAGAAAACCTGCCCTTGAGGGTTTTTTTCTTCATATCTCACAGTTTTGCCAAATTGTGTTGAAAAAAGTATTTCTCATCTCCCCGTCTTCAACCTGTAACTTCCTGTTAATAATAATTTTGTCACTGACATACTGAATTTGTGGTCGAACAATGTTAGTTTGGACGTTTTACTTAAAGTGTGTATGCTAATGTCTGTATAGTATATTCATAAAAAAATATAGACCAAAATATGCACAGACATCCTCCAAATGACAGCGGTTATATTGTCATTGTACTAGCAAATGTGACCTTCATATTCATCACCTCAATAATTTGTTATAGAACATACAATGGATTCAATCCAGCTTCTACTGTAGGTGCTATTATTTTCACTTTGGGGTGATCCAAGATTCATTACAGTATGCTTGTTTATTTATTTCGAGACACCTTTTCTGCATCATACAACTGACATTGAGAGATGGAGAGATTCCACTGATGGAAGAATTGAATATAAAGTGAAAAGTGATGGTTATACTTAAAAGAGTATATATATACCATAAAATTGTGCATGATGGGCAAAAAAAGTATCCAAATTGATGCAACAGAACCAGAGATATCGTCTTTTTTATTGAACTCATTCTTCTTCCTTGTCAATACCTGGTACTTAAATTACCCATAATGCACAATGCAGAGTTATGGTGTTATGTTAGTAACCGGACTGGTGTTGGTGGTGAAGGAATGAAGAGCAATCGCTGAAGATCTGTATGGGTGTGATGTGGAGCGGGACTTCTAGTACACTATCCTTATTTTCCATTGTTCATATGTCAGGATTAATTTGAATTCAACAAGGGGGCAGAATTAATATCACGACTTCATGCTACCCTATTTCCCAAACCTTAACCACTGTATGCTTGCATAGTTCACAGCCCGCAGTGTGTATATTAGCATGTCATTCTGTGGTTGCTCTATCAACATGTATTTAAATGTACTACTGGGGCTCTGTGAACCCTGTGAAAGAGGTGGGAGATAGAACCAACAAGTTGCCTTCCATGAGTACATATTTGTTTCTAGTGCCACCGATCTTATAAATGAATGACCTCCTTCACCTAATTAAATGAACAAAAAAAAATACCTGTGTGGTCGTAACACCTCCCCCTCCCCCTCCGCGCACACACAAACACACACACACACACAAACACAATAATAGCCTAGTGAACACCTAATTAGCACCCAACCCAAACAACTTTCCATCTATTGTTTCCCCTAACAAGATGTCAGACTTTACAGTGTAATGAAAGGTAGCCTACACATTCAAAATGTAATTTTCAACGTTTATTTTTTTTCTTTTCTTGCCAGAAAGAAACCTTTCAAGTTGCTTCAAAGCATCTTTCATATTTTGCTGTGTAGTGTGAAATACTGCTGCATTTAGCCCAGGCTACAGAAACAAAGTTTTCATGTGAAAACACAGGGCTGATGTCAATATTTGCATTATACTGTAAATGCTGCTGTAGATGGTGTTGTGGTTGATTTTCTTTTCCTTGTTCAGCCTTCAATAACTTTATATAAATACCCACCGAAAGGAACCAAACACTGAGATATAGAAGGATGAAACTCTTTACTTCATTTAGTACAAAGCAGTTTATTCTTCAAATTGCAGAACAGTGCTAATCAGCAACTTCCCACGCTCTACCCAACAAAACGACCTGGGTTCTCACCATATTCGTGTATTGCTTTCTGATCATAAATTCAATGCTTTCTTTGATTAAAATGAAACACATCTAGGAAATGCAAGGTTATAAATTTCCTTCAACAATGGTTTGTGTTTATTATGTGTAGCTTGTGGGGATTTTAAATTATACCTTTTTTGTCTTTGTTTTTCCATATATTACGTTTAAGCATTTCATGGACAAAACGTATTCTGCAGTGGCTTTCTACCTTGCCAAGAACAATTTTCTTACCAGTTCTGACTGAAGAATTCAATTCTTCCCACTCTGTAGTCAGTATAGCAGCTCACCATCTTTAGTTGCAGGTTGAAAACTCATCTCAGAACTACAGCACGTCCCGTCTCCCCACTGAATCGTATCCCTGCTTCTACAATGATTTTATCTCAACAAAAAATATCTCCTGTACTTACCTTTTGAGCCATTTCCTAGTGTATTTTATAGCACTACACTTCCTACATGATCATTCTAGGGTCACAGGAGTTTTGTCTGGGCACTGTGCTTCGTGTAATCTTTCCGCTGGGTTATTTGTGATTTCAGCCATCTAGAAATTAAAATATATTTTACTGTTGCACTCATTGTAAGTTGCTGTAGACAGGAGCACCTTCAAGAAGTCCAATATAGAGTATTTTTTTACTGCTATGGAATCTGTTAATACCACAATTTAAAAATATTGATTCTATAATTGAATCATGGTTGTTTGTCTTGATTTTTGAATGATGGGATTTAAATATTTGCACTAAAAAAGCCTTACCATATGCTTATGATGCATGCATCTTGTACATTCTTAACACAATGAATTAATCAATGAATATGAACATGAGCAATGAATATCAGCAAATATTTATTTTAAATGTATACCAACATCAGCTCTTATGGTCTTACAGGACACTTCCTGTATGCCACCCAGAAGGAAAAAAAAGTGACATGTAACAAAATATCTGCTGTTTTGTCTGAATATGTGTGAAAAATAACTTACTGCTGAAGGTCACATAGATTTTGTGTAAAACACAGAATCAGCAATCATTTATTACTGAGCACACCATCAGTTGTTTCCTTTGTAGTCAGAATAACCAGGATATGTAACGTGTTTCATAGTTAGTTTGTCAGTTTTCACCACAAAACTGTCACACTGCATTCAGGCAAGAAGTAAAGACAAGCTTTCTTGCTTTGTCAGCACATACTTAGTCAATACAGGCAGATTTACAAGCAGATTTAGAAGACACTAACACAGACACTAATCTATATAGATTGACCAGTGACCCCGTAATAGTGCATTCCTGAGATCCAAGATTTTTTTCTTGTCTAAGTGCGGTCTTGATGCTGTAGGAAGAAAAATCTAAATTAGTTTTAAGATTTTTTAAGAAATGGATGGATTTGGCACCAAGATTTAGCACCACCCTATTTTATGTTCCAAATCGTAGCCTGCAGTCCTTGGCCAGGTTTCTATTGGCTGTTCCAAGCCTCAAATCTATAGGCAATGGGCCATCAGGGCTCTTGGCATTAGAAAAAACTCCCTGAAAGCTGACAAAGTCAGTATTATCTTATAAATCATTCCTTAAAATTTACCATATTGATTTTCTTTGTTGGCATGATTTGTGTCTCTTTGGTGACATTTATGGTCTGTCCTTGCATTCATTTTTTTACCTCATTCCTGTTCACATGTATCCTAATAACATTCTCATGGGCTTTACGGGCATATGTTAGGCATGGAAGAAACAATGAGAAGAACTAAAATCATCAATGATCAATGAGACAATCAGAAAGTACAGAACAACAGCAGAAAGGATAAAAGGGGAATATAAGAGTAAGATGATGCCAATATAAGAGACGGTACTACAGTACAGCAGTATCAGCATCCAGGATGGCAACACAGCATAAATGTAAAAGAGGAGACTTCGGTCAGCACCTATTGTACTTTGTGCCGTAAGGGCAGCACTCTTATCGACTGCCAGGTAGAGGACTATGTGATGTGATTCTTCCAGCAGCTTATGCAGAAACAGGCAGCTACTGTAGCACCTGCATCCACTGCCAGGAAGAAGCCCTGCAATGCGTTACTCCTTTGTTAGATTAGACTAAAGTTACACTAAAGTTAGAGTAACAAAATATGCTATTGGACCTGTGGTTTAAGCTTACACATGCAATCGTGTGTAAGACAAAGGCATTTCTAGAGGAGCTTATCCTGTATCAATGGTTGGGAACTCCTACCATAGCTGGATGTCTGCCACACTGGTTAAATCACTCTGAATTAATTTCTGTAGCCCTTTGTCCTGCCACCTGCGCTTAGTTTTGTTTGTACTGCTGCATTAAAGATCCAAGCTCGATGTCAAAGATAATTTATACATATACATTTTTTGTGTGAGAATCTCTGAACCAAACTGGACTCCCCATCTGAGTATAAATTTAATGCTGCAGCAGAACTAATTTAGCACCACAACAGCTTGGTTTGGAGGACAGTATGAAGCTATGCCCTTGCCTATGGGCAGCAGACCAGTAAAAACACAGAAAAAAAAATGTTTTACGGCATTACTATATTTTTGGGGCTGGCTAGTCACCATATTTGTGCTGGCTTATCATATTCAATATTTGACTAGGGCAGTGAATTGTGGGAAAACAGCTGCTCAATTAAGCACACAGATTCTCTAATCAGTGTTTGCTATGGTTTCCCTGGAGTTCTGTGGTCCATGTTCCATATGTTCTGTATCAGCAGCATGTGTTATCTAGATTATATGCCAATGTGTGTTTGGGAGTTTGAGTGTATGCACTTTTGTACGTTCCTCCCTCTGCACGCACTCATGTGTGCCAAGCTGCATGTGTGGCTGTTTGTGTTATTAATCCAGAGGTTGTGAGTCTGTCCCTCTAGGGAGGAACTTGAAATGCACGATGCCTCCTCTTGACCACATGTCTTTTTAAATAAGAATGTTGTGTGGATGAGTGTCTGTCAAATTCCAGCTGTACCATCCAGTGCTGTGTTAGATGACTGCTGCACAGCTCTCTAAAGGACAACCACCTTCAAAAGCTGTATACATCAATAATATTTACACACATAGACATAGTGAAGTATGTAGACATTTTTTTCCCATATGTCTGCAGTAGTGTTGACCTTGAAACCCGAGCCAAGGAACCAACAGTGAAAGGCCTATGATCTAACAAACTGATACAGTTTCCTTGGTGTCCTTAGCTGTACAGTTACAACTTTACTTAAGCTCCATACCAATTCAGGGAATGCATTCTCCAAAGGACACAGCCCAGGTATCTTTCTGAGGACCTGAAGGCCAGGCCGAACCAATACCTTCTCCCCGAATGAGTTGATCTGACATCACAGAGAAAACCAAAACTAATTGTGTGTTTTTGTGGTCCTTGTCAACTCTCAACAGTTTATCAGCAGGTAGTTGCCTTCAAACTGCAGACAAAGTTGGAAACATCAGTGAAAAACTTGAGAAAGTACAAGACTCTTGTAGTTTACAGTAAGTGGTGTGACATTTTCCTTCACACATAGAAGACAACCGGCAAACGATGCACCAAGTTAATGGAAAATACTAGCATGTAACTTACTTTTTTCTGTAATGTCCCATGATAAATGGTGTATTCAAAAACAACAGTGGAGTTTATGGCTGGCCTCCATTATTTACCATGCAGTGGCTTTTTCATTGATTTATTTACTGGTGACTGATAACCACTTGAAGGTAAAGACCTGGTGAATACCATATGTCACAGTCACTAAAATTTCCTCACAAGAAATAACAAGGATTGGCAGACTACACCATTAATAATTTGACATGCACACAAATTTGTTGTTTCATCCTCCACATTCAGGCAGAAGGTTGTGTTTTTCTGCCACACTTTAAGGAGCATATGGAGTAGAACAGCCTTACCAAGCCTTTATGAAATATTAATTCTTTAAATGTGGACTCCAAAGGATGAAGCCCCTCAAATTAGGGTGCAGTAATAGACCCTGGGGTTCACAGCCACAGTAATAGAATGACCTTACATTAACAATCATTCTGTTATGATAATGCATGTCATAGTGCACATAACTAGGGCAGGCATTACCATTAATATCAACAGTTTAATGGGGCTGTTAAGTTGTGGCATGGGGTGTGTGTCAGGGCAGGGCAGCAAAAGGCCAAGGCCCCTGTCAACAACACAGTGTTTATAAGAGACAAAGAAGAATCAAACAAAAGAAACACAGAGGTATATGTTTGGGCTGCAGACTGGTGTTTCTTCCAGCTGGTGGGAAAGCTAAGGGGCAGACAAAAGAGAGGAAGAGCATTTATTGGGAAAGAAACAAAAAAAGGTTGAACTCACCAGTGGAAGCTACAGTATGTTTCCTTATACTGGTCTGTGTTGATGACTGGAGCTGTCCATGGTCTTGCTATCTCCACTGAGAATAGAAGCAGCTCTGCGCTCACTTAGAATTGTAATGTGTAACTGCAGAATTACATACATGGCACAAGGAAAAGAAAATGTGTGTGACACACTGAAAAATATAATGTAATACTTAACTGAGTCACTGAATGGAAATTCTTTTCATACCTACTTCAACAGCAAGGTGGAAGTGCTGGGTGACCTAAAGAACAGTGCCTCTGGCGCTAACCCACTTCTAACTAGGTGTATTAAATATTTGCACTGTGAAAATTGCGGTACATGTAACATCACTAAAATTAGAAGCCACAATACTGACCTCTTGAAAAAAAAGGGCAAAGATTTTTAGATCTGGTCAAAAACTAAAGTTGCTTTATGCCTTCAGTGAATAAAGATTATACACTATATAAAAGTCACAATTTAAAAAAAAGAATTTGTTCCTTGCAACATCTCCAGAGCATCTGAGATTAGAGAATACAGTTAGAAAAGTACAACACAAGAGTACAGTAGAAGGATACGTGCCTTCTTACCAAACCATACTGTAGATTTTAATTTTAAAGAATCTATTTTTCTTTTGACATTAAACCGCCATGGAAGAGTTGTCAAAACAATTCTTGCTCTCAATTTGATTACACAGCAACAGAAATTTAACTTTAAAAAAATGCTTGCTGTTTTCTCTGATGGATAATCAAATAAGTGTCAAGTCTCATCAATTTCATCTGATTTTCATTTCATTATAAGAAGAACAGATTTCACCAGTTTTAAAACTTAATGTCAGCTTTAGCTGTCCAGCATGAGGTGATGCTCAAAATGTGTTCAAACCATACACTTTTGAGAACTTTTCTGAGATATTTTGTCTATTTATGACTAAAGTTGTTGTACTTTGCAGCCTCACATTCTGCAGAAAATGATGTGGAGAGAAGGATGATTTAATGGGGGAGGCAGCTGTGTTATTTGCGGAGCAGGAAGAGGTGGAGCTTTGCCAGATATGGCAGATTTTATGGGTCTCCTCAATTTATTTGAAGTATTATAAATATTGATGACTAGGGGTTTTGCCATAAAGTTGATGTGGACTGTGATGGATTTAACCCAACAACCAAACATATCCACAAACAATGTCAAAGTTTATAATTCACTGGGATTCTTTCTTGTTCTTTTGATTCAGCTGACCACTGCTCTGCTTATTTGCTGATAGAAAGTATGACGATGTGGGTAGGTTTGGAAACTGCTTGGATTGAGTAAATTAATATATATTTCATATGTCAGTTCATTGTTAATGTTTAGTATATAAATCACCCAACAATCTGTGGTAAGGGCAATGATGAGTTTTAATTTTGCTGTGTAAAGCACTTTGGGCTACATTTTTATATGAAAGGTGCTATATAAATAAAGCTGAGTTGAGTTGAGTTAAAATGAGCTGATAATACACTCTATCTTAGCTTGTTGATGCAACACACAACTAGCCTTGAAAATGTATTTCTGCATTAAGTTACATAAACATTTGGCTAGATTCAGTGGGGATTGCATTTGTTGAATTTGCTGCTGTGCAGAAGATGACTGTTTAGACTGTTTGAAGTGTCAAACAAAATGAGAAAAGTAGAATTGCCTTTAATAGTATTTGAAAGCTGTTGCTGTTTTATGGCTGCATTATGGTTCCATCACACAGTGTTTTGGGGGAAGTTGATATGGATTCTAGAAAGGCCACAGTCTGCTTGTTTCACTCCGCCGTTTGCTGCAGGGACCATTGTGAGGATTTAAAACCACAGTCACGATTTACTGTATAACCTGACAGCAGCCTCAGAGTGCCCAGGGGAGAGGCTGAGCGAGCCCAATGAAGATAAAGAGCAAACTCAAGCTTAAGTAGCTTCAGTTAAAGGCAAATACCACCGAATTCTGTTACTTAAAGATTTAATTAATCTGGTCCGGGGCAAAACAGTTTGTCATAATGAATTATATCTCCTATAGCCAGAAAAAAAAAAAAAGATTATCCTGTCCCAAACCTGTTAGGCCACAACGATGCGCTGTACATCTTCACTGAGAAGTAATTTGGAAAAGTCTCATTTGAGTGTGAAAGCTCTTTCACACACAATTTTTCAGTCTTGTAATACGTTTCTCAGTTATTGGTAATAGAGAAGACTCAGGTTGCACATTTTAATAACATCAGAGAATAGAGTCCAGCTCCTGTGGTTTCTTTGAAAAAGAGTTGTTTATATCCATTATTACTGGGTCACAGGCTATGCTTGAAATGAAAACATGCAACATGCACTAAAGGCTTAGGCTGTTAACCTGTGTGTAAAAAAAATCTTTGTTCAAAGAAAATTTCATAAGCACTGCAGGATTGTAAAAGCAGTTCCTGACTATTTATATTTTCACTATAAAATGTAATGATTTATTAATCACAATAACCATAACCTTATCTTTGAGATGAATATGTTTCCTATCATAATGGACTTAAACCACTACAATCCTACTGTTTGTGTATACTGTGGAACGGAACGTCATTCGGGGTGCGCATGAGAGCGCAGGACTGTGCTCACTGGTCAATCACAACCAAGTTAGTTAAACTTGTGCTTACATCTCAGGCTTCGCCGTAGCCTACCCTATCGCTACTGTTGCGCATGCTTTTCCGGCTGTAAAACTGAGTATAAATTGTTTTGAGTGTCACAACCCTGTCAATGTCAATGCTGTCAAAAAGCCAAACAAATAATGATGTTTCAAGCATAGAGGTTTCTGTTACAATGAAAATACAGATTTGCAAAAACACTACAGCTTGTGTGTGTTCATAGGGTAAGCTGCAGGTGGTTGGTGATGATGGTGACTGATATCTCTTCTCAGCAGAATGAATAAAAATCATGTCATATCAAAGTTGTGCTGAATGGATGTGTTCACACAACTACGGAATAAAATTTATGAAAATATTTTCAATGTAGGCTACTGTAATTTTTTATGTATTTAAAAACCAGCCCAACTCATGGTGAACCAACCCAAATCCTGTCCACCCGACCAGGCCATTTTACCCCATACAATGCAACCCAAAACCGCTTGATCTGGCAACACTGACCGGAAGTTAGCTGGCTCAGCCGGTGGAAGTCTCTGGTGCACATGCTCTATGGGGGCAGAGCATGCGCACCAACATTGTTAGTATTCTGTAAAAGTAGCTCGCAGCAGTGACACATTTCAGAAGGTGGCGGTAATGCACCAAAAAGCTGTTTGCCAACCGCCATAAAACATCAGAAAAAGAGGAAGAAGAGATGGTCAAGAAAATGTCAAAAAGTAAAAATTACAGAAAAAAGGAAGCAGGCATTATAGGCACAGACTTCCAAATGTAAAAAAATTACATTGTTTGGGCATCCTCATCCTCAAGTGGCCAGCAGCAGCAACGTTATTTTCGAGGAGCAGACTGAAGCGGTAAGATGGACATTAAATTGTTTAATTAAATTGTTTATCACAGTTTGTGTCATGTTTTAAGGTTAATAACACTCCAGAAATTCTTCCCAAGTACACCCCTGACATCAACATCAGATTTGAAGCCATAGGGACAATTTGAATTGGAGCAGGGCAGCTTCATATGAAAGTACACAAAAGGGGACTAGAAACAACAGAGACAGACCCTTTGAGCCATCAGACTGGCCTTTAAGTGTTAATTGTGCCTGTTCTGTATCTAGTTTTGCTCTGTTTGATATGCGACCTGAACCGTTTGCTAGCTGTTGTACCAATTCAGGTAGAGTAGGTGTAGACCCAATAGCAGAAACAACAGGCTGGGCAGGTGGCTTTTCCCTTGTTGATTTAAAACTTGCTTACATTTGGCAATAGACAGGCATAATAAGGCAAACAATCAACAAGGAGAACACTGGCAAAATGATTTCAGGTAGATAACATGCAGGTAGCACACAAGAAATGGCTGGACTGCTAAAACATAAAGGCATAATAGACAATCTGTCAAGACGAGCTGCACTCTATAAATAATGTGACTGATTGCAGATGAAGCCGGCAGGTGACACACAGTCCCTTCTTTCATTTGAGTGGGACCACTGTGCTGACGCAGCACAACGCAGAGAGCTCCAGCAAAAAAGTTGGCTCAACACCCACCAATCAAATATGCAAGTGCACATTCCTGCTAAATCGCTTTTGTAAAAAGGACCTCCATATTTCTCCTGTTTTGTTGCGATCGTCGCAATGAAAGATAAAATCATTGCCAACATGATAACTTTCCACAGTTGTACAATCCTGTCTCATGATATTTTAATCTGCTGTGCAGTGTTTTGTCACCTGATAGGCCTTATGGATCTGTTACTCAAATTTGACTCCCCTGGATTGTTTTCCATTGTCTCACTGGTACCTTAAACAATACGCCCCCACCAATGCAGCCCCCTGCGCTGTTTTAACGCAGGACTGGTTTCAGTTTGAACACCCACTAAGCCGGCTGTAGGGACTAAACCCTGTGTTTCTGCGGTAGTGAGTGAGAACTTTGGCCCGGCACTACTTGTGCATGTGTTGTCATCTGTCTTATATCACAAGCCATATTTTCCTAGATTGGCACTATTTGGATGGCCAGATAACTTTCTGAGACATGACTAAAGTTGCGATTACAGCACAGACAGATATAATTTCACAGACATGCAAATTGGTATATTTATTCAGATTAGGCCAACAGTTTACATAAGATTATCAAACACACCAGTCCTCTGTGGCTCCGTTAATAACAAAAATTGATGTCCATTCATGTGATTTTAACATTCAGAATATTCCGGCCCCAAAATAAAATTACTTTTTGATTTCTGGACAGTGTTACTGTTACTGTCAGGTCCCAAGGTCTCAAAAATGTCAGACACTAAGATAATGATCAGGACCATTTTTAGACTTCATAAGACTTGTTTTTACTGTAGCATGAACCTTCTTACATTTTAACATACTTCACTTGATGTTGGTAGGAGCAACAACTAATTTAGCTTGATCTTGATTTCAAAACCAATGCCATTTGTTGTTGTCATTTGATTGCTCATTTTTTTGTAAATTAGTTTGTATGGGTGTGGTTGCGCCCTTCACAATCACTGAAGCAGGCACACAAGCTCCTTGGCAGCAGGGGGGCATCACACAAACAGCTCATCAGGCAGGCTGCAGGAAGTGTTCTTTCCTTGTTGCAGTGTGTCTTTGTTCATGCATGGCAGTCTGACATGTGGTGCAGCAGAAGATGCTTTTCTCTGGAAAATCGAGTTGACAGGTGAAAACCTTTCAACAGTGGGTCATAGAGTTTAATTGTATGTGTCTTCGGATTTATTGATATAGACATAAATAATTCAAAAGTGAGTGTGGGGCGGGTTATGTAGATTCATTTAGTAGTGTGGAAATGTGGATAAGGATAATGTGAGGACTGGCTTGATCAATATTTATTAATGCATGTTGTAATTCTTCAAGAGCAGGCAAGATGTAGAATATGATAGATAAGAGGGAAGGAGAGACAGATGCTAAAAAATAAAAATCACGTGTAATCTCTGTAGATACAGTGTCAGTGTCCAGTTGGATAACTTACTGTAGGTACACTTATAAAGAATTCATTGCTGGTGCTGCCTGTAATTTCTTAATAATTACCTAAATCACACAATCAAGAAAAGGAAGGAGGAAGAGAAGATGCATGCTGAAAGGTGGAGGCCTCATTAAGAGAGAGACAAGAGGGGGTGTAGTGTGACAGCAGCGCTTGTCCAAGGTCAGGGGGGAGAATGAACTGCCTGAAGGAAGCTGGCAGACGGAGCACAGAGCAGGGCAAAGAGGGAGACAAGAACCAGAAAAAGGTGGGGTGGGGGGGTGACATAGGATAGAAATGAGCAGTAGATGATGGAGGAAAAGAGGAGACAGAAGGAGAAAGAGGATAGGGATAAACAGGAGGGAACACACAGCAAGGAAATGGCAGAATGGTAAAGGCAGAGAGGATGGAGAGGAAAAACAGAGAGAACTAAAAGAGGGGAGGTAGAAGGAAGGAAGAATAAGTAAAGACAAATATGACATTAGAAGGGAAAGTAAACAATAAAACCAAGGACAGACAGAAGGAGAAGGAAAAGAAAAATAGAAGAAGCTGGAGTGGAAAGGATGAGAAAAGTAGAAGAAATACATGTAGAGTGAGCATAACGGAGAGGAGGAGGAGAGAAAGATGAGGAGAAACGCACTGTGAAAAGTTAAATTGCGCCATGCTTGCTACAATATATTCTTTTCCTACATTTGGAAGTCAGGGTGGAGAACCTGAGAGTGAAAGGAAAGAAATGCCAGTCTAAGGTAGAAAGCGAGAGTGAATGCAGTGGAGGACCTCTTAAGGCTGTCTGAATTCTTTGTCTTTCATTCTCACTTGTCTTCTTTCTTGCACTCCTTCTGTCACCGTCCTTGAAGCAGAGAGGGAACATTCAGTGCCAGTGAGAACAGATAAAAAACAAAACATCACACACACACACACACACACACACACACACACACACACACACATACACACACTCACTTATACTTTACATATAGACACATGCGCACATGTACAGTACACTATGTTAGGGGACACATCATATATTACAAAAACAAATTGACACGTGTTGCTGGAGATGCTCCCACACAAACACATGTACTTTCTTTCTTTGTCATTCTTTTAATTTTTTCCCTGTGCTTTCATTAACTTGACCCTCTCCGTTTCTCCATCAGATTGCCTCCCTCCCCCCTCTACTTTATCTTCTCTTTTGGATTTTCTCCAGAATTTAGAAGCCATTTCTCTTCTAAATAGGGCTTTTCTTTGGTTCTCTCTGTCCCTCTATCCATCAACATATGGCTTTTGTTCTGCTGCACAGATCCATTCATTTTATGTCTATGAAAAACCCACACCAGGACAGTCGTCAAAGCAGATTATTCATGTACAGCACATTCTGTGGATAGCTATTCTTTTCCATTTATTTTTTGCTTCTTATAGTGCCAACCACCCACAGATAGGGTGAGGTACAAGCATAACTACCACCAATGAAATACAGAGGATAGAGAGGAATACAATGCAAACACTAGGAGATGTGTTAATTATTTATTTCGGCTTTATTTAGCCCAGTAAGTGAATAATTTCTACTTTCAAAGAAATCTTGGCAAAGAGTATTTTGCCATGTTAAAGGGAAATACCACAGTAAAGCAAGCTAGTAAAGAATTCAACTGCAGAGGCCATGTTGTTGCAGAAAGAGTACTAATATGTATTACTCAAAGAATATAGGACTACGCGTTAATTTACAGATTCTTAGTAGGTGTAAAAGTGCTACTTCTACTAAATCTACGTGTTAAAAAGTGCCTAGACTAGACTAGAATCTACACCCCAGCAGCTCTGAGAAGCTGTAATTAGGCACATCTGTGCTTTGAGCTAATTGCTAATATCAGCATACTACAGTAACATGCTCACAATGACAATGTTGCTGATGATAAGCAGGTATAATGTTTGTTCACCATCACTCACTTCTTCTGGTGCAATGTCAATCTGTTGCCAACCGGATGATTTTGTCAACAAGAGCAAGCAAAATACTTGCCGCAAATGCGCAGCAATGACACAATCATACTCAAAACGTAAATAAACTAATATAATTAAACACTCCCTGGCAAATCAGCATAAAAAAATAACGTTAATGTGGATAAAGCAGGAACATCTGTAAATCAGTCTGCATTTATCTAAAAAAGAATATAAGTGATTTGTTCAGTATCTAAGCTTCTCCTTCAGTCCGTTAAATCCCTGCAGCCACCTGAAGTCAGAACGCCAAAGCGTGGTGACAAGGCCGTCCACTGAGTTCACCATCATTAAATCATGGGCAAACAACAACATGGGCAAACAACAAGCACAGTAGAATGATGGCTGAAGTAGCGTTGGATTGATGAACTATTAAAAAAAACTAAACTATTTTAAATTATTGATTTCTATTATCATTGTACTAATTAACTGTTGAAAAAACAACATGTACTGTGCTGTGTGTGCACATCGTGCAGCTCTGCACCATCCAGACAACATGAGTCCCTGGAGAGGCGTCTCTTCATTTGTTGAGCTGTTGTCATCATGCAACCCTGTGATTGGCACAGCTGTGTCAGAGTGATGAGACCAGTGATGTGACTGGCTGAGAGTGTACTTATTAGTCACCACACCCTCTGCTCTATATTGTGTTTCACCCCTTTGCACTTTTGTGCTGCTGCATCTGCTTGAACAAAAATAGCAGGTGCTCATTGGGACACCCCCACAATCCATGCACCCAAGACCTTCCTCTCTGCCCTTGTCGTTGCGCTTGCACAATTAAAACAGGGCCCATAAACTCTGAATACTGAGCCTGAAGGGCTGAGGCTGTCTTCCCCCCCTTGGGCTCCATGGAAGAGGGGCAGCTGCACACCAGAACCACAGAACACATTGGCCAGCATTGTTGACCTGGTAAAGCCCCTTCCCCACAAACATTAGCCTGCAAATACCTCAATCAAGTAGAAAAATAAAATGGGCTGCTCCAATCTCCTGACAGGATTTTCTCTTTTTTTATGTAAGAATATAAGCACATCTGGGTGGTCAGCGGTGAGTTGTAGCGTCTGTCAAACTTCTTGTTGATCAAAACTTGGTAGATACGTTCCTTTCTTTATAGGGGATAAAATTGCAAGGAAGAAATGGGAAAACCAGTAGCATCACTAGTTAGATGAGATCAAGGTAACTCAGTACAACATATCATCAAGGTAAGCCACAGTTTTAATCTTTTTTATTTTACTGATGACGGTTGGTTGTGGTTATTGCACATTGCCAATTAATACTGTGTAGATTCTTGATCAATCAAGCTGTTAGTGGTGAATAATTGATGAATCATTAACATCTCTGAGGGATATTCAGGATGTTGGAGCTGAAAATGATGGGAAAGGCTTACTACAACTTCTGTGTAACAGCAAACATCTTTATTTCAGCCAGAAATGTGCATCTAAAATACAAGTTGGTGTGTGTGTGTGTGTGTGTGTGTGTGTGTGTGTGTGTGTGTGTGTGTAAGCTATTACTAGTTGACTTGATAGGCATAATGGTTCTGCCACTGCATCAGAATGATTGAAATGGAAATAGATGTAAGCTGTCAGAAAGGTTGAAAGTCAGAGAGTTGGATAAATCACTGCTGTCGTGGGGGGGGGGGGACGTGCAATTTAATTCTTTAACCTTTACCTTATTTTACTTTAACCTTTCCTTTTTTTAGAATTTATTTGATGAGCGAGTTCCATAGTCAAGGTTTTGAAATAAAGCCATCATTTATATTAAAAAACCTTACATATAGAACATACAGTACATAAGTGTGTCAAGCTGTGTAACTACGGCTCATACACATCAACTTTATACGCTACCATCCATGACAAGAAAAAAGATAAATCAACAGACACACTGAGCCATATGCAGACAGATTATTAATGCACACACACACAGCTCCCTGTCCTCAACTGACTTTTTGTAACTTTACAGCCAGCAGTATGTAACTGGGTGGGATTAGGAGGAATACATTATCAGAAGTTGTGATGAAAATGTGTTTCAGTCATGACCACTAAAATTAATTTTTAAAAGCAACACACTCCAGAGCATCCTCTTAAATGGTTAATGGAGAGGATCTGCTGTAAAGGGAAACTGATGGTGTTGCGTGGGAAGTGGAGACTCACCATGACTGAGCATACAGCGCCTTAATTTATATTATAATATAGTAGGAGTTAACACATTTTGTTAACGTGTTGCTCCGGTCCGATACTTGTGTCATGATACACACTGACAGTTGAATGTCAGACATGTTAGTCATTCACAGCATAGCCACAAGTCTACATGGTTAAGACCTCAGTTTTTGGTTTGTTGAGGCAGAAGTTTTGATATTTGACTTGGCTTCATAACAGTGGTTCTGAATTGGAGTATTTCACGCAAAAAAGAGCAGCAGCATTGTTTACATGCAAGCATTGTTGTGCATTGCATGTGTGGTCTTTATATATTTCTAGCATCTGAAGTCATCTGAGCCAGGGGTCAACTTCTGCTTCCCACACATACACACTCACACGCATTTTCTCACTATCTTTGAAAGAGAGCCAGACTGTGAGATGACTATCAGCAGGGTCGATCGTCCCATCAGCCTTTTTGCTGTTAAGATGAATGATCAGCAGGGTTTGATTACCTGTTGTGATGCTGGAGGTTAAACAGAGCAGCAGTGTAGCCTTAACTCAACACAGGTCTGATGAGCACTGACAGCAGATGTGAGGCCAGTTGGCTTCACAACGTTGGAATTTCATTTGAAGATGTCTGCAGAAGCATGTCTACATTATTTTTTTATTAACAAAACAGATGCGATGGGTGGTTCCACCTTTGTAATCCTGATAACGTACCTCTAGAAAACCCCTTCCCCTTTTCCCCAACACACACTTACACACAGAAAGATTGACAAGGCTTCTGTAGTATTAATGCTATTTCTACCTCTTTTCTACCTCTTTCTATCTGTAAACTGGAAGCGCTTAAAGGCTTTAACCCTAAATTGCTCAATTTTGAGGAAAACATTCCCTTATTATTATTATTATTATTATCTATTTCAGGTCTGTAATAATATGTGGATGGATGCCACAATGAGCATCCCATCTGAGTTCCACACCACAACTGACAATTTGTTCTAATTCTAGTAGTGATTTTCATTAGATCATTTTTGTTCTGTCATTTAACAGACTGTTTCATCCTGAGACATGAGTGACTCAAAGTCACATGTGGCACGAGTAGGAGACCTCCCACAGTATTTGCACCCTCCATGTAGTGAGGTTTCCTGAGAAGATCTGAAGCTAATCGCAAGAGATAGTGTCACTTTTTTGTTTGAGCTTCACAGAATAGCTTATAATCTTTGAAGTTAATGACAAACTGGTTTGATACCTGCAAAAATCAAAAAGAAATTATGCTGGAATTAGATCGGCTGCCATTTTATGAATGAATTCTGTTTATTTACATGGAGCAATAGGATTTTTAAGGGCGTGTAAAACAGAAAGTCAGAAAGAAAAAAAATGAAAAAATGAAACAAAAATATTTAAAATTTTCCGTATGTTAGTTAAAGAAAATTCACAGGTGACCCAAGTAATTGTTTTATGTGCAACAATTTGCGGTTTTATTGGGGGACTATGTGCCGGACTACTTCCTGTCTCCGCTGGTTGGAACCTCATGGTGACGGCAAGACTCCAGGAAACAAAGATATGAGAGTGCTATTTAACTTCTCATCTACAGCACAGCAAAGAAGAGAATAAGCTATTTCCCAGAATGTCAAACTATCCCTTATAATAGACTCAGTACATAAAGATGTCTGCCTCTATAAAATTTTATCAGCAGAGAGGAAAGTAATTGTTTGTCAGATTTGTTTGCAGCTCCTTTTCCCCTTAATAAAGTTTAACAGAGTACATATTGTAAGTAGACTGCTGTAGCAATACAAATTTGATTAATATCCATTGCATCCTAGCTGTTGTCCAGTTTTATAGCTTCAAGGATCAGCCAGCTGCAGCAGTGGCAAACTTCAACTGGACACAACCCTGCATTACATGTCACACTGTGTTGAAGCGCTGAACAAGTGTCAGCCTCAGTTATTGCTACTTCAGAGTTTTGGATGGATGTTACAGTGTGGGATTATAGGCTGGTAATGTCCTGCGGTGCTTTATACTTTACAACATGCTGTAATAACCTTTGCTTGTGTTTCCCTTTTAAAGCCTGTAAATGTAACTTAGATTTATAAGCAACTTTTAAAGTTTAAAGAGTGCGAACTAAAAAACCTTGTTGTGGGAGGGGAAGACGGGGGGATGACAGAGGGGAGAGAAATGTAGAGAGAAAGAGAGTGGGAGTGGCAGAGAGACAGACAGGAAGGGAAAGAGAGTAAGATATCAGATAAAACAGCCAGTGGAGAACTGAAGTTAATTTGTTTCTTTGATGACAGCAGGACACCCAGAATCTGATTTAAAATATTAGCGAAACACTTTCGAATCTGATGCCTCTTCTATCTCTGCCCTCACAATACAGATCCTCTCTTGTCTCTGTCCACATCCATTTATCTCCCAATCTGTCTCCTCGTCTATTCAAGTCTTTTTTTTCAAACTCTTCATCCCCTTTCCCTTACATCCCACACAGTTTCTTACCCACCCCTTTTTGTGTCTCTGACGTACTTTCCTTCTTCCATTTCTTTTTATACACTTTCCCTCTTAGCCACCTCGTCTTTGCATCCATCTATTTTATGTCCCCTTATATTTTCAGTTTCGCCAGTCCTTTGCCTTTCTCAGTCCTCTCCTCTCATTCTTTCCATCTAATTTCTTTTTTGACCCTTTTGTGTACCATTTCCTTCTGCCTCTCTGTCCCTTTCTCCCCTCTTTTTCTCCCTTGCTCTCCCTTTCCTATCCTCTCCTTCCCCTTTCCTTCTCTGAAATGTATTACTGTCATCTAGTGTTTAAAAAATGAACCACAGCAACACTGTCTTTGATCATTGGAACAGGCAAGTCCGTTCCTCCTCTCCTCTCCTCTCCATCAACAATAATAGTAAATATTCCTTCATGATAACATTAAAAGGATTTGTGGAAGTGTTTTGTTTCTGCTGGGGTCTGTGAAAGTCTTGTACAAAGAGACAATACTGCAAAGGAAATAATTAACATTCTGTAGGACGTGTCCAAAAACCTTAATGACTTATTTACTCGCTCAAACACTAACTAACCCCCATAATACACAGGTCTAATTATCTCCAGTTTAAAAATAAATGGTGATGAAGCATAAAAGACAACCACCAAGCACTAACATCGTGTGTGATTTATATCTGACGTACATGAAGCTGTACAGCCCAGTTTTACCAAGCTATTATATTATTGATCAACCTGCAAACATCACTAAATATCAAAATATGCACAATTACAAGATAATTCTCACTTTTTATCACGCGTTGTACCTTGGAGGATGTACTCTACCATCCTTGCAGTCATTTACTCTAAACTGTAGATGTCTACTAAATTGACCTTTTTCATCCCCTTATAGACTAATTTTGACAACCATTACAACCATTTACACATCTTTGCTATTAGGTGTAAAATAACACAGTGTGATAGAATGGGAAGGCATGAAATGGCTCTGTTTTATGCAGAAGTTACAAATGTGCAAAGTTTGAGCTCTGGGGCAGAAAACACATTACCACAATAGCTTATATACAGACATTCTTAGCATTTAGAAATAATACAACGTGACGGAAACCAGTAAAATTTTTAGAGGTACTTTTTAGAGGTACTTGTATGTTATTGTCATTTCCAAAACTTTTCTACAACACACCACATTTTGAAAGACATCTGTTGACTCTAACTTGGTAATATGACAGATGAATTCAAATGAGAAATTCCAGCTACTAGCAGTAATAAGCTCAACCCAGAATACACAAAGTTAACTATAGAGGAAGGAAGGCAGGATGGTTAAGAGCATTGAAGCCCCATCCTGCTGAATATAAACAACCAACAAATCCTGTTGTTCCTGCCATCAGATTATACCCGAATTGCAGTGATCTCTTATCTGAATATTAGATGCTTGCAATACATATAGGCAAAACTTTACTTATAAACAGGATTTTATAATTCAACAGATTTATCAGCTGCATCAGTCTTTTGTCTGAAAAATGTATGTGATGTGCGTAACAACGTGATGCATTTTCTGAGAAAAGCTCTCAATTATTCTAGTTTATCTGCCCCGGGAATCTCAAGATGACGTTAACTGGAAATTTATGTGTACACTGAGTGCTGGCCAATTCATACTGCAAGCAATTGTACATTTTGTGACGCACCACCTTACCACACCCTGAAAATGTTGCCGACATCTCGGAAGAAAATACTTGCGGAAACAACATGAAAAGAAGCTCCCGGACCATTTATGGAGAGGAATTTCTGGGTGAAAGGTTTCAGATTTTGACAAACTGTTCCACACAGGCTGTATCTGTTTATCTTATCTGGTCTTGTTTGAATGAAAAATCTTACAGCTATAACCATTGAGATTTTTTTAAACTTAAAGTGATTTGACTGGCTTATGTACCCGTTCCTTCTGATGACAGTGATTACAGTTATTACCTTAAATAAATACAAATACAAGATATTGTGTCTCCATACGCCGACTCCACAGGCTGCCCTAGCAACAGTCTGGCTTTCTATGAGTTATAAGACAGATCTCATTGTGTGAACAGCAGGCCCAGCTGTCTTACCGTCAGGTGTGTGAAGGTTAATGCTACTTTTGTTCTGTGAACTATTCATTTAAGTTGAGCATGCATTAGCCCAAGTTTCACTTCACTACTTTTTTCATAGAAGGGCTTTTGCTTGAGAAATCAGTGGAGTTCATGTTCAGTGGAGGATGATATAATATATAAGGGTGACTCTGTTAATCTGACTTGAGCGGGAAGATTATTCCACCATAGGATTTGGGAGCGGGTGTGTTGATGACCAGCCTGGTGCAGGGAAATTGGAGCCAAGCAGCCGATCGTGACAGAATGCAGAGCACGGACTTGTGTGCCTAACCATGTCCTGGAGGTATGACGCTGCAGATCCCGTCACAGCCATGTGTGACAACACCAGGGATTTTAAAGTAGTATGAACAGCAACAGGGAGACAGAGGAGGGAGTGGAGGACAGAGCTAGCATGAAGAAATTTGGGGAGGTTTGAGACAAAACAGGCTGCAATGTTTGGGATGAGTTGTGGGGGCTCAAGGAAGTGTTTCAGGAGGCAGAATACAAGCAAACTGAGTACCTGCAGAGGATACATCTGGTTTGATGGATGCTGTAGAGTGTAAACCTGCAGGATCTGGTGGTAGATGTAATAGCATGACTTTTAAGAGTCAAATTCTAGGCAGAAATATGGTTTGATTTATAATAACTATGTGTTTATTTAAATGAATCATCTATTCAGTTTGCTTGAGCTGAGCTTGAGCTGTTTTTGTTTCTTTTTGTTCTAAGTGAGGAGAAGAAAAACATGTTGCATATCAACATAAAATGAGCCATCAGGACAGCTGTTATCTGCCAAACTCTGTAATGACATCATGCAGGTTGGTCACTCCACCCAACAAATCAGCCTAATCACTTTTACAACAGACTCACAGATTCTCTTTGTTTGTTCTGTGCTTTTTACATGACAAGAAATAGATATTATCTGAAAGCATAACCACAGTATTGTACAGGTTTTTCAGTTGGTTCAGCTTTACAACTTCTTTATTGGCTCACAGTTAAATGTAATCTGCTTCACCAACTTTGTGTCTTTGGACTGAAGTTGCTGTATGGACTGTACAATCGTTAATGGTGGATAGCCATTGCCGCTTATTGGTCAAAAGACAAAGTACAAATTATTGGTTAATTCAGTCTATCCAGTGCTTCATTTGTGAGTGTGCTGGCTCAGCTGTGAAACTGACCTCTTTCATTAGCATTTAATAGGGCTGAACCATGCAGTTGCCACAATGTACTGAAGGGAGAACCACTGTTGGCTCTGAAATTATAATTTTTACAATAGTGAATCAACATGGGCTTGAATAATTTAAGAGAAATTAACTGGTCACCATCATGCATAAAATGGAGACAACTAAAAGCATTCGGAGCACATGGTGCTGTCTCTGGCTAACCTCTGGATGTCTGGTTTAATGTTGGTGGGATCAAGCCATTTCAGAGTGATGCCTTGTCAGGTTGTGTAAGCTTGTGCATACTAATTAAAGCTTGTGTAGGAGCTCAAAAAGGTGTGAAACACTGTATGTAATAATTCTAAACATTGCATTATCAATTATCTCATCCATCATATCCTGAGTGCTGTTTTAACTTTATTAAATTACATTAAAAAAGCAAAATCAAGAATGTGTTAGTCCATCTCTCAGTACTTGCCCACTTCCTTAACCTGTTTGTGGCACAAAGCCCAAGCACATTCATTTCTACTGAAAACAATGTATGACATTTAAGATGTTGTTAAAAACAGGTCGTGAATACATACTTTTAAGGTTATATAACTTCCCAAAACATGAGTAAATAGTGCATTAGGGACTATTTTCAGCTGCGGATTTGGTGCTCTAGTGAGTGTTCATATCAGCAGGATGGTGTATATGGGACTGACTCAAAATAAACTACAGTGCCCATGCTTATTTTAATAAAGTGTCAGCCAATGCATCAGTGTGGCTCACTGATGTCTTTCAAGTGTTTTTGAGCAACAATGGAGCAGCTCTTTGGCACAGAGGAATAAGCTATATCAGGCTTTGGGTACACAGGCAACGCTTGTTTCTAGGGTAAATGCATTATTTTTGTTTTGATTTATCCTTGGATCACACCATCAGTAGTTTTATGGTTTAAAGGTGTCATTATATCCTGCACAACCTTGCAACAACACAGAGCTAACACCATATACAAGTCTCTGAAAATCCTTCCACATATCACCAAAGTCCTGCAGTAATACGAATCTTGATCTCACAGTTGAGGTATGAGGAGCACTGCTGGGACAATCTGCAGCAATGATTGCCTTCTTGTCTGTTGTTCGGTAGATTGATAGAACAAGTGAGCATTTTACAACACAGTGTGCTATTCTCAACACTTTTCATTTCACTGTATTAGCATTTGGTATTTGATCTAATGTCTATTTTTATTCTATTTCATTCATTTGACATTATTTGCTCTGTTAGAGCTTTTATTTTCCTTAATGCCTTTACAAGAGTTTAGAACACGCACACAATCTTTCATGCCCACACACATCTGCAACCAGGCACATACATAAACCAGTTCAACTGAGCTGGTAGCATAGCCTACTGTTTTGTCAACGTGATAACCTAAAATAGAGATACCCTGCTTTCCATGGAGATACACCCATGGACATATTAGCCCACACACACACACACACACACATACACCGTCACCAACATGAGGATGCTCTCACAAACACACAGACCTAAACAAACACAAAGCTCTGAGCTTGGATGAGATAAACATATATTGAGATTCTGGCTGATAAAGCTGAAGATAACAGTGGAAAATGGACCAGCTCCCTAGACATACAAATACACACACACCCACATAAGTAGAGTGGATAATGACGTGGGGCACAGATTTTGGGTGTGCATCTGAAGTAAAACAATGTAGTAAGCTGCAGAGCCACTCTTTACCAGCATGCTCTGCATTTTATATTTCCATGTTAGTGGCCTTCCTTTGAGCTGTGCTCCCAGCCTATGGACTATTTAAGTTTCACTAATAACCTAGAATAATGAAGCCACACAAGTTAGGTTTGCAACTACAGCTCCATGCGTTCCATTTCCAAACAAAAGCACTTCCCCAGACCTAATATAATTATATTTGCTGAACAGAGGTGTCAACTTTCAGTTCATTAAAAGTAGTTGCTGCAGTGTTTACCCTGAAGATACAACATGACAAACAGTGCTGACGAACTGGTGTAATTTTATAGTTTCGTTTCTTTGTTTGGTCTCCTTATGGAGCCCAAGAAGAAGAGAATTTATGCTTGACAGGCCTAGCACTAGTATTCCTGTAACTGTATATTAAACCAACATAGTTATTATCCAACACATGTTCGTACTAAAGTCGAGCAGTGTGGGTCCTGGGGGAAGGGTCGATATCGGGTAATTCCAATTTGACTAATGTGTGTTGCCTCAGATTGACTGCAAACATGGATTGAACCTATCAGTTACACATCAAAGGCGATGCCTAAGGGGATCAGTATTCCATTTTTGGAAACTTTCCCAATCTATGAAAAAACAGTAAGCCACTATGCAAAATCAAGTGTTGGAACCAGAAACTAAACATGAGAAAATGAAGAATGTAGGAGTTAATGTCCATCTTTGTAGTTACAGATTCACAATTTTGAGTTTCCATATAGCTTTAAAAAACATTCTTGGTAGATATTCTGTGATGATGGTGTTGTTTTGTGCTGATGCTGGTGCATTGTGAGTCACTAGTTGCACTTTTTCAATGAGCAGGGGAAGTACATTTATGGCCCATTGTCCCTCGGGCCTCCCACACGCCAGCACAGATGAGTAAAAGCCCTGAAGGAAGGGTTTCAAGGGGTTGTTGCTGGCATCATTTCATTAAGGAGAGAGGATGGAGATGTGAGGCTGATGCTGGTACAAAGTCTTGAGGTTGAGGGAGGATGGTGGTAAACAAAGCCCTAGACAGTTTCCTAAAGCACCAGCTGTGCAGACTGCCTCCCATACAAACTGCAAATGATTGGCAAGGACTTGCCCTAACAAAAAAAGTCCCTGCATAATCTCTCTCCATGTTGTGGGCTGTAGTTTCAGAAGTGCCACAAGATGCTTTTCCTGTAATGGCCACAAGGAGTTGGCTTGAAAAATCTCTACTGTTAGTGGATCAAAGTCAACTGGAAAACCCCTACTTCCCTCTGAAAATAGATAACCAACATTCCTCAACAGGTTGAGGTATAAATATCTAATCTCACCTCTTCCTTTGTGTAGTTCAGTAGCAATAATGAAAAGTACTTTTCCACAAAAGAAAATGTATGCTTTGTCAAATTGGTTGGCATGTGCCTATCAAACTCAACAATGGTGGCGGCTTGCTTCTCTTACCTCGACTCTACCCACTCTCCACCGTATTACAATAATTCAGATTTTCTACCTCCAAACAATTGCCAAAGTGGCAGCAAAACATATGAGTTAAATCTTAACCATGCTACTTCTCTGTTTTTATAAAATATACGCTTTTGGTGCCATGCAAAACTGAAGGTACTGTAAGTGATGTGGCTCTGTGCTCTTTGGTAGATGCCATGATGAATTCCAAAAAAAACTTGCTTGTCACTATGAAATAATAGCTAGTTCACTCTCCTTTGTCAGTGTAAGCGTATGTGCTTTTGTTGTACAGTAAATTGCCTCTTTTGTCAGTATCTACTGTAATGTACAGCTACAGAGACTGAGGTTAATTAGGTACAAGTGTGTCTTGTTGACCAGCTGAACTACTTCAAGCTCCTGTCCTATATTCCACAGTTTCCTGCTGTGCTAGCAAAGCATCTGGCTTCTCCTGATAATTTATTTATTTATGGGGCAGGAGTCCTGCTACATAAGTCCAAATTCTCCTGAGATCTCTTTTGTTTGTCACTTTGGTCACATCCACATCACATGTTGAAAGTTATGATTATTGTTGATGATGTTTATGCTTTTGTGTTGCATCACAGTCTAGGTTGGGACTTTCAGAGCATGGTCAGCACTCAATGGAGTCATTACAGGCAGTTTAAGACAGTGATAAGTCACAGAAGAAAAAATCGAAAGCTCTGGGAGATTTTATGCTGCCAAAGCTTCTTGCGTCCTTTGCAGTCATAATAATAAAACATGGGCTTCAGGCTACCAGCGGTATAGCCTAAAACAAAAGTATAAAATTCATTTTTTGTCATTTTTAATACATTTAACTGCTCTCTTTTATATTATTAGTATTAAGCTGCTCTATATTTTACTTTACAGAAATCCATTATGGCTGGTAAATGTTATATAGTGCAAGGTAAATTTTAGAATCCACCCACCACTGAGTCCCATCAGACTTTGTGGTGCATCTTGGTCATTCATCTGGTTGACACCCATGCCATGTATAATGTGTGTGTGTGTGTGTGTGTGTGTGTGTGTGTGTGTGTGTGTGTGTGTGTGTGTGTGTGTGTGTGTATGTCTTATAAAAACGGCTCTGGGATTTTTCCAGCAGGCTCCTGGATGTTAACAGAGGACACTTGTAAAATTGTGTAATGGTTCAAATGTGAATGTGTGGTGAGGAGGTTACATAAGTGCATCTCTCACGTCTGATTCATGCGTTCTCAGATCTGCATGACTGTGTTTGTGTGTTTGTTCAGGAAGGGGTGGTACTCTGAAAATTGTGGAGTTGAGACACCTTTCTATGCCCCCCAGCGTATAAACACATATCAGCAACATTCAAAGTCTTGGAGAGACACTAGCAAGGCCAAGCGAGTGGGTAGACTATAAGATTGAAAAGTGCACACCCACAGAGACACATGCACATAAACACCTGCAAAACTGCCTGAGCAAATTCAGTTTCACTAAGAAGGTCAAAACACAGACGTGTGTGTTGTACCAATGATTCAGCTCCCCAATGTGGGGAAACACATTTGCCTTTTAAAACCTTTATGTGGGGGAGCTAATTGCAAATCCAAACATGAACTCTCAGGCTGCTCTCAGTCCAGTCATGTTTGTTTAGGCAGTCTTTTGCTTTTAGGCATTTTTCCCCTTCTAAATAACTTCAAATCAAAATTGCTATTTATTTCAATGAGAAAAGAATAAAGAGGAGTCTGAATCACTTCTCGTCTGAAGCCTAAATTGAATATTTGATTCTTGATTCTTGATACTAGCTAGTGTGGCTGCCTTTGGCCTTGCTGGCTAAAAGGACTATTCCAAAGTTTTTTTGGAGTTTCAGTGCTTTGTGATATTTGTATTGAGTCATGACAGTATTTGGGATTTATAAATGAGTCAAATGTGTTTTTGTCCAAGGAGGAATCTGACCAGGCAGTTGATTGGTTACTTGGAAACCTGGAAACCCCTTATACTCTGTATAAGAGTAGACTCCTTGTCTACATTGCCTGGTAAAGGTCTTTGTGACAAAATATTGTAAAGATTATTTGTAGCCACACTAGCAGCATGGCTCTATGGATGCCAATGTCAGTCTGTCAGTTGGTTGCTCGATCCACCACTTTGGTCCAAACTGAAATATAAGAAATATATATGAAATCTGGTTCAGACATTCATGCCCCCCTTGGGATGAATTGCCATAACTTTGGTGATCATCTGACGTTTCCTGTAATGCCATCATCAGGTCAAAATTTAAATTTACTACTACACTTTGGTTTATGACTAAATACTGTACCTGCAAAACTAGTGACATACTTTGTGATAGTGCTAATTAGCTCATGTTAACATGCTAACACGCTAAACTAAGACAGTGAACATGGTAAAAATCATACCTGCTAAACATCAGCATGTTAGCCTTGTCATTGTGAGCATGTTAGTTAGTTCTCAAAGCACCGCTGTGCCTGAGCTTCACAGAGTCACTAGCTTGGCTGTAGACTCTTAATCTTGTTTCACTATTGCACATTAACAGGACAGAACAGTGCTAAAGATTTTGATCTAGTTTTCTAGGTGTGAAACTATTTCTTTTATAGTCTTGTTTAAATTATTATTGTGTACATTTTTTGTTTTATGAACCTTTCATTGTTTGTCTTTTGGCTTGAATATGTTGTGACAAACAAGTCCTAATGTGATAAGAGAGAATGTTAGTTGTTGGCTGGTATGTTTCTTCTTCACAAGACAAACCAGAGAAGCAGAGTGGGAAAAAGACTTGTTTCAGTATTATGTCAGAATCCAAGCTTTTTTATATGAAACTGTTGTGATGAAGCTTTGTAAATCACATCTGGCAGCTGTTGGTTTACAGTGATAGATTACCTTTGCCAACTGAATTAGATGTGGGGTTGCTGCCTAATGATGTTTGAAATTATATGGAAGTGAATGAGCTTATGACATACAGCAAAGCTGATTCAAAAATGTCTTACAGTAAATCATGCCTCTCTGCTTGAATGGCACTGGTGTTCTGATGGTCCTGCCAGCCAGTTTAGGCAAGACATTAACCATTCATGTCCCAGTGGTTGTTTCCTAGTTGCTCACTGGCTGTGTTTTTTCATGTATACTTGATTATTGTGTGTGTGTGTGTGTGTGTGTGTGTGTGTGTGTGTGTGTGTGTGTGTGTGTGTGAGGGAGAGATGGTTCCACTGACCTGAACACTACCATAACAGTAAGAGTGTATATGTACTGTTTAACATGTCTTTAAGTGTAAAAGTCTTTGATCTTGTGTGTGTGTAATGCAGACACTCTGAAAAACTGAAAAAGGCTCGGTCACAGAGGAAGTAAGAGGGGTTGATTTCCCAAAATGGCCCTGAGTAATAATGATACCTTTGTCCAGTGACTTACCGTCTCAAGTAGAGAATAGAGCAGGACATAATGACATATATGAGTTGTGTAATGGGGACACAGTTTGGGTCACTGAGCAAAGTACAAAGAACTGATGCTCATTGTATTAGAAAAAAACTGAAGTTGTAGTTTATTCAGCTTCATACCTAATCATGTGTAGATAATGAGAAGTTCCATAAATGAGGTATGAGGCTTGTTGTCATGTCAACCAAATGGAGAAAATCTTGGCCATGTTATGTGCAGCAAGAAGCAGCTGTTTGAAACCAGGTTTTGATGCAATGGATTCCCTGTTGAGTAAATATGGAACTGATGTGTGTTAAAATCAGACACAATTAGAATCTGTTAGATCTACATTTAAACTCACTCGCATGTTTGAAGCCAGTGGGATCACCATGTCCGTAGGCTAATTTCACGCACATAACACTGAATAGATCTCATTTAAAAAAAAAAAAAACAGGCCAATGGTCAGTAAGTATTTTATTTACATTTTTACATCAAACAGCAGGGAACATGCAGTTCATGGTCTGATTTTACATGTTTTTCTTGACAGTTCTGGAAAAGCAGAGCCTAAACAAACACAAGATCAGACAGAGTGACCTTCATCTGCAAATCAGACACATACTACAATCCAAAGTGCACTTCAGTGAAAACAGTTCACTCCCACCATTATACAGTAAAATCTTGGCTGGCTGAATTTTGATCTTCTGTGCAGCTTTTTTTTTCTTGTGGTGTTAAAAACATTTAGACTCCAGTACTGTTTATTTCTGCATTTTTAATTTTAGCTTCTTTCAATGTTATCAAGTTAGAGACTCAACAGAGACAATCATTTAGAAAAGAAAAAGCATTTCGGAAATTTCTGTGTTTGTGTTAGTGTGGTGTGTGTACTGTAACCTATGAGCAATCCAGCAAATGTGACTCACTGTACAGGCAGTACAATCTACCAGTACATTTGATCTAGACTCTAAAACTGACTCTGAATCTGTTCTACTGGCTTTGAACAGCAGATGGCAGCATTACATTAGTAAAACAGACATTAATAGAAAGGATGGAAACTACAAAATGTAAAGTAAAAGCATGTGCATGTTCATGTGGTTAATGTGTAAAAGCTCATAATGCCAAACATTAGTGGTGACAGTACAAACAAACAGTGCTGAAACAAACTAATGCATCTCAGAAAATGTGTGGCTTTTGATTAATGTGTTTTTCAGTAGTGTTTAAATTTTCCAGACTGTTCTCTGTTCTTTTCATATTGTGTAAAGCAGCAATATCAGTGATTATGAATGAAGAGTGCAGACTGTTTGTACTGTTTCACAGTAGGATTTCCCAACATTATGAACAACAACCAAAGTTGACCTAAATATGTCCTGGACAGATAATATATGAATGGTAAATGAAAGCAGAATTAAATGATTAAACAGTTCACCAGGTTATTTCAAAATTATTATAGAACTGGTTGCAAGCAGACAGACAGAAGCGAATATTTTTTGTTTGGCAAAAATGTCAGAAGTTTTTGTACTTCTGCTTTAGAGATCTACCCTCCATGTGTTATTTTTTCATGCCATTTTCACCATATTTAGTGAGATTGTTTTTGTTCCGTAAATCTGCTTTAGTTCACATGACCAGGCCTCCCCTCGCACAGGTTTTGTCACAGAACACAACGCTGCACTGTCAAGTCTGCTGTGGGTGAGGGATCATCAGAGTTCAAGGAGTGTCATGGAGTGAACTCAACTGACTCTAAACTATAAGATTATTACATTAATTCAAATTCAACACAATCTTTTTATTTTCAGTAATTCAGTTTGTGTGAAGTCTGACAGCCCATTGTGTATGTTGGCTTTCTTGAGAGTTTACAGTCCCCGTGACATTTTCAGTCTATTAATAACGAGGCGTGCCTGCACTATAAAGGTCAATAACCACTTCTCTTGGCAGCTTTTAGGCACACTGACATGTTTTTAAATATTTTGTTCACATGGTGCTGTGGAAGTCTGGCTGAAGATGATGTCTTACTGAATACAGGCAAGAACAATTCCCCATAGTGTACTGTATGTTTTTAGACACTCACAATAAGTGACACTATAAAAGATGCTAGAAACAGGATATGGGTTTAGTCAGTTGATAGTAGAGAACACCTGTCTGACTGTCTGCTGGCGCCAAAACACAAGCAGAAATCTGTTTTCATTGCATAAAAAATGTTCTGGGTAGAGCTGAGTCTGAGTAGTTTTGCTTTTAAAGCAGAGCTCCGCCTCAGACAGAGAGGAAATGGAAAGGCTTTCTGAAAAGGAAATGAGGCCCCTCTGTACGTAGGAGAGGAAGGTTCCAGTGGGGGGAAAGAATGCTATTCAAATCAAATCAAAAGCCTTCTTGGTACATAATGTACAGTACATAATCACACTTGGGCCCACACGCCCTCCTCTCTCTTTCTCTCTGTACCGATGAGCAAAGAAATAATTATTCCTGTTCAGCACCTTATTGCTTAACCTTTTGCCCTGGCAGCAGCTGCTGCACGTTGTTGCAGTGACTCCACAAGAGATCACTAACATCCAGGTGTTAAAGCTGACCATGCAGACATTTGTGCTTCACACAGTTGATGGGTGGACAATATTTTCTAGGGTGTTTGAGAGACTGACATCAGAGGATTGAAGTTAATGACCTATTAACTTAATTTCATCCGAGTGTTCCTTGAACCATTCCTGGATGATACTTGCATTATAAAAGGATGCGTCATTGCTTTGGGGACACATATTGGTCATGGATGGACAGTCTGCAGTCTAATTAAATACAATTATTTTGGTAAATATGCTTATTTGCTTTCTTACTGAGCGTTAGATGAGAAGATACCACTCTCATGTCTGTACGCTAAATATGAAGCTACAGCCAGCAGCTGGCTAACTTAGCACAAAGACTGGAGAGAGTTAGCCAGGCTCTGTCCAAAAGAAAAAAAAACAAACAACAAATAGCACCTCTAAATCTAACTAATTAACACATTGTATCTTGTTTTTTTAAACCTATCACAATGCCAGCCAACTCCTAGTCTAACTCCTGACATTTTAGAGCCACTCCCTCCTGCCCCCGCCATAACTTATTTTCCCGCCATTCCCCATCACCATCACTTCCTAGAGACTCCACTGGTATGGAAGCAAATTAGGGTCATTAATATTTTGAGCTTGTGAAAAAATGTTCACAAATAATTTCACAGCCTGCAGTTGTATTTTAATCACGCATACACAAAATATTTCTACATTTGCAAATTATATCTGTGTGCACAAACCTTTTTCACACATGTACAAAATATTTCTACAGCTGCAAAACTTTTTACAAATTCACACATTCAGGTACGTGTATGCAAAAGTTTTTCACACACACAAAAGGTGATACAGAACTGCAGGTTATGAAATTATTTGTGAACATCATTTCACAAGCTCAAAATATTAATGACTTTAATTTGCTTTCATACACTGGTTGCTGGACAACTGATCCGACCAAGAAATAGTCTAGCACATGACCCCTGTTAAACAGCAATTTGTCGTTTTATTGTTCTTTTGTTGTTTCCCTTGTTTCCACTCTTGTGTTAAACTGAGTTAACCAGCTACTTGTGGTGGCTTCATATTTAGCGTACAGACATGAGAGTGGTGTTAATCTTCTCATCTATCTGGGCAAGAAAGCATATAAGGTATCTCCCAAAATGTCTAACTTTTCCTTTAACGTTTGCTCTGACAATAAGGCATCAGTCTACAGGTATGAATGGAGCCAGTGGCCCCCAGTCCATTATTCCTCCACCTACAACTGTCATAGTTGATGCAAGCAGGGTTCATTGGACTGGACAAACCTTTTTAACTTTCCAGTCATCCACAGTCCGGTGCTGGTTTCTCAGCCTGCTACAAACACCCTCATCTGTTCACCACGGGCAGGAGAGGTACTGTGTCATGTTTTTTTGCAAATGTTTGGATGCAGTATCTTGTGGTCTAGCAGCTCTTCACTTTTAGCATGCTTCTTCCACAACAACCTCTATCACACCTTTTTCAGTCTGTTAGATCATGCTTTAAGCTTATTCCTGATGTACAGTTTACATACACAGATAGAGTGGAAATGGCTAATAGAAAGTATCTGCATTTTTTTTTCTGGTACAGTGTGTATAAACTGTGGAAAACCACCTACAACTCCCTGACACAGTCCTAGAGTCACACGTGGCTGCTCCTGTCAAACCACAGGGTTTCTATGTAGATGCATGAATGTGTTTATAATGTCTAACTGATGGATTCAAATGGGGTTGTTTGGGGGTTTACCTTGAGTAAATGAGCCTACACTAAGCAAACAATGACAGTTTACAGTATTACTCCCATACATATAACTGAAACAGCTGCCTTGTTATATTCTGTACGTGAGTGGATGCATTCACATGTGTCTCTATGTGAATCAGTACATATGTTGGAGTCTTCCCGTAAACCCTATAGACTCAGTAAAAGCCAAAAATACATCTGCCTCACTGTGCAGAGGCCATCCTAATCACAAAACTGTGTGTGTATGAGAGAGAGAGAAAGACAGAGTGACATACATATACAGTACAGCATGGTACAGACAGATGAGGTGTGCATTCAGGCTTTGTTCAGGCAGCTTATAATACGTTTACTTCTTATTTCCATACATTTTATATCAAGTTGTTTTTCATTTAGCACTGTGTGATCCGTTGCACATTATGTGACCTATCGTGTTTGCTGATGTTTCGCTACACAGATTGAGAACCTGTCTTCACTTAATGTATTCTCTCTGGCCCCGTTTGTTGCAAGCTTACTTTATCATCCACTCTATTGCCATGGTGAAAATAATATTTGGTAGAATAAAAAAAAATACAGCAGTTATTGATTTACCACAAGTAACTGAAAAATCCAGGCTCTCAATATTACATTCCTCTTTAAACAACTGGGGATTTGTAGCGTTACAGCACAAGGAAGACGCTCCACTGAACAAATGAAAAACATGTTTTTGAGGTATGTTTGCTGCAGGTAAAAATATAAATCATAAGCTAAAACAAAGCAAAAAAAGAAACAGTTAAGGACAGAATACGTAATAAGCACTATCACTCACACAAAATGATTTTACTGTACAGGCACTTCTTGAGCAAGTCATAAAATGTGTAAGAAACGTGCAGTCAACGGATGGCTCTGAATATGAGACTATTCAGAGTGAAACACCCGAGTCACACTATGTCTGCCCTCTTAGAATTTGACAAATATGACTGTACACTTTCAATGTGACACCACACATAAGAGCTAACAGACATCTACAAAGTCTTGAAAACACTCAAACGTTACACTGGAAAATTAGTTTCAGTCATTATTCAACTAATGAAATGGTCCCCCAGTGGACTGCTTAAACATTGTCAAACTGAAATTCATTCAATAGTGCAGGCCTTTTAGGGTTATATATGCAAATGTGTATATTTTCTAGTTTAAATTTTTTTTTGCTGGTTTTTGCAGGTTGCACATCTGGATTATTGTTAAAAAATCAACAAATTTGTCATTTTTGTGTTGCCATGATACCTGCTTCGGATTCTTTGTCAAGGAAGCAATGGCCGATCAATAAATGACGTGTATGGTGCCTTGTATCAGCCAGCAAGCTTCACTCAGAGTCAGTAACTTTACACTTTTATATTCTAAGTTACTTTAATATATTTAAAATGAGCAGATATTAAGTTTGTCTTTACAAGTATTTCAATGTAAATTTAATTAAAATGTGGCCACAATATGAAATTACAGAAATAAAGTCAACTGTTGTACCTTGTATTTCTTAATGGGTGCCTTTCTAGTTGACACTAACTCAACCTCCTCCTTAACATACCTGTTTATCAGAATCGGAATCAGAATCAGAAATACTTTATTGATCCCCGAAGGGAAACTCTTTGTTACAGCAGCTCGCCTTTACGTCAGTGCACACAGGAGAAAGTACTAGCAAAAAATATAATACAATACACTATAAAAACAGGTCAGAAAATAAATGAAGTACCAGGTGGGTATAAGTATAAAATAAAATAAAATAAGTGTGAAGTACCAAGTGGGTTTACCAGTTGATGATGATAAAACAGTATAATAATACAATGAAATAATATAAGTAATAAGTAGTGGTGCATGTACTGTCGAGTTAAGTGTAGCTTATTGAGATTATTAAGATATTGCACAGCAGTAATGGAGGTATGAGTAATATCAATATCAATAAATAGGAAAAACTAAAATAGGAAAACTAAATATTGCACAGAGGAATACACAGAATATTGCACAATTATTTCAAGTATGGCAGAGATGTAACGATCAATGTCCAGTTTAGTGACCTAGGGTCATACAGACTAACACTTAGAGGGAGGAGTTAAAGAGTTTCCTTGATGAGCTTTGAAGTACAGACAGATGCATTTCATTGTGCCCCAAAATGAGGGACTAGCAGTTGTACTTTAGCTACTTGCCACACACTGAGTCAGAGGGGACAGTATTGCATCTGTGTGTAAGCTATTTATTTACCAGGGTGAGATAAATGCTATCACTGCTACAAGGATATAATTAAGTTGAAATGGTTTAACTGATTCATCCTGATCACCTGCATACTCCTCATTCTCATACTACGGTGTTTCCAAACCTTTTCCCTGCAACATACAGTGGGATTTTTCAAAACCAATGCTATAAACTAAACTTTATTATTTTTGGTAGATTTCTATTGACACAATAGCCTATAAGACTATGTGGTTAAAAAAAAAACTTGATGAAACTTGCTAGACATCTTGGTAGACTCTCCAGACTAATTGTCATAAATTATGACGTGATTCAGGCATTGTCAGACATCTGTCTGACTTTTGGGCTCATAAAGCACTTCGACATGGACGGAATAAAACAATAAAGTTGTGAACTTCACCCCCTCGTGTTTCCATCACTTCAGAGGATATTACATTGACTTATATTCATTTCCTGGAGACTTACATTGCCACTACTTGCCTAACCTCAACCTCAATCTAAAACTAACCTTAAACCAAGTCTTTACCCTACAATTTAATGATTTACATTATAGGTACTTGCATTTTGTCCCCATAATGTAACTGACACACACACACACACACAGACAGAGCCAGTAGAGACACTGACGTCAGCCAGAATGTACTGCACACTCATAAGGTGTAATAAAACATACATACCCTCACAAGAACAGACACAGTACACACATAAAACCCTCTTAGATAAACACACATATATTCAGTCAGCCAGGAACATAACACATGTACACTATTATTTGGTCAAGAAATCATGCATGGACTCACATGAACTTACACACAGACACACTCAGACCAACATATAGTGTGAATCAGCTGACATAATAAAAACACACAACCATGTGTAACCACATGGCCACATAAGCACCCAGACTTATAAAGAAAGTGACTGTGTCAGCAGGGTCTTTGGCCCAAAGAGAAAACATGTTAAAAAGTCCTAATTTGTCTGTCTATGTTCAGTACCCAGGGCCTGTTACAGTTAGTCAAGCCAGGAAACAGGACCCGAACGCAGACTAGCAGGCAGAGCTGGTGCAGATATCTATTTATTCACAAAAAGGTATACACCGGAGAACATGAGGGAAGGAGAGTATTTCAAAATAAAACAGGAAATCACCTAGACACAAACCCAAAACCACGACAGGGCCAAGCACCACCGTTTAACCTTAATCACTACATTTTTATTGAATTATAATAATGCTTAATATAATAGTATCCAATTAAAGTCTTGACCTTTATGGGAATAAAAGGTGGGATAAATAATAACAAAAGAGGTAATTGTTATAAAAAAAACTATAAAAACACACAATATGTGCACACATATACACTTTCACCTCTATACTGTTGTTAACAAGCAAATCCACTCATGACCTAAATGTTGTAGACAAGTGACAGCCCCTCCAGTCCAGTGTGTACCCTTTGGAAGCTGCCCCTTCCTCTGACAGAAGACTTTTGTATCAACTGTTAGTTAATCTTTTTGTGGAGACACTGTTATATTTACTCTGTTTTGGTCTACAAATTGATCCCACTTCTCCAAAAAAAAAAAAAGCCCTTGTCATTATCTTAAATCTTACTACTTGGTGTTTGAGGTTCTCACATGTCATGATTGATGTCTCTTACCACAGTCTGGAGTGCTACGTGAGTGAAGTGCTACGTGCTTGTTAGTTCCCCTGCTGCAGCACTTCCAGTCCTACAGTATGTGATTCAGTTTTTGGCCAGACAAACAAATCATAAACCTCAAAGTGCCAACCTATTACAATATGACATGCAATACTTTACTTGTCCCCCCAGGAGCTAATTTTCTTGGACTCCAAAATGCAGTTTCACAACAAGAACATTTAAACACATAAAGATATAAAACAAATGCGACATCAATACGCAAAACATTACATGTAAGAAAAGATCAATACTGAGCTGACAAATTGACTTTGATTTCAAGTTATCTGGCTTCATATCAACATATCAAGTGTAACCCAATCCTCAACTTAATGGAACTACTGAATATTCACACCTGATAAATGCTGACCTTTGTAATTGCTATTAAACTTTTCTGCTTCGCCCCAGGTAAATTCCTTCCATAGTCTATGGTTACTCGGGTTCTGATTTGCCAGGATAAAAATCCTGTTTCCAAGATCAGTTTGCGTAAGAGTGCAGGCACACACCCTGTTTTATCATTGTTAGATCAACACACATACAATAACACACAAACACATACCCATAAACATATGAAAAACATATTAGAACAAAGTCAAATGCAGAGACGGATGTCTATCGTAATGGTATTGTTCCTTTCTCCCAATTAGCTCTATAGATGGAATGTGTGTGTTTATATGTCTTTGTGTGATTTTTACTCACAGTTTCCTCCTACACAACACAAACACACCCACACACAGCGTGACCCTGACCAGCAGCTAAAAATGAATAGAACCAAGAGGAAGTTAACCTTTAACAATGCTTCCAATGCAATAGTTCTGCAATTTGATTAAAAGACAGGGCTTTGCAGAAACAGTACACACATACATGAATTCACACTCATGCACTTTTGATGAACTGAGATTTTTATATATATATATATATATATATATATATATATATATATATATATATATATAAGCATAAATGACATGAGGAAGCTTGTACTTGACAAAATTTCCATAAGCAGTAGTTATTTCCTTAACACATCTCTTGACAAGCCAAAGTCTGCATGCTGTCTGTGGCGGCTGAGAAGCACGTGGCTGAACTTTTGTCACAGTGAAGAACATTTAATACACAGCAGTTTTGTATTATTGGCTTACACTCACTGCTACCGATGGCATACTGTCCTGGTTGTCATAAACATTCAAGGTTACCACAAATGGAAAAAAAAAAGAAATTGAATATGCAGTATGACAGCATACCATTGGCATGACTGCAGTTTGTGAATAATAGATCATCAAGGTTCATACAGTACTAAACAGTATTAGAGCTTACACCGTTGCATTGTCAATACTGATATTCATGCCAATAATACAGTAATAGCTACAGTGTATATTGCTTTTTTGTCAGAGTACAATGCAATTAGATAAGAAACAAAACTAACCCTGATAATATTAGAGGTGTTCAGTCAACAAGTCCTCGAAATTAAACGACAAAATACGGCATGTCAGCAGGACAACGTTTGTCTCTGCCTTCCAAAACCGTTGAAAATTAAATCTGTTGTATGATGTGACAAGGCTGTGGTTAAGGTTTGGTTAGGTTTAGGCACAAAAAAGCGAAATATCATTATTTGGGTTAAAATAAGTACATACTTAAGGTTAGAGGAGCTTCTTTGTGATGGTGACAATAATAAACATGTGGTCATGGTTAAGGAGCGATCGTGGTCATTCTTTAGAAAAAACAACATTGACTATCGGTTTGAAACATGTTTTGTTGACCAATCTGTCCACCCCGACCTCCTCCCTTTGCACACTTTGTCGCTCTAATAGCGTCAACTGGCTTCCTCCTTTGCTCAGGTAAAAATTACCATACCCACTAGAGGGCTTTGTCACTTGAACAAAAACATATATTGTTTTAGGGCACTTACTGAAACGACTAATGCAGTCACTGTTCAGTACATGTATGAACAAATATTTAACACCGAATCTTCAAAGGGAACTGACTATACTGGATCAGCATTGTCAGTGACTGAATCAGTAGCCTTTAGGAGTGGAGCTCCCCTCACTGGTGACTGAGAGCGCCGTCGTCAGCTCAGCTGTGATACACAGTATGTTACTTCCTCATTAAAAGCTTCTAAAAAGAACGTTAAAGCCGCAGAAACAATCGTAATGCGATGAGCTATTACCCTTGTAAACAGTGCTTGCATAGGCTGAGTTTTGTACTGAACTGAGCGTGCCAGCTGGGACTAGCAACAGACTGAATGTCCTACTGAAGTGAAGACAATCAGAATCAGCACTGAACGTTGTGGCGGTATGTATGGTGATGCGTTCACTTATTGTTGTACGTACTAAAGTTCATCTGAACAGTGAAGATGCGATCACTTAGTTTAGAAACCAGTGAACAAACTGCACGGTCAGTGCAGAAAAAATATGACTAAATATTACTAAAGCCCATTTGGAGATCAGATAACATCAGTAGCTGACAGTAATGATATCAAATAGATGGTTAGATTGCTGTGTAAGAGTCAGGTGTAAATTAGCCCATTCATTGTTTCCATCATGGAAAAACAGTTCTCCTGCCCAGTTTTATACAAGATCACACAGGATCATTATGACTTAACATTACTGTCCATTGTGGTACTCTAATCTGTAGTAATCCATGTAATAAAAGCTGTCCTGTCAGCTTTTCCATCTCTGTCTAGCCATGTGGGACTGAGTCAGGTGATGTCACCAGTGTTGTAGGAATCTTAGAGCAGTGAGTCACCATACATGCATGTACACAAACAACACACTGACTACTTTATTTCCTCCTGTGACACATTAAGGTGTTTTGATTTTGAGGCATGTCAGTGTGCTTTTTCTCTGCTCTTCTACCAGATGGCCTCACTGATAAACACCCGCAGTAGGGTGTGTATTCACGAAAGCCAAGCTGGCCCTGTCAGGTGAGAGTCAACTCTGGTGCACTGACTGTAGGACACATGTACGACGTGCAGGGCAACCCTCAGGGGTAAATCTACAAAGTTCAAAAGATCTTATCTTCTTCCCTTCTCTTTCAGATGGGGGTTGGAGCTGGCTTTGTCACTAAGAAACTAAAGGGCTCAGTAGATTTATTTCTGATCAATAAAACTGTTATCTAACATCAGTTTTATTTTATCTGAGCCAGAAGAGCCTGCAGCACACAGTATGTTTAAAGAGAGATGGGATAGATTTTGAACTACCTGAGCTATAGCTGCTGCTTTGCTACATGCCAGGCTGGACAGCCTTGGAAATGCCTTTTAAAAAGTAGCTAAACATGCTTACAAAAACAGGTTTGAGATGACTTACACTTGAATGTGGTAGGTGTATGGTTACATACATACAAGAGAATAAGTGTAGTCCAGTTGAAAGGTTTGGAGTTGAGTGTTTTGATCAAGAGATGTTTTCTATGTTTTGTATCCTTCTCAACAATATGTTAGATCTCCTCTAATCCTGGCTATAAATGTTTTTACTTACTTATTGATTGTGTTTTGTCATATTTTAAAAAGAGGAGGAATCTTGCACCTTTTCTCTTACAGTAATATAAAAAATATACTATGAGGTTGCATCTGCGTCAGCAAACTGACTCTAATGTCAGTTACACATTAATATCTATCTAAAGTTTGCTAACTTCAGCAATTACTGGTCATACCAGACCAAGTAGGCTTTAGCAGCAAAACCTCTGGATGGATTTGTCCCTTAACGAATGCAGAAATATGACACTGAGCGGTAAAGACAAACATAGTGCTATTTCATTAAACACATATACAGTAATCGGTACAATACGTGGGAAGCTCTACAGTCTCATGTGATGCAGACTCAAATCAAGAGGTTGTGGTCATGAGTCACTGTAGTTAGTTCTTTGATGCTACCTATCCTCATCATGTGAGCTTGTGTCACTGTGGTTTGACACTACAGAATATGCACACTGGCTCTCTGTAGCATCACAACAAGGGGGGAGGGGGTGAAGTGGTGGGAAACCAAATGTATTACCAGGGCTGGAAACTTCTCTGTAATTTCCTGGTTTCTTGCACTTACTTCAAACTGAAATGAAGTGGCTAACAATATACATCTATTCTAAGATGGCACACTGTTGTTCTGAAACAACAAAACGCGCTGAGCAAGAAATCTCAGCTCATGATGTCATAATCACTGAACATGGTCTCAGAGGCCTTGAAAGCAGCCTCTTTTATCCTACACGTACAAGATGTACTCACACATTCACAGTCCTCACACATTTAGCAGGCCGCACACATTTCCGGTTCATAGACAAACAGTAACATGCATTCAGTTTTTGATTGCTTTAAGCATATTTGCTTTGTAAATATTGCTCTTACAGTATATTGCACTTTAGAGGGGATAATCCACAAATATAGCAATTTGTATATCTTCATGTTGCATTAAATACAACTGCTCAATATAAAAGCTGATTATGTTACAATTTATTACATCGTCATATGCAAAACTCAAGTTATGTCTTCCTGAGAAAATACTATAAAACAAAAAAGCGTAAAAAAGGGTTGAAGATGTTAAATACACCATGTAGGAAAAATAAATAAAGTAAGAAAATGTATATAATTGTATTAGTGGTTTTAAATCACATGTGTGCCTTTTTCAACCTGACATTTGCATTAATATAGTATAGTATTGTAAGGTACAGTACAGTACAGATTAGTTTAGTTTAGTTTAGTGAGGTATAGTTTAGTGTAGTACAGTACCATTTAGTTTAGTACTATACAGTACAATGCAGTACAGTTTAGTTTAGTATTGTTTAGTGTAGAGTTCAGTATTGTATAGAACAGTTCAGTTTAGTTTAGTGAAGTATAGTATAGTAGTAATGTTATTAAAGTGTGGACGCTCACAGATTTGTAAGATAAAATGTGACAACAGTTTCTACATATGGTTATTTCATTACACATCAATAATATGCAAATATACAATGCTAAAGAGTGACTTCAAAATGCTAACAGGTCAACAGTCTCCCAAGTGACTCCTAAATTCAATGAAACTGAGCTGATTTGAATATTTCCAATACACTGAGAGGAAATTATGAACAAGGGAAAGTATCCATACCTGCATGAACCGCCCTTGATACAGTTAGAGATAGAGTTGTCGCAAAGTGTGTATTAATGTGTATTTGTTTTAGTGTAATATTAATGTTCATTAATTTTAAATGTTTCAGCTCTGTTTCTGAAAACTCACTGCTACAATACCAATGGCTGTTGCAAGAGAAAAGACAACACAATCCTTTCTAGCATGTTTGTAACAATCTGAGGTAAAGTAAGGTGAGGTCAGCTTTATTGTCAGTCAATACCATGCACAAGATGGGTGCACAGCAATTTGTCAACAAATTATACAAAGTGGCTCAGGCATGGACGTTTAAGCTCACAGGACAGTGATATGTCACTTAAAAGCTTTACAGTATGGACACAGTCTTGTATGTTTTACTACTTTCAACACAGTTAGTAGTGATTTTAGTCACACACTGTACATACTCACATACTCGCCCACCCCTGTGAATCATGCAGTTCTAGCATTTGTGTGCTTATGACATCATGAGAAATCCCTTTTTCCCATCATTGCAGTTTTGGGAGTGACTTTGTGGTCACAATAATTTTTTTCACATCATAGATTAGTGTAATAATATAGGATTCTCATATTATGCAAACTTTTCCATTTGACAATAAAAATCTCTCCATTCAACTCCCATGTAGTTTTAGGAATTTCTATTGCCAAATACATTGGCCTCCATCCATGATGATGATCATGATATTTTTAGTGAGTGGAAACAATGTCAGCTGCAATAAAGAAAATAACGATATAGACAGATCTGCTTGGTAACACAGTTGGCAGCCTGACCAAAACAACACTGTTGACTGTTGAATGTCGTAGGGTTTTTTCCTCTGTAAGAGCTGACCAGCTGAAAAGGGAGAACAGATTGGAAACAAACACTGAAACAATCTCTCAAGGACAAGAATTAGTGGTGATGATAAAAACTTGGGAGAGGGACTGGGAGTGAACTGTACCAACATGCCCAACAGATTCCCTGTTACTTTTTGTCAAACTCTTTCCTGCAATAGTCTCTGTCTCTTATTGTTGGATTATGCTGCTGATACCAGGGTGCCAGTCTTTGTGACAGGGGAGCTTGAAAAATCATACAAGGAAGATGAAAAAGAATACAAGACACAAAGGCTAAGTGACAAGTGGACAAAGCTGGGGTGGCAGAATCGGTGGAAGTCTGTATATAGTGTTTTTTAAAGCCAGAGAAGGAAAGTACCTACGTACATTTACTCAGGTACTGTACTATTGGGGTACTTTGCTTAAGTATTTCCATCTTATGTTATTTATGTACTTCATACTTCTACTCCACTACATTTCAGAGGGAAACATTGAACTTTTTACTCCACTACATTTATATGACAGCTATAAATAGATTTTACATTAAAAAAAAAACGTGATCAGCTCATAAAAAATATAATGCATTGTTTAAGATTAAACCATCCTTTTTGGCTTGTGACCCTTTATATAAAAAAAGCAGTGTCTAGTTGGGGCCCCTTGTCATGTTTTAGATGTCAGTGAGTTGTTATGAGTTCCACCAGAGACATTTCACCTCTAAACATCTCAGAAGGTTTCATTTTAAATAACTGTCCAAGGCCAATTAGTGGTCAAATTCTGCAAAATTATACAAAAAAGCTAAGATTAGACAAATGTCCTAAAATTGAGTACAGAATTGTATATCATAACTATGTTTTTTATTCTTTTCCTCTCCTATTAATCATCTGACAACCCCTCAGATTTATCTTGTGACCCTTTGGAGGGGCCTGAGCACTAGGATGGGAATCACTGGACTAAAGTACCTAACTGTCTATAAAGTAGTTAAAACTAGCTCCGTGATGACCCACTACAAAAGTCAAATGCTGCTTACATATTGATGCATCAATATTAATAATCTAATAATGTCATATATAATAATATATCAATCACAGGGGACACTTTACTGCAGAACCAGTACTTTTACTTTGATGCCTGAAGTATGATGACAATACAATACAATTCTGTATTTTTACTTAAGTAGGATCTTGAATGCAAGACTTTAACCTGAGTGTTTTTACATACCTGTTTTGGTACTTTTACTTAATTAAAGGATCTGAATACTTCTTCCACCACTGTGTAATTTATACTGGATATTGCAGGAATGCAAAACGAACAAACAAAGTCTGTTGTAAGTTGCCAAATAGCTTTTTTATTTCTCAGCAATACTTTGTCCATTTGAACAGGTTTTGTCTCTACAAAATCAGATAAGTTCAACATTGACGTTACATTGACAATTCTGAGAAATGGCGCATTCCTTTAAGCTTGTCAAGCACCAGCATGAAGGGTCCCAGCTGCTGTCCTCATGCTGTGCCGTCAGCTCTGCTCAAACCCACATAGCACACATTCCTCACTGACTCATCAAACATGCATATGTGTGTGTGTGTGTGTGTGTGTGTGTGTGGGGGTGTCTCTCTACCTCCTTTCGTCTAATCCCATACTCACTAACACAGCATAGGCCTCTGTGTGTGTTGTCTGTCATATAAAGTCAGTGACTCAGAATCCATTATATAATATGGTCTGCTCAACAACTACTTTGACTGCCAGTCAAAACACTCATACCACCCTGCTTCTGTCTGTTAAGAGGAAGTGGCACCTTATCAAGAGCTGAAGTTCATACTGAATCAAGAACCATGTTTTTGTTTTGTTTTTTCTGGTTGTGTATACCTTTGAACACAGCACACAAAGTGTTTGCTTAATTTTTCTAAAAGACACCAGCCAGCATGGAGATAAAAAGATTGTTGTCTCGCTATACCCACATACACAAACACACACTGGTGCCTGCATCATTTCCTGCCACAAACTGAAAACAGGTTTCACCTGCTGATGTCATAAGACCTCGCCTTTCTCAAACTTAAGCAATGCCAGGCCACACCCTAGAACTTGTCTCCAGGTTTCACACACACAGAAAAACACACATACAAAAACGCACACTTACTTATATGTGGTATATCAGTGTAATGCAGAATGTTGGTTGGTTTAAATGTCAGGCAATGCTTTGATCCACGTTGTTTTCTCTAACACCCATAATTTCTTCTGTACATAGTTATTATGTTTTTTTTTTATTGTGTTCGCATTCTGTGTGTAGTTCATTCCTCAGCTCTCCTTGGTTACCATCCTGTGACACAGTGATCAACAGCACTGTAGCTATTTTCCTGTCACTGTAAAAATCTATGAATTTCAGGGGTTTGGTTTGTCTTCCAAATACTTTTCTGAGGCATTTGTATGCATTACAGTGTGTGTGTGTGTGTGTGTGTGTGTGTGTGTGTGTGTGTGTGTGTGTGTGTGTGTGTGTGTGTGTGTGTGTGTGGTGTGTGGGAGTAACAGTTTTTTTTCAGCATGTGTGAGGGTGTTGAAGTCACAGCATTTTGACCCAGTTAGCATCACAAAGAAGGTGTTGGCACTTTTAATGCCTTGATGAAAGATTGAAGACAACCCATAGAAGAGGAATAGAGACGTGGATTTAGTCATGGGACACATTTTGCAGTTTGCTTGCACAGCTCTTAGAGCTCCATAACAAAGCCACAAGACCAGATGGAGAATTCAGCACGTGTCATAAACAACAAAGCTCTTGAGAAGGAACAATCAAATGCCCGAGTGCATGTATTTATGTAAATTGGAAACAAACTGGAAGTCTGAAATCTGTAACTTTCAACACCAGCAAAGATGACAGAGCATCTAATGCATTTGTGAAATTGAGATGATGAAGTTAAACTGCACTGTCACTGTCACATGAAAGGTGTGACCTGACAAACCAGATTTTATAGGAACAAGCCAACTGTCTACTGTCTGAATTCACTGGTGAATTAAATGACAAGGATACGAAGAAAGTCTGTTTGTTTTTTAATCATTATAAATGTTGATTCACATTACAGCTTTTGCCCTTAATGCCACAATGTTAAAAAAAACACACTAGCATTATCTCAGCGCTGACACCGACTGATATTATTTTATTAGGGAGGAGCCGGTTGAATAACACGAGCTTGGACAATATATTGGCCTATAAAGAACAACAATCGGTGTTGTAATTATTGTTTAGCTAGTCTGCTACAATTGCCAGTGTTAGTGAGCCACATTTAAGCAACTGTAAAGCCACATGAATACTACAAGACTTCACTTCATCTATTGGTGGGCTGAATTTACTTATCATTTGCAGTACCATTGAGGCATTTGCATGTATCAAAGCAACCACTGCTGATATATCAACCTGTGTGCTTTTCTGCAAGTGGACTGTGTTTGATGTTATTTGAATATGAGTTCTTCGAAATGTAGACACTTTGTTGGGGACAGCTGTGTAACATTTAGGAGGATCTATTGGCAGAAATGGAATATAATATTTATAAGTTTGTTTTCATTAGTGTACAATCACCTGAAAATAAGAATCGTTTTCATTACCTTAGAATAAGTCGTTTTTATCTACAGAGGGAGCGGGTCCCTATCTACGGGGGCCGCCATGTTGCACCGCCATATTTCTGCAGTAACCCAGAATGGACAAACCAAACACTGGCTCTAGATAGGGCCTTTCGTGTTTTTTCCCGAGTTGGCCACCGTAGATTCTCCTTCACGCTTGGAGGGTGATGCAAGCGGTATTCAAATGACTGCAAACTGCAATTTCACCGCTAAATGCCACTTAATCCTATACACTGGGCCTTTAAATGTTGGTGCACAGTAACCTCCCTCAATGTGTGTTTTCCTCCTTTTTGATTTGCAAAGAGGATCTGGAATCTAACATATGAACATGATCTTGTGTTTTTACCATCTATGTGAAACTCACACACGCACACACACCTACACACACACACACACACACTGTTTACTGTTTACTGTCATACTGTTTCACACACTGTACAAGAGAGTCTTTCAAATGTGAGGAGTGAGTAGGCACTGTGTGTGTGGGGGAGATTGTGTGTGATATACAGCTAAGGTCGTGTGTGTGTGTGTGTGTGTATCTGTGTGCGCATGTGTCAATAGTGGTGTAGTGGGAAATACAAAGTGTATGTGAGAGAGAGGAAGAGAGCTGAGGAACTGGACAGAGGAGTTTCAGTCTCTCTCTCTCCCAGGCATCCCTATGTTAGTGACTGATTTATTTAGACCTTATATTCACATTTGATTTTGTCATAACTGTAACACAGTGTATATTTACACTTACAATTATGTTATGCCTGCTCACAATCCTCCCCAAAGGGCTAAAGATAGATACAAATTAAGAAAACTTACATACAAAAATATAACATTGTAAAGTGCAACAAATCCATGTTCCTTTCATGCTCAAATATTTAGCCATTTCGCTTCACATTTTTACCAAAGCCACTGCCAAAAAAATCAGAACGTACCTGTCAAATACCTAATGTAGACCCTATTTTTTCACTATCATATCATACATATATATATATTCATAAACATTCTTCCCACTCACTATCATCACTAGTGTCCTCGACACACTCAGCATCTGAGGACGCGGTCAAGTTCATCCTCTCACCATAAACTCTGGACTTTCACTTGTCATAAATTTTAAATGTTTGAGTAAGCATTGGTTGATGCCAAATTACCCTCTCTTAAACTTAAACTGATTAAGTAATTAATTCTTATTATGTCTTGTTGGTTGCTCCTGGTTGAACTGTTACATGAAAACAAATCCAGGTAGTCTGCCATTTATTTTCTACAACAATAGATAATGATTTTTTTTTTAAACTAATCCGCAGTAGCTATGCCAAACTACGTGAACAACAACAGGGTCTGAACGGTAAAATTGAGCTCAGTCGTCACAATTTAGAGAAAAAAAGAGGAATAAAGAATAAAATGATAAAAAAAAAAACCATTGACCTAGGAGCTCAAATTTACAATATTTCAAACTTTGTGTCAATTTTTGAAGATTTTTGAGAGCAGTCTGCCTCCAGGGCTCCTCTGTGGAGTCGCGTCCGGTGCAGGCTCCACTCTCAAGTCAGCTCCACTGTCAGGACGGGAAATAACAAACAGATTTTATTTTTACATCCCCCAAAACAGTGGCTAGCGTTGGCTCCTGAAGTTTTATGGTAGGATTAGCTTTTTTTCTGTGGATAACGTAAACTGTTTATCTATGTCTGTGTGTTTAGCTTTATTAAACATTTTTGTAAAGAGTAAGCAAGGGCATAGGTCTGTATTTTTCTTAAGATGTTGACTATGACACTCAGGTTGGTTATTTGTTGTCCAAAAGAAAATAAAATAAGGAATTCAAGTTTTTCTGTTTTTCAGGATGTTCGGTGTAGACGAAAATGTATACTGAAATAAGTCTTTGTGCACTTAAACAGTGCACAAAGTGACTTTGATGGCTGTATGAATTAGCCTAATTGTATTTGAACTGAAGTTTAAGTATTACGACCACAACCCATAACACGACCTTTTGTAGATGCATAATTCGAGCTATACGTGTGTATGTATATATCTATATATATAGATAGATCTTAAAAGGAGGAATGCAGTATATTTTATGTGAACAGAGGTTATGATACTATTGGTGCAGCAATTATGCTATAGGAACAACTTTTTTTCACTTTTCCATAGAACAGAGTAGAACCCAGGATATACATGACTGCAAAAAGGCAGCAGAATGGGTTAAAGCAAACCAGCATGTGTTTTCAGCCAAGGTGGATTTGCCCGATGCACTGAAGAGGAGGGTATGAGGGGGATGAGGAACTGGCAGAGGCTGCACAGCTGTACGGAAAGCTTTGGGTTAAGGAGGGCCTGGACAAACATGAGAGGGAATCAATCTTGGAGCCATTCAAGTTTGTATTATACAACAATGAAGACATGTGAAAGTTTTCGTGACGAAATTACAGATAGCCAAGGGTATTTGGTGTACTGTGAATGCAGAATAGACAACAACTATGACTAGGACTTTGAATAGAAGTAGTAGTGCACTACTATTGTTGTGATATGCTGTGTTAAATGTGTTGAATAAAGGGCAACGGAACGTTTGATCATTTTGTCAGTTTGTGTATTTTTTGCTGAGTTTTTTTTTTTTTTTAATGAAGCACTTAATAATTCACTTTGATTATACCATGAAGGACACAGAGCTAAGTTAGTGTATTTTAAGATAAGCGTTTTATTGACCCCCCCACTCCCAGCCCAAGGGCAAATCTAGGTGTTCCAGTAGCACAAGGACAGAAATAGCACAGACAATTATAACCAAATATGAAATGAATGGTGGTTAAGAATAAGAATGCAAAATATATATACACAAGGGAAGCTGACATAAAAAAAAATCAAAAGTCAAACAAAATATACATACATTAAGCCAATGGTGCAGTACAGTCTAAAAGTTAAATGATAGTGAGTAAAGTAGCAGCAAAGTATAGTATATGTAGGAGTTAGATGGAACCATCTACTGTAGTAGCACACAACAGAATAGTGTACATAACATGCAAAATATTATACATAATTATTTTAAGAAAATGTATTGGCCTATATATCTTCTAAAGATCATCAGGTTTACAGTAGCCTACAAGTAGACACATCAGCTTCTTGTTTCATATCAAATGCCCATAGCTGTCAGTTTTTCATACTAAATTCACTTGATTGCAGTAATATGCTGTAGTATATTATTCTTCAAAGGGAAATTATGAATAAGAAGTGTGTGTGTGTGTGTGTGTGTATTTTTTTAGAAAGACAGGAAGAGAGGCCTAAGCTCCAATTGTTCAATCAATGAGCTGTATGTTTTTCTATGAATTGATGTTGCTAGACTATATGGACGGAGTTTATGTCATATTTTGACAGAATAAATCAATAGGGCGTGTAAATAATCCCGCTTGTTAGCAAAATGACCAAAATGAATCCCCCTTGTTAACCTGCCATCCCCCCTCTCCATCCCCTAGTAGCAGAGAGAGTATGTTAGTCTAGTCTGCCTGACTCATTGATCCTGACTGAGGTTTGTGCAAGTTAGAATTTATGGCCCCGACCATGGCTATGAAATATCAGCAGCCTAACTGTGCTGTGTACTGATAAATCCATGGCGCTGTGTGTGGTGCTGAAGTAGCAGACAGATTTGTAATTGCGCCTTTTTCTCTGAGTTCCGCCCTTCTGTCAGTTTCATCTTGGATCTATAATTTTCTCTAAACTATATACTATAAATATTCAATTCTATACTATGTTGTAGCCTATATACTCTATAGAGCAGTGTCACCGTCATGATCAAAGTAACAAGTAGCGACTTGTAGTCGTGGGGTGCTCCCATTGGGTCATCCCCTCTTTTAAAAATGAACAAATCACCGACTGATTACAACTGTAACCAAGACACATCTGTGAAACTCCCCTCTTCCCTCATTCTGATCTCTCCCTCTCTCTGTGTGTGCGTTGTTCCTGTGGTGCAGCCAGGAACATACTTTTCCTTTTAAAGAAACAGTCAGGGGTGAGAGTTAGAGAGAAAGCGTGGGGCAGAATACTTCCATGGCATACAGATAGAAAGGTAGGGCCAATATGGGTGAATGGTTAGAGACATAGGGGTGTTATCAGCCGAGTCTGGCATGCAGTCAAGCAGGACTGAGGGATAAGAAGAGATAGTGGCATAACATCAAAGAGGCACACCGTGTAATGACGTAGAAGGTGATGATAGTTAAAGTCCAAATATTCATACTACTGTTATTGAAACAATATGACAAAGAATCCTAAGGTTGCATTGAAAGAATATGATTGAAGTCTACCTTTGCTTAGGTTATATAGGTTACATTAAGTATTGTACTGATGTCACCAACAGAACACAGACTGAATAATGTGTTGTATCGGTGTCCTTCATCATGCTTTGGTGTGCTGCTGGGTGAAGAGGTTAAGATTTCTGCTACACTTTTAGCGGGCTTTGTTGCAGTGTTTATCAAGTGCTTCCTCTGGGCACATAAAGGAACATAACACCAGAAAAATCCAACTTTTATCACAGTTTTTTTATTGTACCTTTTAAATTAAATTCAGGAAAGTTTTTACCTTACTTGAGGCTCCTGGATGGTTTCCTAAACCCATATTTATTCTCTTGGCAGCACTGCAAGAGAGATTTTGTGAGTAAGCTCGTCTCTTAGACAGGAAGGAAAGACTGGAATTTCTGGGGAAATTTTCAATTAAATTTTGTTTTTTTTAAATATATATATTTCTAGCATTCTATGAGAAAATGGACTTCTTTCTCAATGTCTTCTGTTTAATTTATCATTAATTATTACCAATTAACAAAAAAATTGTAGCTAATTTACTGTAATATTAAAATAATGTTAATGATTGCTGTAGATGGTTTTCAGTATGATTCAAAACGTTTGTGTGTTGATGCATTTCTTGTTAAAATTAATTTAATATACGAGATGAACTATATGAGTTGAACTACTACAAGTATGGATAAACTCACAGACTACTATTTTGCTGCTATGAACTGATATGCTTTAACAGAACTCAGTTTTGGAATGGCCTCCCACAGTCTGTGTATTAGCCAGAAAACTTACTGGAAGCTGTCTAAAAACATTTAGAAATATTAATCTCTTTTACCTCTGCTCTCATTGTCTCTTTCTTCTCTCCCCTGTTCTTTCAGGCAACAAAAATCTTTTTCACAAGGGGCTTTTTATGCTGCACAGAGTATGAAATTCAAGCATTCATGAAGAAATTTCATAAAAATCAGTTTCTAAAACTTGACAAGCTCCCTCTATAATGTGACAGTTATGACACTGTTGATATATAATTTCAATTTTCTTTCTTTTTGGTTTTAACAATGTTTTTCACCTATCATCTAATTTTTAGGGCAGTTTATAAACTTTAGGGACAGTTTCGTTGTGAACCCCGATTCATTTCCTGGCAGTTGCTTCAGCCGTCAGTTGAGAACATTTTGTTTCACTTGTTTCATTTTCCGACTGTGGCTTCCCGTTTATCCCTCCCCCCTCATTCTTCTGCTTCTCTTCAACCTGGCCCCATTTCCGTGTGAGAAGGAAGAGCGCTGGTGCTCTGGAAAAGTGGGAAGGGAAATGGAAGGAGGGGGAAAAGACCGAAGTTTTGAGAAATACTAGAACTTCAGAGAATCTATTAAGAGTCTCAGCGGGAGGTGACACACATGCTGGAGGGCAAAAAAAAGTAAATATGTGAAGCATAATTCGAGAAGTAAAATTTAAAAAAAAAAGTCAGAAACCGACATGTACAGCTGTGTCTCTTCTACTCTGTTCTATTCTGTAACAACAGTATTGCTCAATAGTGAAGAGTTTGTGATAACAGGGATGAAAGGTTGGGGTTTTGAAAACTCTCCCAAATAGACTGCAGGTCAATGATTTCCTGTAACTGGGAGAACCTAATGTCTTTCCTGGCACAACACAGACACACATGGTTTATAACGCCTGTATCCACTATCCTCTTCTGTTCCTGGACTCAAAAACAACAACAGCAACAGCAATTTAGCATTAAGTTGTAATCTATAGTACTTCTTGCTGGTACTTTTGGCCTTGTAGCCCATTATGAAGTCATTTTTGCTTACTCTGTCACAATGTCCTTAGACAAAGTTTAATGTATGACTTTTTATTGGACTGTAATATAAATCCTTGTTATCACACCTTATGTGTCAATGTCAGCAGGTATTTCTGCCTCCAGAGCTGCAGAGTCTGGATCTATGGATGTGGGCCACCTTCTGACCCACTTCTCAACAACTGCTGCTACTCTTATTATTATTAGTCTTATTACTATTATTATCATTATTATTCCTATCACTATCATTCCTATTATCATTATTTTATTAATATTACCACTATCATAACATTATTAGCATTTTAAAATTATATGTGGAATTTGCATTGTGCTTCCCTCTCCCCCTCCCCCTCTCTTTCTCCCACTCTCTCTCTCTCTCTCTCTCTCTCTCTCTCTCTCTCTCTCTCTCTCTCTCAACCCAAAACGGCAGCAGCACATGGCCGCCCAACCCTGAGTCTGGTTCTGCCCGAGGTTTCTGCCTCTTAAAGGAAGTTTTTCCTTGCCACTGTCGCCAAGTGCTTGCTCATGGTGGGATTTGTTGGGTCTCTGTAAATAATATTATGAAGAGTATGGTCTAGACCTGCACTATAGGAAAAGTGCAATGAGATAACTTCTCTTATGAATTGGTGCTATATAAATAAAATTTATTGAATTTAATTGAATTATACCCACTTTCTCTAAAATTTAGTTTGTTCTTCTTCTTCTTCCTGGTGGATAAGATTCATTTTCTGGGTGTTGTCAGCAGCACTGAAATCTGGCCATGTCCTTCCAGCTTTGGCAAAAGAACACCATGATTAAATAGTCCTAAAATAAAACCCCAAAACATCTGCTGAGTTCTTGCAGCTTAACGTGGTGCTCATTGGACACAGGATGAAACCTGGACGGCAGCCATGGAGCCAGCCTGCTTTATTTGTGGTAATCACAGTAGATCTAGCCACGGGGCTGGCACAGCGGGAAAACACCTACACACTGAGTGAGTCATAATGTAGCGACGGACGCAGATATTTCCTGACAACACACAGTGGTGACCTTGAACTAAGAAAGAACACACGCACACACACACACACACACACACAGAGGGGCAGGTCATCAAACTTGCCGATAAAGCATTTACTGTGCCAGGATGCTGAGGTTTTTAAAGGATAGCTCAGTATTTGAAACATATTTACCCAGCGAAAGTCAGACTCAGTGATGGCTTTTTATTACTATTATTATGTTTGATGCATGTTTGCACTTGGAGGGATGGAAACAGCTAGATTAACTCTGTTGTACTTCTAAGGGATTGCGAAGTAACTCCTCTCAAAAGTCAGGAATAGACCTCCAGAGCTCATAGCATTACTTTGTACCTAGTAGCATTACCGACTAGCAAAGCTGAAATTTGGAACATAGACATATAGACATATCAATGTATCCACAGGTTTGTCTAATTCTTTGTAAGGAGGAAATATAGTCAGATTTCTCACCCAGCCATTGCCAAAAAACAACTTTATGTTTAACCAAACAGACCTCAGCTGACTAAATCAGAACATTAGTAGTACACAAAGTAGTACATGTTGTGCACATACCATTTAAATTCTTTAATTATGACTCATAGTGTGAGAGTTGTTCCTAAACATCTCAAGAGGCTCAATTTCACAACACGAATTTTCTCTTGCCCAAGAAGTTGAATCTAATCAGCCTTTCCTCAGTTTTTTTCTCGCTCCAACTTGACAGGTAAAATAAGGAACTCAAGGACTTATTTACAAATGCATGCTGCATCCACATGACTGGACCTGTAAAGCTGGCTCAGGGCTGCTGTATTAACTTGATGCTGCATTTTTATGACTGACCAAAAAGTGTATTTCTCATCAGATCAGAAGATCAAATCAATTCCACAACAGAATTGTTTTGTGCCACAATCCTTCACGATCAGTGTGAAGGATTGTGGCATAAAACTGATGTGAGATTTTTTTTATTCTTCTTCATCATCTGTTAAGTGCCTGTTTGTTCCTGAGGGGGAAAAACTTCACACTGAGAAATTTGTTTGGGATGTGGATGAGAAATGTATAACTCTGCGGAGAAAACACCCCTTTCGGAATAGAAACACACACACAAGCACACACACATACAAACACACATTCCAGATTTCACTCCGTTCCACCACTTCTGACTCCTCTGAGGCAGAAAGGCTGATAAAGAAGTTCCATGCTGGAAACCACAAGCATTAACTGTAGTATTATCCTAAATTGCAGTTTCAGCTGTCACGGTGAGAATTTAGCAAAATAATTAGAATTATTACTAGCTTTATTGGAACATCTGTCTTTTGACAGAGTTTGGCCCACAGCAGAAATTCCTCCAAAAACCACACTTCTGCACTGATAGAGGAAGCAGGCCACTTGTTTCCTCATCATTGATGAGCTTTGCAATAAAAAAATATATATACACGTAGTATTCTGGAACCTGTGCTGTTTGTTACACTCACATTGCATTTGTACATTGTGTACATTTGTAATGATTTATGCCTGCCAAAGACTTGTAACACTGTGTAATGCTTCCTTTAAAATGTATATTTTATTACATTAAAAAAAGTACAGCATTTAAAGCCCTAATTGACTTTTCATGAGAGGTATATCTGTATAGGCCTATAAATTACTTTTATTTTGGACTCAAAAAACTGCATCAAATGCACCTTTCTTGTCTTACTTGAGAAGAAAGATATGTGTGTGTGTGTGTGTGTGTGTGTGTGTGTGTGTGTGTGTGTGTGTGTTTTGCACACTGATCACTTTTTTACTTTTGCTTTTGAGTGTTTAGCTGCATCACGCCTGATCCCGCCTTGGGAAGAAACCCTGCAGAAACAAGTCTAACCAGTCCTGTGTTACGTTGATCTGTTCCAGGCTACACCTTTGTGCTGTGTTCATCTTTAACCCTCTCAGTTCACAGTCTTACTTCCTCAGAACAGCCGTCCTCAATGTACAAATGTCAATGTAAAAAAGTTAAAACTGAAGCTAACCTCTGACAATGGCTCAACAGTTCATGATTAGCTATTCATTACTATACACTATTATTTGTCATTCTTTAAATATATTTTGCAAAATAATTCTGTAATGTTTTATTCATAATTTAATCATGTGCCAGTTGTTTTATTTCTCCCCTTTTTATTCTCTCATTCTGTTATTCCTCTGATGCTCCATGCCTTTCTTCTCCTTCTGTATGAATTTCAAACTGGTTAAATAAATTAACCCTGTTTTAAAATGAACTGTAAAAAGAGTATTATATTATTACTCTCCACATCAGCTGGAGTGAAGTGAAGCTGGAATTGACCCCACTGCCCACATTAATCACATATTACTTAAAAGAGGGCACAACATCCTACACTGACTGGCTTTTCTCAGTGAAATCATGCAAAACGAGGTCAAAGTACAGAAACAAAATGAAAGAATAGACTGGAATATAGGAGAAAACAAATACAACCTGAGAAGGAATAAGAATCACACACAACTTTTCTTATTGTCTTTAGTGTTATCACTTTACTCATTCAATTTATCATGCCATGGCTGATCTCATAACTCCACATGCTTCATGCAACACCCTACTTTCAGAATAAGTCAACCTTGAGAAAACACAATTAGGAAAGAACATAACAGAAAATAATTGACATAAATGTGCACAGTAGGAGAGAAGAGACCAGAAAACAGGCTTGGTTTAATGTTTGATTTGTAGAAATAAGGGTCAGTACAATGCTTGAGAAAGGAAAACACCAGACTAGGTTTCCCTGTTGCTCCTGTATTGTGACACATACACAAAAAAATCGTGACCAGTTTTGACCTGCCAGATTCCTGGTAATGACACTGACAATTTACTCAGCGTATAGACTGATGTAAACAGGCAATTGTTACAACATGTGGGGATTTCTCAAAGTCACCAATTCCCTGCTATAGCATACTACCACAGGGAAAAGAGGGTGTAACTTTAATATCATGTAAAGTTTGTTATGGATTTTTCCTGGTCCTTAATTAGTCTGTAATGTAGCTAACTACCATGTGTTATACTGTAGCATTATTTATTAGTGGATGTTTAATGTAGAATGTTGTGCATATGGTTTCTTGTATTATATATATATATATATATATATATATATATATATATATTTTTTTTTTTTTTTTTTTTTTTTTTTTTTTTTACAAAATATGTTATTTTATGCTATTTTTAGGGTGCCTTTTTAACATCTGGCCAGGGACAACAGATGAAAATTAACTTGTATGCTAACTTTGGCTCATTTACAATATTTTTTTCTGTTGATCAATGAAGCATTGTTTCTGTCAAATAAACTACTAAAGCAAATAATACAATCAGGTTGTACAGGACATCAGAAGTGTATCGCCAAAATACTGTGGATAGTGCTTTGGAAATATAGAGATGTGCTATCATGAGCCAAATAACATTGTTAAGTGAAATAAGATTCCGTTTCATGTGCCATACACCATTCACTGCAACACCTCCACTGCTTGAAAGCAACGCTGTTTACATTGTGACTTTAGCCAGAAATCCTGTCCTCTCAGAATTATTTGTTCCTTTGAATAAGTCAAGTCAAATGATCCTCATAATAACATATGTGTTTGTACGTTCACAGTGCATTGTAGTGCAGTGCATGATTTCCAGTGGCTCCACAGTGGCTATCTAATTATCCTGCACAGAAACATCCTTATCTGTTACATGACATATATAAGATAAAGATGGAGACACTGTGTACCTGCTCTCTCGAAATGTATATATATATATATATATATATATATATATATATATATATTTATATATATATATATATATATATATTTGGAGAGGCAGGTACTTTCCCTGGCCATAAAGTCAACATGGGCTTCCAACCAACTTAAACCACTGACTCACTTTTCCTCCTCCCTCCTCCCTCCTCATGCTCCTCTTCGTCCGCAACTATGCCTCCATCTCTCTGTCCTGATGAATCAGCTGGTAAATTCAGAGACATGAGCAGCATGGTCTCATCACATTTCTCTGGCGGCCATGTTAGCTCTACAAACCTGCCCCACGGCTGTTGCTAAGTAGCTGTTGAACCTGTGCCCGCTTATGTGTGCAATGTTTGGCATGTCACCATAGCGATGTTATGGAGGGCATGGTTAAATATTTGCAAAGATATCACTCATTAAAGGCACAGGCTGGTCAAACTGAATCTGTCAGGGGCTATAGGGCATAATGTTGTTATATGTTCTGAAGCCAGAAACTAAAATGATCACATATTTCAAGAATAAAATCTCAAAAGATAACAACGATCAATTCATTCAGTTTTAGATGGAAAAGTTACGGTTTAAAAAATGATTTATGAACACCATATCTTTAATGTACTATTCATCCCTATCATCATCAGCAGCAGCAGCAGCATCAATTTTGTTTCAGCATAATGGGAACCTTAGCAGCCTCTGGGCGTCTTCTATGTATGTTGACCTAACCTGGCTGTCATCATGAGCAATCTAATGATGAGTGGATAGTTTTCAGCCATCCACGGTGAGTCAGACTCCTAAGTTCCCCTCAGTTTCCCTCCTACTGCAGCAGAATAGCACTTGCTGTCTCTTTAGAAAGGAAACCCTGAGAGATGAAAATATCCTAGCTAATATAATTTCTTTTCAGCCTTATTCTAAAAGTCATATATTGAAAATGGCAACTGTAGATCAGCTGTGGGAGGAGAAATTATAAAGATGTTTTGAACAGTAGCGTCACATCACAGTTGAACCTGCCTTTAATAAGTTATAATATTGTATATTATAAATTCTAAATGTAAATATTCTGAATATTCAGTAGGCAGATTAGCGCTCACTTTTGCAATATCATCAGAATCAATGGTGGAATGTAGTATGTAGTATGAATGTAATTGCAGCCCACTTTACGTGAGTATTTACATTTTAAGTTACTCCACTACAGTACAGAGAGAAATATTGTACTTTTTACTCCACTACATTTATTTGGCAGCTTGAGTTTCAAGTGACTTTGCTGATTAAGATTTCACATCAGTAATACTCTGGAATCAGGTCATCAGGTTATAACATATGACACACAGGTTAAACAATAAATTATGTAGGTTAAATTAGCCCCAGAAATAAGTGTAATTAGTTTTATCCACTGGTCAAGCAATTTTACTGAAGTTAAAAACTCAACATTTAAGAGGCCAAGGGTGTGTAAAAGTAACTGCGGAGAAATTGTTCTGACTTTCTACATGTCTCCTGATTGAGTTACATGTAAATGCACATGCTATAGTTGATAAAAGTTGATAAAAGGTTGATAAAAGTAACCACAGGCCTCTTTTAGTTAATGATCAATCTATACATCTTAGTGATATTATGCAGTCACAGTACACAGATGATATGCAAGCAGACTATAGGGATGTGGGGAAATTCTGTATGACATGTGGTAGCTTCTTTTTCTCTTTATGTTTAATGTTCAAAGTTTTTATTAGGTTTTGTGCCACAGGCATAAAAGAAAAAAAATATATGTCGTTCTATTGTAAGACATCACAGCAAAACAAATGATTCAATTTGCTTTTATGCTATGGAACAACAAGATTTTCATATTATGGTTCACATGATGAGAAGTAACTTGAAAATTAAATTAAGCATAGTGAATGGTTGATATCAGGGGGTTTCTCATATATACTCAAAATTTAAAATAGGTTTTCACAATGAGAAATGGATGTTTAAGATTTGAAACACCTGAGCTTGTCAACCATTGTCCAGGTTCTGTTGGATCTCATTTGTGATTTAGTTCTTTCTATGGATTAGTCTCAACTTTGCAACCTATTGTCCCCATTTCTCATATTACAGATTTTCCCACAGTCTCCTTAAAAATTTACCCTTGTGCGATCATGCCCTTACATGTTAGAAAGCTACATGTACGCCGGCATGTTACTTAAGAAAAACCCTGGTGGAAAACTTGGCACTAAGCACTCACTCGCTGAGTCACCAAGGGGGGGGAACACAACAACCTGGAAGCCACCGTCAGCAGGAATGATCCTGTAAGCTTGTGTTGTATGTATGTGTATGCGTGTGAGAGCCCCTCCCTGTTAGAGTTACTTTCCATGCAACTCAGGCAAGAACAGAACAGAAACGAGTAGAGAGAGGTAACCACAACACACACACACACACACACACACACACACCCAAGCAAGGGAATACATACTACAAACACACATGACAGCAGCCATTCGCTCTCCTTACCTCTGTGCCAGTTTACTGGCATGCTGGTGAGAAAAAGTGTGACGAAAGTAGGGGAAAAATGAGAAAGATGGGGAGATTTTTTCCACACCCTGTACACAGCCACATAATCATTTCCCCAAGTATCTAATGCTGTCAGGTTTATAGTTAGGTATGGTATTTATATAAAGCTGTAGTTATTAATAGCTGAACATGAGAGGCCTGTTTGGCTTTGGTCAGCCTGTCAGTCTGTCCATCTGTCTGCGTAAGAGGCCTGTGAGTTTTGATGCCTGCAAATGACGGAGGGTTTAATTCTCACTGGAAGATACTTGCATTTATAAGAAAATCTTCAAAATCAAGCATAAGCATGAGCATGGCATAATTTAAAGAATGAATGCAACATTATATCACAGTAATATAACAAAAAAACTTTAAAAAACTTCATAAACAAACACAACTGTGACATTATTTAAAGTAAAATTAAAATGAACAGTGGTCCCTTTTTGATCAGACATTCAAACCATTAATTTAGGGGGAAAAAAAGGTTATTTAAATGTATACAAACTTAAGGCTCTGAAGTAACCAGTGACTTGGATACACACGTAGGGAGAGTTATTTCTGGGGATACATTTAAGAAACTACAGTGAGAATGAGGAGAACAGAGATGTGTTCTGGCGGTAAGTTGTAGTGAAACTATGGTTCAATGTTTCTTGAAGCAGAAGTGGTAAGTTACAATTACAATATTTACTTTGGTTTAATATTCTATTGCTTCACATGTGTACTTCCATTTTGTGAGACTTTATACTTTTCATCCAGGGTCATGTGATATCTGTATATACTTTTGGCTTTTCAAAATACAAACAGACATTGCATTCAAAACAAAGGATGACCTCATGGATTGATTATATGACGTAGGTAGACTTACAGTGCCAGCTGGACCACCTACAACATTAAGATACTTCTTAATACATCAATAATTTAACAGTATGAGCGGAATTACAACTTCTACTTAAGACATCTGAGAAAATTTTACTACTAATATTTACTTTTACTAAGTGAAGGATTTGCCTGTGGTATTGTTACATTTTGAAAAGTATTTGAATACTTTTTGAACTGCTGTCATGTAAAAATTGATAGCCAAATCCTTTATCAACATAGCAAAAACAAAAATAATAATCCATTGCATGCCAAATCATTCATTCCTTAGATATAGATGTCAAATAAAGTTTTGCATCATTGGCCTTGTAGTTACAATGACTGGATCACATTTACAGTACCTAAGCAAGATTTCATACCTACATTTTAATAAGACAAGTAACATTTTGTTTAACTTTAAATGATCACAGAATACTATTTATGAGCTCGCTCCTCAGTACTTCTGTGTTCATCCCTGCACAAGTTGTGAGGATCCTTGTGTATTTTGTGTAAAGGCCTCAAGTTGAGTCTGGCGGTTTTTCTGGTGGCATTGGTAATGTTTACCATTGTCACGTGTTAACACTTATTAATCAATATTGCAGTGACTTTTCTACACTTGCACAACATTCATTAGAACGTATCTGCTGTCATTGCCAGGATTGAATATGACTCATGTGAGTGGGTGACACATGCAGCAGCAGCAGTGCAGAAAATAATGCAGTCACAACAGTCTCGTAGAAACAAAACGGAAGCTGATAGATATGCTAACATACTTCATCTAATGTACTTATTCATTGGTCATTTATTGGAGTTTCATCACGTCAGGGGACTCCTTCGTTTAATCTTCCTGCTTCACTCTCGCCCCCATTTTCCCACATATCTTACTGTTACATCTCACAAATCTCTTATCATTTTGTATTCGTCAAGATTCTGATTTAATTCATTAATCATCAATACACACAACAATGCAGGTCTGGTCAAATAAACCGAGTCAGTGACGCACCTCTGCTCAGAGAATGAAGCTATTATGAGCTGTGTAACTGATTCAATATGCTATAAGTGTATTTATAGGCTGCAAGAAAAGAGTGTGTGACATTTTGTAGACTTGAAAGTCAGATGACACTGTGTGAAAACAACCCTTGTAATGTGTGAGTCTAGGAAATAACTCTTAGTGATTGCGTATACATTTGTACCTACAAAGTAACACATGATCACATAACACACTCACTCACTCACACACACACACAAACACACTTTGTTACTGTAATACATTTTTGTGTGTGTGTGTGTGTGGGGGGGGGGGGGACAAAAAACACAACGGCTGCAATGCTCACCATGGAAACCAGCTATAAAAAACAAACACTAACAATAACCTCCTGCTAATAATATTGTTTATGAAGTTTATTTGACATTTGGAGATGACAGCCTTATTTCCGTTGTGGGCCATAAAGTCAAAAGTGGGACGAGGGTGTGAATCTTCCATGAAAACATCAAAATAAAATGTGCTTGGTATTGTAAATGTAAAAATATAAAAAGTTAAATGATATTATGGTCACAAGAGTGCTAAAAGTACAAAGTGTGGAGCATAAAGGATTAAACACAATTGACTGAACACAAAATAAAAGTATGTAGCTTCTAATGTACATATAGTAGATGAGTGTTTAGGTTGACTCTATTAAGATTACTTGGCCCATGGTGTTTATTTTTACTCAATTCTTGATTTCCAAAGCCCAAAGTTTTTCTACCTACCTTTCTAATCCATACGTGTATTGGTTGTGTTCTGGTAACTGTTGGACTCTTTCAGTGCTTTGGTGGAATACTGGAGCTCTGCTGTAATCACAACAGAAAGCGATGGAAAAAAGGGGAAATGTAGCTGTATGTATTCTGGTAAATACATACATCTACTCTCTGTGGGTAAAAACACTCAGAAACTTTACAGTATGTGATCAGGGACAAGATGATTTATAACACTTCCTGTTATGGTCATAGGAATGTATATACTGTAACTATATGATTACGTGCCTGTGTACTTGTTTAGGCGTTTGCGACAGAAAAGCTCAGCTTTACTTGTTAATGCGAGATGAAAAGGATCAGTGTATAGGTCTAAACCAAAAGCCTTCTTTGCCACTTCTGGGTGCTTCAGATCCTTAAAAATTTCACAGAGCTTGAATGATTTATCACCCTCTGCAGAAAACCTCTCATCACTCATAGGAATGAACATGTACAGAAAAAGAATGAACACAGGAAAAACACTAGTGTACACTAGGCCTAGATGAAGAACATGCATGAGAGCTATGCAAAGCCACTTTGCTTTCACATGCCTACAAAAATGAAACATTTCACACAGCTACCTAAAAATACACAGTTTTTTTTTTGTTGTTGTTGTTTTACTACCCGCCCTTCTCTGAGCTCACTGAAACCTGAGGTGGAGGGAGGGTCATCCGGGAACATAGCAAGTGGAAACTCCTCCCAAGCACTGGGAGGGGTTTCGAAGGCAGCAATAAAAGGCAACAGAGCACAGAGTCAACTTGACTCAAGTCTAGACACAGGTATCAAACAGTCAACCGTGGATCACAGCTGAATCTTCTTCTTTTGGCCAAAGGGGTACAGCATGTCCGAAATGCGTGACGACATTTTCACGAAGGTGAGTCGAACTTTATAAATTTTTCTTTTTGTTTTGGAAAAACAAGGGCATCATAAAGTTGGAGTGGATTAGCTCTGTAACTCCTTTCCTAAAGTGTTATTTGTTTGGTACTGCTCATTTTATTCCTCTGTGAATCACTGATTTGACAGTGAATTCCTTTGGAACTGAGTTTAGTCACACAGGATTTCTTCTGTTTAAAGAGATAATGAGATAAGGGAGACAGTCAGCACTGGGTTGTTTGTTTCTTGAACTCCAATCTTCCACTATCAGAATATTCATGAGAAATAGAAGGCAATCAAAAACAGTCAATTTTCTATATTGAATTTGGGATTTCATGTAAATGCCAAATAAAGGTTATGTAACTTCTAGTACTGTACAGATTGTTTTTCTTTTGTATGATTGCCTTTTTAATGACTTTGTTTTGACTTTTTTTGTATGCAAGCATTCTCATTTCTTTCTTTAAGACATGAAAGATCTTAAATATGAACCTGTTCTAGAATAAGTTTTCGTTTGCTGAGTACAAGACTGTAACTTGAAATAGATTTTTTGTAGAAAGCAGGATTAAAAAAGAAAATGATTATGAATATTCAACATACAGTATTTTGCTTTGAAATGAGTAGTATCAATATCTGTATGTTAACTATGTCAACCATCTGTAACAGAACTTTCTGAACCTGGCACTGGATGAAGCCTTGCTCTCGGCACAGTCTCCACTCAAAGTCCCAGAGCAGAGTCGGCTGAACCGGTCAGCCTCCTTCTTCGCTCCCCCCTCCCCTCCTGCCTCCTCGAGCCACAGCTTGAGCACAGAGCATGTTAACAATAACGACAACGGCAGCCCTTTCTGGTTATCCAACATCTGGAGCCAGGGCCCTGTTTCCAAACCGAAACAGCTCTCCTTCAGGCCCGACCGCTCCATGAGTCTGACCGAGGCCAGCAGCAGCCTGTTCTCCTCCTTTAGAAAGCTGAAGAACCTGGAGGCTTTTCCCTCAAGCCCTACTACTACTGTGGCTCCACCACCGGGCTTTCCTCCCTCATCTACCCTCCCAGCCCAGGTTCAACCAATGGTGTCCCCTAATCGTTACAAGACTGAGCTGTGCCGTGGCTTCCAGGAGACTGGCAGCTGCAAGTACGGCACTAAGTGTCAGTTTGCCCATGGCGAGGCAGAGCTGCGAGGACTGTACCGCCACCCCAAGTACAAGACAGAGCCCTGCAGAACCTTCTACAACTTTGGCTACTGCCCTTATGGCTCACGCTGCCATTTCATCCATGAGGACAAAATTAGTGGAGGTCCGTTAACATCTGCCAAATTCCAAAATCAGCAGCAATCAACTCCCGGTCGCCACCAGCTCCGCCAGAGTGTCAGCTTTGCCGGGTTCCTGGGCTCTTCACGCAGCTCACCTCCTCCAGCATTCCCCTCATCCATCATTGATCCTAACCTGGGGTTTAGCCGTGCTCCCTCCATTTCTCCACCTCCTGCTGATCTCCTCTCCCCAGTGTTTGGTGACTCCCTGCAGCAGGAGGGAGCAGCATTCCAATTTGGCAACCATCAGACCCGTGCCAGCACTGGAGACATCCACAACATTCCTGTCATCCTGGAGCCAAAGGCCTCACGATGTGTGTGTGGCCATGGAAATAATAACTTTAACAGCAACAACAGCAGAGTCTTTGCCAGTGTAGAGGATGGGCACCACCAGGACAGCAGCAAGCTGTTTCCTGGTCCTGGAGGCCACAGAGGATTCATGAAGCCTGCTGGACTCCAGCGTTTCTCCTCGGAAGACTCGCTTGAGGACAGCTACAGCAGCAGCAGCGGAGGTTCCAGTGGAACCGAGTCTCCAACGTTCGATGGATCAGCCACCAAGAGGCTCACTGTGTTTGAACGTCTGTCCCTGTCTGACTAAACAGATCCAAGGGGAAAGAACAGAAGAGAACTGACACCTTATTAACTGTGTCTGTTTATCTGGACTTTCTTCAGAACCAGAAATGATCAGGACAAGTCAACTTTTGATGACACAATAACACTTAAAGTTCTTAATTTATGTTTGTAAAAATGGAACTCGTCTTGGATAAACTAAACATTCCGAGATGATTTTAGTAACCAAATGTTATGAGACTCTATTTTTATACTTAAAAATATTGTGTAGCCTATTAGACCTTTGTATGTGGTCTTCCATAAAAATTAACTCCTCTGCAGTTCTTGACAGTACCAGCAAATACTCTGGTTTGTACTTACCGTAAATCTGTAGTGATCAAAATGGCTTATCTTTAGTGATAATCATTAATTCTTGTGCCTTAAAGATTTTCCCTGCCTCCATAGGCTATTTACTCTTGGTGCCAGGAACAGTATGTTTGATTCAGTAGCCTTAATCAGTGAGCCCTGACATGTGTCACTGATGCCATTTTATCTGTGATATGCACTTTACAGCTAATTCAAATGGGAGAAACTGTCAAGTCTCCCAGTAGCATTCAAACCAAAGCTTCATTCTTCACTCTGCTGTGTGTGTGTGTGTGTGTGTGCGTGTGTGTGTGTCTGTATGTATGCATGTGTGTGGGTGTATGTATGCATGTGTGTGGGTGTATGTGTGTAACCTTGTCATTTTTCTGAGACCTGGGGTGTAAGTATGTATAAGTTGCAGAATGCTGAAAGATCAAAGTGTGCTGATAGAAAAATGTATGTCGGTGAGTTTAGAGCTGAATATCTGTGTCCTGACACACTTTAGTTCTGTAAAACATTCTGTTGTCTTTGCTACTTTGTAAATTGCACCCCATCTTTTTTTGTCCCCTGTTTGTTTGACAACCTGGTTCGGGGACTTTAACACCACAGTATTCCTTTCGGTCATTGGATGTGTTAACTTAAACTAATATATTTATTATGATATTTATTTGTGTTTAAAGAAAAAAAATGTATTTTGTACGTTATTTATGGAGAAACATGTCAAGGTCTGTGAAATACCAATGTGAGAAAAAGCAGTAAAAAAGAGAATCTTATATTTTTAATTGCCTGAAAGGGACAAAATAAATTTCTGAATAAAGAAATGAATGTATACTGATTCTTTTTGACTCATGTGTTATTCAGTGAGAATTGATGCCTTCTGAATAAAAGAAACAGGCCACTTACATAATATATAGATTATACATTAATTATAACTTACATCTTCACACGTACGGTTTAGTAACTTACTTACCCATAGTACCTTTTAGAGATTTCAGGGAAATTTAAGGGTAAGAAGTATCAAGAAGATCAATTACTTTAACTAAACTGATTTTGCCTGAAAGTTGTGAATCATTTCATCATAAATCAGGACACCGTTCTGTATGTCAGCGTCATATTTATAATACCAGCATATGGCCCAGTTTCACCTCTGAGAGTTCAGAACATTTTTGCAATTTTAAATATGTACAAGACTTGATTTTATATAAGCCTACCCACTCTGTTCTAATACTGGTTATATACACAGACACAGAGAAAAATGTCTCTGAGCCTCTGTCCTTCTCTGTTTCTCTCTCCTACTGTGTTTTCTAACATACAGTGTCTTTGTTGTGTATACAATACAGACGACAGCATTTAGATCACCTCACAAATGGTGGCACGTATACACATTATCACATAGATTTTTCAATCCCAGGTAAAAGCTGTGATGCTTTAAAACAAGTTGTCAAGCCCTTTGCAGTGATACTCCAAATTGGTGTAAAAACATACCTTTGGATCTCTACAAATAGAGTTAGAAATACACAAATAGGTGCTGTACAGGATTTAAAACAAAATAGATATGTTTAAATGAGGTCCCCCAGTACAGATTGAATATCAGGTCCAAACCTACAACAACAGGTCAGGAGCAGGTACTAGTGTTGGGAGTTCACAAGCAAGAGCTATACCTGAGAAATCTAAAACATTATGGAATTTCCAGAGACTTCTTGATCTTTCTGGTCAACCTTAGTAGTTGGGCAAAATGGTCTGCGTCCACAGAGGAGACCAATAACCAAAGAACAGAATGACAAAATTTCATGGCAGAATCAGTCAATGCAGCACAAGCGTGGGCTTAAATGTCAGAGATGCCAAAAGAAAGCCAGTCCTGGATAAATATACACCTGGAACTCTGCTAGCAGGAGGGAAGAATTCTACCATTTCTCTGGGCCCTCGCTGTATGTCATCACTGATCCACATCCCTGTCGAACAGCATCCTTGCATCCCAGAATTAAGTAAATCATGAAATTTCATGATCTGTGATGAAATCCATAAAAAGCAACATCCCTACACAGAATTCACAGGTGGCTCGTGGTTCAAAATAGCCTACCAGACTACACAACTGGGATGACATGACTTTAGTTATGACCAAGCAGCAACCTCCGGAGCTGAAAAATGAAGCCAATGCGGAAGTGCAAAAAAACTGCAGTTCCTCGAATGGCCACTTGAGGCTGGCTCCAGAAGCGAGTCAATCCCCATACACCCCTGTGTTAAAATGCACAACTTTACAGCAGAAATAAACATGTTTACAACCTGGTACAAAAAAACGGTTTTGGTCTCTACAGCTAATTTCCCCGTTCATGACAACTGTACAGGGCGTGAATTTTTATACAACTCACTCATTTAAATTATATTAAGGGTTAAAGTTATGCATAATTAAGGACGTAGCTGCTTTGAATGACAGGTGGGTGCCCTATCAGGTGGCTTGCTGCTAGATGATTTCATCAACCAGTCTTCATTCGGCCCGCCTCATCTCCACCTCTTTGCCCATTTTTGGATTAACCGGAGTCAACAGAACCGCCCACTATGAGATTCGGGTGACGTCACGGACACTACGTCCATTTTTTTCATACAGTCTATATTCATGACAGACACTCCTAATCCAACTCCTCCAGAGTAAAATAATGTGGAAAAATCCCAAAATCTAGATCTATACAGCTGACGTATCAGCAAAGAGAATGACAGTGCCATAAGGGCTTCCACAAAACAGTTACTCTTAATATTTTAGAAAATACTTAAAACATGTTTCCTCTCTGTCATATCTGACATATATTGTGTATAAATCAATTTAATCAGTTAACAGTTTATTCATTCAGTTGTTTCTTTTTGGGGGCCACAACATGTAGAGAAAGTTGTGGGGTTACACATAATGCTCTCTCTTCTCTGGAAATTTTCAGTTGCTGTCATCTCCAGCTTTCAACTGATTTGATAGATCACCTCTGCTTCCTGAGCTGAATTACCTTGTTCAGAGCCTTAATGACAGAAACTTATGGACATGGGATTGTGTAAGACACATTTACAAGTTAAGCAGAAGTTCACGAAAACACCCTGTTGCAATTTCCCCTTTATACTCCCAGTGCGATCTTGTGTTGAGCAACCCGCCACCACAGCCACCACCCCTCATCCTGTCAAAGCACTGGATTCTGTGTAGCAAGGCTACAATCTGGAAAAAGTGAAAAAGAACAAAACACTTTTCACAGTAATGGCTCACAGTATCTGAGAAACAGACACAAACAAAAGGCATTGAAATAGGTTTGAGACGTTTTATACGAGTTACACTCACTTTACAACATTGTAAAACAATGACTAAGCTTTGCTGTGCATGACCACGATTCTGCTGTGTAAACTTCTGATTGAAATTTTATGCAGATGATGATTTGCAACAGACATTTAAAGTAATGTTGCCAGTTCTGGGTAGTGCAGGTTGTTGACTCAGATGAATCAGATTTCCCAGGAACATGAGGGACTGATTTTTTAAGCACTTCAGAGCCTAAGAAATAGGTATGGGAAGTCTTTATTTAGAATGCTACTGCACTGTCTGCTTCCTAGTAACTTGTAGTACTCTCTCTTCTTCCAGAACATAAAGATCTGGTTTCATACTGCAGCTGTTTGGTTCAGTTCAGATAAACTGTTGTGTTTTTGCTGGTCTTGTTCATTTGGGCTGGTTTCAACACTGACATTGGTCTTCATCCACTTCCACACAACCTCTACGTCTGTGGTGAGAATATATGGTGGCCCAACCACAGGAATGTGTGATGGTGGGTATGTGACACTTGTATGAACTGAAAAGCTAAAATGAGCAAATTTACACAATGGGTATGTTGTCCAATCCCCTACATACTGCAATTATCCAAGATCATTTGGTAACCATGGTAACGTGTGAGCGTGTCAAGATGCGAGTGCAGGGATTTTCCACTATATTTAGGAGGGGAAATTAGTTTAAACAAAGGTGTGTTGGGCTTGTGTCTTAACAGCCATTTCCCCTTTCATATGTTAGTGAGTTTGTCACTAAAATTCTTCCTCTTGGTATACTTTAGTATATGGTCATTCCAATGGTATATGCAGACAGCACATATACAATAGCATGTACAACAACCATATATTATTCCAACAGCAGTACATTAGAGAACTATTATTAAACAAGTTGACCAGGTCTCCAACCTGAACAACCCCATATCCACCCATACCTTATTTCCCCACCTCATTCTATTTCCCTTATTATAAGACACCTCATTTCTGTCCTCTGTCTCCACCTGTCCACCATTGCTTATGACAGGTGATATCCAGTTCAGTCTCAACTAACAATGCTCTCGATCAGTTATTTTTATCTTTATTCGCTTCGTTTTGTTTCTGACCACCAGAAAGGATGAAAAAAACCACAAGACACAGTGGAGGATAACAGTCACAAAATGTTTGTGTATTTTCAATACTCGGTTAATTTGTAATAACTCAATATATGATTTCTTAAAGAGAACAATACATTGTTTTTTCTTTTCATTGTATTTTCTCTCCAAACCAAGGGACCAAACAACACCCTTAGTGGTGATTTCACCCACTTAAATGCATACCACATATTGTGTGTCTATGCTTCTACACCAGTGTTGATCACAATACATGTTGGCCTAAAATTGATATACAGATATACACATGTCCTGTCATCTTTTGGCACATTTACCATATTGCCCTTGGTAAACACCTGTATGTATGTATGTATGTATGTACACCTTGCCTATGACAAGCCACATTTGGCACAAACTGAAAAATAGCTACTAAGCTTAAAACTAAAGTCTAATATAAAAATGGTAAACATACTGGTTAAGCTGTATCTGTGTAGCCTTTCCGTATACTGTATTTTACATACTGCTGAAATATGTTTGATTCAAAAAATATGAGCAGCACACCTATTGAGACTTTTTTTAAGTTAACACTCAATAAAAAGCTATGGCTACTACTGTGCATTGTGTTTTGAACCCTTGTTCCTCTTTATACCAATGGCAGGATGTGTTGCTATGGTGATGGACAATGACTACAAAGAATAAACCACAAAGACAAAAAGAAGGGATCAGTGTGTGTTCACAAATATTAACTTCCCAGCCTGTTCTATAAGACTGGACTGGTTAAAGTTCACCAAACTACACAGCTCTCACCTGACAAAAATACTGTAGAACTATAGTTATTTATTATCCTATATCTAACTTTATGTGAAAATATGTGCGTTCCACCCTCAGTGGAACGCTGAATGAAATAAAAAGTTAAAACAAGCCTTTGATGTAGCTCACACAAGTATGTTTAACTCTTAGAATCACAGTTTAGGCTCTTAATTTTGTGGAAAGCATTTTAAGTATCTTTTGTTCACTCTTGTTTCATGTGACCTCAACCCCCTGATCCAACCACTGCGATAGGTCCTTCTTAACGCATTACCACCACCTTCCACCTACCACCACCTTCTGTGGAACTGTTAATGATCAACGACAAAGCTGCTGCTGTCAAAACTCTCTTTACCCAAGTCACCTGATGCTGAGCACTGTGCACACAACACACTAAATGACACACACACCTTAGAGACAAAGTTCAAACCTACATATTATGTAGTCTAAAGGTGAGAAAGCGATTGAGAGATACTCTTGTCCAAAGAAACTTAAGCAACAGTTTCAGAGACACAAAACAGGCATTCATGCGTGTCAAAACTGCAAACAGCTAACAACACCAGAGAGTTTGTTCTAGGGGGATAAATTAGAGCAAAGTTAGGAGTAATAATAATAATAATAAAACTAAGTACAAAGTGCTTCACAACAAGAGAAATAAAATACCACAGTGAATGACGAAATATAAAGAAATAAAATACATAAAATACACAAAAGCAATAAAATAAACAATAAAATAAACAGCTAGTTCAGGTAAAATCAGGATATGCTTTCAGATAAAAATGTGTTTTAGTAGTAGGTAGAAGATGAGTAGTAGTTAATCTTTGTAAACTGTAATTGGCTTGAATGGACCGTGAGCAGGTAAGAGATAAAAACTGAATCATGAGAGAGGGATAAGAGGGATTAAAAGTGCAGGACAAAAAATAAGATAATAAAAGGTAAAACTTCTGGTGGTGAAGAGTGTGGATTTGTTCTTATCACCAGCTTAAAATGAGGAGTTTCTGTCAGCCACCTGTTTTCAACTTTGCTGCTGGTCTGGCCAGTTCTGTTGAAAGTTTTCAACCTCAGGCAATCAACAACCAAGAATGGATAGATCTGTCCAGAAATGACACACAGTCACATTAATACCTGAAAGCAAAATGTGCTCATGTGTGTGTATGTGTTTGTGCATGCTTCTGTGTGTATACTCAAGCACAGTCCAGTTTCAGCCTTGATTTTTTTCCAGCTCCTAAAAAACTCTCCCTCCCTCTCTTTCTGTCATAACCTGCAGATTAAGCATTATGGTTGAGAAATCTTTCAACTCCAAACCTTCGTCAACCATTCGGAGAATGGTTGACGAAGGTACATTATGTAACTTTAGGTACATTATGTAACTTCTCCTTTACTAACTAGGTCAATGGAAAGCACTACCTTTTTTCTTGGAAAAGATAAAAACCTGAGAGGTTAATGCACCTTCAAATACTCCTAAATAGGCAATTTGAGCTTTGTCCCAATACTTCCCCAAAACCCCCTCTTCATTTGGGAGTTTCTTGCAGTTTGGAGTGGCATCGAAAAAGAATGGTAAACTAACTCTACAGCACTATTAAAAGTCATGATCAGAAACCGGCAGAAATATAACAGGACTGAAACAATCTCTAAAGACAAGTGAAGAAGTCTGAAGGGTCATGTTTTATTCTCCGACTTGTTCACGTCCACTTTCATGTTGCATTGTTGCCCTCTACTGCTTAGCGCGGCGCTGATGACTAACATCCACAGAGTGAAGTTTTTTTGAGTCACTATGATTCACATTCACGTGCAATCAGAACGGAGAGGGGCAAGGCGCGAAAAGAAGAAATGGGAACCAGCATTGGTGTGTGTAGTCGTGGATAAAAGTTACATCTGAATAACCGAGGAAAGTAAAGATTTGGGAAAGTAACTTTCAAATATATATTTTCCTTAATTTTCTAATCAATTGTCTAACTATAATCCGGAAAGACGATACAGGCTTTATCCATAAGCATAGCTTAAGCTTTGCTAACCCTTACCTTTTTATTATTTTTTATCTACAGCTGCACTCAGCTTGGAGTTCCTGCATAAATGACTGATAATACATTTTTCCCCAAATATCTGTGTCACACAAGTAATTTTACACAGAATCCATTTATTTCATATCTACTTTTCCTAATTTTAAGTGCACAGCTTATAGACTAAAATGGACCGGATGCAATATTAATGTTTAAATTACTTTTTAGCAACAAAGCACAAAGTACAGTACAGTTCATGAGAGGATGATATGTTAAACATTGTAGACATGATATATGGCCCATGCCAAGCTGTACATATAGATTAATCTGTTTATCCATCCGTGCACCTTAACAAACATCCCTCTCACTGCTAACTTACATAGTTATTTAACTAGAACAGGAAGGAGAGACCCAGAGAAATTAAGGAGAAATAGCAACGTCAGTAAGTCAGACTTGAAAGGGAAGGAAGGAGGACATATTTTAGTAGTGACATCACAGCAACAGAATCAACAGAGTGGAAGTGCTATCCTTTTATAGTCATGTTCTCTCTCTCTGCCACATTCCTCAGCTACAGAACTTAGTCCACTCCTCCTCCTGCCCTCTTTTTCTTCGACTTCACCCCTGCGCCAACCCAAGTGGTGTGACGCAAACGCAGGGAACAGGGGGAGGAGACAGAGGAGGAGAAGGAGGAGGAAGAGGGAGAGGAGTTGGTAAACTCTGCGAGGGAGAAGGCAGAAAAATTCCCTGAACTCCCCCCTCCTAGCCCTCTTCACCACTTCTCTTTTCCTTTCACTCCACTCTTCCTCTCTCCACTTTTACTTTCACTGGCTGGTGTGATTTGGCACTGGCGGTAGACCTGGAGAAATTCATGACAAAGTGCTCTATTTCCGATTCACAGGAACACCATTAAGTTACACATGTGTCTTGAAAACCCCTGCTATACTCCCAGAAAGGCCTCAGGGGAGCTTATCACATTTTAATACTAAAATATTATTTTGATTTTAATTCAAAGATGTTTAAAAACCCCTTTGCTGTGCATTTAAGTCATATGTCATTCTGTCATTTACGGAATCTAAAAAACTTACAACATTAGTACTTCGGTTAACAAAACCTTGCACATAAAAGTGAGAAGACATGACTGCCAACGTGACCATATGATCATCCACAAAATAGTTATTACATATATTATAATCTTATTGCAGTGACCTTCCTATTTTACAAAACAAGAAGTGAATCTAGATGAGTATGTATGAACTGATCTGAAAAGCAGAAACAGCACCCATGGGCACTTTACATATTGTTTTACTGTCAGAATACATTTTGCTAACCTGAATCTTGACAAAGATGCTGGAGTGAAAGCACTCTTGCTTGTTTATTGTTCCCACATGATTAAGATTCATTCAACTTTAGATCTACTCCACATTTCCCCCCAGTCATGCAAGCCGCCCCTGCAATGCCTCAGCCCCCCACCCCAGGGGTGAGAACCAACCGTCAGTTTGAGAACCATTTCGAGGCCCATATTACGACACATATGTGAGTAAGTATAATATATCAAATTTAGATGTTAGTTCTGTGTCTTATTGCCAGAATTGTCAGACTTGTATAAACTGTAGCCATGGTCTGATCACTTGCATCAGGATGTTGGGCAGAAGAAGAAAGTCCCTTCAGACAGTTTCACATCTGTTTGTTTTATTAAAGTAGATCTTTCACAACAGGCTGGCTCATACATGTTCACTGCACGCTTCCTGTTCATGCTCACACTCAGTACATGCTTCTCTTTTTAGACTTCACACTTCCTGTTTTTATGTCCTTTTCTTAATATGGTATGGAAATAAATTTGCACTTTTTATTAACATCAGATGTGTGACCTGCACATGAGAATAAAAAGCTTTCTGTGTTCAAGGGTAAATAGTTTTACATTAGCTGGGGAGAGGCCTAGTTTGGTTTTAAACTGTACTGTACTTAAATTGTACTTCAATTTATATCACATATATGTGATCAAAAAGCTGCATTTGAATTAGCACGATTGAATACAGTTAGTGTAGTGTATTTTTCACCTGAAAGCAATCATTTTATGAATAGGAACTTACAGTGTAGAGTGTGGACTATTAAAAGTATACTAATACCAATAATAATTGTAGAATTTGCAGTAGTGTCTTTTGTCAATATGAAACCAATTTTGGTAACAGTTACACTCTATAAGCCCATTAAGAATCAGTGGAGTCATCAAAACCCATGTTTTGTCTCCTCCTTCGGTCTTAATAGCTTATGATTCTCAGGCAACATTTCAAAGCAGTTTAAGCAATAGATTTTCTGTACTCTCTGTACTTTTCTGTACCAGAGTCGTGGTATGTGGAACATCATGGGTGCCTCATTTATGCCTCAAAATTCAGTTTTAAGCTCCTATAATCAATATTTTTTACATCAACAATGGATCAAAATACTGTGTATATTATGAAAGGGGTTGCTCAAAGTGACAAACCCACAGAGAATTATAACCAACTCTGCTTCTGTTTGCCTCAGCTCTACAGAGCACTTTAGTCATTTTGGTTTTACAGTCCGCAACTGTACTTTTTTTTTTTGGTTCACTCTCACTGTTCTCATCACTGTTGTGTCCAGACACAGCAGGCAGCTGTTTTCTCTCAAAAGGACTGTGATAAACCCACTGTACGCTACCTGCTCAGCACCAAACGACACTCAAACAAAGTTGGACATAATGGAGCATTTAGCAGCTAAAGAGCCAGATATTTTTCTCAGGAGTTGTTGGAGACCAAACCAGAGTTTGAAGGTGAGTGAATATTTGACTTAAGTTTATCAGGTGGTCAAAAACATGTCCAAATAAATGCTGATGTTGCTCCATATCTGCTGGATGTGAAAATAACGGTTTGCTAACACATTCGCCATAACAACTTCATAAGGTGATAATATGTCAATGTACTGTTAACATCCTGTTTCTGCTGCCCTCAAGTGGCCAAAGAATCAGTTATTGCACGTTTTAAGTCATGCTGAACAGATATTCACAATAATCATCTCTTCTCAGACAATATTCTCATTTTTCACTGCGTGACAATATTTTCTGTGTCACAGCTTTCAAGACATCGTGATTTAAGTCCTGATCCTTAGAACACCAAAGCCTCAATGCTGAGGGAACAGTATAATAGCTCAGCTGCTTCTTGTCAGTGAACGTGTTATTTTAGGTCCAGTGTTTTAGTTTTAAGCTAAAATCAGCAGTGGGCTTGTGGCTGCCGAGCCAATTCATGACACAGCACACACATCTTAGCCTGGAGGACAATAGGCCTCTCTGTGAGGAAGTGCTCACACACATACACACATATACACACTGCTATGTTTATACAGGTGGGCAGAAAAAGAAGTGGTTAGCGAGGTGTGTGTGTGTGAGGTGAGTTTGGTTATTGAAAGGAAAGGAATGGATATGGCGTATGTGTGTTTAGCTTTGGCTTCCCTCCCAGGAATACATACCACAATGACACTAGCAGTGCAGAGACCAGCAGAATTCCTTCTTATGAAAATAAGCATCACAGGAGAGGAGAGGACGGGAGAGGGCATGAGAGGAGAGGAGAGGAGGAGAGGAGAGGAGAGGAGAGGAGAGGAGAGGAGAGGAGAGGAGAGAGGAGAGAGGAGGAGAGGAGAGGAGAGGAGAGGAGAGGAGGAGAAGAGAGGAGAGGACGGGAGAGGACAAGAGGAGAGGAGAGGAGAGGAGAGGAGAGGACAAAGGCAGCAGAGGAACAAAACAAGGCATAAATGCAAACATTACCATGAACACCTATACCCCTATGCAATACACAGTATGTACATTTGACAACATAATATTTTTGACAAAATAATCTCAGCTCAAGGTCTTCTTACCAGCGTTTCCTGAGCTTTCAACCACATCACATGGTCTTCATCAGCAAATGGAACTGGCTCAGGTGTCATCATGGTGACCTAAGTGTGGAATGTCAGTCGCTGGTCGTATATGGAGGAGATCGAAGGGATCTTCCCCGTATACGACCACTGATTTACTGATGAAGACCATGAAATGTGGCTAAAAGCTCATAAAAAGCTGGTAAGTACACCTCGAGTTGAGATTCAGTTCAATCAACACCAAACTTCTGTCACATTCACAGTTTTGTTTTAGGAGTTTTGTATTAATATTTTGTATTATAATTGTTCAATATGTCGTCCTGTGTAATGCAGCAAACACTACAATTACAGCGTCACACTTAATGTATCCCCCTCCCATCCACCCGCTGTCTCCCACTGGGATTTCTCAAACAGTAGCATTCTATCATCATAAGAAAACGGTGGTCAAGAAATCAAGAAATTACCGTTACACACAAACAAAACATGCTGGTACAGCAGTCAACCACATGTGACAAAACAAACTGAGAGAGCTCATATTGGGAAGTTACAAACTGTCGGGTACATCTATGCGTGCATAGAGACAGGCTCAACTTTTGGGAAGTGACTTGTTGTGTGAGGTGGTTTAGAGGCACTGACGGCTATAAAAAGAGGAAGCAGAGATTCTGATGATGCTGGGCAGACTGTTTGGCTAGCAGCCCAACAAAGTGTTAATGAGCACTTAACAATAGGAAAAAACTGATTGGGGATTTTCACGATGGTTGTTCCCAGAGGTTTGTGTTCTCTCATCTCCCATTTGTTCTCAGGAGAATGTAGCCTGGTCTCTGGGTATACTTTAACCACAGCTTTACACACACGCACACACGCACACACACACACACACGTACCATTCACCATGACATAATGTTTACATTACTTTTGCTAGAACACTCCTTAGGAGACAGAGAATCACATCACCTAGAAACGCTACCAAACAACAAAAACTGAACGTGAATGTGTGTGTGGTAATTTCTGTTATCACCTTCAGACCTTTCAAAATGTTAGATACTTCTTTGGCAAGTTATGTTTTTGTTTGAAGAACACAACCTAATATTTTGTGATAAATTAAAATATACAAAGGAACTATCAGGGACAACATGGCACATCATGAATATTTCGGAAAAATACTGTACTTTGGGAAGCTAGTAAGAAAGCTGTCACACAGAAATGGCTGCAGGCAAACTCCGAATGGAAGACTGCATTTCAGTTGTCAATGACATAAAGTGTCTGATCTTTAAGACTACAATGCAAGCATTATGGAAATACTGGAAATAAATGACAGATATTGTATATTCCTCTAAGATATAACGCACCAGGAAATTTGGTCAACACATTCAATGACAACAAAAGGACTTTCATAAGGACACTAACATCATGAAACAATTGGCAGCGTCGTTCTCATGATTCACTGACAGTCACACACAGGCTGTGTTCGAAATTGCATACTAACATACTGCCTACTACATACTCAATCAGTATGTACTGCATACTGCCTAACTAAACAGAATAAATACGAAGCTAGCTAGCTAGCTACCCCCCGCAGTCGCTTGTGGAGCTTCTCAACTCTGAAAACATTGGAACACATTTTCAATTCGCCATCAATTTTCATAAAACTGCCAATATTTGAAATCTACTGTATACAGTAGATTTCTCGCCTTAGTGAATTTAGTGATTAAATAGAATATGAAAATTGTAAAAAACAAAAAACAAAAAAAAAACTACAGTGTGGTGCTAGAACAGCCATTGGACAGTCTGAAGAGACGCAATGCGTTTTGGGGTGGTTGAGTATGTGCCGTAAGCTAACACCGCGAAATTCAAACACACACACACACACACACTTAAGTAACAGAGAGGACAGACAAGGAAGTGGAAGAAAGCGACATCTAGATGCACACATATTAGCACGGACACACACGTACACACACAAAGAATTGTTTTCAGTACAGGTTTCCTGGATACCAATATATAAATAAAAGAAAGTGGAAGGCGCCATTTGATACAAGGCTCCAGATCCATCAATATCCCTTTGATCAAACACACTGATCAATATTATGAGCTGTTGCCTGGATACAGTCGGGTGAGCACAGTGCGAGAATATACAGACCGGGAATCATTCTAATTCAGTTGTATGGAGACACACGTACACACTGACGCTCATATCCTCACATCAGCTACTTTTGTAGCATTACTCCTATTCCACTTGGGTCAACGGATAAACTGTTTTGTCTTTAGAGGATTTTTCATACATACAAACATACACACACACTCCATTACCATTATGTATAAAGGATATCTTGTCACAGAGAGTGTACACAAAAAGCTCTCCCAGTGTAAAATGAAAAGAACGCTAAACCTCTCACAGCTGACATTAAAAGAGGATGTAATGTTTTGGGAGTAAAAAAAAAAACGTGTATACAACTAAGCATACATAAGCACACTGATAACATCCACACAAGCTAATTCACCTTGCCTCATGACGACCATACGGCATAAGCTTCACACAGGCATAACACCATATAAATACTTAAATCTAACAGTTTTGAAGCATATAATGTGTTAGATGGCAGCTATGAACACAAAATACACACATTATGACCCTGCCAATGCACTTTCTTACACATTAGGATGTAAATAACAATTACATTGGCCAGGATTATAGAAGGAAGGGGAATCTGATTGTTTTGCCACCTTTCTTCTCTCTTTTCCTGATATGAGCCAAAGTCATTTCTTGCGATCACATGATCACTAACTATCTCCTGATTTATGTTAGAGATCCATGAGAAATGTGTAGGATCCAGGGTCTGGCGATTCCATTGTAGATTTAAGAGAAAGTTACGCGTGTAAGCCCACTTGATTGTTTGGGAATGTTGGTGACACCAGACAAAGTTCGAGAATATCACCAAAAGCAAGTAATATGAAATCTCTATCTCTAAACGACTCATGAACATTTAGGATTCAAAAACCCACAGGATCTAACCCACTTAGGGCGAGACAACATATAAAATATAAAAACGCTTTCTGACACGAGAAACCTGCTGTCGGTCGGAGCAGCGCCCCCTACAATAAAGATACTTTGAACTTTGAATCTCAAACATTCAACATTCCTGTTCTCTTTCAGTCGTCACAAAAATTACAGACTGGATGATGTCAATTTCAAGTGTCAAGTTTGTGTTTTTCTCGTCTTTAGCAGCCCTGACGCAAAACCAATAAACCAAGAGCAAGATGTCTTGGGGAATTTTAAAATGTCTGACACTGCAGATTAGCAGACAAATGGCATTTTGTCTGTGTTCCCCTTTAAACAGCCTCAATAAATAAATACGCAAGGCAGCTCCTTATGACGCTCGCTCCACATTTGGCTGGACTTCTGTATCCAAACACCTGACATCACTCTGTCTTTTTCTGTTAGTGATCTTGTTCCTCTCTAAGCATGAGGTATGAAAAAAAAAAACCCTCTCTAAGATTTTGCTACTACTACTATTTTTGACATGTCAGTTAAGTAAAGTCTTTTTTGGGCAGGGTTTTTCTACAAAAATCTGTCATGAGAACAACTCTTTAAATTCCATTTTATTCTCTTTCACATTTATTTCAAGGGACAGTATTTGAAATGCACACAGCCCACTCACTCAGTCTCTCTCTCTCTCTCACTCCTCTCTCTCTCTCTCTCTCTCTCTCTCTCTCTCTCTCTCTCTCTCTCTCTCCCTCTGTCTCTTTCACATGTGAGTACACACACACACTCACACATGCGCTTCTGTTGTTTGTTTGGTTTTCTTGAATTTTAAAACATACTCAGAACAATTAAATTATCTATCATAACACCGTCTTTCCCTGTTTTTCTTGCTTTTCTCTCACCTCTCTTCCTCCCCCTATCTCTTTCCCTCTCTCTGTCTAGCTCAGCATGTTTCTGCTATTGATTTAAAACATCAAGACTCCATTTTCCCTGTCATCAAAATTAATTTCTCATGAATTCCAGCTTTTACATAGATCTGATCACACACAGCAAAACTGGAGCTTGAGATAAATAATCTTCCAGTGGAAATCTCAGATCACATTTCCTGTGTATATCATTTTTTTCCTGTTTCCTGAATGAAATATATTTAAGGCTTTGCTGTTCCTTCTGGTCACACGAGGCTGACAGAAACACAAAGTGATAAACCATGTCTGTGTTATTAGAACAACTATTTGGCTGTTTGTTTTATTTTGGGTTCACGAGGATCTCCAGGAACTGTTGCTTAACACACACACTGTTGTTTGGCTCACTTCCAGGGAATAGGGTTGTGTACGTTCCCCTGTCTACCAGTCTCTGTGTTCACTCGGCAGCTCTGGCCCCTGCCTTGGCCTCATCCTCTCAAAAAATGCACTTGTTTCATGTGTATAATAGTATGCACAAACACAAAAAAATACACGTATACAGCCTAAGGTAACAGATGCAGGTGGTGTTGGTCATTTCTTTATACAGAAACTGAGTTAGCCAAATGAATCTAATCCACTCAGTGAAGGCCACCAAAACTAACTAAACTATGGAAATGGTACAACAGCGCCCCTCGCTGGTGGATTTGACATACAGAAGAATTGTAAAATGTAGTAAGGTGTTTTACATACGTCTTTTTCGTTACATTCATTTTAATACACAATGATGACATAATCCCTTTACATATACATGACTCAACAATCACAATTCTAATGTGAAATGTTTAACAGCAACTTTTCAATGCTGCAGTTAAATCATGCATGATCTTTGATAAGTTGTTGTCAGTGTTACTGTTAATACCTTTTAACAATCTGTCACAAGTGTGTTTAAATTACAAATCTACTTATTTCCTTTATTCCTTCCTTCTCTCCTTGATTTCTTTCATTACTCTTTCTTAGCTAAAATAAATCACAACACAGTAGCCATCTTATGATTTTAATGCATCAAAAGCAGTCCTGTGATAAATTCGCGTTCTAACCCTTATAATCCCTTTTTTACGATCTGAGCTCACAGTGTCAGGGTGGAGGACAATCACTGGTTACAGTGCTGATTTGTAAACACACATTAATTCAGCAGAGGGCAGTAGAATGCAGAAAATACCAGCAAGATCCCATTGTAATCATACAGGATGGAAATGTTCAGTTCCTCTTCTACCTCTGCCTCTATGTTGCTCCCAAACAGTGTGAGCTCAACACACACTTTTAAAGAAACTGCATTCTGTAACAATTTATGTCATGTCACTAGACCCACAATTGAACTTTACTGAGGTTGTAGATATAAAAGAGTATTGATTTGTGGTGAATGTGGCCAACTGTACAGTAGGCCATGCTCTTTTCTTTGGCTTGATTATTAAATTACGCTACAATGTTGCCACCCACACAAAGTTTGTGAACATCTGAACATTTTACACCCATATCTAATTGTTGAGCATCTCATTACCAAACTATGGGCATTAATATGCTACTATAACAGCGTTCACCTGAAACTGGACACTGGAAAGGCTCTAATGTTGGGCGATACAGTCTGGTACGCGGTCGATGTTCCAATTCATCCCAAATATGTTGAATGGGTATGAGGTCAGGACTCTGTAGAACAGTAAAATTCTTCTGCACCAATCTCAGAAAACCATTTCTTTATGCACCTTGCTTTGTGCTCGGGGACATTGTCATGTTGAAAAAGAAAAGGGCCTTTCCCAAACTCTTGCCACAAAGTTGAAAGCACACTATTGTCTAAAATATCAAGGTAAGGCTAGACAAGGCAAATCTTTGTATAGCACCTTTCAACAACAATGCAATACAAAGTGTTTTACATAAGCTATAAAAGAAACAATTTAAAAGGCAATTTAAAAAAGACACACATCCACAGGATTTTAAAACAGTAAAATGAAATAGAAGATAAGAATAAGCCAAAATAGAATTAATTAAGCTGTAGAATTACAGTGCAGCTACAGTGCAGTGCAAGATGTGAATATCAGTGAAATACTGTATGATATGAAATATCACTGTATGTTGACTGGACCAAACCATGAAAAACTGCCCCAGAGTAAAAGTACAAAATAATATGAGGTCCACATATTTTTGGCCCTATAGTGTACCCCAGTATGTCTGTTGTGGGACCCCAGATGTCTGATGTACACACAGACACAGCTGACTCCTTTTTTTGCCACTTTCCCCCCAAAACCAATGAGTTAAAAAAACTAATGTCTTAACTCTCCCCCATCTCTATCTTACACTCTCTCCACCCTGAATCATTGTCTCCTTTTCCATGCTAGACCTTCCGCAGACATTTGTCACTGTTATCTTGTTTTTAAACCTTCTACGTCCTCCTTCACTCTGGCTTTCTAATTGAATCCACAGGAGTGAATTCCAGTGGCGCAGGAGAGGAGGAGAGGGAGGGGTGATGTCAAAGGTTAGGTTATGACCTTTGCCCTGTGCTTAGAACCCTACTGTGCGCCGTTTCTGGATGTGTGGGCGTGTGTGTGTGCAACAAGAGAGTCATAGTTGTTATGTATTTATGCAGAAATGAACATTCCAGTGCAGTCACTGTGGTTATATATATATATATATATATATTTTTTTTTTTTTTTTTTTTACTTCACTTCACACTTTTACCTAATAGTCTATGTTATCTTTTCTGTGTCGGTAAGCACTGGCAAGTATTCTTGTAAAGAAAATATCAGCTATAAAAAACAAACAAAAAAACAAAAATAATTTCAGGAAGCTGCTGTATTTGTTCCTATCAATGACAAACAGTTAATATACGTTTTTGGAACATAGTAGATGCTAAGATTGGATGAAAAGGTCACTGTCAGGCAAACTCTCTTGCTAAATCCCAGACTCTCTCTGTGAATCCCAAAGGCTCTCTTTAAGCACAAACAAACACACAAACACACACACACACACACACAAGTGAATGGGGCAGGGGATACATTGTGCAAGAAGGAAGGTGGTGGTGGTGGTGGTGAGGGGGGGTGAAGAAAGGGGAGGAAAAGAGGAGCAGATGTTAGACCCCTCCTTCCCTCTCTTTAATATGTCACTGGTAATAGTAGCCTCTTATCTGAAGAAGCCTGTGTGGGGCTGTAGAGGAATGACTTCACTTAATCATGAGAGTTTCAATAGGCTGAGTGTGCAAGTGTGTGTGTGTGTGTGTGTGTGTGTGTGTGTCCTGCTCTCTGTAACACACACACAACAAATGGTGATACGATACAATTGTTTCACTCTGTAAATTGACTTTATTTACACACACGTTGACAATGTTGTAATTATGGATTAGCTAGCTCTCCAATCCTGCCTACTCACCCCTCTATTCTTTTCTTATATCCCCAAACTAGCTCTCAGGCATCCTTCCCATTCTTCCTGTTAATGGAAACACAGTGCAGTGTTTCTTCATCAAGAGTTCTGTCAAATATTTCAAAAATAAAACATGTATTCCTTCATGTTTCATCCCATTTCTTGAAAAATATCAGTGACACCCTACAGCCAGTCTCAAGGTCACCTCTGTGAATCTCTCCTAATATCAAACAGATGTTCAATCAGCAAATGCTTTCCTAATGACTTGGCTAATTATTTCAATGCAGCACGACGTTGAGCAAGATTATGGGACAAAGCAAGGAAAGGCATCCTGTGACACATCTGTATACATCTGGTTGATTAATCCCAAATCTGCAGATGAATCTTGTTGCAGAACCAGTCTTAATGAATGATTCCTCCCTCCAATCTTTCAATGCCTTCCTCTCCCTCATTTCCCGTTTCTTCTAAATAGCCCCCAATCCTGCCCCTTCGTCCCTCTCCTCACCCCCATCTCCTTCCTCCAACAAGCCCTTCTATCCCACCCATTCATCACCCTCTGTTATTTCCAACGTGTGTGTGTGTGTGTGTGTGTGTGTGTGTGTGTGTGTGTGTGTTTGTGCACGGGGGTAGAGTCTCAGAGGGCGGGCCATTAGTTTGTTAGTTGGTTCTGCAGCTCATTGAGCTCATTGTGCTCCAAAGGCCCTCTAGCCCAGCTGGACTCAACAAGTAGCAAGAACTCTCTTTCAAATCTCTCTCCTCCTTTCTCCTCCCTTCTTCCCTCCCCCTTTCCTTCAGAACCCCCGTAATCCCCAACTCACCCAAAAGGGATTTGTTCATAGAAGTAAACTCTACTCACAAACCAAATAGCTTGTTTATAGATAACACTTGTTTACTTAACCAAATTAACAGAAGGCCCTGCTTACCTCGAGGCACTCGTGTTGTTGACATCTTGCTAATGGCTTGTTGTTCACAGTGGTGGTCTTCATCTCAGGGTCAAAAACAAACACGCAAAGCCAACCTCTTAAGACGATGAACTAATTAGGGCAGTGTCTAATGTCTGGGTTAGCACCCAAAGGCCAGTTGCAATACAATTAGGCCTTGTTCACACTTGGCATTAAATGCACCTTGGGTCATATGAACAGAACCGGGCAACTGGAAATTTGTTTACATATGTGGGGCGTCATGATGTCCTGGTAATGAAGATAGCATTCACAGCTCAATTTCCGGCCTAGGGACCTTTGTTGCATGTCATTCCATCCCTCTCTGCCCTCGTTTCTTGCCATCTCTCTAACATCCACCTTTGAAGGCAAAAATGCCTCAAAAATACTGAAGAAATTCATCCACATAGTGCAGTTGGAGAGCAAATGCATTGAAAAAGCACAAGGCCAACATTTTAGTGTGCATAATCTACAACAAAACCCCCCAAAACTGTTAATTTACCTGCCGAATAAAATTTAACTGTTTTGTTTTTTTAACATTTGTAATACAAAGAAGTAGCCACTGCAATGCTCTACTGTGTCATTTTTTCTGATCAGATGCAGTCAGCTTCCTAATGATGAAATGGAATGTGAGTGACGAATAACAAAAGGTCAGTCGAAATGCATATAGGATGCATTCTGATGCCAGATGAGAACTGCAGTCCTTCTTAATTGGATCTCGAGACAGTGTGATATATGTGGATGATACTGCATCTGAACTTTACATTAGAAAATTGAGGAGCTGGTTTCAGAGGCAGACACAAGAAATGAATGCCTATTTTCTTTAGGGAAGATATTTGTGGCAATTTTGATTGTAACAGCAGTAACAGGGGCAGTAAAAGAGGGATGGCATGCAATGAAGCTCCGCTGCAAGATTTGAACCTGGGATGTCATGTTTACATGGCACAAGTCCTAGACCGCTGAACACTAAGATTCCTCTCAGTCCCCTTTAACCGCAGATATGTGAGGGAAGACACCAATTCAGCTTCATATACGCATCACAAGTCAAAACACAGCTGGCTGAGACAACCTTCATGCTGTATAGAGTGGACCTAAACCATTACATCATCTCAATACTGGGGGGATGGGGGAGTTGAGACCCTCTGTCTAACACACACAAGCATGTATACACACACAAACACACACACTTAATGGTGACCACTTGGTTGGACAAAGCTTTTGGGCAGGCTTTGTTCTCAGCTGAAACTCATCTTTCTAAAGCAACTCAGAGCTATGAGTTGGTTTTAAGAACTTTCAGACTTTTTCTCGGAGTGGGGGCTCAGCGTTTCAAAAACTTATGTTTATTTATGTACACCTTTTTGACCAGTTTCTGACATTTCGTTCTTCTCTTGTGAGAGTTGTACACTTTTTCAGACAACTAACTTACTTATCAGTTATATTTAATGAATAGGAACAAGAGAGAGGAAGAAAACAGCTAACTTTCTTAATGAACTTTAATGCATTTCAATAGGTTGGGAGGTCATTAAAATGTTTTACCCATCCGTCAAACTAATTCAAGAAACGTGCAATGATTACATCTGCAGTTGCTCTTCAAAGCTACAAAAATCCGGCCACTAGAAGCAATGAACTGTACAGAACAAACTGAAAGCTGTTTCTTTCCCTGTAGTTGCAGCCAACTGTTTGCCAACTCGTCAGGCTACTGGGCATGCCGTCAATCCCCTTTACAATCCCAGAGGTGTGACAACTTCACTCCTGGCAGACCTGTGTGTATGTGTGTGTGTGTGTGTGTGTGTGTGTGTGTGTGTATGTGGGTGTGTGTGTGTGTGTACTCTTGAAATCCTATCTTTGCGAGGACCAAATGTCTTACCAGTGATGGTAGGAGAATGAGGCATTTATTGTCAGTGCCCACTTTGACAGTTTTTTTTCCGGGCTAGGGTTTAGGGTTATAGGTTGGATTGTGATTAGTCTAAGGTTTGAGTTTAGGGAAATAAAACCTTACTTTGCTTTGACATTTTCAGTCCTTGCAAACAGAGGAACAAAGCTGTGTTTGTGTGTATGTGTGAGTGGGGCTGTCAGACATTCTCATTGCTTCCCACACACACACACACACACCTACCTTTTCACACATTTAGCTTTGAAATCAAAGACTTCACTCCTCCATGTCTGTCTCATATGGCTAGGCTGTCTTCATACTGTCTTTTCTACCCATGTGTTCAGTCCTCCTGTGTTCTGCCTGTGTTCCCTTTTTTTGTCCTTGTGGTGGCCCTTTCTTGTGGTTGCTTGTCTGCTTTCTGTCTATTTCTTGTGGCTCCCTATTGTTTTATAAGCTTTCTTTAGTTTGTTTTAGCTACTACCGGTGGCACCTCCTCCGCCCCTTCTGATAAAAGCCATCGGACTTTACATAGTCAATATCTAGCTTAAAATAAAAACAAGCATATTTATGCTTTAACCCAAGGAGTTTTATGACATATAATCAGGTATCAAGATTACGTGCAAATTGCATTAGGTCTAATTATTCTGATTGCAATGATGATATAATTGCAGCTATAGACAAGACTTCTGGTGATATCAGTGACAAGGCCTGCACTTCTCAGCAAAGTACAGACATTAGCTGAGACTACTGTGTGACAAAAAGTACAGAATAACTTCATATAAATAGGTTTTATGGTTATTATTTTTCAGCAAACAAAAAAAAACTAATATTATATACCTGCATACCGATATGTATGACATAGACCATTGTTGGCCTGTGTATGCGAACAGCTATTTTAAAGTTATATATCCACCAAAAGGCCCTGCGACGAGTTGGCCACTGTCCAGGGTGTACCCTGCCTAAGGCCCAAAGTCACTGGGATAGGCGCCAGTCACCCGCGACCCCTAACGGGACCAAGCGGTAGAAAATGGATGGATGGATGGATATCCACCAAAAGCAAAAAATGCATGTTAGATGTCACTTAAGCTAACTTTATAGCTACACTGTCCAAAAGACATGACTCCTACGATGAAAACATGGTCTTCTGTATGTTTAAGGAATTAAAAAAATGGTTAGATAAAACTAATTGTCTTTGAGCTGGGTACCCTCATCCAGTTTTGGGAGTGCTGGGTCTGAAAACACCTTTCGGCTGACTCACAGAGGCGTGGGAGTGGCTAACAGCAGTGTTAGGTTTTAAATCCACACGTGGTCTGGGTCTTGGGCTTGTTTAGCACCACATACACACCTAGAAACTTCTGACCAACTCACGCTAGTGAGTTGCCCACGTCTATGACTGCGGGGGCAGACGGGATCGGACGAAGCTTTTGGTAACTCAGCGAAATGCCGTCTTACCCCCTCAGTCAGTTTTCTGACCTGGAAGAGATGATGTGCAAGGTAAATGAAACGCGCAAATAAAGTTGAGCGAAAGTTGGCTAGGTCGTTACGTTAGCTAGCTAGCTACGCTGCTAACTTTGCGCTGTTTGCTCTCATCACCTTTTCAAGTCTTGTTTAGCGGATACCGTCGCTGTGATGTTTTAACAGTTTATTGTTATCTAGTGGCTTTATCTGTTTTATTTGATCTCAAAGTTAGCCTGGACCTGAAGCTAACTTTTTACAAAGTGGGGGCGGTGTTGAATTTGGTGTTACGATTCATCGCAACGCGGGCCCATTAAACTGTCCACTAACTTGGTCATTTAGTTTGTCTAAAGTTAGCTAGTTAAGGTGGTTTAGCTAGATTTTCGCCACCACTTGTCACAGAAAGGTTACAACAAGTAATCTCGGTAGTTTTATTAACGGTAGACAACGCCTACAAGTCGAATAAAAACATCCCCGTAAATAACCATATTTAACTTTTACGCTTGGAACAACTAACTTAAAAGTCGTCTGTTATACTTGTCGAGCTGCGTTGATCGCATGGAGAGGTGTTTAATTCGCTGTATACTAGTAAGTAAATGCACGTTGTGTAGTACTAATTAATTTATTTTTTTTTAAACTGTACTACGTGCTGCATAGCAACATACTGTAGCTTGTCCTTGCTCATTTTCATCACAAAAGAAGATGCAAGTATGTGTAGGATGCCAGGTTAAAACGTTAAGTTCTTGTTAGTGTGGATTTAAAAAGGTAGGACAGATTGTTGCTGGATTTTGATATTGTTTATGTGAGAAATACGGAGTCAACTGTTACCATCTAGCGCGTTTGAAAAGAACCGCTACTGTGTCTCGCAGCTCAAATTGCACATTCTCAAATAGCAGCAGTGTAATTATTTTCAATTTAGCATATTGTTGTGGCCAATCTATGAATAACAGCCCTATAATCGGCCATTTAGGTAGGCACGTGTGGGTTTTAACTAAGCTACAAATACTGTACAATAACGGTTTACTATACTGAAACAAGTCTTAAAGGATACTACTCTGCCTTGAATATTGCATTAGACTGCATTCCTACATTTGTCTGAATTTTCATGTCCATTTTCTGTCTTGTAGCTGTTTACATAAGACAAAATGTGCGTGTTAGGCCCTGAGATGGAATTTGTATTAGACAAAGTTAAGATGGACTGATCAAAATATAAAAGAGGATGGGTCACATTAGAAATATTGTTGACTGAAGTACCATATAGCTAACTTTGTAGTGTCCATATTACATGACAAGAAACACAAATCTGTAAGGGTTGACGGAAGTTCACAAAAAAAGTAAAATATCTGACTAAAGTTTGTTTTGATGTATACTTGTATGCTAGTATTTAGTACCCATCACCCATCAACACGGTTCATACATGGATTTATTCAGTCTGCCAGACAAAAAATGCATTTTTCCAATAACTCTGAAGGTTGGAAAATCAAGAAACTTAATATAAAAAAGATCTATAAAGGTTAATTAAAAATAACATGTAAACATGTTGGATAAGAAAATCTTGCCTGCTATGGCTGCCTGGGAAAAAAAACAGTATTTTGCGTTTGCATGTAATTTCCGTAGTGTTCAGTGTGGAAACTGAAAACAATTGCATCCTTGTAACTGTTAATAAATAGCACAACTGTTCTTTAATTTTTCAGTAGTTTCCAAGTAAAATGTCAAAAGATGTCAATATATAGAAATGTATCTGCTAATGTCTGTTCTTTTTACAGCAGTTACTGAATCTCGACTTGAGGGAGCAGAGCAGGCCGCTATCATCCCTCAGTCTGGCAATGAGAACACCAGGTTACATCGATCAGCCACGTAGCAACACATTGTTTTCCCTATCGTCTCTCTCCTGCCTCCCCACTGATCCTTCAGACAGCGTATTTCTGACCTCCAGCCAATGGGGGCAGCAGTCAGAAAGCCCTCTGCCCTCCCAGCTTGCCAATTCCACCCAATGGGGAAAGTCAGGCTTCCTTGCCCAGCGCTCCATCAGCATGGTAGAGACCAGCAGCACCACAGCAGCAAGTCTAGGCTGGCCCGGGACTGACATAAAGCATTTCCAAAGTGACATCAGCCCCACTGCACTGAACACTAGCTCCTCCTCCTCCACCTCATCTGTTTCCACCTCCTCTTCACGGTATAAGACTGAACTGTGTCGATCTTTTACTGAGAGCGGCTTGTGCAAGTATGGCGGGAAGTGCCAGTTTGCCCATGGGCCAGATGAGCTGCGGGATCTTAGCAGACATCCAAAATACAAAACTGAGCCGTGTCGTACATTTCACACCATCGGCTTCTGCCCGTACGGTATCCGCTGCCACTTTGTCCACAACAACGAGGAAGAAAAGAATCACTCCTTCTCTCGTTCCTCCTCCTCGTCTTCTTCGTCCTCAAGCATTCCCCAGCAGCCACCTTCTTCCTCCCGCTCGCAAAGACCTCCTCTTGTCAGACAGAGCTTCAGCTTTGCTGGGTTTCCCTCTGCTCCCCAGCCAGCCCTTACTGCTCACCCTCCACCTGCCGCTGCTTCTTTCACACGTGCTCCATCGGCCTCTCCTCCTTCCTGCGCTGACATTACTGACCTCCTTTCTCATGCCTTCCTGGAGATGGACTCTGCGTTCGAGGCCTCCCCTGCCCACCAGTACCAGACCCCCATGGGCCAGGCCACTGCGGCAGATCCCCGTTCTCCATTCCTGCCCTCCCCAGACTCAGGCTGTTCTCCATGTGGGCTGTCTCCGACTGCCTCCCTTTCCCTGAGGCAGAGTCCCAGTGCTTCTGGGGTCTTTTCAGGGCCACTGGGTGCCCGATCCCTGTCCTACACCTCTCTGTCAGACCAGGACCAGGATGGAAGCAGCTCTGCAAGCTCGCTCAGTGGCTCTGAGTCCTGCGGTGGCATTAACGAAGCCAACGGCAGACGTCTGGCGGTATTCAGTCAGCTATCTGTTCCTGAGGATGCCACTGGGTTCTGCCTTTAGGCTGCAGTGTGCTGGAACACAAACATACACATTTGCATACATTCAGACACAGACATGCAACCCCTGGATATGGATGGTCGAGACACAATATATGCAGTACACACAAATGCTCACACACCTGACCCCTATAAATGCACACACCCCCTCACACACACAAACACACACACACACAGCCACTGGACTTACACCTCAAACATTCTTTGCACCTGTGTGGCGTCAAAGGAAACAGAGACTTTGTGACTGAGACAGATTGCTCACAGAGATTTGATAGATTTGCGTGGTTAAAATGTCATTTATGCGTAAGAGAAGCCACAGTGATGCTGAAAGTAAAATGTGTGTTTCCACCAAAACAGTACATATCAAGGTAGAAGTTAAATAGTGTTGGAAGCGTTTGATGCTTTATCAAAATAGTATGCAGAGATGGCAAATTGCAGCAAAGGAATTTGTGATCAGTGTGATTGGCCTCAGTGCCACCTGTTGTTGAGTCCAACCACACCATTTATATTACAGTTTACCAACATCTTCTGAGTGATCTTAGAATGTGACAAAGCCAAAGACATTTTGATTATGGTGGTACAAACATACACTGTGACCTATGTTTAGGAATGGTTGTTTTTCCATTAACTGTACACAGTATTGTGTTTATAAGCTGGTGAAACTGTTTTTTTCCTCTGTACAGTCTAAGGTCATGTTGAGATCACTGGCCTCGTACCTGAATGTTAAGTTTTTAAACAACTTAAGTGCCTGTGGTATTATTTAACAGGTGATGTTACAGTGTTTGAAACAATATTTGCTGGTTTGTTAGGAGAGATGTGTGGAGGGGTGTGAGTCTTTTTTTTTTTTTTATATATTAGTCAAATAAGCTAGTGTGAGTTCAGGTCTCTCTGTTGGTAAGATTACTACTTAAAATCAAGTCATGTGAATGTTTCATGAAAGTCCTGTTTTACCTCTGGCACCAAAAACTTTGTGTGCTAATCTGTATTTTAGATTATCTTAAACTAAACACAAACATTCCCAGGAGTGGGATTTATTTCCTCCCTTGTCCACAGGCAGCACCAGTGTTACATTTTTGATGAATATTCATGTTTGTGTTACTCTCACCCCACCACATTTCATATCTCCTTCTCATTCAGTATTAATTCTTCCTGTTACAGCTTTGTACTGTTGTGAATGTGTAGCGTCCTGGTCTCACGTATGTGAACTGTGCAGCCAGGTCTGTTGCCTTACTGAGCTAGACATAGCATTTTGTAGGGTTAGGATATGTATGCTTAGTGTTATAGAAATTTTACTTGGCTGTTTTGTGTGTTTTATGATGTAGTTGGTTAGAAGAACAGACACTGTGCTGTCACTGGTCTATTTAAAATTGCCTTTTCATCAACATGTTTGAGGCCTGTTTAGTGTTAAAGGTGATCATCTTTAGTAAATTAATTTCTTTAATTTATTTTAACGTATTTATAGAAGACTTTGAGTTGTTAATGCTTGTATCAAGTTTAATATATTTGGGCTTTTTTTTTTTTTGCTTTTTTGTACTGGAAATAAAGTATTTTTTTTTTTTTTTTTTAAAAAAAAACTGAGTTTGTTTTGCTTTAAACACCTCAGGGGTTTCACTTAATCCTCTACAGGTAAAATTTATACAGGCGTGTTTGACACATCTGCTCGGAAACCTTGTATTGAGGTGCTGATGCAACAATGAAAAGGTTACCACGCTCGTATGTTTCCTTGAACTTTCTGCCTAGTTGTATGTATCATGCTGGCTGTAGCATATTTGCAACAATGTTCACACATTTGTGACGTTTTAGATGCAAGGTGCAGGAAGGAAGGAAGGAAGCAAGCAGGAAACCAGTGAACTGTCATTTATGGTTTTCATTGTAGATCACATTCCCCCAGTGGTCCTTCTTAATGTTGAGGTTAACTGTATTAACGCACAATGTCATAAGTGAAGATAACTATGAATTCACTTCACTCTGAGGTTGATATCTCAGACTAGGGGTGTAGACTGAGTGATAAGACAGGGGTGGTTTTTCTGGACAGCAACACCGAAACTGGGTGACGACAATAATTGCTGTCCAATGTAAACCATGCCTCCAAAATGTCAGCTTTTCATAAAATAAGAAAAAACAGCCTTGTTTTAAGCCATCCTTTTTTTATATACAGTGGTGTGAACAAGTGTTTGATGATCTGAAACTGGAAGGGGGCAAACAAATTAAAACATTAGTCAAAGATAACACAAGTAAACACAAAATGCAGTTTTTAAATGAAGGTTGTTATTGAGGGAAAACAAAATCCAAACCTACATGACCCTGTGTGAAATAGTGATTGCCCCCTAAACCTAATAACTGGTTGGGCCACCCTTAGCAGCAACAACTGCAATCAAGCGATAATTTGCAATGAGTCTTTTACAGCACTGTGGAGGAATTTTGGCCCACTCATCTTTGCTGAATTGTTGTAATTCAGCCACATTGGAGGGTTTTCGAGCATGTACTGCCTTTTTAAGGTCATGCCACAGCATCTCAATAGGATTCAGGTCAGGACTTTGACTAGGCCACTCCAAAGTCTTCATTTTGTTCTTCAGCCATTCAGAGGTGGATTTGCTGGTGTGTTTTGGATCATTGTCCTGCTGCAGAACCCAAGTTCGCTTCAGCTTGAGGTCACCAACAGATGGCCGGACATTCTCCTTCAGGAGTTTTTGGTAGACAGCAGAATTCATGGTTCCCTTTATCACAGCAAGTCTTCCAGGTCCTGAAGCAGCAACAACCCCAGACCATCACACTACTACCACCATATTTTACTGCTGGTATGATGTTCTTTTTCTGAAATGCGGTGTTACTTTTACGCCAGATGTAATGGGACACACACCTTCCAAAAAGTTCAACTTTTGTCTTGTCAGTCCACAGAGTATTTTCTCAAAAGTCTTGGGGATCATCAAGATGTTTTCTGGCAAAAATGAGACTAGCCTTAATGTTCTTTTTGCTCAGCAGTGGTTTTTGTCTTGGAACTCTGCCATGCAGGCCATTTTTACCCAGTCTCTTTCTTATGGTGGAGTCGTGAACACTGACCTTAACTGAGGCAAGTGAGGCCTGCAGTTCTTTGGATGTTGTGGGGTCTCTGAATGGCTGAAGAACAACAAAATGAAGACTTTGGAGTGGCCTAGTCAAAGTCCTGACCTGAATCCTATTGAGATGCTGTGGCATGACCTTAAAAAGGCAGTTCATGCTCAAAAACCCTCCAGTGTGGCTGAATTACAACAATTCTGCAAAGATGAGTGGGCCAAAATTCCTCCAAAGAGCTGTAAAAGAGTCATTGGCAGTTATTGCAAATGCTTGATTGCAGTTGTTGCTGCTAAGGGTGGCCCAACCAGTTATTAGGTTTAGGGGGCAATCACTTTTTCACACAGGGCCATGTAGGTTTGGATTTTGTTTTCCCATAATAATAACAACCTTCATTTAAAAGCTGCTTTTTGTGTTATCTTTGACTAATGTTTAAATTTGTTTGATGATCTGAAACATTTAAGTGTGACAAACATGCAAAAAAATAACAAATCAGGAAGGGGGCAAACACTTTTTTTACACCACTGTATATAATTCAATAGATTTTTATAGTGGGTTTTTATTTTTTATTAAGCTAAGACATAGAATAATTATCCCTATCCAATCCATAAAGGAACGGTTTATTTGAAAACTTCACCAAAAAACAAAAATCACCACATGTTGGTTTTCACTGGACAGCTACACTGGGAAGAAATCACAAAAAATTATGTTTTATCCAGTGGAAAATACAGTATACAAAGCTTTCAAGAACTCATTTAGTGTGACTTTTTGATTAGAGTATATCATTCAGGTTATTCAAAATGGCAAGTATGGATATTCAGAGACTAGAAACTTCTCTTCACCTAATTTCTAGGTGAAATTGCACTAGGGAGCAGGAAATGAATCATAGTTACTCTGTTGCAGCCTCAGCTGGAAGAATGCGCTTACAGACCAATGTGGCTGATTGATTCATAAGTGAGTAAAATTTGAAGGCACTCAGCAGTTTTTTTTTTTTCTGATTCCACTGAATTAAAGGAGCGTATAAATTATTAAGAAAATGCAAACTGTGTGTTCTGAAATTGCCTTTAGTGACTAAAATGAGGTCTAAAAAAAGACACTATAGCAAAAAGATAAGAGAATGTTTCATGTCTTCATACGCATTTTATGTTTGCAAAAAACTGATGTAAGCAAGTATTGTTCAGTCATTCCTGCCGCAATCAGTCTGCTGGTAGGACAGCAAGACACTGGTCTGTGTGAGTGAATGTGTAGTCATGCCATTGAGATTTCATGTGGAGATAAGAAGTCTTTTGTTTGCGGTTTAATCTGACCAATCCTGGGCTACCACCCATTTCCCTTCACTCTCACTGCCTCCAGTGCCTTCAATTACATCCCCTCACCTCTCCACTTTGTACACTCAGCGTAGCAGCGGAGTATTAGTTTAAACTACTGTAACCATGGTGAGCAACATGAGTTTGTAGAGGCAGGATCTTCATTAGCAGGTTAAAACACACAATTATTAAATCAAACTATATTTATTTCTCCAGATATCAGGTGCCACATTCAGGGTAATATACTCGTCATAGATGTAAAAATGAAAACAGGAAAAACAGCCTGGTATTTAAAACCAAACTGTGGGCTTTACTTTAAAAAAAAAGTAATGATGATGGTAAGAATTTATATATTTTTTTCCATTTCTCACAATATCCAACAAAAAACAAGGGGGCTAAAAATGCATACTCATGTTTGACCCTCCAGGAATCTCTTTCATGCACACGCACACACAAGAGCTATTATCTTGTCACTGTTAACATGAGATGGGCTGGTTGTCTGGGAGTGATTAGTGGCCGCGAAGGGGCTAAAGGCATGTGTGTGCGCGTATGGTTTCTGTGTGTGTGTGCTGTATTGTGTCTGATAGACATTCTCCCACACTCTTGCCCTGTGGGACATAGGAAAGGCAGGCAGATGGCTGTATTCAGGTCCACCACAGGTCAACATATGGCCCAGAGAGACAATGTTTGTGTGTGTGAGACACAGAATCGCACTCGTACTATGCATGAGTGGAGGAAGTTGAAGGAGTAGGCAGGGAGGAAAAAAGGTAATAGTGGGGGCAGAATAGAAGCTGTGAAAAAGAAGTTGTGAGATAAAGAAGTAATAGGACAATCTGACAGGATGAAAGTGGGCGATCCTGTGAGATCATACATGTTGTTAAATACAGCAACTTGGTCATCTCTAGATTTGTTAGGATGCTCTGTGGAAAATAAGACCGACCTTTTGAGGCAGTGAGACTTAACTCTTTAGTTTGATCTTCGTTTTATATTGTATACTACAATTCATTTTGGAATAAAACATCCAAGTAGATAAAATTAAGAAGAAAAATATGAAAAAGTCATCAGTATTGGTCAAATGTCAAAACTTGGTCAAAACTTTTGAAATTAATCATTACCTCTTGTTGACTAAGTAAACATAACACGACCATTTTTTTTTAGTAGTAGCGCTAGCTAGCACATCAGAAGCAAGTTAGTGGTTGACTTAGCTCCACTGTTTACAAATCAGCTAACTACAAATGTTATTGCTAGCTGAATTAGCTTAATGATTACAATGCTACTGATAGTTAACTATTAGAATAAACATGTTAAAAATGAAATAATTATTTGGCTACAGTGCACTTCAATGATAGCGTCCTAACACATACTAGCAGTCATATCTGCTTTATTTGGACATGTGGATGTTATACAGCTGTACAGATTGATCAGTTTACTTCTTAACATGCATTGTTTTTGACCCCAATTCAGTATTTGATTTTAATTTTATCGGCTACTACCAAATTGTCAGGATTCAACAATTATTTTAAATATTATTTGATGATTTCAGTTTGTTTCTGCTTACAAACTAAAGTGAAGTGAGCTGCTTTTAGGAAACCTAAGCCAGATCAATAGTCTCTGTCAACTTCTCAGACTTCAGCCAGTCTATGTGGACAGTGTTACTGAATTTTAACAAGTCATCAATTTGAGAGACTGAGTGCAGGTTTTACTTGCACACCCCCAACACCTCATTTCTTTCTTCTTGTCCCTGAAGATCCCCCCCCGCCTCCATTCAACGTTCCTCTTTGTGAGTGTATTGGTTACATTGTGATGCAGGGTGGAGCAGGAGGGAGTGGAGCGAAGCCGTGTAGAACAGCACTAAACAGCTGTTGCTGAACTCTCACCATCATCCCTCAATTTCCCTCAGTCTCCAGATTCCTTCACTTCATACTGTTTCTGAGACATTTAGGTAAAAGGTACAAGAAACTTCTCACATCCTCACCCGTTCCTCTCCTCACTATCACACCTTCTTCATCTTTTCCTACACTGCTTCCTCTCTGCCCCCGACTCTCCCGTGCCTCTAATAAACTTTTCTTTTCTACTTTTCATTACCCTCCCTCCTCATTTTCCTCTTGCCCACTCTCAATCTCTCCCTCTCCTCCTCCAGTGACTTTCTACAATTCTGCCCCCTCCTACTCTTTCTCTCTAATCCATCCTTCTGATTTTTTTCCTCTTCTTTCCAAGGAGGATTTGGGCAAAGTGTTTAATGGATTGCAACAAATGGGCAAGAGTGGACTATAGTCAGGTGCTGCACATTTATGCAGATGCCTCACTCAATTTTCTTGACTGTTTTCTTTTTTCACAACATTCTTACAGTTGTATAGAAGTTCCAAAAACCACATTATCTTGCTGTTATCTATGATGCACTATGCAGATCAGCAGGGGTAGAGTGGCAGTCTACTTATAACCAGGCATCTTATTTAACTTTTCTTGAACTCTTAAGCTCATCCAAGTACTCTTGTCTTGAGGGCCTTCATACTGAAGTAAAGACATAACCCAGTTTGAGTGCTAACCCAAAATAGAATATATTAAGGTATTCCAGCAATTTAGTATTGCACTTCCATGAAGTTGGGGGACTTGCAATAGACAGATTTTTAAAAAGAATGATCAAAAATGATGCAACAGAAGCCGAGGTATCCTGACTTTTAGTCCCTATATGGAAGCTCCAAAAACACTGAATCCTACACTTCCCTTTATGCAACCTACGGCAACTTTTATATTAGACCCTTCCACCCTCCTAACTCCATGGCGCCAGTTCGTAATGCTGGGTTTTTCCTCTCTAAACCCAGGCCAAAATAACCCTTATGACATCACCTTTAAAATGCTCCCTCGAGAGCCACAGAAGTCATTTTACAACGGTTTTTGTAGGCCGATTGAAACTGATGAGTACATTCATCATGTGTAAAATTGGTGGAGTGCCTCTTTAAGATGCAATCCAATACATTCTCGCTCTCTCCTCCCACTATTTTATGGCAACCATTTATGCTTCATGGAGGGGTTTGTGAACAAATATAGTTCAGTGGCTACTGTTTCAATGTTAGTGGAAAAGAAAGAGCTTCTAAACAGATGTCGTGTCAGCTCTGTAATCTCTGATTTCAGCTCAAGCATGCATTCTCACACACACACACACACACACACAACTTTGTGAGGACCGTCATTAACATAATGCATTCCCTGGCCCCTTACAGTGCATCCAGAAAGTATTCACAGCGCTTCACTTTTCCCACATTGTTATGTTACAGCCTTATTCCAAAATGGATTAAAGTCATTATTTTCCTCAAAATTCTACAAACAATATCCCATAATGACAAGGTGAAAGAAGTTCGTTTGAAATCTTTGCAAATGTATTAAAAATAAAAAACGGGAAAAAAAAAAAATCACATTTACATAAGTATTCACAGCCTTTGCTCAATACTTTGTTGAAGCACCTTCGGCACCAATTACAGCCTAAAGTCTTTTTGAGTATGATGCTACAAGCTTGGCACACCTATTTTAGGGTAGTTTCTCACATTCCTCTTTGCATGACCTCTCAAGCTCCATCAGGTTGGATGGGGAGTGTCTGTGCACAGCCATTTTCAGATCTCTCCAGAGATGTTCAATCAGGTTGAAGTCTGGGCTCTGGCTGGGCCACTTAAGGACATTCACAGAGTTGTCCAGTAGCCACTCCTTTGTTATCTTGGCTGTGTGCTTAGGGTCATTGTCCTGTTGGAAGATGAACCTTCACCCCTGTCTGAAGTCCAGAGCGCTCTGGAGCAGGTTTTCATCAAGGATGTCTCTGTACATTGCTGCATTCATCTTTCCCTCGATCCTGACTAGCCTCCCTGTTCCTGAAAAACATCCCCACAGCATGATGCTGCCACCACCATGCTTCACTGTAGAGATGGTATTGGCCAGGTGATGAGCGGTGCCTGGTTTCCTCCAGACAAGATGCTTCCCATTCAGGCCAAAGAGTTCAATCTTTGTTTCATCAGACCAGAATTTTGTTTCTCATGGTCTGAGAGTCCTTCAGTTGCCTTTTGGCAAACTCCAGGCGGGCTGTCATGTGCCTTTTACTGAGGAGTGGCTTTCGTCTGGCCCCTCTACCATACAGGCCTGATTGGTGCTGCAGAGATGGTTGTTCTTCTTGAAGGTTCTCTCTCCACAGAGAAATGCTGGAGCTTCGTCAGAGTGACCATCGGGTTCTTGGTCACCTCCCTGACTAAGGCCTTTCTCCCCCGATCGCTCAGTTTGGCCGGGCAGCCAGCTCTAGGAAGAGTCCTGGTGATTCCAAACTTCTTCTATTTACGGATGATGGAGGCCACTGTGCTCATTGGGACCTTCAATACTGCAGAAATTGTAACCTTCCCCTGATCTGTGCCTCGATACAATCCTGTCTCGGAGGTCTACAGACAATTCCTTGGACTTCATGGCTTGGTTTGTGCTCTGACATGCACTGTTAACTGTGGGACCTTATATAAACAGGTGTGTGCCTTTCCAAATCATGTCCAATCAACTGAATTTACCACAGGTGGACTCCAATCAAGTTGTAGAAACATCTCAAGTATGATCAGTGGAATGTACATGTGATTTTTTTCGTTTTTTATTTTTAATAAATTTGCAAAGATTTCAAACGAACTTCTTTCACGTTGTCATTATGGGGTATTGTTTGTAGAATTTTGAGGAAAATAATGACTTTAATCCATTTTGGACTTTAATCCATTTTGGATTAAAGTCCAAAATGTGGAAAAAGTGAAGCGCTGTGAATACTTTCTGGATGCACTGTACCCTAACCTTAACCATCACAACTAAATGCCTAACCTTAACCCTAACGATACCCTAATTCTAACCTAACCCTTAGAGCCAAGTCTTAACCTTCAAACAGCCCTTTGAAGTTGTGAGGACTGGCCAAAATGTCCCCACTTTCCAAAAATGTCCTCACTCTGTAGGTAAAAAATGTTTCAGTCCTCACTATGTAGCAAGTACAAGTACACACACACACACTTACATTCATTTAAAAGAAAAAAATTGCAGTATTTATATAGTTCTCACTTACTTGTATTTGCATTTTTTTAACTGTACAGTCTACATTTTTTCCGCTATTTTATTTTAAGTTATTTTGTAATTATCAGTATATATACACTGTATATTTCTAACTGCAAAGTCACAATTCTTCTATTTATGTACATTTTTTGTTGTTTTTATTTCACACTTGCTTTGGCAAATTAAATGTCTGTTTCCCATGCCAATAATGCTCCTTTGAATTTGAAATAACCCAGTCAGTGCATACTTTATTAACTGATGCTCTACCAAAATATTTTTGCAGGAGTGAAAAACTTGAAAATCAAATTATAAAATGATACAGGGTATCTGCCTGTATATATCTGCAGTGTTTTGTCTAGATTTACTGCACAATTGCCTAAACTTCATTGTCCATATATGTGCATGAGAGGTTGTCCACATCATTGGGCCAGTGAGCATGATTTTGCCCTACACTATTGACTGCTCTGTTACAAATTTCACTCTGATGTTGTCATTCATGATAGTAGCCATTATGTCATTATGTCAAATATTCAATTAAATACTGAGGCTAGGGTTTCTCCTTGTACGGTAAAATACAACTTTCATGTTATGTCTAATATATGCAGTAATGACAGTAAGAACAAATATGGAAGGCAGCGTCCACACAGCAGTTATTCAGGCCCAAGACTGAGCGAGAGACACATTAGGAGCACATTAAATAGATACCGTTACATGTAATGACCTTTATTGTGTAAAACTATTACACTGATGGCAGTGGAATACTGGAACACCGTCAGGGGTACTTTATTACAGCAGAGACAAAAAATAAAAGTCACTGTGGTGCCATACCAAAATGTAACTATAATGAAAATTCAGAGGGTTGATATCTAAAGTGTAAAATATTGTACCAAATCTGATGATGGATTTGACTGAACCTGGGTAAGCTTGTTGCAAACACTAATTTAGAACTCAGATTGACAATGGTTTTCTTGAAAACTGAAGTTACACTTTAGCCTGCTGGGACACAATTTTGATACTGAATATCTCAGATGTGCAGTATACTCACATTCTAAAAATTCTTAATAGCAAGCTCACATGGTGATATTGATATGGATCAACAACATGAAAAAATATTAATAACTTAAGCAGGGATGATGGGAAATGGACCTGCTGTTGCTAGTGCACAGTGAAATGCAGATGAATAATAAAAAAGAGAAAAGGTAAAGTAACACATCCATTTATATGAGAACATTATAACTAAACAGTTCTCTTCAATGTGCCATGAAAAGGTGTGGACAAGTCTTGAATTCTTGGCATAATTTGTCGTGTTACAACATGATCTTAATTCTTTTTTGAAGTCAATATGAAAAAATATTTGATTATTTTTAGAATAAAATAGAATGTGCAAAGGGTGTACACATCTTGTGTTAATATAGATGAATTGTATCAATAACAAATATTTGAAGAATTAATGGAAGAAATTGTGATGACTGACAACATATTTAAAATGTGTAAAATGTTCGCACAAAACATCGTGAGAATAAATACACAAGGGGTGTTTTTCATGGCATTGCACAGGCAAGTTTGTTCAACTATGGGTTCTCCTTCTCCCAGATAAACACTGGGAGTTCATCAAAAAGGTTTAGACTAGAGATTTGAGAGAACAAGGTAGAATAGACAAGGCAACACTGGACATAACTTGCCAAAATGGTAAATTGGTAAAGTATTGACAGCTTAATGTGTCCCTCTAGTGTCACAAAGAAGCAACAGCATCTACCAGAGAGGTGAATTTCTTTATCTCGGTATCACTGTAAAGTATTTTATTGTTCAACAGGCCTTGTTTTTGTGGTGTGCCTATCACAACATTATTATTACATTTAGAGAAAATATTAAGTTGAGAAAATAAAATAAATAAAATAAACAGCACATACTTATGGCCTCACAGTTGTTTTAGGACTCATTTTTGAGGATATTTTTATACAAAGCAAGGTGCCATTAACAAATGTAACCCAGAAATCCCTGTGAAATTATTTCAAAGCTTTACAACATGATTCTATCACTTCGCAGCTTAACGTATGCTAGGAAAATCTAAAAAAAAAAAAAAAAAGTACATTTTGGTACAAAAAATAATAACCTGTAAACCCAGTTTGAGTAGTCAACTCTGAAATGTGATATTACTACAAAGGAACAGAGTGATCACAAATTAGATGTCATTCAAATTTCAATTTTGTAGAAAAGCTAGGCCTAGAAACTCTTATCACACCTAATAACATAACATAATTAAACATGAACTTCTGTATTCTAGATTTGCATTTTGCCTTAAAATGAACTTATATTTAAATGACCATCACCATACATGAAACTCCCAGCTCCTAAAGGCAATCTGCTTCAAGGCAGAGCAAAGCACCAGGAGCTGGTTACAGCTTCTCTGTACAGAGAAACAACTTCTGAATAATTAATTTGACGTGCCAGGTGTAATGATTTTCAAAGGCTCACTTGCTATTATTTGGATGGATGCTAAAAGAGATGGTACGGCAGTTGATAGTCCTGAAATATCATCCAAAATGATGTCTTAGCCTAGATTCTGCCAATTTGTGTCTTTTTCAATTATTTCTTAATAAGCACTCAGTCCTCTCTATTTGGGGACTCAACATTGCAACACATTACAAAGAATATTAGATTACCTTGGGATTTACTATACATTCACATTATTCACAGCCACTGACACTCAATATTTCTTTTCAAAGCTCTGCCAAGTGGGGTCAGGCAAGTCCAGGCTCCACTTATTTTGTGAAAACTAAAGATGAGAACATCATACATGATTTCACTCAAATGAGAAATAATCTCTATCAAAATTAAGATGCAAAAGGAATAAAACAGATTTTGTTCTGTATCAGAGTACCACAGGTAAAAGGTAAGCCCTGGCTAACCACTTTTGTCCTGTCAGGGGTACCTTGCTGTCAGCAGAACCTGGCTAGACCTGTTTGACCCAGTTGTGGAAATCAGGGTGGTTTTTGATTCCCTTTGTGGTTGGACTGCTCAGTGGGAGGACAGGAACTACTATCCTATCTTTAGGATTAATAGAACCCCACAGGGCCCTGTTCATCAGCACCAGGGTAGCAGAGAGGATCAGGTCACAACTTCTGGATCACCACCTGGAACTTACCTGGCAAGACAAAATGAAGGAGAGGTAAACCATTTGTTTGGACCTTAACATTAGGTTAATAGTACTGAGGTTACTATACCTCATGAATCTGACCAACATGTCCTGGTCTAACTAACCACACAACCACTCTGACACCTCACATGAGTAACAACAGTTTGGCTACTACATGTTATGTCACCTCACTCTTTCCCACAATATAGAGAATCATTGGTATTCTCATAGTACTTACAGGATGGCATCACAGAGACCTCAGCTGTCACCACGCTGTCCAGACCTAGGTTAGACAGAGCTCCTCTCACCACGCCACACGAAAAAGCGAGGTACTGAAGGAAAACACGCACACATACAAATTAGCCTTAGCTACAGTGAGATTGATTTTCTTTGGCTGTATACCAAAAAACAAAGCCTTAAGGTCCCACTTTGAGTTGCTAGCCAGGTGACAGCAGTACGAGTATCTCTTTGTGTATACTAACCTTAGGAGCCTGATCCAGGTACTGTTTTCCACTGGAGAGCTGAGTCAACAGAGAAAACTTGTTGTCCTGCAGAACATAAGTACCCTATGGCAGAGAATAAAAGCATGTACAGTAACAACCAAAAATAACAAATTTTAACACTGAATATGATTTTGCATACTTCATCATTTCTTCATTTACCACCAAGGTGTCCTATAATTTAAAGTGGATTTAATTCATCTATGACCTTAACTGAGTTTTATTGAAGCTCAAGATACTCCAAGCTCTTCCTTGCCATAATGATCTGTGATAAACAGGAATCTATCACAAACAAAGTCACATTTTCACAAAAGAGACCCAAATTCCTGTTGGTAGAAAGATCTGAAACTGATCTTGTGAGGCCAAAATTCACACACAACCAAAAGCGTGGTGTGCCTTCGATTTTTCATTGCATTCCACATATTGTTACGCTACACTTTTATTTTACCTGATGGTTTGTTCTGAGGTTGTCAACCTGCCTCCTGAACACCTTTGTCCAGAAGTCTTTACAGATGAACTTCATTACATCCAGCTCATCCTTGAAGCTGGGAGAGTCCCGGGTCAACCTAGACAGAGAAAACATCGACATGGACACTTAACATAAGCGAAGGATGCATGTCACACAGCATTTACTGTTGCACATACAGTATGTGAGTGCTCGTCTACCTCTCAATGAGTCCTTGTCCCACCCTGAAGCCCATGCTTTCGAGGACAGAAACACAGGCAGCTCTGTCCTGAAGAGAAGAAGTTCAAGCGGTTGATTTGCTGGTTGGACAAGAACTAGCTTTGTATAGGTATGTTGTACTGTATGTGTGTTAGCATAGTGCTATCATGATTAACACTAGATGGTGATAGTGTTTTGCGAGGTGCATCAAGACCGCAGTGTAACTCATGCATAAGGTTCTTCTGTACATTATGTGTCAGTTGATTGATCCTGTATTGAACACACCTTATTGTCCATCTCCCCTTTACTGGATTGCTGCTCCTTGTAAACATGTGACACGATCTCCATATGGAGAAAGTCAAACAGAGCCTCGTCTGCCATTCCTGACAAACACACAAAAGTCATTACACAGCCCAACATAACGCTAAACTGTTTCAACTGTTACCTAGTTAACTGTGCTTCAAAAGAAAACATCAACAGTAACATTAAATGTGAAAACTATAGACTGTATAGTGAAAACCCTTTAACTACATCAACTTAGCGTTAGCTTAATAGTTAGCACCAGATAGCTAGCTACTGATGTTTGCTAGCAACATTGACCAGGCCATGATAGCGTTTTTTCTCGGCATATGAGAGAAAATAAGGACAAAGCAATGCATGTATGTATGAATCACATCGCTTACAGTTAATCTAAATAAGTTCATCAGACTGAATAGTTAAATCTACTGTACCTGTCAAATAACTGTAGGCTACACGGAGTAAACACAAGCCTGCTTCCTGGGGTTGCACTCGATATTAATGCCAGGGTACTCCTCTGGTTCAAGTAGGCGGAGTTAGCCGAAAAATAACGTGAAAATCACCTGGTAGCGGCGGATTACATGCTCCACAACAACCATAAGCATGCAAAGAAATCATACATCCAGTAATAAAACATATTGTTCTCAAGAGATGGGCGCCGATAAACCTCAAACCATAGAGCCTGCCTGAAACCCATTAAAAACGTACGTTAAATGTCGGCGCACGTCGGTTCTAACTACAAACAAATGGAATCAAAATTATATGGAGCTGGCATGTCTTCCAATCGCGTTATGAAACGTCACTTGCCACGTGATATCATAGCTCAGATCGGATTGGGTCTTGCAAAACAAGCCACTTCCTTACTGCTCATGTGATCTGTGTTTTTGCCGTCAAAGAGAAGGTTTGACAGTTTGGGAATTTTTAGACTGTATATTTTAACGTTGAGCTTTTAACATTATATTATAGATTCTTGCGGAGTTAACTACTGAGAGCAAAGTAAGGCAAATCAGTAGCTACATTAACAATCTCTACTTTGTTTTAATGTAGCTAACGAGGTTTCGTTGTGTGTGCTTGTGTGTGTGTGTAGTCATGTCCAGCAGGTACCGGATAGTGGTGCAGGGCGAGGCCTCTGAGACTGACTCTGACGATGAGGTCTACATCACCTCCATGCCTGCTCCCCAAACTGCCACAGTCGGAGCCAAGGTTGTCTTGCATGTGTGTATGTGTATGTGCATGTATGTGCATGTATGTGTGTGTGTGTGTGTGTGTGTTTGAGAGTGATAGAGAGAGAAAAGTGTGTGTTCATAAGCATCAACCAATGTCTCCACCCCTCCTGTCATGACTCTACAATGTGCTTTGTCTGTGATCTTGGATGCTGTCAGGTTCCTGGGGAGGCGTCTGAAACAGACAGTGAGGGTGAGGAGGAGCAGGCGGACCAAGCCTCTTCACTGAGCCTGGAGAGCGCCCAGATACTCAGGAGAGACCTGCCTCCTCTTATTGTAGTTAAAGACCATCCTGATATACAGTCGATAGTGGAAGACAAGCCAAGCCCCCCACACAGGCCACATGGTGAGGAATGCTGCTCATAATTAGAATAATAAATAGTTCACTGATCATGCTTATTGAGTGACAGAGTACTCGCATCTCTAAGGTCCATTTACTAGCTTTTTAAAATTAGCTTTCAATTGCATCTCATGATCTTCATCAGCGAGTGAATCATCTGGCTGTATTAATTAAAGCATGTACGAATGGAAACTGATGCATTTGAGATGTGGTTGAACGGTCTGCAAAAGCTAGTAAGTGGAACTTTGAGTTTAGAGTATCTTGTCACAAAGGTCAAAAATGAGCCTTCATGGTCAAACTGTACTTATCATCTTAAAATATAGCAAGTGATCAAAAATATAGGTAGCCCTACTTAAGATCATATATTGTGGTGTGGTAGTTGTAGTTGCATTGATGAATGATCATTTTTGGTTTATTCTCAGGCATTTGTTTTTTTACATTTCATCAATATTTAATTATGTACGGCTTCGATCCAACTGATAAGTGAACAATGAAATGGAGTAAAACCAGTTCCCAGTTATTTCAGTATGTAATTCTGTTTCCAGGTGACACCCTTTTACAACAGAAGCTGCAGGAGTCTAACAGCCGGCTATATTCTGACGTGGTACAGACAGTACGGCAGGTTTATGGCAGTGCCAGCAGAGAGGTATGCAGATGTGTTTGACTCAGGACACTATTATCAAATATATAAATTAGACATACAAAGGTCTCCCAAAATGCCCTTTATACCACACCATTACTACAGCGGCCACTGCACCTTTTCTCCAGTGTTGCTGAACTGAATACGAATGTGTGAGCACCAAACATATTGCTCTATACAAGAGAAGTAATCAGAATAATGCTGCATAGTACAGAAAAAGATACTGTAATGCAAACTTTTAGCTTCTAGGATGGCTATGACAAAGTAAACATATGATACAATGTCAGAGGAAGTTAGAATGGATAGAAATCACATGCCAGTCATGAAGCGTTACATGTAATGTGGCAATACCTTTGTCACTTGTAAATCAGCAGGTTTCTGAGTGTTGTGAATTGAAAGTCATTTCCTTGACATTAACAACAATCCTGTGATAAGCATCTTTCATTTCAGTAGCTTTGTGGCTGCAGTTGTTTTGACTCTGGTTGTTTTTGTGTGAAGGTGCACAGTGCAACAGCTCAGCTGAATAATTCGCAGAGCGCCATCATCAATGCCTCCCACAGCATCAGATTAATCCTGGAGGACCTGAAGGCTGTGTCCGAGAAGATTGACATCATCACCAGCTGTCAAATACTGCCTGATATTAACATCAATAATCCAAATAATTATACTGCTCCTGTACCTTAAAGAAACAAACCAATATATAGTTTTATTATATTCAAATCATAATGATGTTTTAACATCTTTATGGGTATATTTTCAATGAATATGAAAGAGAGTGGGATTCACCCTGGAAAAAATAGCATGTTGGCCTTACTTCAGTGTTTACAAACAATGCCTTTGCTTATGAACAAATACATCTCATTTTTTGAGATACACTTTATATAGCAATATATTGACAATATCCATTTTTTCCTGCAGTTCTTTGTAAATATTAATGTAATTCAACATAATCCCTTAAACCACTGTACACTGATTTTTATAAGGCATATCCTTGTCTCTCTTTGCTGTTTTCTGGTCCTCTGTGATAGGTCAAGCAGGCAGACTTGTTTCTCATGCTATAATTCAAACTTTTGTTTCTTTTTTCCTGTCTGTTAAAATTGTAAAATAAATGTAACTCAACAATATAAATTGCTTTTGTTGGCAGCCTGAATGTTGTAACATGTTTCCGCTGGTGTCAGAAAACACTGTGTCTCCAAAGATGTAAGTCTTAGAAGCAAGTGACCATGGCTGCTGCCCTAATGGTTAATTGACATGGCTTTCAATTAAAGTAAAGGTGGAGATAATTAAACAATTTTGAAATGTATTGGTTATAAACTTGAAATGTATTGGTTATAAATATAGATTTATTTTAAAAAACAGTAATAAAAAAAAACAACTGCATACAGTATGGAAAAAAAATGCATACAGTATGGAAAAAAAATTGTCTGTGATTGTATAGATTTCACAACTTCCAATAAATGATTTTGCAGTGTAAACTTACAGAATCTGTAAATAAAACAAACAGTAATATTGCAGACACAATTTGCAAAAATACATCATGTTCAAAGTTGTTAACTCACAGAAAATCAACAAAACATACAGACTCATAGAAAGGGACTTTAGCTTTGAGGTGACCTAATCACAGTCACACAACTCCAAAAGTCAGTCGTATCAGACTGAATACCAGTAACTTATCCTCAACACTAATGATATCAGAGATTGCTACTGATACGATACGCCTGTCTTGTTTGTTTTGTTGTTATGTGATTATGTAATATTATGTTCAAAGCGCCGTGTCCCTTCCTTCTGGTTGTCCTTCCACCCATCTATCAATTAGACATCTGTTCATCCCATCCAACAGTCAACAGCTTCTCTATAAATCTATCCATACAGTCTGTATGCGTGTGTGTATGTATGTATGTATGTATGTGTAGGCATGTCAGATAGGTGTGTAGATATACACTAACACCACTACCAGCAGGTTGAGAATTGTGCCCACAATACCCACAATGCCCAACATGTAGTCGGGGTCCACCTTGCAGCTGGCCGATTCACGTAGCTCGCTGACAGTATCGGCCACCTGAAAGAGACAGAGAGAGATGCACAGTGTGTGGCCAGTGTGCATAATTTACATGCACTCAACACTCAGGAATTATTAGATTATCTTTTAGTGTCCTGACATGTTTCAGCCACCTGATGGTGCCATTGATGCAGACATGACAACACTCATAAAAGACAACACAAAACTTTTCTGTTCTCTTCTGGTGCGTTATTATATCCCGTCATTTGCAGTCAAGTACATATCTGCACATTTTTTTTATGTCCCAGATAATTATGTGTAATATATGTAGCGGTGGAAGAAGTACTCAGATCTTTTACTTAAGTAAAAGTAGCAATACCACAGTGTAGAAATATTCTGCAAAGTCATGCATTCAAACTTATATTTAAGTAAAAGTACAAAAGTATTAGCATCAAAATATACTAAATATATATATATAATATGTACTAAATATACTAATTACCAAAAGTAAAAGTACTCATTATGCAAAATGGCCCATTTCAGAAAAATAAATATTGAATTATAATTATTGATGCATTGATGTTGCAGCTGGTAAAGGTGGGGCTAATTTTGATTACATTATATACTGGCTTGTGAATTTCAACCCCGAGGGGTCATTATCTTAACCTGTAATAATGCATCATAATTTATTTGTTGATTATATTTTATATTAATAATCTGAATCTGCATAGTAACTACAGCTATCATTTAAATGTTGTGGAGTAAAAAGTACAATATTTGCATCTGAATTGTAGTGAAGTATAAAGTAGTAGAAAATGAAAATACTCAAGTAAAGTACAAGTGCCTTAAAATTGTACTTAGGTGCAGTATTTGAGTAAATGTACTTAGTTACTTTCCTCCACTAGTCTAATAATTCTAGTCTTATTCTAAACAGAATAAGTTCATTTATAGACACATGATATTGTATTCTATTCCTTTCTGTCTAATATAGCGGTATAGTGACAATATAGTGATGAAAAGTATACCAACCACCATCTATTTTGGTAGGAAATTAAAGAAAAGAGTGATGTTTCGTCTGATGAGCTTAAGAAGTTTTTTTGTCTGAAATTTACCTCTCTGCTGTTTCTCTTTCCTCGGTCATTCCTCGGTTCCGTCGGTGTGGGGGGCTCCATTTCTCACCCCTCAAATTCACTCGGAGCGCAGTAAAAACTGCTTCAACCAAAATCCTGTCCAGTCCCAAAACAAATATCTCTAAATATTAAAAGGGATGATGACGGGCAGGGCTTTGTGCACCACTGGTAGCACTTGGAGTTAACGTCTTCTTTATCCTCTTTTCCCGGGGCTCCAGAGGTCTGTAATAAATGAGAGAATAGAGGGATGCTGTTTTGTTTCCATATGGCACTAATGGCGAAGACTGTCACACAAGGCCAAGAAGCTGCTCAGCTGCCAAGACACTGTTTCTGTGTCAGGTCATATATAGCTGGTTTGCAGCTGCCTTTGTGTGTGTGTATTTGTATGTGTGTGTCCAGTGGGTAATGTTACAGAGGGACTGAAGAGGCCTCAAATACTGTGTGGTGACATCACTAGTGCCCTCTTACTTGTGTGTGTGTGTGAGTTTATTCTGATTATTGCTGTGTCTTTACCTGTGATGGATACGATTTGTATCTGAAGGTGTGCGTGTGTGTGGAGACAGTTTGAAAGACCTTTATGGAGATAAAGAAACTTCCAGTAGATACATTTGATTGTACTTAAAACCATTAGCCAGTTTCCTTTAGGGAATAAGCTAAAAAAGAACAGACATACACACACACACAGTGCAGTGCAGATTCATGTCCTTCATACTTAAAGCAGACAGAAGAGCAGAAGAGTGTTTGCCATAGGAGAACCTTGATTAGTAGAAAATCCATTGAGGCGTCATTACAGGCGAAGCTGAGGGGTGAGGTGTCAGGCCATACTGCTAGTGTAGTCCATGTAAATGATCATTTGACTTAATTAGCCTGTAAAACATTTAGAAAACATCAGCTTTAGGTTTAAGAAAAAAATGTTCAATCACAATTGCAATTGTTAATTAAGGTTAAAGTATAAGTTCATACTCTTGGTCAACATTTGCGAGTGCACAAGTTAGATTCATCTCCTTTCCACGTGTTGTAAAGGGCATCTACCAAATGATAATGATGACAAATCTGTGAGGGTGGTCCTGGTCACACAGTAGCTAAGACCCCAAATAAGAAAAGTACGTTGAGTTGCCAGTTTATTAGGTACACCTAGCCGAAACTAATGCAGTCTAATACAACAGTCCTGCAATAAATCCTCCCGTCATGAAGGTTTTAGTGTTCAGTTTTTCTTGAAAGTGTTTTAGAGAGGTGTTGATTCAACTGTATGATCATTTTGGAGAATGCAATTTTTATTATGCAGAGAGGTGTTATTTAGCCTACCCTCATTGATATAAATGGAGTGGACAAAATAATAGAAACACCTGCCAATATAACACAATACAGTTCAACAGCACCACAAATCTTCATCGTCATCAAAGCTTATCCTCCCTCTTTCTGTAATGTTTTCAAACCTTGACTAAAATGTTCAAAATCATTGGAATAATAACTGTATGTGTGTGTTCAGGGATCACCCTGGTCTTTGCCCTTCTTCTCTTACTGATCGACATAAGAAAAGTAGAGATGAGTTTAATGAGACCCCAGAGACGTGAGAATCTGCAACCTTCATTTGAGGAACCAGCTTTTCAGTCCCAGCTGTGCTGACTGAGCTTCAGGCTTTGAGGGCTGCATGATTGATAAGTAATTTGGAATGAGGGCAAAGACTGAAAACACCATTAGGACTGAAACATCATCACATGTTATTAATGACGAAGAAACACAACACCATTCTGATGATGATGATTGTCACATCTTTCCTATCACTGCTTATTATAAAGAAATTATGCAAAAATAACATTAGAAAATGGAAACATGCAGGCGTATAATATGGTTTTCTATTTCCTCACGGAAAATAATGGTTCTTGTGTATTTGTCAATGGCTGAGGGAAAACATACTGATCGATAAATAGCAATATGAACATACTGTATTTGTATTGATTTCATGTCAATGCAAAGTAGCCAACCCATCATTTTTTTCTTGCAAAGACAAACATATAAGCAATATAATGTTCATGTTTGTGACTGGATCTCTGTTTTTTAATAGTAGTTTTAGAGCTGAATTTTACAAATCTAATTGCAAATCTTGCAATGCAAAAATTGCATTTTAACTATCAATTACTGTTTTTACTGTCAAATACTCAGAAACTTACATTTACACACACATATTATATAATATATGATACATTATTCTACAGTTCTACAGTCTATACATGTGTATAGGCACATTACTGCTGAAAATATAGCTAAATATCAACAACAAGATATTGTCTTTATGAGTCTTTATGTCTTCCTTGAAAAGTATGATATTAAAGATCAACAAATCAGTCAACAATAATGTTACTTTGTTTCCTGTTTACTGTGTCCTTATAATGTTAGTGGTTGAGGTAATGCTGGTAAACTAAACTGACATGTTGTTGAGACTAGTTTTCTGATGTCTCTCAGTGGGAATGTGATTCAGTTGGAAAGTGAAATGTAATGTAAATGACTTAGATCTTTCTGGACACACTGTAGCTTGTGCATTAAACAGAGACCTGGCTGCATCTGAAGTAGCTTAGGAACGATAAACATGAGCATAAAACTATGTGACTCAGTGGGTATTTTCCTTCAAGGCTGGATGAACTTCTGAGGGAATTGTCACACTCAACAGGCAAGTAGGACATTATATTACTGTTTACATAAAACATCTTTCCTTGTTCCAATGACAGTGGCTTGAGGCTCAGAGCCAGCTAGGGATGGGGTTCATGCTTGAGCTGGCAAACTAACTAACGACTAAAATAGGAATGCAGCAAACAATGGACCAAGGCACTGAGGAAAGATCATAAATGTTTGTGGTACAGAGAGTGCAGAGAGTAAGGGAGAACAGGATGAGAGGAAAGACACACTAGATTATTAAATCATTCTAGATTATACATTTGAGCTGTAGTCAGCTCTATGCAGGAGACTATAGGCTGGTGTGTATTACTCTGTTTGTGTGTATGTATGTGTGTGTGCAGAGGGCAGCCACATTAGCCAGGTCAGTGGCTCTCTCATGGGGCGCCTGAGGACACACTGTTAGTTTATCTGGCTGGCTGAACAAGGCTGCACACATCAGCACAGGTCTGCCAAAGCAACTATACTACTTAAAAAGAGTCCTGCTCTGCTCTGTGGGTGATAACCTTGTTTTCATACTGCTAGTGCGTTCAAGACAACACAGAATTAGGACGCATCCCACTGACAAGCCAGAAGGATAAACAAGAGGAATCTGGCTGATAAAAAGTGAAAGTGCGAATACACAACTAGACTCGATTATAGCCTTAACTTAGTTATTCCAACTCATTTCAGAGATCCTCCCTAAATATGAAAACCGAAGCTTAGAATGGCCACTCAGCTTGATCATCTTGTCATCTATAAATCTACACATTATATGTAATCCATGATAAACGTGTAAGAGTAGATACTAACGTGCAGATAAAGGTATGTGCATCTAAATTATGATGCAAACCCCATATTTGCTGGTAATTTAAAATTAAGTGGACAAAAACAATATGCAAAACAAACCAGCTAGTGGACAAATCAGACTCATGTTTTACATTTACACTTATTTTGACATGTGGACATAAGAGAAGCTTCAGATGCTTTTCCAAGTCAGATTTTGTTTGAATTGTAATCCTGTTGTCCAGAACACATCCCTGGGTGGTCAGGATTACAACTAACTACAACAGATCTGGGAGGAAGTAGGACTCAAAACAGGCATGAGAGATGTAAATGTCATACTTTGTTGATTTCTATCCCCGAGCATTTGAAAAGTGTTGCAGTTTTTTCCGATCTTTTAGCTCAATTTTCTTGAAAATTCCCAGTGTCAGAGACCCACCTTCCATTTGCAAAACATTTATTCTGTAGTTTTATTCTGTAGTGGGCTGTATATATAGGAGTAAGATTTTGCCATCTACATAAAAAACAGTGAAATTCTTTGAAAGTGGTGTTTTTCATTTTTTATTGGCATTACAATAACTATACATTATATATATAAACATTACGTGAAAGTACACCAGATCTCACAGCACTTGTTCAATGGTAACTCTCAAGGATTGTAACAAACCGTTTCTTTTTCAGCTTCATCAGAAACTGACATAATGTTCTTGCACAATTCCAGAGGATGCAGTTTATTTCCTTTGACAAAATAACTTCATCACTTGCTGATGGAAGCAAACATTATCGGTGGGGTAGTCATTCAGAACATCTCCCATTTCAAATCTACAGTTTGTTTGATTGGTACTGTGGCAGCTACTGTCCTGGAATGTTAGTCTGTAAATCAGCATGTCACGCAAAAGGATAAAGGATCCTTTCTCAGGCCTTCTTACATCTGGCAGTTGCCTGAATCATTGGTCTTGCCTGCTCAGGAAATCATTTGCAGTAAAAAGTAAAGTGGAATGTGAAACAAACAAAGAAGGACCTTTTCTCAACCTTTCCCTCCATGCTGCAGCTAATGCAGAAAATACTGTAAAACTGGAATCTTTTATGCCTAAATTTGTACAGAACTGGGCAGTAACAACTCAGCCTTCCCATGCACATCAGTGTTTTTCTAACTCAATATTCTTCAGCTTTGTTGCTCTGAAATAAAAAATGTAAATATCTCAGGGATCTTGTCCACATTATTTTCTCTTGTCTAGTCTCAGATAGTCTGTGTCCAGTGTGCCCTCTCAGGCTAAAAATCAATTCATCTGACGCATCATGAAGAGACTCCGTCTTTGGCTAAACATAACAGTCGCTGGCTGGCTCAGACTCAGACTGAACATTTGCCTGTCTTGGAACATTGTTTTCTTGTTTTCAGTGTTTTGTGTTAACAATCCATGCCTGGGGCAGTGGTTAGGAGTCCCAGGTATACTCTGATGCACCTGTTTTTCCTCTGGCATTGAAGACTATTTCCATGACATAATGTGTGTGCACACCATATCTACCTTGTAAAATGATTTTTAAAAAATACCATAAAAAGGCATCAAATAAATCTTAAACAGTCTAAAACTCTGTATTTTGAGACAATTGAGTTGCATTCTTAAAAATGCCATGCTCTCTGTGTGTGTGTGTGTGTGTGTGTACATTGAGGAGGTGGCTGAATGTCTGTTGGGACAGCAGATGGACAGAACTCGCCCTCTAGGCTCTCTCCTCACATTGGCCTGCTTGGCAGTGAGTCTGTCATGTTAAAACTGGTCTCAACCGAAAACTTGAACTGCATGCAGAATACACAATAACATGTATACCAAGGTCTGTAGCCATGGAGTTAGGCTTAATATACTACCTAACCATTGTTACAGAGTTTTTAATATATATTAACAATTTTTTTGGCATGAAAATTGTCAAGTTAAAAAGATTAAATATTGGTATAAAAGAAATGACTTTCAGTTGTTTCAGTCTAAAAATATTAGTTTTACCACTGGCCTTTGAAAAGCCACAATAGTAAAATTGGTACCACTTTCAAGTAAGGCACCCTTTAAAAAGGGTTTATAAGTAGTAACCAGTTGCTTTAGCAATGGTTAATAAATAATTTACTAATGCTTTATAGGAGTATATCAATATATATATATATATATATATATATATATATATATATATATATATATATATATATATATATATATATATATCAATTAGAAACCTTATTTATGAACTTTATCTTCTGCTTATTCTTTCTATTTGGTGATAATACACATATAAATGCTCATGGGTTTCTACTTTTCTAATAAGCCATATAGCATTAGTAAATGATGGTAAATGGTTTATTAACCATTAATAAAGACATTAGTTACAACTTAAATATCCTTTATAAAAGTGGATAAACACCAGCCAAAAGTTGTTCTTTTTAATGGTGTCTAACTGATCTATAAAGCATTAGTAAAGTATTTGTAAATCATAAATATAGCCATTAGTTACAGCTTATAAACACTTTATAAAGGGGGCTTTATTAAAAAGTGGTACCTTAAATCCTTTAGTATCTAAGTGAACCTGAGCTAAACACTGAATGCTTGTTCATTTAGATTGTTTGCCAACATCAAGTGACCTTTGTGCAGGCAGCACAACGTGAACCAATAATATCTCCAGTACTTTCAGGCATTTCAAAGTATATTCAAATGTGTTTCTGCACAGCTGTGGCTTTGGTGCACACTTAAAAACGGATTGAGCTCGACAAACTCCACTGTACTGTTATAAGATGTGACAAGAAGTAAATGTGCTAGTCACATCGGTCTCAGCATGCTGACAGTCAAATCTCCTGATGTGTGCTGAAAGATTGTGTAAAATTCTCATGAAAGGAGATGCTAGTAGGTAGTGTGTGTGTGGACTTGTATATCTTTGTGAGGACCAAATTGAGTTTTAGATAATGAGAATGTTTTGGGGATATTTTGGCTGGTTCTCACTTCTGTGGCTGTTTGAGGTGTTGGTTTTAGGATTAAAGAAAAATAATGGTTTATTATGATCTGGATTTTATTTTCGTAGCTGAACTACTCTGAACTAATTGCTGAGATCGCAATGCAACGCTAAAAGTAGGAGGAGGAAGCAGTAGCAGTCAGATGATCATACAGGTCGTTAACAAGCCATTGTGTTTGCCAGATTAGTTACCACTATTTGAAGGTAAAATAGTGTGTGCACCGCTAATGTTGCTAATAGTCCCTCATTGCACAGGAAAACCTTGAGTATGCATAACTACAGCAAATATGGCAGGTGATGGATATTTACAACAAACAGTTTGGGTATTAATGTTGACAGTTTGCCTTTACTTTTTATTTTTAATTAACCCAGTGTATTTCGCTTTGTTGGATATATTTTTATTAATACTGCCGTGTCCCCAGATCTCAGCATTTACTTTGTTGAGTACAATGTTCACATAATGGATAGAATTGATGGCCTAAGCTACAAAAATAAAACCTAAGTTGTGATAAGCCTTAGTTTTCCTTTAAGATGTCCAAGTTAAGGTTACATAAAGTTTTGATATTAAGCACACTGTGTTTAAGGTTAGGGATATGGGCTAATGCAATTTGTCAATAAGGGTCCTCAAGTAAGGAAGTACAAATCTTTGTGAGTGTGTTGCGCCAGTCAGAAGGTGAGAAAGAGTCCTAAAGCGTGTTAAGTACGCATTACAGGTAATTTACATATATGTACCCTTTTGATTCGTCCGCTTTGCTGTTTTTGAACTCAACAAAGCAGCTAATAATTCTTAGTAAAATCATTCCTGCAGGCAAATTGCGGTCACTTGTTTACCCAGCGTTCTGTAGAAATGGCCATGGAAATACTTATCTGAACCTTCTACACTTTATAAAAATAGACTATGACCACCAGAACTATAGATATTTGTTGAGTTTCATCCCAGACATTTTCCAATGTAGTGATTGTGACTTTCGGATTTGCTTGCAAACTTATCCAAACAAAACACTCAATGATACTAAAACTAAGAGCATACATACACAATGTAACAAGGAATCTTATATGCAAAATCTCAATACGTATTCTCACAAGCCAACATGTAAAATTGTGGTAGGTTAAGTGAGCAGTCAGAGTTTCTGGGGTCCCCTGCGTTGTGTCTTCCCCCCTGAACATCTGACTGATGGTACATGAAAGGAAGTCTGTTTCGGCTCACAGGTGTATGCGTGTGTGCGCATATATATATATATATATATATATATATATATATATATATATATATATATATATATATATATATATATATATATATATATATATATATATATATAAAAGTATTGTGCTATGTGAAATGACAGCAGAGACTCATGTGGGTCCTCTCAGTACTATGTCTTCTCTGGCGTTAGCTTGTTGGTGGAGAAGAGAATGATGAGGATGAAGTGTAGATTCAGGCCAGTCCGCTCTGCTCGCTTGTCAACTGCATTTAGGTTTGCTCCTCCATTAGAGGCACAGTGCTTAAACCTAAAATCATGTCCATAGTGACATGCAGCTCCAGTGGAAATGTTGTAACCCAATCCCAGGGAGTTTTTCGTGCCTTCATGAGTTTCGAGACAGATGGTGAGGCCTTGTACAGAGGTTTTATGTCCTCTTTTTTCATGCAATCCACACTGGTTCAACCTGATTCTTTTATTACTGTTGCATTCCTTTGTGTTGCGCTGCGGAAGAACGCTGTCTTGATTTGTGTGACATTGTCTCAGTTCCACGCTTGGTCTGCTCTGATGCTGCTCCGTGCCTGGCTTACAGATCCAGTCACAGAAACATGACACCAGAAAATAGACCATTGTTCTGTTGTACTGACCTTCCACAGAGGGGTCTTTGATGGTGTGCAGAGCTGCTGCACAGACTGAAACATCAACACCATCTAATCCTTCCATGCCTGGGTGTTTTCAACATCAGTAAGCATGTAGAACAAACATAATTACTGTAAAAATAGCAATCTTTACATCAGGTCTTTTGGTCAAAGCTTAATAAAGATTATACTAATATAAGCTTAAGTAAACATCTCACCATGCACATATGTGAAAGAGCACTGTATCTACAAAAACACTAACTGTAGGACACAGATTTATTTAAAAAAAAGGTACATTTTGTATTTTTATTATAAATTAGTCAGTGAACACATATAACTGCCTCTAAATTCTCTCATCACCTTCTGTTCACCATGTTCCCACTATTATTAGAGTATCACTCTATTATTAGGCACAGAAACCTGCCTAGAATATCATATAATCCACAAATTAGCTATGAACCAGTGCCTTGGTACAATATATACAGGTGTGGTTGAAGAACACAATACGATCACTGGCACACCTGGTTGTTTTAGGTATAGGTGCTGTTAAGGTGTGGCAAATGATCTCATAACTGATACTGTGTTCAGGTACATATATCAGGTGGAGGTGTATATGTAGACAAAGACAAGCAGCAGGAGGTTGAGCATGATGCCGATGACTCCTAGCACAGCCAGGAATCTCTCCTCTGGTGTGCTCAGGTACGGACACGTTAGGTCCATGTAAACCTTTTTCTGTGAGTCTACTAACTACAGAAGCTGATATTTAGTAATGTGTGTGAGTGATTTTCTGTATATCTGTATCAATGTTCTATTCAAGTAGATTAAAGGGTGTTCAGGAGTAGATAGGCCTAATGGTTCCTTCATTGACAATTCACTTGGCAATTTTAGTCCTTGTTAATAGTTTTAGTAGTGTACCACTAGTGTGCCAGTGATAATACCTTAAACCTCACAAAGGAGCTTGATTGTTGAAAGACAGAAACCACACACTTTTACATGTCATGTGACAAAGTGGAAGATGCAGCGCAGTCTAATATGACCACCATCAGATCAAAGACACTTAAGAGCTCAACTCCTGCTGTCTAAGCAGTCACAGAAATGCTATGCCCCAGTCAAGGATCAATATGAATCACGCTGTCAGCAGTCACTTGAAATGTGATTATGTGAAAATGTCTTGAAAAATGGGAAGATACAGTTTAAAAGTATAGGGAAGTCCACCTGTAGCTCCTTCTCAATGATTGGCAGCAGTTTTTAGTTAACAAAGCAAAGCTGTCTTGAGGGATAAGCAGTGATGCAGGTGCAGATAAATATGGCAACTATCCAGCCGGACACACTGCCAATGATCCTCACATCATACTGCTCACTCTGAATAATCAAACCTCTAAGTGTATGAATACTTAAAGAGGAGGGCGGCAGTGTGGAGAAAAGTTGGGGACAGCGCCAACGTCCCTTGTTCAAGTCTTGCAGGAAACCTTAGGTGACAGAGGTGTAGATGTAGACAAATATGACCACTAAAAGATTGAGGATGGTCCCGATGATGCCGAGCACGGCTAAAATTCGCTCCTCGCGGTCATTCGTGGAGTCTTCCTCTCTTGCGTGAGCGCTGCAGACATAGCGGCTGCCGGGGACCATGGTTACCATCACAGAACCCCACCCCCACAGGGCGCGACGCCTGTATATGGAGACAGTGGTGGGGGCAGAGGTGAAGGGGAGTTGAAATTAAAGAGAGGAGAGAGTCAAACGGAAATAGAAGGGAGAAGAGAAAAAAACAGGTTAATTATTTCTGACAGAGTAGCTGAAAATTGTCCCTTTCTTTCCCAAAACATGCACACACACACACACACACACACACACACACACACACACACACACACACACACACACACACACACACACACATCTTTTTAGTTACAAACGTTTTCCTGCATGTATTATGTATGTAAGAACTGTAAAAAGTCAGTGGAGAAAGAAATATGATTTTGACTTATTCCAAAACATTTCTTTTTCTGTTTTCCTCATTCTTGTAAAACTTTTTGTCCTCTTTTCCCCCCTTCTTTGCATACATCTTGTTTTCTTCACTCTTTTCCTCCAACCTACTTCTCCTACCGCTCACCTCTTTTCACTACCTGTTCCTTCTCATCCTTCATCTTTTCTCACCTCTTTCGCATCCCATTGACTGCAAGACAAGTCCAACTCAACAAGACAACATTCAACACAATGCCAACACCCTGTGTTATCAAGGAATTGCTCATGTACCGTGTGCAGACTTTCTTCACATTCACCTTCCTTCTTCAGTCACCTCTTCTCCTCCTCTAATATTTCTCCCACCATCCTCTTATGTAATACTTTGTTATTCTCCTCCTCAATTTCCCCTTCTTTTCTCCTTCCTTTTCTTCTAATTATAACTCTGATAAAATCTTTTTTTTGATCAATTGATATCATATGAACATCAGTACACTTAATGAAGTAATTTGGCACAATATTTCACAAAATGAAAGCTGGTGTTAAAATTCCTTATAGTCCTTAGTTCCCCTTCTTTCTGTTCATCTTTTTGTTTCCTCTCCTCTGTCACTAAGCATTAGTGCTGATGTGGGATCAGTGGTGTCTGTTAAAAATGAATGAGGTCGGATGCTGATGAGGTAATTATCTGCAGTCCTCTGAGACAGTTTGGGAGCACAGAGAGAAAGGGAGATTAGGATGAGGACAGTGCAAGTGTGTGTATGTATATCTGTGTGTGTGTGTGCTAAAATGAGAATGGATCCTGGGCTTAAGGATATGAGATTTCCACTACACTGAACTTTCCACAATTAGGTCCACTGGTCAGTTACCTCAGCTAATTGTGTCAATAATTCCCATCCCTACAATAAAAGCACAGATAGATCATTGAAAATACATAGTTTTATAATGTTGTTATGGACAATCTCAACCTCTCCCTGATCACAACTTACTGAAATCAAAGACTTTGGATAACTCTGCTGTGCACATACTGTAGACGTAAACACAAAAAAGATGAATTCTGAAAAGTTTCTCTTCTCCTGCCTCTTCTTTTTTTATTTTTGCTTTACTCTACTTTCCACTTGTTGTTTCATATTTTCCTTTTGTTGGTGCGCTGGGTAAACATTTCAACATCCAGCAGCTGTTCTGGCAGCCCGGGTGTGTGTGTGTGTGAGCGTGTGCTTGTGTATGTAGAGTAAGGACAGGGACATAGAACTGTCTTTTGATGCATCTTAGCCATTCAACAGTGTAACATGATTATTTCCAACCCATTTAGAGGGAATGCATGACACACCTCAAAACTCAGGGCCGTAAAACACACAGAGAGAAGAGAGAAAAAACAACAAATAGAGACAAATAACACAAAATGGGGAAAACAAAGTGTAGCAAAGAGTAAATGAATGTACAGTAGATAAAAGAGAATACACATTAGAGATCATTTGCTGTTACACTAACACAGATCTGATTTGAGAACATCCAGACGTTTTCGCCTTTATTTACCTGTCCAAGTGGTGACTATAACAGGTGGTGTTGTTGTTATGAAGGAGTACTATGATTTCAAATCAGTATGATTTAATACAGCATTAGAGATTGGTCACAGCAAATTAATCTGTGGGTATACTTCCACTCCCTGGAGCTGTGGGAGAAAACAGCTGGCCACTTGTTAGAGTATCTCCAATTTTATCCACTTAAACCATCACATGAAACTGAACCCCCCAGTAGCTAAAGCTACAGTCCTTTAAAGACAAAACTGTAGATCAGTCTATACAAGCTGTGTTTACACAGGCTGAGCTCTGTGACATACATGTACTGTAAGTAGAGCAAAAACACAATGCAGTCCAGAAAATAAGCTGCCACCAAATACTGTATGTGCAATGCAGCAGGATGTCACATAGAAACACTTTCCCAAGGTTATGTCAGATGTCAGACTATGGGCTTTTTACAGTTTTTCTCAGTCGCTTTGGTACATTTCTCGAATCAAACTCAAAATTTGCAAAACAGTAAGTGTATTTCTCAAAACAATTTGTACAAATAGCAAAACACCATGGATAACCTGCAAAAGCCACTCTCTTACTCAAAATCCTTAGTTCATCTCTCAAAAGTAAATATCTGTGTCAATGAACATGTCAGTGCCATCAGAATGACAAGTCCTTGTGTCATTGTGTACAGATAAGACAGTCAAATTGTTTAGTCATGTTGTCAATATAACAGTTTACTCTGGAGGGATGTTCTGATGGAAACTATGGCTAAAGTTTTGATGACAATTATTGTCAATTGTAAATTACATCTTAGTGTATGTGTGAGTGTAATTGCAAGAGAATGGAAAAGATTCAAATTTACACTCTTACTGTTTGTACTGTATTTTATTGACAGAACATGTCATTGAGATACAGAAATGAAAAGACAGCACTGAATAGCACACAAAAAAAAAACCTAAAGAAGAAATGTGAACATAGGAAAAACTGTACATGCGGTGCTGTAGAAATTACATTAAGGAATTACAATCTTCCTACACCTCTTGACGATCCTGTCTGTTGGGCCACAAATTCTCATCCACATCACAACGAACATCTTCTCTTGCAATGCAGCGTGGAAAGAATCTTTTTGAGTGTCTTATCCAGCCTCTGCAGGCATCTGCTGTGATGTCGTCACATGCTGCATCCATGGCAGCCAGAAGGGTCATTTGTGTATGTGGCTGACGATCGTATACTTTCCATCTCCATGCTGAGAAAAATTCCTCAATGGGGTTAAGGAATGGAGAGTAGGGTGGGAGGAACTCCATCAGCATCCTGTCATGGGCAGCAAACCATTGCCTGATGATGTTGGAACGATGGAAACTGACATTGTCCCAAACGATCACATACTTTGGCAGGTCATCTCCAATCTGACCCCTCTCTTGTTCAGGGATGAGATCCCTGTAGAGAGTGTCTAAAAAGGTGACAAGACGCTCTGTATTGTAGGGCCCAATAATGGGAATATGCGTTAGCACATCATTCTCAGAGATTGCACAACCCATGGTTATGTTTCCGCCCCGTTGGCCTGGCACATCAACTGTAGCTCTGTGGCCAATGATATTTCGACCACGCCTTCTACGTTTTGTTAGGTTGAAGCCAGCTTCATCCATGTAGAGGAAGCTGTGCGGTGGTTCACTTGCTTCCAGTTCCATTATACGCTATATCCAGAAGACACAAAATGAGTTTTATGAATTACATGCATTTTCATTTTGGTCAAGATACAGTTACATCAAATGTATACAGCATATATTTGCTATGGCTGTAGAAAACAAGATGCAATGTGTCAAGTTCACACTTACTGTACTGTATATCACTATACAATGTTGTACTGTTTACTCTGAAGTACAGTTGCTGCATGCTCATACATGTTTTACCTGTACATGTTGGTAACGCAGCTCCTTCACTCTTTCACCATTTCTTTCAAACGGAACAGTGTAGAGCTGCTTCATATTCATTTGGTGTCTTTTCAGCACCCTATCAATGGTTGAGATGCTGACTGTTTGGATGTTTTGAAAGAGGTTGTTGTCCTCTATAATGGCACTTTGTATCTCCCTTAGTCTTATTGCATTGTTTTCTATTACCATGGTGCAAATGGCCTCCTCCTGTTCACGTGTGAAAAGGGGCCCTCTGCCACCCCTGTGAATTTGTCTTGCAGTCCTATGTGGGAAAAAAAATTAGTAATGAAAGTACAGTGTACAATGCCTATTTTTAGATTACATACCTATTCTGTCGACGAAAAGTCTGAATAATCGAGGACACAGTTTTTCTTCCAACATTTGGCTGCACCCTTCGACCAGCCTCGGCCATTGTAAGCCCATGATTGAGAACGTGGTCTACGAGTGTGGCTCTAATCTCATCAGAACGCGCGCATATGTCCTCTGCCTCTTCTGCCTCTTCCTCGGTTTTGCCTTCCAACTCCTCCACCACGCAGCCTCACTCCTCTTCTTCGTCTTCTCTCTGGCTGTTGACCCCGTCCAATTCCTTGTCCTTCCATTGTCCAACATTGTAACATTCTGTTGCTCCGGCTATATATATACCTGCTAGTTGATGCTTCATGAGAAGCACCTTCGTTAGAGAAAGTCAAGATTCACCTGGAAGCAATTTACCAATTCAGGACAGATTTAGAAAAAAGTCTAATGGAAATATAGAAAGTATAGAAATATGCTTGACATATTATGATAACTTGTTCAACCATTTTGCATGTAAAGACTTATGCTATGAGCTTGTGCCTAAATGTTGTGGGGGGTGAGACTATTCAACAGAGACCCAATATAATACATTTTGATCAACATGACATAAGCAACTGATAATGTAGGAAACAACAGAGAATTGTACATAATCATTTGCATGGATGTATCGAAGCGTTTGCAACTTGTTCAAAGAAATGAGAAACTGCTTTTTTGATGTGCACAAGTGACACAATGATGTGAGAATTGAACAGGTAGTTTTGAGAATTTCAATTCTGATCTGAGATATGTACCAAAGCGACTGAGAAAAACTGTAAGCAGTGTGCCATGAATGTCTGAACCAAATTTCATGACAATCCATCCAATAATTATCAAGACATTTCACTCAAAACCACAAATTTCAGCCTAAATTCAGTGTGCCATGTGTTGTCTTTTACTACAAGTTTGGGCAGCTGCCCCAAATGTACCATTAATGTGTGTGATGCTTATAGCACTAACAGTTTTGATACACAATAATATGCTATATTTTCTTACATTTGATTTGCAAATGTTGTATTATGGTTTAGTACTTTGATATTTTGTAGCATTGGAGTACCATTACTATAAAACTATGCATTATACAACGTGTGCAATTAACGGTCAGAGAATTTCTACTCCTAATTGACATTAGACTATGTTACTCCCAATATAGAGTATTTCCAAGATAATCCACAAACATACTTTCTTTCTCTTCTACTCTTTCTTTCCCTTCCTCCTTCCCTCCATTCAAGAACACACAATCTTAATGAACCGCAGCAGCTCAAGCATTTAGTCATTCAAATTCATATTTGAATACATCCATTCTATTTCAGCCATTCAACCCTCTACCATTCCACCACATTACTGTAACAAAAGAGGAGGAGGAATCAGATGTGATTGTCTTGTGATAATTTCTATCATCTAACGTAAAATACTAAAATATCGTTTATTATTTGTCACTATGAAGGTTTTTCCCATTGTGGTGTTTTACCACACCGTCTGTCCACAAACACCAGGAGATAGAGCCAGAGCAAGCTCTGTAGGAACAGATGCCAGCTGGGGATCATAATAGATCATCAGTACCTCTCCTGCCACATGCTTCAGTCATGGGGAGAACCAGATGTAGCTGATCTGAGGAAGGCAGAAACCTAGGGCACAGAGACTAAATTACTCCGGACTGGGAAGGATTTATGTTTTGTTCCATTTCCCTTTTCCCTAGTTTTCAAAATTAAAGGAATATTTTTGTTGAAACATGATTGATTTGTATTAGTCCTTAATTTCCCAAGTTGGTCACTCCATCCAGTAACAGAATTGCTACACCATGAATTGGCTATTGTCGCAGGTGCAAGCATTTTAGTGGCATTTGCTTTTAAAGTAAATCTCATGTTTGCCTATTTCAATCTGAGGGATTAGTTAAAGTTCTCCCTGCAGTATCAGGAAGCTTTTATTCAGAAATCAGACTCTGACTATCAATAACTACCTGAAAAAATAAAGCTCTGTGCTCCTAATTCTGACCTCCCTAATATGTTCATCTTTTTTCATGCAAAGAAGGCATTGTTGTAGGAAAACGTATAATTAAAGTCATTGTAAAACGATCAAAATTGGAGGCTGTCCGTTGGAAAAGCTGCACATGCCAAACATTATTCTAAACTTGTTTTGAACCAAACAGTGAGGACTGTGCTGTGCAGTACAAGTGCAGAGTAGCACTGGGGAATTCACCAACGACTTCCCCCGCTGAATGAGCAATGCAAGTCTGCCCCATGAAACTCATGCATAATATTCATCATAACTGGTGCAGATAGCTGCTCTGCTTATTTCACTGTCAAATTAATTTATGTAGGGTGTGATATAAATTCCCTACGGATGGTCCATGGTGCAATGGTGCATTACTGTGGGAGTCTGTCTGAGAGGTTACATCGTGATTAACAATGAGAACCAAGGAAATATCTATAATGGAAATTAGTGAGATGTTTGAGATGCATATTTTAAAGAAGAAGTCACTAATTAAGTAAATTAACATCTTTAAAGGTTTTGTTTTAGAAAGTTTCATTTTGGTGTAGGTATATGTGAGCAGTTGTGTTTGTAACCACTAATCTGTGCAGACATGACCAGGAGGTTTAATGATATTTATTGTACTCCCAGGGGTTGCACTGCATGCCTAAAAATTAAACATTTTGTTTATGAAGCTTGTTGAGAGCATTACACAGCCTCAGAGAAAGCACTGCCTGTGTAATGCTCTCAACAAGCTTCATAAACAAAATGTTTAATTTTTAGGCATGCAGTGCAACCCCTGGGAGTAAGCACTGCCTGATAAGCCTACCTCAGGGGGAAGAAAGTCTGTTGACGATGAGGTTTTATTGTATCTGACATGGGCTCATCACTAGGAATTTAAATTGCACTCTTACATGAGGGAACTGATTTGTTTCCTAGCAGTATTGCAAAGATTGGACAAAATTACAATCTTTTACAGATGATGTGGGGATTGGTTAAATGGCAGGAATGCAAATTTGTGGAAGGACTGATAAAAATATTTTTGCCTGTAGCCATCATTAGACATTTTATGTACTGGTTCAGATGGATAGGTGTTTCCACAAGCCTCCATATTTTTGCGTATGGTCCTAATAGCCAACTGTGTGTTTGTCTAAAACACTCTTTCTTTTAAATTCTCCTTAAAAATGCTTAAAATGACCGTAGTGAGTGTGAGGGAAGAAGACACAAAGATGGGGGGAGGAGAGGAATGGAGAGAAAAGAGACAGAAAGACGGAACAGAAAGACATAGCTATCTGGCTGGCTAAGTATAGATAGATAGATAGATAGATAGATAGATAGATAGATAGATAGATAGATAGATAGATAGATAGATAGATAGATAGATAGATAGATAGATAGATAGATAGATAGAGTGGTAAGCAGTATTAGTAGCATCTTTTAGTTATGAGTGGAAAGGTTATTTGAGATGACAGCAACCTTCAGTATGTGTGTGTGCGTTTGGGTATTTCGTGAAGTCTCAAATAGCAGCAACCTTTCCCTGCGAGATGCTCAAATGGTCTCATTCTGCCCTTTGTTTGAAACATTAGCAAGAGGTAGACTATTCTGTAATAACACACACACACACAAACACACATTCACACATAGACGTATTTCATCTCATGTGTACTCTAATTTGTACTTCTAATCTGCATACCTTCATTCATTTTGCAATAGATAATTATACCATATTTACATTTATCACACACATGCTCTCATCTCACGTGTTTTGCTACATCCTCACACTTTTGCGCTCTCTCAGAGTTCCTTTTATTTTTGAACAAGAGTGAATATACAGTATAAACTCTACATATACACTTGTGTGAACATAATTCACCGACTGCTGCAGTGTGGGTAGAGTAGATCCAGTACTGAATGTCCTCAAAGTTTTTACTGACTGGCGCTGACTCCACTGCTGTTAATGAGCAACTGATAATGCATAAAGAGTTTTGTCTTCTTCATCATCTTAGGTGGCTATACATTATCACTGGATGTTAATGCTTTTAGCTCAGCAACATGTCCCAATGACTGTTATCTCTGCATTATTGTGGAATGATTTAATATAGAATCAGCCCCCTCAAACACGGTGTTAAATTTAAATTTCATTGTTACATCTGGATGATTGAGTCACATTGGATCAACTCTTGGATCAAGCTTTATCTACCCTGCAATCATAGTCTGTGCATTTCATTTCGTTTTCCACAGCCACCAGCACATCACCTGTGCCACTCGGCTGGCAGCTGTTAGCCATCATCGAGCCAGCAAAAATAGAACGTTTGAATGAATGTTTTATTGCTCATCCTCTTCCCAACATGTCCTTGTAGTAACGTGATAAACTGCAATGTTTCTCATGTCCACTAAATTGACTCACTGTCACTTGTGTATCCATGTTGATACAGTTATAGGGTATAAAAAACTTAAAAAAAACAATCTACAAGGTGGCCTTAAAATGATGTAAATGGATATTTCAAAAAGTACTTATCTTTATCGTTGCTGTATCATTGCAAAAACATCTGGTCTGTAGCCGGTCACAAGCATAAATGCCATTTACAACTATACGATGTTGTCAGGTTGTGTTATTAACACGTAAACTATCCAGCTTTCCCACTTCTTCCCTGATCACCAGCTAGATGAATCTTAGTTGGAAACAACAAAACTGAATATGTTTTGGAATTTTTGTTGTTATAAATAAATAGCTTTGATATTTAATACAAAAGTATACATTTCACTGTTTCCTTTGCAGTGCTATGCTACCCATCCTTCACCCATGTATTGTTTGATTTGAGATGCAAAGAGGAAAAAAAAACACTCTTGATAAATGGCTGCATTTATAGCACAGTTATCCAAAGCCCTTTACAATTTGCTTCTCATTCACATATCTCACACATGCAACGTGCTGGTTTGACCATCGGGAGCAATCTGGGGTTCAGTGTCTTGACCAAGGATAGTTCGCCATGTGGACAGCCTCCGTGACTATCAGAACATCAACCCTGTTTTGGCCTCTTTGTCTTGTTGTTTTCATTGAAAGGATTGTACAGGATCTCTGATTCTAATGATTTGAGAGCCTAATGTCAAAAGCACTGTGTGTAACATCTGGTCAGATTTTTACTTTATCTCATTGTATACTCTTGACAATCTTATGATGAGGCAATCTGCCCTTTTAAATCCCAATCATGTATTTGATTATTGGCAAGCAAGACAAAATACTAATAATGTCAAATACAATATAAACAAATTGAGTTTATATTGGTGCATTGTAACCTACTGTGTCTATCATCTGTACCTCCAGTAGAGATCAGGGAAAGGAGGAACAGCAGGTATTGATTGGAGTCATTGATTGGTAGTGTCATCAACTCCACAGAAAGTCTCAATCAGTGATCTAGCTTTGGTGTTTGCTACAATACAGACACTGTTCAATCTTTGCAGAGCAATGACACACACACATACATAAGCTCATAAGGAGAGCTTGTGTGGGACTAAGCTGTAACAGCCCAGTCGCCAGAATAAAATGTAGGCATTGTACATTTCTGCAAACCACGGATATGTTGAATCTCTACATTTTAATATATATAATATCATATCAACGTTTGTATAAAACGTATCATATCAAGGTTTCTGGAAAGTGACATAGCAGAGACCACAGTTTGCTTCCCGTTTCAACCAACAAAACCGACTATTTTTAGCGAGTCGTTGGGACATTTGTAGTATTAACCCAAATCACGGTCTGCCTAAACCTAATCAGACCTTAACCACAGTGTTTGAAACGTACAGATGCAACGTACCCCTGGTTTGCAGAAATGTAAATTGGCAACATTTCACTCTGGCGATTGGGTTGGCTGTAAAGACCAGCTGTTTGTTGCCAAAAGATCTTCACATGGTTAGCAATAAAGCAGCGGTTTACTGTCATGTTATAAAGCCTACATGTAAAAACATACACGCTTTACATGCATTCACAAAGTTTCTGTCTCAAGCTGTCTTTGTCTCTCACACACACACACTCTCTCTCAGCTGATGCACAGAGTGATGGGGTGGGAACCAGACCCGTATGACACTTCCACTGCCTCGTTACGAGCTCAGCTGGCGCTGCTAGAACACGAGGCTAGCGGCCATGAAGTGACTGTCACTTCTCCTCAGCCGCAACCCCGCTTCCTCCACATTTGTGCACGTGCGTTTTTATAGTGTGTATAGTGTATGTGTGTTTGTGTGTGAGGAGGGAATGAGAGTGAATGTAAAACAGAGTAACTCCATATACAGTATGTACAGTATTCATGACAGCAAGAGCAGAGAGGGAGTGCGTCAGTGTGAAGGAGAAAGTGTGGGAGAAAGACCAAAGTCTGTGTGTTTGGTTCTGTTTGCTTAGCCATAGCTTGCTAATTCTAGAAATACACACTTTCAATGAGATAATCAGAATAATGTTTATTTTTTAGGTATGTGCTCAATAAACTAGATCTGTCTTTGATGCTTTGAGAGGTTCTCAGCTGTAAAATTCTTGCAAAGCAACAAGAAAATAACGACACTGCCCTGCAGCATGCACTCACTGCTATAATATCAAATACATTTCTCACACAACCACAAGCACATTTTGCCTGACAACAAATTCCCAAGAAGTAAAAGCTTTCCTCCCTATCATCCAGAGGCAATAATGAGTGCATTAACAGGACGGGGTTCTCTGATTTCAGCTTCAGACTTCACATCTCATGGAATCTTAATTATGTACAACGGTTACATTATCAGTAGAGGTGTGTTCTCTCGTCATTAAATCTTTTGATTTAGCTGTTAGTATGCATATTATGATTTAATGACCACCAGTTGATGTTGGTACATGACTACAAAGAATTTTGTGCCTGAATATGGAAACAAGTGTACTGAGAGAGACTTTTTATATATATATATATATATATATATATATATATATTGATTGCTGCATGCAGGGCTGTAACATATTAATATGACAAATGAGTGTATATTTTGCTGAAACATCTGATTGTAGGCAGCCTGTATGGATAAATGTGCCTTGGTTTATGAGGTTGGTACATTCAGGTGCCAGGCAGGGTGTCATGTGACCCACTGGGCACCGTGTCATGTGACCTATATTAAATTGTGTGAATCAGTGGATGAAAACATAATGTGACCCACTGGACCTACATATCATGTGGACTCAGATCACATGACCTGCATCCAATAACATGATGTTAATACTAGTGAACTCTGAGTCCTCTAATTGACTTTTCACCTTTGACCTTGGCCAACCTCCTGAGGGAAAATGATGCTCCTTGGTGGATATACTGTACAGTGTACATGCACAGACACAAACCATGAAAGTGTACCGTAATGTAGAAATGTGTACTCACCACACATTGCACCAGGGGGGCAGCCAAAAGCTCCTTTCTTTCCTCTCTTTATCTGAGCATCTTGCCAATTTGTTCTTCTCCTCCGTCCTGCTGGTTTCTTTCACCTCCCTCTTCTGCTCCTCCTCCCCCTCCCTGTCCCCCCTCTCACCACTGCTGTTCAGGTCCAGCTCTGTCGCTGGTGGGGAGAATCCAGGCGACACACACACACACACACACACACACACACACACAGAAACACACGCTCTCACACACACACAGCTTCGGGCGATGCTTTGAAAATACACTCAGACACAGCTGGGTTCAAAGCTCGACGCGCACTTCACACACACCCCTCTACACCCATACTCACACAAGCAAACGCACAAACACAGCCGAGCTCCTCGACAGTCCTTACACCCCCACGCAGCCACATACACACATAAACGTGCAGCTGGTCTATCCACAGCTGAACGGAGACTGTGGCGTTGTGTCGACCAGCGTTATTGTCGTGATGTTTGGAGGAATCTGTGATTCAGGTCAGACTGAAGGAAGTCTCTATTTTAATTTCTTGATGACATCAAATTGGAGAATCACCCATCGTGGCTTATTTAGTCATGGAGACAAAAACGAAGTATACATCCTGCTTCCACTCAAAGTATCCTTTCATGATGATGCACATCAAAGCATTTCTACACTTCTATTTACTCAAGCTGTAACAGCAATTCTCCACTGGCCAAATCTCTGTAAGGAGGATATTTTCAGAGATAGTTGGAACAGTTCCAATCAGTCCAGGACAAAATAAAAATAGGAGGTATTTATAAATGCTTCAGCAGTGTTTGGCTTTTCTCATCTGGCAGTGATATACCCCAGAGTGCCTGTCAAAGCAGCATGTCAATCCAAAATATAAAGCAGCATGTCAATCCAAAATACAAATCTGTATTCATCAGCCATAGCTGGTTCTTGTTCTCGTAGAAAAGAAGAAATTGTTCTAGTCCTGATGTGGTCTTAGTGATCTCTCAAATGTTAAGTCCCTTCTTCCTTGCTGTTCCATTTCAAGATAAAGGTCCCGTTCTTCACTCTGTCGTCATTCCACTCTCCCCAAGAAATTGCACACGCTGGCCAAAAGCAGGGTCTCGGCTAATTTGTATGTCTTGTCTTAATTTGTAGCAACATTTTAACTTAACCGCACTCGGCTGTCATCTTACTCACTAAACAGCTTATCTATTTCTGTGTAAAAATCCCTTAGAATGAAAAATCAGCTGTGTTGCTTCCTTCTGTTTCCCCCTCTGTGGTGCAAGGAGCGAGCTCTTTCCAGAGTGGCCTGTCAGCATCAATATTTAACAAGAACCTCTTGCTGTGTTGCTGTCACAGTTAAAGTTTCCATGTCCCTGTCGTTGTGCGTTGGATGACATGTTCTCTGGTCTGCAGTGTTGTCTGTTCAGCTTGCTTACTGTCCTTTTTAGCTCTTGCTCTCTGCTTAGATGTTACGTTTTGCTCTGATCTGGCCTGATTTATTTACCTTACCTCTATGTTTGTTTGTTTTTTTGGTCTGTTCTGCTCCTTTTTAACCTTTGTACCATTTTCTGTCTTTTCTATGGTCAACCTTCTTAAGCTTATTCTACCATATGCAAACCTCTGTCATATTCCCACCCTGTGGCAAGACACAGTCACTCAGGACTTTCTCCCCTTAGCTGCTAAGGTAGTTTTTCATTAAAACCGTCCTTCTGTCTTTCGCTGTTTTCTGTCCACTGTCCACCCTGCAGCAAACCTTCATTCAACCTTCCCTCAATCCTCTTCAGTCATACCAAACCCTCCACTTTCTAAACTCAATTTTCTCGCCTTCCTCTCCCTCTAGCAAGCTGATTCACTTGGCCTATATCTCACTCACCGCCTGCCAGTGTGGCTGCTTCTGTCCTCAACCTGTCCTTCCTCTGTCTGATGACTGCTCAATTCTGCTCAAGTCCTCTCTATTTTTCCCCTATATCTCTCTCATTGTTCCTCTATCTCCCTCTACCTCTCCTCTTGCATGCAGAATACACAGTATTCTTGCTGCTGTGCTCTGAGTCATACTGCTCTCTCCTCCCTTTTCATTCAAGAAGCTTGCAAATGTTCCACTGGTTGTTTTTTTTTTTTTGTCTCCTCTCTCTCTAGCTAACACATCCGTTCAGCATTCCTCTTAGTCCCAGGCACCAAAATGACGCCTCGGTATCCTGCTGAGACAGATGGAGGAATAGCCTGTGGATAGACAATCAAGCAGAGAGACAAAAAGGAAAGAGAGACGCACTTTCCCAAACAGAGGCAGGAATCTACACCTTAAATGTTTCCCTGTTTTTCTCTGTATTCTTGCAGCTGCTAATAGTCTCTTAGCTTGATTACAGGTGGTTTCTTCTCTCCTCTTCTGACAGGAGAAGTGTCTCTTCTCTTGCTGTGGTCAGTGATGCAAGTTTGCTCCTTTTTTCCTCTCTCTATCCCCTTTTACTGCTTCTTCAAGTACACGTTTGTCACAGCCTGGGTAAAAAAAATAAAAATAAATGCTAGAGCAGTGGTAAATGTTCCCTGAAATCACACACGTACAGCAGAGAGACTCTCTGAGAGGGACAGAGAAGGATTGGAGAAGAAGAATATGTGAAGATGAATTTAAAAAAAAGAGATGCCCTCAGGATCTGTGGAAGAGGGGATATGGAGGGATAGAGGGGAGGGGGGTGGGGGTGGAGAGATGATTGTAAGATGGATATGTAGTGAAGTGAGAGGAGGAGCTTACTGGATAAGGGACAGGAATGAAAGAATGGATGGATGGAGGGATGGGCGGATATAGAGGCACATGGATGGATGGGGGTTTAGATGGGGGATATAGCGAGAGAAAGATGGACAATATGTATGGATTTGTGGATCGATGAGTGGTTTGACAGGCTGACTGCTCTTCTATGACATCCAGGAAATCTTTGATGCTGCTGTCATGGAAGAAAAGGCCTCTCCCAATCTCTAATTAGTCAAAACTGTTAGTATTAAAAATATATCCAATGCATATTTTATAATGAGTTTATAGCTATTTGATATTTTACCTGTATGGGAATCCTGTTGTGTACTGCTCCTCCTCTCTCTCTTAATTTCAACCTCTCTCATCGATTCTCTCCATCCCTCTGTCTGCTCCTGCAGCCTCAGTCTGTGCTATCACTAAAATGCAGCAACCCTCTTCCCTCCCTCCTCCTCCTCCTTTCTCTCTCCCACATTGTTTCCCTCATTTCCCTTCCTCCATCTCCACCCCTCTGCTCCCGTTCTCTCTATATTTGTCCTTCTCTGCCTCTGCCTCTGTCTCCCACTCTCTCCCTCCATCTCCTCTCCTCCTTCTTCTTTCTCTTCCACCACCCACCCCACCCCACCCCACCCCACCCTCTGTCTCTGCTTCCCCCCATATTCCATCACCACCTCTCCACCTCCCTCTCTCTTTCACTGTCCTTCGCTCGCTTTTTTTTGCCCTTCTCTTACTAAGAGAAGCTTCGAGAACAGAGTGGACAGGCTCTGGGAGTGGAAAGCTCTCAGGACATGTGAAAACCATTCATAACCCTACCACATGAATAATAAACACACAATACATTCATATTTTCTCATATGTATGCACATGTGGAAAACACACACACACACACACACACACACACACACACACTCTGTCTGCCTCTCTCTCCATCTGGCTGACAAAAACAAAAATACATCCTACTGAAAAATGAGCATACAGCGAGGTATTTTGTTGTGCATGCGTACCTGACGTTCACATTGCAGCCACACACACACACTAAAACACAGCACACTGAAGGCATCGATAATGAAAGCGTTTTTTCTGCGGTGTGCGACTGCAAATCCGTGAAATATTGAACAGAGAATATATGTAGTGCATGTTCATGTGACTGCAACCATGCACAAACATACGCAAACACACACATAGTGCACATGCTGGATAAAGAATGTTCTCATTTGAAATGGAAATTAAGTTTGACAAACAGCGACTGAGTCATTGAACAAATAAATGAAACATCAGCTCCATTAAGTTTGTGTAACCAGGGAACGAAGGAGAGAGAGAGAAGAACTGACAGAGATGGAGAGTGTCTTTGAGAGTGCGTGTTTGGGGAGAGTGTGTGTTTGTCTGTGTGCATGTATTGTACGTCCGGATTGCCACATATTGAACATTTGTGCATACATGTGTAAACAATGACGTGTATGTCTATCACATCGTCCTTTGTGCGCGCGTGTGTATGTGTGTGCGTGTGTGTGTATCTGGTTAGAGCTGTCCGTTTGGCCTCTAGCATCACCCAGCGCCACCATCTGTGCTGCCAGCCAGATGGGAAGGGTGCGTGTCTGCACAAATGTGTATGAGTGTGAGAGTGTGTGGGAGGAGACATTTATTTGGGTGAAATGATTAAAGATCATCATTGGTTATGCTAGAAATTATGTTTCAGCAATGCTTACATTTTAATGCCTATAAAGACTCATCCAGGCCACAGGATTAACCTTAACAGTCCACTCCAGTTGCTTCTGACTTCTGGATACATTTAAATGTAATGAAAAGAAAAAAAAAGTATTGTTTAAAATTTATTTTGCATTTTTCTTTAACCTTTTGATTCCCACATGTCATTAGCCTGTTAATGCTAACAGTAATGTTAATTAAGCTACACAGATTTACAGTAGAGGAGCATGCAGACAAATCTTGTCTCCTTATTGAGGAGGCCAAGCACAGCACTGAAGGTGTGATGAGATCTTTTTGGTTTTCTAGTCCTTGTTTCTTTATTTTTTTTGTCTTCCTTTTTTTCAGTCTACAGTCTGGAAGCCCATATAACCAAAAACTGGCATATCAATAGAGACCAGTCAGAGACCCAAGGTTGCAGTCCAGTTAGACTTTCAAAATAAAGCTTGCTGAGAAACATTTCAGGTGATGGTCACAGTTTGGTTAGCTTTAAGCACCAACACTACATGATTAGGTTTAGGAAAAGATCATGGTTTGGGTTAGAATAAATACTTCCTTAAAACAATCAACATGACTATTGGTTCCACACGGGAAACAAGCCCCGGTCTCTCGTGTTAAAATCCTGTGAAAGTCCTGTGTTTGACCCATCCATCTACCCCAGTCTCCTCCCTACACAGACTTTGTCGCTCTTCATACTACGTTCGTCCTTATTAGTCTGAAAGTCATGCTGAGTGTCACAAAAAAAAGGAAAATTCGTGTCCATGTCCATCTTTAGATTACATTTCTTGACTATTTCACAAACTGTCGTGATACTGGTTTGTCTCGTGACACCATCAGTCCAAGATTAAACCCCTGTTTTGACCCGTAAATCTTAAACTAGTCTGATTCACAGGAAGTAGGCTGTGGGTATAAGCTTGCCATTGGCCGACTATTTTAGTCGGAATCCTCCTCCCCTTCCGCTATCTGCTGTTACCGTTTTGCAAGGGTATCGACTTCCACTCTGGTCTATGGTGACAAATGTTGGACATTATCCTATTTTATCAGTCATGTTACAGCGTTGAAAAGCCACATACAATGCTGGACTAATAATCAGGACTAATAACCACTGGTTTAAAGCCATAGGTGGGCAGATCATTTTCAAAGCAAAACATGAACTTTCACTTGAGAATGTGTGCAGGTGAATAGGCTTATGACTTTCTTATATATTGAGTGAACAGTTTTAACATTTGTACAGTTCTGTCAGGAACATGTACGTCATGCGTTGTTGACCATTTCACTGAGTGAGAGAGGCAGTCGCACTGTAGCACTGATAACACCTTTTTATAGTCCTCTGTTGACTCTGTATGAAGTTGACTGTCAAGAAGATTTGTCATAACAGATAAATACACTGTCATGGCAATGCCCACTCAATCTCCGTCTCACATCCCTTACAGTGATATGTCTGTCTCTCTAGTCTTTGTTGCAGCATTCATCCATTTAGGGGCTGAATGCTGGAGATTGCGTTTGTCTTTCTAAGAGTCTTTATTTGTATCCAAGCTTGCAGTGAACATCAATTCAGCCAACCAATGGTGGAAGAGCATCTGAATTTCTGGCCAACATATTCTCTTAAATGAGTAACTGTTCTTCAACACTTGTTAAATGTACAATAACAGATGTTTTTGGTCACTTGGGGTCAGTGTAAACAATTTGTCAACACAACATTGACATATCACCTTTGAAGATGATATGGCAAACTTGTTAGCAAACAGTTGAAATATCTGGATCTTTAGCTAATAAATGCTCCACAACAGCTCATCTCTAACTGTGTCTGTCTGCTGTTTGCTGCTGAGCAGGTAGTGTACAGTGGGGTTTTAGATCTTTTTCTCTGAAAACAGCTGCCTTCTGCAGCCAAAAATGGCACGAGGAGAGCAAACCAAAACTTTTCAGATACAGGCGATAATTCTCTGTGGGTTCATCACTACGACCGACCCCTTTCACATTGTCACATTGTTTTCACATTGTTATTTGATACATTGTTATTATGGAAATACTGATTATAGCCACTTTAAGCTCTCAACATGCAGCCCATTCCTTGGAATTACATTCCTATTGACCAATTCCACAGCTCACGATTTACATCCAGTGCCAACGTTCAGTGTCAGTGCAGGAAGAAGTTTGCCCTTTATGTAGCGAAGCAGATAGTTAGAGTGTGGAGTGGTGGATGGGAGTGTAGTACGTCTGACTTTCAGGCAGAAGACCGGAGTTTGCGTCCCTTCACAGACCTGCATTTAACATTCGCTGTTTCATCAACCTTAAGAGTAACTCAACACCACCTGAAAATCTTGTCTTTACTGTACAGGTGTACTTCAGGACTTCATTACATCACTGTTGTGTTACTGGTGCAACACCCAACCACACCCATCTGTTGTGCAGTGAAAGACTGATTTTCAGTCTAGTGTTAAGTTACTCTTTAACCACAATCTTTACCTAACCAAGTGTTTTAGTTGCCTAACCTTAACCGCAATTTATTTGCCATAACCTCATTCATTTACATACTGTAGTTGCCATGAGCAGACAATACAGAAAGTGAGAATTTAAAAAAATGTTTGCTTTGGACATACAACAAATAAAACAATGATGTTACTGAACATAATCGAGGGTGCAGAAACATCTAATATCGACTTTGACATCAGATTAAATGCCAAAAAGAGTAATTTAATGACGCTTAAAAGTAATAGTTGCCTTCGCCCAGGGACTACAGATGAGCTTTTACAATACATGTATTGTGCATTTTCCCCACTAATTAAACGATACACAAATAAACAAACAAAAAACAACAAATAATACACTTTTATGTAAGTAGAGATGTTTTTGCAGTGGTTTTAATATCTACAGATGACATTATGCAGTGATGTCACGAGGATGTTATTGTTTGTGACCAGATTTTATGATGTTGGCCATGTTTATTGGCTTAAATGTTCCCACATGTCAGGCAGTGACAAGAAATCTCATGCACAAACATATGCACATATTAGATAAGCTACAGAAGAGCAGAATTGACGCAGTGGTTAATCCTACTAAATACTTTAGAGATGTGGCAACTCTAGGGTCTATATTATGTGATGTGCATTGTATGTTTTACTTGGAAAGAGAGGCAAAGACAGACTGATAGACAGAGCAGACAGATCATGAGGAAAATACTGACACATGCATATCAAACACAGAGGCAGGAGAGCAGCAGGAACAAACATCTTTTTGCTCATTCCAAAGCTTGCTGCGTCATTACCCTGATCAGACCTTAGCTGCTCTCTTTTCCTTCATCTGTCTTCCGTATTTTCCTTCTTCTGTCTCCCCTTCCTCATTTCACAAACCCAATACCTACTTTTATAAAAAGTACTACTTTAAACAGCAGAACAGAGTAACACAAGAAGACAAAAGATGGAGAGAATGATTAAGACAAAAATATAGAGACAGTGTGAGAGAGGGAGCTAAATTAGGAACACAAGACAAGACACCAGGGGGAGTGTGTGTATGTGTGTGTGCATGCATGGCATGTGCGTGCTTGCATTTTGTGTGTGCATCTTCACAAAACCCTTGTGAAACCGCAGGCTACTTAATTCAGCCCCCCCCCCCCTTCCTCTTACTTTCATTCTGTTTTGCTTTAGGATCTTTTGGGATGTAAGGAACTTATAGAAATAGCTAAAACGTATTATAATAACATATAAGAAATAATTAAATATAGGTGTAAAAACAGCTTTTATTAGGTAAATAGATTATACAAAGGATACATAATATTAAACAGAGAAAACAATTATAATTCTAATTCCACTAACTGTGTTTTACTGCAGATCAACACAACATCCTATTCGTTCCTTTTGACTCTGATCCAGTTCAAGGATATTCATCGTCTTAATCAGACATAGATAGATCCATTAGATATAATTAATGTCGCAGTTAGACTGTCTGCTGGCAAAGATAATCGTCACTCTTGTACTATCATTTACTGCTCCCTCCCTCTCTCTCTCTCTTTGGAGCTAATTTGCAGGAGATCTGTGTGTATCACAGAAGGATCATCATCACAACAGCAAAAAAAATAATAATGCAAAAAAAAAATAATTCACGTGTACATTTGCATCACTGTTAACGTATATAAACAGATGCACATGTGTTTTTTTTTCACCAAAAATCTGGGTAATCAGCAGAACACTACAATGTGTAAACATGCAGCTATAATAAACTGCAAAGGGTTATGGCTCTCCCTTGTGTTGATGTTTGGGACTGCAGGATGTTCTGTGATTAAGTGTTTTTTGCAGGGTAGTTTAGTCACAGATCTGTTGTAGTGGGTGCACATGGTATGCAATCAATATATTTCACTGAGTCTGGTGTGGTGTGGTTGACCAAAAATAGCTTAAATTTGGACTTTATATCATATTACTCCTCTTACATCCCTGTTGAAATTTGTGCTGTTGCAAAGAAAAAGCTGCAAAAGTCTGACAAACTATTCCACATTTTGATTTTTAAAAAGAATCATATTTGGTGTTTTTACCAAACAATTAAGGAAACATGTTTGTGTAGGTCACTGTATCCTCAGCCTGCTACCTTGAGGCCTGATCTTCTGTTCGAGTGAAGCTGCTCAGGTGTAAGTGCATGTATGGATGTAATTCTCTTTGCATCTAAAACTCCTTCCCCAGGCCATAGCTGGTGTTGGAACGTGTTTTCACTCAACTTGCTTGGTTAAATAATATAAATTCTGTCTCCCCCATAGACTGTAGTCTATGGTCTCCCCTGAGGCTTTAGTCAACACAGTATAGAACTTTGTGAACAGCTGTGGCCAGCTTGCCTAAATCACACTTTGATTGTAAGAATTTGGCTGATAAATAGAGTAAGTGACTAAAACATGCAAATGGTACAATCAATTTGTGGCATGAGCTTGTTGATTGAAAGCTAGTAATTAAGAAAAAGCAGAAAAAGATCAATTTCAACTCCTGGCTGTTGTAAAATTCGACCAGACAACTCTCAAGTCTCCATACAGGATAGTGTGATAAACATGATTTAATATTATTTTATTTCCCATTGCTTAACTTGAATATAAGATGCATTTGAGTGCCTCTATGACTTTTTACACATTCTTTTTTGGAGCCCATGATGGCCACACCTGCTGCCATACAAACGGGTTTGGATGTTGGTGGCCCTCCTGCCCTCACACACCTTGATTTTCTCTGTAGTTCACACTTTGTAGTTCATTCTCTCTTCATTTAGTTTAAATAAAGCCTCTTGATTTGAATTGAATTGAACTGAACTGTACCAAGGTCTGCTAACAGTTCAGTTTGTTGGTGTTTAATACTTGAATGTGGCTCTGACATGCATGCCTGAGTTAGTTTATTAGACAATGGATGTATTGAAAGGTGTTGCTATTGAAAGAAATCAAATACAATCATATTAATTATAGAGTAAATTGTGCAAACTGATGGAAACATTGTCTCACCAGTCACCATGCATATGAAGGGTCTTAACATCTTCCATTGGTGATAAAACTTGACACATGACTGCCTCCCTCTACAAAAGACAGGATAGACACATACTGTACACCCACAGACACACATGTGATGTTCACACACACGCTTTTTTTCATTGTCATTCATTCATACCAACCTCATTGCGTTGCACATTAGATTTATTGGTGTGTAATGAACTGTAAAGCATTACAGTGCATGGGACAAAACAGACACATTTGTTTGACAGACAGCTAGTCTGATATATGCATTTATTAACTACAGTTTTTTTCCTGTCTTTACTTAAAATGTATGATCTATTAGCAATACTCAATGACAGCACATCACATATTTACACAGTTATGTTTTGCTCTTCTTCCTGTGTTACATCTGAAAAAAGAGCAACTCTTTAATATGTGTGTGTTGTCTGATTTGACACTAATGCAGTGTGATATTGATATTTTGCAGCATAGTTAGTGAGCATTGTTACATGGGCGTCGTCAAAATTGCCTCTCCAAAAAGGCAATGTAGAAATGGTGTAAATTCAGTCTTCAAATAATGTAGATACAAACAGTTGGGAAAACAAATCTTTATTATGTGAAGTAATTTTCACATTAAAACCATTACGAAGTTTTACACTATGGTGCAAAATGACAACACTACCGGGTGTTTTCTCACATTCAATAGACATGAAACTTTCCACCAACAGAGGTCAGTGCAAGATGAGGGGTTAAATCAACTTTTTTTCTTGTATGCTAATCTATTCTTACATGTATTACAGTACATTGTTCTGTCAAAACCATCCACTGATTCTTTTCTACCACAAATGTGTTTTGTTGATTAAATACCGTTTGGCCTGTGTATTTTTATGATGATTTAACCGATTTCCATGGGGAAACATTACACAAAAATGCAAGATGGAGAAAAAATTAGGGGGGTTTACAGGAAGGGAATGGAAGAACATTTCCCTAAAGTAATTAGCCAAAACTGAAAACCCCCACAATGATTGTAGAACAGTTTTGTGGGGTTTTTTAACATTTCAAATTTTATAGAAATTATTAAGAAAATTCTGTGTACTGCCTTCCACTTCACTGCACTGTGATTCCTTTAGAGCTACAGTATAACTCATCAGCACTGGAATCTGTTCCAGTCTGTTTTCCTGTTTTTCTGTCTAAACCTTGAAAGCATTGTACATAACAAGGCAAGACAGCTCGACCTTCTCACCCCCAAAACAAATTCTCATCCAGATAGCAAGATGTTGTTGAATATCTTAAATGCCTACAAGGTATCTTCTCCAAGAAAGTGTGTTAACCCAGAGAAATACTAAACGTTTTCTTCTTTCCATCTGGTCACACAATGTTTGTGTGTGTGTGTGTGTGTGTGTGTTGAGAACTGCAGAGTGCCTGGCTAACACATGGTGACTCAAGATTGGCGATCTGACAATGCTGATCAATAATATTGCTGTTTCATCGTACTCTTTTCCGTTTGATCACAGTTACAAGGTGAGAAAAAGTGGGATGTTAAAAACTCTCCACAGGGTTTCCTAAAATCTGTTGTCAACACAGTGGATGATTTTGGAAATATGTGGGAACCAAGGACACCATCTCACTCACAGAGCCACATAATGGGAAGAACAGAGAAAAATCGATGTTAGCCATCTTCAGCACATTAGAATACATTGGCAGAGAATAATGGAGAATTACAAGTAGTCATTTTGCAGTAAAACTTTATTCGTATCACAGGCACTCTGTGCCCTCAAGTCTCTTCATATAAAACTGGAAACTTTTTATTACATTCATCACACAGAATGTCCAGCATTTCCTTGTTAAAATTCTTTAGATTTTTGTTCATCTTAAAACTACATTCAAAAAGGTATCAAAATGCAAATTGTAAAAAGTTGCTTTAGAAAATAGACCTGCTGAAATTATGCAATACAAAAATACAAATATCTTCCTAGAACACAATTGACTATCTATATGCTGTCTTTTTGCCTCATGGATGTAAGTCTGTAAACAGAACACACAGCCAGAATATGATTAACGTTTCTACAAGACTTCCTAAATGTTGACCGTTTTTGAGTAAATCAAAATCATTTGTATTCATGAAAAAAACATGTGTTGATGCTTGAAGAAGTAAAACGACAAACATCAAACAACTTGGTATTATTATCACTTGCACTCTCCTAACAATGATCCTTCATCAACTGTCGCCATCTTTACCGAGAACAATACTAATGAGACTGAGTATGTTTTTTTATAAACCAGAATGTGGCATAGCGAAATTCATTTGGGTGGTGCATGAAGCTTGGTGACATAGTGACTATTTGGACTTTTGTTCACTAACTGGACAGTAAGTCAGCACGGTTATTTCAAGGGTACGTACCATCCACTGCTGTGTCATGACTGACCGCAAATCATGCTGCATCTCTCTTGTTGAACAATTTACACTCTAAGTAGAGTAGGGTAATTGGATGATCAACAATGCACATTTGCATGTCAAAGTTCAGTTCTCAGCAGCTTTTGCAAGCAATTCCACTGAAATTACTTGATTCAGTCTGAATCACAGAATCACTCTAATAAATGCTGATATGACCAGGCCCTTCGTTACACAGTGGTTAATAATGAGTGTTGGAGAAGTACCTGAGCTTCCCTTGGCTAGGAATAGGTAGGCTAAGTACTGTAACTGAAATCTGGAATAATGGTTTATGTGTTGATATTCTCTATAATCTATAATAACTTATGTTATGTACTTGGTTAGATTTTACAAAACAGTGGACTGAGTGAGTTTGCGCCTCTGGTTTGTGTAAAAAAAACACACAGACAGTATTTTAAGGTGATGTACATGGAAATTATTTGCATTTAGCAGTGGATGGGAAATGAAAAATGAAACATCAATAGGTAAAACTGGAAAACATGAAAAAATACAATTCATGGAAATTTTAGCAAACTGACATCATCAACATTAATGCTTAAAAATGTGCACTCTTTAAAAACCCTGTACCTTTTTCAAATACTCTCTTCTTCTCTTCCTGTCACTTCCTGTATGTGATAACTGTACATCACTCCACTGTCTCCTCCTTTCCTTCCTATATTTTTCTTTTACTTTCATCCCTCTGTGCTAACGGCAGATCACCCCTACATCTTCCCCATGTGAGCAGTTGTGTTTCCCAACCCTGGATCTCTTGCACTCCAGCAGCGATCTCTCCCCGCCCTCACACTCCACGTCATCCAACAGGATCCTGACGCTGCTGTCTGCCTCCCCCAGCGCAGCCCTCTTCATCACCGCCAACACCGTTGTGAAGCCGAGCTGTCGGCACACTACAGTACCTGCTTTGCTGGTGAAAAGGTCATCGCACACTGTCCCCCACTCACCACGGATAAAGATCTCCACTCTACCTCGATCTGATAAACCATCAACGCTTACCAGACGCACTGAGCCGACCCGCAGCCTTCTACGTCTCTTGTAACCGTGACCTCTACCTCTTCCTCGAGGCCTCTTATATACTTGGTTACCCTCCCCAGCGCTTTCCAGCTTCTCTCCAAGCCACTGCCTCTCTTCCTGTGATTTAGGCAGTGTTGTGTTGATTGGTGGTCTCTGGGGCTTGTGGTCTGATGCCGTGGGTTTCTGGCTCCAATATGGTGGCCTAGGTGTGGTCAATGCTCCAGGATGCTCAGGGTAAAGTGCAGAGGTCAGAGCCATCTGGGGTTGTTTCAGGGATGTTGTGGATGGAGAAGAAGGAGGTTGTGTTGAGGTTAAAGGTTGGGGGGTGGTTCGAGGGGGGTACTGAAGGGGTCTCTCGTGTCTCCTGGTTGGAGGTGGGGTGTTGATTGGGGTTTGAGCAATCCTAGAGACAGCTGAAGTCATGATGGTTGTGCGATAACCTGAGGGAGAAACAGAATCACCCTCTTTATTTGAATATATATAGTTATGTGTTAAAAATTTTTTCTTTAAAGTAATAGTTTAGTTAAAGATATGTTCAATATTTTGGGAAATACGCTTATTTGCTTTCTTGCTGAGAGTTAGATGAGAAGATTGATACCACTCTCATATCTGTACGGTAAAGATGAAGCTACTTCCGGCAGCTGGTTAGCTTAGCTTAGCACAAAGACTAGAAACAAGGGGGGAACAGCTAGTCTGGCTCTGTCCAAAGGTAACAAAATCAACCTATCAGCTCTCTAATTATGATATTATTTGGTTCACTTTTAACACATTAAAACAGAAGTGTAAAAACATCCAGGAAGTCATTGCATCTGGCCAAGTAATAGTTCAGCACATAACGTCTGTAAAACCACAAATATTTGTTTATGCACTTTGTTTTTTTGTAAAAAGTAAGATGAGTTTTAACGTATTTATTAGAAAGCTTTAGAGGTGCTGGTAGCCCAATTTTGTTACCTTTGGACAGAACCAGGATAGCTGTTTCCAGTCTGTATGCTAAGCTAAGCTAACCAGCTGCTGGTTGTCACCTTATATTTAACAGACAAATATGAGAGGGGTGTTGATCTTCTCATCTAAATCTTGGCAAGAAATCAAATAAGCATATTTTTCAAAATGTTGAACATATCTTTAACTAATACAACAAATTGGTAATTTGAGAACTGAGATGTTTTACAAAGCTCAGATTTCACTAAAGTCATTTAAAGCAATATTGTCCTTGAAGACAGGCAAAGGAAAGACATAAACACAGACACACAAAGATGAATGTCCAAACTGAGGCTGATGCATAACCATTTATTCAAAATAATAATAATAAATAATGCCAAAGTACCTGATTTAAATTAAAGTAGTGCAAATACCCACACATAAATAAAGACCATTTATCCTGCTTTAGTCTCTTGTACCAGCCAAAGAATAACATGCTAGCAGGAATTAAAGTTGGGAATGAATGCCACTTTAGCTAATTCCCCTGCACCTGAGTTTGACACAAACGTATGCAAAAGGCTCACCCTCCACATCTATACAGGCAAACTTGTCCTTAATTTGCTTTCGGTCAGTAAGCAGAACATAAGCAAAAGTTGAGACATTGGAAGACTACTTTTGGAACACTACTGTAATTTTACTAGCATTTAATTAAGTGATTTTACAGATTCTATGTGGGGTTTGAAATGTAAATTACGTGCAAAGAGTGATAAGAAGCATAAGTAAAGTAACAAAATTGCATCAAAGAAGTACCTCTTTGGGTGCATATTGATTTAAGGAGTCTCAGAAGTGGTAAATATAAATTATAGGCTATTTAACCTATTAAAATTGACTATTTTAATAGATAATTTGATTATTTGATTTAAAACAATAAAAAATGATTGTGACTTCAATTATTTTATGTAAAACAGTTTTTTTATTACTGTGTCGCCAAAAAAAAACAGAAAATAATTTAAAATAAATATATTACTTACTCATTTATCAACTAAGCCTACTAGCTGTTTTACTGTAATTTATTATTCTCTTCGCTTTTTAGCACCTGTTAAATCATCTTTTTCTATTTTAACTATGCAAGAAAAACAAAAATACTAAACTATACTAAAATACCTGAGAGGTAGGTAGCTCATGTCTAACATATCAGAACACACAAGCTGCAATAAAAGATTTTTGGCCATTTTCACTATCATGGAGTTTTAAATAAATAACGCTATAATAGCAAGAAGTAAGTCCATTTCAACGATGCAATATTTGTTACTGATCAAACTGGTTAAAAAAGACCCATGGAGAGTTTGAAAAGGTTAATTTAGCTATTAGCATGTTAAAATGTAAAGCAAAAATAGAGTGCAGAAGAAGAAACCACCTGGTTTGATGCTGGTGGCTTCTCCCCACACAAAGGTGTGAACTAGTCTACTGGTGGGTTTAATGTTATTCCTAACAGTTGACTTAGTGGCTGTGTGAATAGTGGACCTAGTGGTTGGGTAATCAGTGGAGCTGGCTTGGTTAACAGGTGCACCAGTAGGCCTACCAGTGGGTGTGGTTGTGGCGGGGGTTGTTGCCATGGCCGTCTGGACAGTTGTTGGTACGGTTGTTGGTTTTATTGTTGTTGCTGAGGTTGTTTTTATTGTTGTTGTTGCTTTTATAGTTGTTGTTGGTGTTTTTCTCGTTGTTGTTTTTCTCGTTGTCTGTAATGTTGTTTTTCTTGTTGTTGTTGTTGTTGGTGGTGGTGCTTTTCTGGTTGTTTTTCCCGTTGTCTGTAATGTTGTTTTTCTTGTTGTTGTTGCTGTTGGTGGTGGTCGTAGTGGTGTTTTTCTTATTGTTTTTCTTGTTGGCATTGGCGGTTTTATTATTATTATTGGTGATTTTCTTCTTGGTGGTGTTTTTGTCGTTGTTGTAGTTTTTCTTGTGGTTGTCGTGGGTACAGGTGTGGTGGTTGGTTTCTTGTTGATTACAAACTCTGCAAACAAGAAAAGGAAGAAATAAAGACATTTGTACAGCATAAAAAACTCTCCAGACTTTGATACATGTGTCCTTATTATATAACTGCATGTTTCACATTGAAAAGATAATGAGAATAATAGACATCATTATTTTGTTAGCACTCAACAGATAAAGCTCCGATAATGTTTTGGTAGTGCATATGGCTAAGAGTCTATTGTTTCTATCAAGAGCAACAATAAAATTAAAATGAGAAAACACACGGAGAAACCAAAAGTGGACCAGAAGGTAACAGGGAAGTGTTCTAAGAGAAAGAAACATTATTGTAAGATTTCCCCTACCTTCTTTGGGGTGGAAGTGAATCAGTTTTCCCTTTATCTTAACAGGTAAAGGCTTAATGCTGCATTTTCCAGGCGGTGCTCGCCTGTGTAGTCAGGAGAGGAAAAATTAGCACACACATGCAACCTATTACATGCTTCTTGAGTTATGTAGCTTTTTAAAGTACTTTTTACGTAATGTTAGTGTATTCTAAGATCAGCTATTCTACTTTAACTAGAGCTACACTGGTAAATTGGTCAATATGTCAGCTGATATTAGCTTATCACTTAGACATTTGTATCTATGTATATCACAGTCAATAAGCAACAAGAAAGATCAGCACAGAAATTCCAAAGATATGTTTGTGGTAGTGCAGAAAGCACTGACAGAAGAGAGCACTGAGAGGTTAATTTTTCAAAATAAAAATGCCCTGCTCAGTACAAATCTTATATCAAAGATGCTTGTTTATGTCATGTGCTTATGCAAAAACAAAAAATAGGATCAACTATTAACAATATCAATATATCATTATTGGACTTAAAAATCCCATATCAGTCAGGCTCTGACTTTAATTTATGCATATTTTGGATATAATAATAAAATAAAAACACAAAATACTGAACTCAGTCATTTTCGCAATATCTTGACAGAGTAGCCTCCATGCTATGCTGTTATAAGAAAATCAGGAGGATATTCCATGTAGATTGGGTTTGGACATGTTCCTCATTAAGAAATCTCATAGAAAGCTTACTTATCATCATGGAATGTAATGAGACTGGCTGGTAACAATATGTAATCCTATTTCTACTTCAGCAATAAGTAATGTAATATTTTTTTAGTCAAGGTCTACATAACCCACAATGAACAGTGTTCCGATTACTTGGGACCATCATAGCAGTTTGACCTAACAGCCCAATCATAGTCTAGAAAAATTTGTCATTTTAGAAGCAGTCTCTAATTTGATCAGTAAGCCCTAACCTACACCACACACCCCTGTAGGTATGATGAAAGTGTATTTGTTGCTGAAGGTTGTAATGGTTAGCTACCTGGAAGGGTCCACTATCTTATAGACGACTCCTGCTCTGGCTGTGGCACTCGGGGCTCCCGTGGCCAAGAAATACAGTTCACCTAGAGAGATGGAAAGGGAGAGGGAGAGGGAGGCAGACAGAGATAGGTGGAGAGTAAAAGACAAAGAGAAAGAATCATTGACCAAACAGAGAGAAGGATTTTGGCAAGAAAGAAAGAGAGGTGTGGTGAACGGCAGGGAGAAAGGAAGGAAGGGAGGGAGGGACACATTTACAATGAGTTGGAATGACAGAAAGAACAAGAAAGCAGAGGAGAGAGGGTGAAAAACAGCAAAACAGGCGAGGACACATAACAAGTTACAAAATATGTGTACAGAAAAGGATTTGGACTTTGCTTGAACTTTTCAACTTAAATCTCCTCAGAGGCACTTTCAGAGGGAGGGAAGAGATTATTTAAGACCAGCAGCATGTGCACAACGCTCTCCCTAGTAAATCAGCAGTCTCTTTAATTCAAACCAGATTTAAGGTCAAATCAAACCCTCTACTGGGTCCTCTTAACTTCTCAGAAATGGAGGCAGTTTAGTAGTAATTTAATATTGTCAAAAATTCCACAAGTACAAAAATTACACTTCAAGGAAACACACCCTTTGAATATATCACTTAACTTTACATAATCCAGTTTTTTTTTAATAAACTGTACCACACCGCAATGACTTTTAATCATGCAAAATATATGTAGGTTACAATGACTGTTTCTTTACATGTTGTTAGGTTCTTTCTTCCTTGTACCACATCTAAATAAGTGATGTGATGCTTGGTGGCAACACATGAGAAGTAAACACACACACACACACACACACACACAGTTATTACCTGCTTCATCCTCAGCAAAAGAGATGATGTATTTATAGTAACTGTTGATGAGTTTGGGGAATCTGCAGGTCTGGTCTCTCCCCATGCAGATCTCATTGTACTGCCATTCACCTGCGGTGACATTCTCCTTCAGAGACATCAGACGCCTAAACAGAAACAAACAGCACATAAGCACAAATATACACACCTATCCCCATAAATACTTTCATATACGTGTATTTTTACTGTAAATATGAAATCAAGCACGATAGCGCATGCTTATTGCACACCTTATTGAAAGTGTTTGTGTTTCTCCAGCCACACTTACTGTAATACTTGATGTTGCAGTGGCTTCACAAAAAAACTGAAGAGAAGGTTTGGCTAAAAGTCCACAATCAAAGGACACAGACAGAGCTGTGTAATTTTTAAATAGGCTGCATATTTTGAAACAAGTCTCCACCCTGGGTCTCTGCAGGGATGGGTGAGAATTTGTCTAAAGAAAATGTCTAGAATTTTGATTTGACACATACCCACTCATGAAATCCCCAAAGATGTAGAGTCCGTTGAGGTTGGGCATCTGACAACCTCTGTAGATGTATCCTCCTGTCACTGATTTGCCCAACTTGTGTGGGTAGGCAAAGATAGGCAAGATGTCATCTAGACATAGAACAACACATCAGTTAACACTGTTTTTCACTTTAGAAGCATATGTAAAGTTAATTGAGCCCACAAACTTGACCATGAAAATAAATTAATCCAAATTAAATTTAACAAAAATTCCTGTTAAGAGGCTTTCACAGCTTTTAACAGTAACAGTACATATAATGTAACACTTTAATCCTTCTCAGTAGTGTCAATCGTAGAAAGTGAAAATCATAATAGCGCATCACAGCTCACATCTGTAACCATTCTGCAGAAGCTACTTTGTTTCTGTCTGTGTAAATATTTGTTTTAGTTTATGGACTCCAAAGTGAATGAAAGCAACCCAGAAAGTGACCTTACCTAGCGAGGAGTTTTGACAGAGTTTGCGATCGTAGCAGCTGAAGCCTTCTTTGGCCCTCCATCCATAGTTGCCTCCTTTAAACATGTATTGACAAAGTTAGTGCAACTTCTATAGTACCATTCTTTCTAAACTGAATTGATTCACAATGCAGTAAATATACTGAAATAAAACTAAAACAACTATTGTTTGGCCAGAGAAAGAAACATGGATTATGCTCCACCAGCTGTAATTAGATGTTTATTGCATGCCCTTTTTGGATTTCTGCATAACCAGATCCCATTAACCTTAATTGTTAGGGAGGAGACTCACATTAAACTATGATGTCTGACTCACTGTCTGTGTGGTCTTTGAGGGAACAGTTTAACTGTATGTGACACGGGGATGAGTAGACAATGACAGCCATCTCATATAAGAGTGAACAATTTCTTCGGGTGATGTGAAAGAAATCTTGAACGATTGAACAGAAGTATTCATGCTAAAAAGGAAAATCTCTCTCCAAAGTGAAGTCAAACTAAAATCATCATACCTTTAACAATGAGGTCCACCTCTTCATATTTGTTCTGGCCTACGTCACCACAAAGCATCCTGCCTCTGCCACGGCCTGTAGCGAGGTCACCACGGTCAATGGAGCAACGCCACATGTTGCGAACTCCATAGGCATAAATCTCTGGAAAGAGAGGGAGAAAGATATTTACATGTTGACACAAATGGCGTACATCCCTTGTGAGGCTGTATACTGAAACTAAAGGCATATATTTCTGGAATGAACTGTCATTTAGCTTTCGTCATAGCCTCAAGACATGTTTTTTTTTTTTATTCTGTTTGAAAATGGCAGTGTTTAGTGAGATTCATTTTCATTTGCTGACTCATGTTTTCCTCAGTAAAAAGAGACAGTCCCACTGCAGTCACACATTATGTGAGCTGTTTCGAAAAAAGTCTAGAATAATATTTACAATTGTGCCATTCATCTTCACTGTTCAATTCATCTTAAAAGTCTCCCAGTCATAATTGCATTGTACCACACATATAGAATATTTTAAGGGATTTACCGGGTCGTGCTTCCTTCTCCCCCAAGAACGGGTTGTCTGAAGGAATACTGTACGGGGCGCCATCATCATTGTTGTCGACATCAACACGCAGCACTTTGCCGAGGAGCGTTGACCTATCCAACACAGAGAATAGATGAGAGAGTAAGAAAGATGAGGTGACTGACTGACTGAGTGGCTGAGTGAGCGCTCTTTTAAGCCAGATACAAAAAAAAAAAAAAACCTGGACCTGAATCTTTTAATTTTACTTTCCAACTTATGCTTCACCTTTCTTTAACTCCAAAGTCCCCTTACGCTGTCCCATCATCCTCTTTTTCTACTTCCTCTGCATTGAACTTCCCAGCTATTTATTTTCCATAAATTTTTTCTCTTTTCCATCTATGTCATTAGCTCTGCAACTGTGTTCTTCACCCTTGCACTGATTCTCCTCCCTCCTTTAACACTCCCTCCTGTCTTTGGTTACTGTCCACTCTACCTTCACCTTTCTCACCGTCCATCCATCTGAGCTAAATCTCTAAGTTTGTACTTTTCCTCTTTCCTTACTATCCCTCTCTCCATCCTTTTTTCAGTCTTAAGTACTCCTCTCCTCTCATTCACTTTGCACCTTTCTCCTCCCTCTGCACTCTCTCCTTATACCCCTTTTCCACTCTTCCCAATCCCACCTTCCACTCTCTCTCTCTCTCTCTCTCTCTCTCTCTCTCTCTCTCTCTTTCCCTCACTTTCTCTGTCTCTCTCTCACTCTCTCTCCCCTCCACATACCAGCGTGTGGCCGTCTGCAATGTGTAGTGTCAATATTAGACCTGGCAGGGTGTATCCTCCCTCATTCCCAGAACAGCTAATACAGCACGTCAACAAAACCCTTCAGAAACAGCTAAAGAGCTAAACTCTGTCTGGAGAAAAGGTGTCAGTGTCTCAGATAAACCTCACTAAATGTTTCGTAAACTATGTCATTAACCTGCTGCTGATACTTAAAAATTAATGTTTTCATCAGCCACAGTTCTGCTCTGATTTTGGACTGGTTTTTGAGATAAACAATGCCATTAATATTCAAGTTTAGCTTTAGCCTGTCTATGAATTTAAAAGATAAGAAGGGTATTTTTTCTCTGCCTATCCCTAATTTCTTATGTCTCCAGTTGTTCTCTCCCCTCCCTTGTGTCTCCTGTTCGTCCCCTGTTTTGTTTTCTGTGTGTGTGTGTGTGTGTGTGTGTGTCCATGTCTCGGCGTGGTTTTCCACCTCACTCCTGCACTCCTGCAACTCATCCTGTCATCAAGCTCCTGCAGTATAAAACCCCGGCTCTCCTCTCCAGTCTTTGCTAGATTGTTAAGGTTGCTTATGTGGTATTAATGCATGGCCAAACCTGCTTGTTATCACTTGTGTCCAGTAGTACTCGTTCTAATCTGTGAACTTCCTTGTGTCTCAGTTTCACCTCATCCAGTGTTGGATGCCTGCCTGCCATTATCAGCCTGTCTGCCTGCCAGCCCGGCTCCCTTCGTGGGACTCTTAAACCAGCTCCTTCAAACTCATCTGTGTCCCCACTTCGTTAATAAAACCATCTGTATTATTCCAGTGCCTTGTCCGAGTTCTGCTTTTGGGTCCTGAACTTTCCTAAACATAACACACTCCTCTTGGCATAAACACATCATGCCACCTCTCCTTGGTTTAATCTTTTATTTTTCATTGCTAAAACCTAAAGATTGGGAACTACAGGCCATTTCTGTCTGGTACATCCAGCTAAAAATTGGAAAATGATAACTGTCAGTCAATAACACATCTATGCATATTACAGAATGAACATACAATATCAGGGGTTACTGTACATCCAGTCTGACATTTCCCCACCATTCAAATATGTAGTCTATTAATGGAAGTCCCTCCGTATCATTGGACAGTTCAATCACACTGGAATCTTTGGTGGCGTGCTGTTAATCCAATCACAGTCCCTTCCAAAGGTGTTCAACACTCCTCATTTCAAAGAAGACATAAATGAGATCTTCTCAATGAACCCTAGAGTATGTACAATAAATAAATTAATGCAATCTTTATTTTTTAAAAGTGCTCTACAGGGCCTGGCATGTGTTAAGGATACATGTCATGACTAATTTGTACCCATGAAGTGATAATTTGCATTATATGAGTGGAAAATAACCAGTCTTCAAAAAGCTATCATTTATATTTGCCACTGAGCAACTTGAGCGTCTGCACAGTTTTGAAGTTTATCTTCTCCATAATTTTGATCCTTTTCATTAGACTTAATTTAACTGGAATTTAATTAACAGGAACTCATTTTTGTCAGAGCTGGCTGGTTCTGACTAGACTTTGGTATTTTGGCATGTAGCCAACATCTCAACAACGTCAAGGTGTCTGGTAAAATTTTACATGATGAGCACCTTTTATCATTTAAAATTTTAACAACCTCCTAGAGCAATCAAAAGAATGTGTTTATCTTATTTTGGTATATTATTTTAAATTACATATAAGGCTGACTGATTTTTCAATTCAACAATTATGAGTCAAACGTTTCCTGAGCTCACGTCACAGATGTGCTGCTAACGACAGTGTGCTACATGAGGAATTTGATGTGCAGTGTTAAGAAATACTGAAGTCAACATAATCACACCCCTCCCTCAAGCACCTACATTTGTTGACTTATACTTACTTGTTCTGTGCATTGCCAAACTTTCCAAATGGGTCCCCAGCTCGACCACCATCACCAATGAAGATGTAAAGATACCCGTCATGGCCAAATAGAAGCTGTCCTCCATTGTGATTGGATGCCGGCTCTACCACCTCAAGGATGGTTCTGAACCAAGACAAACAACAGGTGCATGTATAGACATGTGCTACACGACACAAGATACAAAACATGGAAAATGCTCCCTTACTGACATACAAGTACCATTACCTGAACTTACACATTATAAATAAAAGTCTTGCACTATCAACACAAATATAATAAAAAAATCTCTTTGTTTCTACTTGTGTTTCTCTGACTCTGAACTTCTCTCCTCACCTCTCAGAGGAGTGGTCTAGTTGGTTGTCATCATGTGTTAACAGTGTGAACTCGCTGATACGTATCCTCTCCTCCTTCTTGACAGACACAGAGTAATACACGTAGGCTTTTCTGACAGTGTTCAACCTATTCACAGAAAAGAAGCAGAAGAAGTCGTACTTCACACCTAAGCACAGTGACCTTTTCCACTGAGAATCATAAAAAAATGTTTTTGTTAATATCTCTGCATAACCCTCACAGATAAGTGGTACTATTATTATGAAAGTATGAACCTTGGGTGTAGGGCTATGCAGAGGAATCCCCTCTCGTCTCCAGCCCACGGCGATGTGAGCACAGCATGGGTGAGGTTGAGGAAAGGACGGTCGATCCTGGAGCCGTTGGCCAGATACACCCACACATAACCCAGCTGCTCCGCCACAAAGAATCGATGAGTTCCATCATCTGCATGGATCATGGCCACAGGGTTACGGAGCCCGTTGGCAACCTCCTGCAAGCACAGCTCCAGACATCCTTTGGGATCCTCACGTACAAAGCCAAGGTTAGCATTTAGCTCTGGGGACAGAACAGAGGATACAGGAGATGAGAAAGGAAACCAGGAGTAAAAGGACATGACTAGTGGATCATTATAAGCACACAAAAACAGGGGTTTGAGGGGTAAGTTGCATTGTGTGTCTGAGACTTAGTACAGCTTCCTTTCTCCAGGTTTCTTAAGGTTAGCATTAAAAATCCTCAACAAATACAACATACTACTGCCTGACTCTGCACCAAAACAAAAAACCTTTGAGTGAAGTCTTATAATGCCTTTAACCACCTTAGTCTAATTTATATAATTCATGGCCTCGCTCACTTTATCTGCTATTATTCCACAATAAATATTGTCATGTGCTATATATGTATCTATCCAGGCAAATCTCCAATTTTCTAACCATGCTTCTGTTCTTTGACATGATCTCTTTGCTGCACCCATAAGCAAAAATTCTGCTTATGTCTTAAAAATCAACAATCTTATGTGCAGACTAGCAAGGAGTGGCAATGTCTGCTCATAAATCATAATTAGACTTTCTTGTTAGCGCAGGTCCATACCAATGGGAATTTAGTTTATATCCTGTTTTCTCCATCTATCACAACCTGTTTATTCTTGTTGGTTGTTTATGTAAGTAGGAGTAATAAAATAAGTTTATCTTCCGAGTTTTTCCTCACCTCAACCTGACAGACATGTTTGAGCGTTCATTGGTACATTTGTGTGTGTGTGTGCCTGCTGCTGAACATAAACATCTGTCCCACATGTCCACACCATACCTGCATTTGTCAATACGTTAGGATAGCAGTACTGTTTGTCCTTCAGCTCCAGGAAGTCACAGAACTTTCTGCGATCTTCTTCGATCGTTGCAGTCAGGTTTGCAAACTGCTGCGGGCTCCCCGAGTCCTCCAAGAGGAGACTGACTGTGTACCGACACTGCTGCCAGTAGTCGGAGCAGTAATCGCCGCACAGTCCAGGCAGCATCCGCATGGGTGTGTTAGCATCTTCAGCATCATACAGGTGGGCAGCATATGGAGAACACTCCTGCAAAGGGAAAGATGATTTACATAAATGCAGACATTTTGTTATGAAATCTGTGTCTGGTTCCATATGTATAGATCTTCATCAATGTCTATACTTATTAACCCTCTTTTAAGCCGATGTGTTTATCTCAGAGGGAAAGTTAAGGACATGTAGGATCACATAAGTATAGGATTTTTGTGCTTATTCCACCGCAACTCCTCACCGCCTCACTATGACTGGTCAGGCCTGGGTTATATACAGGATGTCTGAGTGCAGCCTGGTATAAATGGATCTCAGGAAAGTCCAGTCAGTTATTAAGTCACAACCACACTGTCCACACCCAGAATGGCAAGCTGCAGGCACAGCGAGGCACGAACACCCAAACCATCATGCGGTCGTCTGGTGCTATGTCACTCAGTGCCAGATCAGCCTAACCGATCATCACCAGGAAACAGCCCAAAGCACAAAAAGCATAGGATCACTTATTTACTCATAAAATGTTTAGCACAACACAAATATGATCCAAGGCTTGCAATTAAGTGCAGTATCTGTCATGTTTTGTGTGTGCCTAATGCCCAGTGGGAGCAATAATGACGGTAAAAATTAAACTTGAATCTACTGCAGATTATAGAGTGACATGCATTTCATTTGTAGTGGATAATTTGTTGACATGAGTACACTTTTCCAAAGAACATATTTGGCATTTTGGCAAAAAAGTAACTGGAGGCAAAAAGTTTAAATTATTTAGCACACATCAGAAGAGCTTAGACTGACTCTTGATAGTCCACTTAGCAGTCGTAGGCCTTGAGACCAAGCGTGCTGTTGTCTCATATTTCCCAAGGACTGATAAATGTGTGTAACATTTCTGTTGTATTATGTCACAGTCTCAAACTTAACCTCAGCCGGACAAATGGAGATTACTGCATTTATTCAGAACAACTTTGTACGTGGTCGATTTGGTCTCAAAAGCACTTTAGAAATAATGTCACTGTGGACAAAAGTTGTATTTCTTGTATATTTTAATGCTGTCACCTTTCATACTCTGTGAGTTACATCATCTAACTGCATGTTAATAATCTACTGTAACTATAACAAAGAAGAGGAATCTGGTGGAAGAAAACACTCGCTGGTAAACATGCACAAACTTTGTTTGTACACCCACACGGGCAAACTCAGTGATTAACACTGCATGTGTCTATGTGCTTGTACCTGGATCTATTGCTTATAAAGAGTTTCCACTTTTATTTCTTTGTGCATATCAAGCTCCCCATTAACTATGACACATTATTAATTATGAATTTAATACAAAGACAGAAAAGAAAGTTATCTGTCTGTGAGTGTGTATGTGCATGTAGGTGTTGCTGTGTGTGTACTATGTGTTGGTTTAGTTATTAATCTATTTTCTTATGTGCCTCGAAGTTTGTTACACATGTTTGTGTGTTTGCATATGCATTTATACTCATAATTTGAATGATTTGGTTATTTCATTAGTTATGTAAATTCAGTCTGAGTTTTAAGGCTTCTGTGTTGGATTTGTTGGACTCACCTGCGAATATGCCTGTGTACTGACCTACTCATAATGACCCCATACTGAATATAATAGTATATAAATCATTTCCACATGCTATTATACTATATAAAAGATAAAATTCCTCCCAATTCCTGTTCATCCTTGAGGTTTAATCTGCCCACATCATCCCAATGACACAATGTTGAAAGGGAAGCCTGCAGCACCCACAGGACACTTGACACCTTGTGTAGTTTTCTTGGGGCTCCATGAAATAATTAATTTAATACGTTTTTGATGTGGCATTGTTTAATCTGATTGGTTATGCATTTATGTTTCTGGCTTTGTTTGATTTAGTCCACACCCTTTAGCTGCTGTTCCACCTCAGTGGAACCCCTGAAATGAACCAAAGCCAAAAATAATAAATAATAAATAAATAAGTATTGACCAAAAAGAGACAGAGAAGCTGACAATAACAGAGAATCTTTGTTAAATGACCTGAAAGTGCATTGCTGGGCAGAGATCAGAGCTTTCCTGGGAAACAGCTTTACAACGCAAAACAAAGCTGTGTTCAGTCTGAGCTGCTGATTCTGTTAATCAAAGCAGCTTCTGGGATGTGGAGCAGATGGAAGCTTGATTGACTGAATTTACAACTCTTCTTACAGTTTGATTTATCTTCTTTACTGTAGACACTATTTAAAGCAAGAGTTATGCAACTGTTTCACATAAAGCTGACAGTGTTTTTTATTCAGGAAAAGGGAATATATGGACAAAAGGTACAATGAAAAGGTACATCATAGAGTACTTAAAGTTGTTCATTGTCTAGCATCACTGGTCTACAGTGTCTTTACTTCTCCTGTTTGACCATCTGAAATGGAAAAACCAGCCATTGTTCTGAGACAGTCCTATTTTGGCTTCTACTATCATAGGGTAGGATAAATACATATAACTACTAACAGCTGTTCCCTAACAATGCAGCCACTTCAAACTACTATAATTTGCTGTTTACGCTGTACGGTTCAGAATAGACTGAAATTCAAACTTAAGCAGGAAATAAAAGCCTTTTTTCAGTCATCTGTCGTCCCGACTCCCCATACTGCACTGAAAGGTCCACATGATGGTGTTCTAGTATATTGAAGAGAGAGAAGAGTCATGGCAAACAGATGGCTGGTAAATGTGTGAACCTGGACCTGGACTGGACCCCCAGAGAGAGAGAGGGGTAAAAAAAAGGGGGGGAAGAAAAATGGACAGAGAGGTAAATGTACCTCAACTTTCCAGCTAGAGTCAATCCTAGCTGGACTCACTTACTGGATATGGATGCAAAGTCCCAGTAGTTGTGATTGTAGTCAGAGAAGGAGAAGAGAAAAAAAGTAGATTGTCTGTATGTTTGAGATTTGTTGTGGTATGGTGCATTAATGTGCTGTTTGGAAACTTGAACATCTGCAACTTTCTGCTGCTGTCAGAGCAAAAATGCAACAGGGGAAACAATTAATTCATTGTTCTGTTGTTCTGATAAGTGCTCACTAAATGGTTTTGAAGTGTGGGTTTTGCTGGGGTTTAACTAACTGTCTTTGTGGAGTTTATTGATTATTTTTCTGTTTCATCTATGCTTCACTATATCTGTTTTCACTGCTTTTCTATCTCTCTCTCTCTCTCTCTCTCTCTCTCTTGCTTTTCCTCCTCCTCTCTCTCGCACTCTCTTGCAGGAACTTGATATGTCCTGTGGCCAGAGGAGGAAATGGTTGTTTGTTTGGTCAGTTAAGCTAGGGGATGATGACAATCTCCCTCCTGTCTCCCTGACACACATCCACTTAATAATTGTCCCTTCTGTCAGTCTGTCTCTCCATCTCTTTCTCTCCATCTCTCTCTCTCTCTCTCTCTCTCACTCTCTCTCTTCACTGTCTCATTGATATCAGTGCCAGGAAGCTCCTGCAGTGCAGCTGGAACAGAGGGCCTCAGTGTGCTGGGTTTACCCAGCATAAGTACCCTGGCAGTGGGGTGACTTGACCACCTCCAGGGCACCTTTTACCTCAAACCATCTACTGGAGCTGGGTCTTCTGTAGTGGCTCCAAACGTCTAAACAACGTGTTTATGAAAACATGATTTATGAAAACTCCTTTCTCTAACTAACTAAAAATATGTCTGCATGTAATGTTAAAAAAAGAAACCCCACTCTAAGCTTTCCATATTTACATTGTTCTGAACTCCGGCTATATCTTACTCTAACTAGACTAACTGTTGCAAGTCGTACGTGCGCTGCAGCACTGTCATTACACTCAAGACAGCATGCTCTGCTTGGAAAGAACCTAAGTAGGCTATAATTACCACAATGATAGAAACCTATATTTTTGAGTCAAAGGATTTGTCACTGTCTTTACATAGTATATGATGTATTAAACTGCCAGGAAGACTTGCAGTTTGTTTTTTCCATTGTTTTGGCATTAATATCAAAGATAAAAGTGTTATTTGTGGGACAGCCCACAGCCCGTTTGTTTTGGCTTCTGCAGAATGAAGATTTTATCTGAAGTACTGTATATGGGCCAGGCTAAATATGTGCTGCACCTCTTTGCACTCGCAATCTGCACGTAGTTAGTGTCTGAGCTGCAAAGTCAGCATCTAATTATGCAATCAGTATGTGGGAACGTCTTCAAGGCTCATTCTGCCAATGAAGGAGAGGCCGGAGTTTGGTGCTGGGATCTGTCTGAGATTAGCAAGCTCAGAAAAGAAACAAAAACTTAGTTGTTACCACAACGTAATTATGAAAACAATTTAGTAATATACAAATGTAATTTCTAGGAGATAGGGTTGGATACTGAAATAGAAATACTCATTAAATGAAATAACACTCCCTAATCATTAACAAAGACTGCAATCCCACTCTGAGGAAATTGCAGTATTTGTGATTCTACTGCATTACTGATAAAATTATCACAGTGAAATTTAACTTTAGAACATTTTTTTAGACTAATGCAACGTGAGTCATTAAAAGGAATGCAAGTGCTACAAATCTAAGAAGAAATGTGTAGAAGTTGTATTATGTTTGTTGTAACTGCTCAGTTTTTACTTCTAAGAAACAGTTACTTTTTTAACTAATTCCTGATTCCCTGCACAATGTTGTGTTATTCACTCACCATTTGGCTGCTGTCACTGAGATTTCTATAGAGTTCAGGTTAATTCAGTTTTCCCATCCACAACTTAGGGTAGGGAGACTTCAGCTTATACGCTTGATAGCTACTGTCCAAAACATTCTGCCAAATTTCCTGATGATGTAATGAAACCTTTAAAGGAGCGGTGTGTAAGATTTCGTGGCATGTAGGTTAAATTGCAGTTTGCAACCATTTGAATACTGCTCGCCTCACCCTCCCGTTCCCGTTGTAGGAGAAACTACGGTGGCCGCGAAACTCAATAAAAATGCGGAAGGCCCTATCTAGAACCAGTGTTTGGTTTGTCTGTTCTGGGCTACTGTAGAAACATGGCAGTGCAACATGGTGGCCTCTGTGGAAGGGGACCAGCTCCCTCTGTAGATATAAACGGCTTATTTTAAGATAATGAAAACACAACGATTCTTATTTTCAGATGATTATACACTAATTAAAACATACTTATAAATATTATATTCCATTGCTGTTACACCATGTCAATGTTACACACTGGACTTTTAAAGTGTATTTTGTGGGATTACCAAAAAGGAAAAAAGTACAATAACTGTGTTGATAACTTACGCTGCAATCTTTTCTCATACAGTCATTCTGCTTCAGGGTCTGGAGTCCAGCTAACTCATTCCCATGCGAGAGAAATTACTAAACACGTTTTTCTGGGAATCTCGAAGGGATGAAGCATACTTTACTCTTTGTGGAATACATGAGAAAGCGTAGCCAAGCCATTGTTTGACCATTTCAAGTCAATAATTTGGTGTGATGAGACATTTTATTATCGCATATGTGCCACTATGTCAAAAATATACTTTCAAAGTTTTGTCGCAAAGGATTTCCTCTGGATTTAGTTGTAATGTTCCAATCAAATGGTCATTTCATGTTCTTTATTCGAAACCAGAGTTGCACTCCATTATTTGGCTTGTTTAGTTTCACAAAGCCCAATTACAAGCTAACCCATCAAAAACACATGAACGCTAGTTAAGACTGCGGTATAGCTCTCCAAGCACGAGTAAGCACTGTCTAACAGATGTCAGCATCTCCGTGTAGCCATTAAACCACATGTTTTGTTGGTTACTGTACTTTGTTGAGATTAGACTCTCGCTGACAAACCACACCACAGTTTCCTTTGGAGTGAGACAGAAACTTTGGGCTTGGTGTGGTTATTTGGTGTCCACTGAAATATAAATGCCATTATTATCCCCTTTCATAAGCCAGAGGAATAAATACTCTTGAATTTAAATAAATTGCTCAAAATATGCTCACTGTGCTCATCTTAAAGACGCCTTGGTGTAACACACTGGACAGCAAAACCAGGCTTCCAAGTTAGGACTGCAAACATCCGCCAAATTTACCCCTTGCCTGACAGACATATTTAGGGTCACAAAATCTGGGACTGTAGAGTCATTACAACACTTAGTGGAAAAGATTCATATGGATTCTACAGTGACAATGACTGTATATCTCACGTTTCTAGCAGGTGACAGGTGCATGTTTTCAGTGCAGTGGTTTCAGATTGCCATTTTGCTTGGAGTGTCACATATTCAAATACAATTAATAACAATTATTTAACATCTGGATGTCCAGGAAGAGGAGAGCTTAGCCACATAATCAAACATAATTATTATAATCATTAAATGTTTCTCTTACCTGGCAGAGGATGCTGCGTATGTACCTGCCACAGGATATGTAACCTGAATGGTCAAAGTTGTCCATGATGGTGTAAAACTTGACTGATATCGCCTCATCTTTCTCCAGATCACAGCATCCGAACTTGGAATACTCTTTACAGAAGACCAGTGGTTGCCGGGGCTCAAACGGAGGCTTGTAGTCTAAACACTGGGGGTGACAGCACCCCCGCCAGGCCTGGAGGAGCAACAGCAGGATGGGGAGAAGGAGGTGAGGGAGCAGGGCATGCTGCAAATTGCAAGCCTGTAGGGTCATGGTGCGAAGATGCTGTCTTTCAGTTCAGGATAGCTTGGCTCTTGACCGAATGCTGCCGTAAGTCAAAGCGGCTTGTGTGTGATATTTTACTATAATATGTGAGAAGAGGGAAGCCTTGTTTTAAAACAATGCATGTTACATTTCTGACAGCATCTGTCATGCACAGGTGTGAGACTCAAAGTTAGCTTTTCTGAAAAAGTTTGGTGTATTAGATGTCCTCATTTGATGTCCTGGTCCCTGCAGTTTCAGGCAACCATGTGTGTGTGTGTAGAAGTGTGAATTTGTGTATCAAAGACACTGACCCAACATCACACTTGCCTGCAAGTTGGCCAGAGACCTACAAAGCACTCAGAATTGCTCCATTTAATGTATCAACCCACACATCGTGCTTATATGGCAAGCTGCCCTTATGATTGTGTGTAAATAAGATAAGGTCAAACTGATCCAGATCCAGTGAATTATTTTGATGGTGAGAAGATGTCCAGGTGGTGTGAGGAGGTTGGAGTATCTACAAAAGCACCTGTGGATAAAATTCTTCAAAGAGAGAAATCCAAATCTTCCAGTAACCGAAACTTAATCTCCATCACATGACACTTTCTCAAAAATTAGTTCTTCTCTGTATCCTCACATTGCTAAGAAGTATTCCAGCTTCTTGGAAAGAGGGACAAAAATGGAAACTTCAGTCGAAATTTCTCCAAAATATTTACTTACAGCTTGAAGTCACTTGGAGAGTCTCATTGTGTTTGCTCTGGACATGTGCTCTCTTGCTGCAGTGGACAGAAGCCATGCATACAGACAGCAGGAGAGAGTGGGAGAGGGAGGTTCTTTCATTCAGACACAGAGCCACGCTGCAGCCTTAGCTTAGATCCCTCCCTCCTCGCTTCTTTCCTCCTCCTCCTCCTCTCTCCTCCCCTCCTCTTTTTATTTGCTCTTTCACTCTCCTACAAAGACAAATGCATTCCTTCCCATAGCATGTGATCCATATTGCACTGAAGTTGCAACTTTTCACCTCTCCTCCCGCCTGGCTCTCCCCCTCTTCAGCATTCCCAGACCTCCTCTCTGTCTCTACCATTTCCAGACATACTCACTCACACTGGTGTGTGTGTGTGTGTGTGTGTGTGTGTGTGTGTGTGTGTGTGTGTGTGTGTGTGTGTGTGTGTGTGTGTGTGTGTGTGTGGTCAGATGAATCAAGACGTGTGCTGGAAGTGGAGACCAATGGATTCTCCAGGCACAATTCCAAATCCAAAGCTTATGGCGAAGAGCAAAACCGGCCAATTTTGTATCTAATTACATTACTTCAAGTATTTGTAGCTGCACCTTGTCATTTTCTCATAACTTATTAAAGCGGCTATAATCAACATTTTTCTATCAACACTGGATCACATGACTACTTGTGAAAAGGGTCGTTCGTAGTGATGAACCCGCAGAGACTTATCACCCACCTCTGCAGTTCTGCTCTCTACAGAGCGTTTCAGCTCATTTTATTGGTTTGACCCACAACTTTACTGTCTTGGTTCACTTTTTTTTTTGGTCGCAGCAGGTAGCTGTTTTAATAAAAAACAGCTCTAAAAGCCCACTGTACACTACCTGCTCAGCACCAAGCAGTAGAGTTAGTGACTAACTGGTGAACATAGTGGAGCATTTAGCAGCTAAAGGACCATGATACTTCCAACGGGAGTTGGTTGAGGCCAAACCAGAGCTAAAACAGAGTGAATATTGAACTTACATTCGACTGGTGGCCAGAAACACTACTTAAAACGAATGCTAATGTTGCTCTGTGTCTGCTGGATAGGCAACTGCCAAATTCACCTCAAGTTAAAATTTGTTAGTATGTCAGTGTTGTGTTTCAGCTCATTTTTGCTGCCCCCAACTGGCCAAAAAAAGCTATTGCAGGTTTAAATAGGTATAGGCAAATATTGTAACAGCTACAGTGTCAATGACTGTTCTCCAGTTCATTTGATGTTATTGTTGAGGCAATGTGTGTTTTATTTTGACTGCAGAGGCAGCTTTTTGGAATTATACAGTATTTGAATGTAAATCAAGTCTGTCTTTCTACTAAAAATGAAATGAAATGTCACAGTCTATTGAGCATATAGTAGCAGTGTGTGTATGTGCATGTGGTTTGTGTAGTGTGTGTGTGTGTGTATAGACATACCGCCACCATCTGTGTCTCATTATTGCCCAGCTACCTTTCAAATCAGAGAGTGACTGCCATATGGCTAGCTGCATGTCAGACACTTTATCACTCTGCACTCTCAGATAGAAACATAATCTACAGCCAGACGTCCCATAAATCGAACAGATGGATAGGCACTTTATCATGTTATGCAACTTCATGATTCATCACAGTTTTAATAGATTAACATGACAAAGTGTTAATAAATCGAAACTTTTTCACATAAAATACAAATGTATCTCTCTACATGGAACAAATAGTTCTGTATATTAGTCAACTGAAGCTTTGTTAAAACTATCATCACAAAACCTCATGAGAGGCATCTGATTAGGATAATAGACAAATACACCAAAAAACTCAGATCAGCTATCTAGTTTACACTTTAAAATGGAGTCCCCAAAAATAATAATAAACAATTTGTGGTGCATGATAACAGCAATAAACAACGCTAAAGTCATTGCAATACCAACAAAAACGCCACAGTACACAAGTATGAAACAATGAAGTTAATCACACATGGTATCTCAGGACATTATCTTCCTGGACTGGGATATCTGTATATAGATATTTAACCACAAGCTTTGTTGTGACCTAGTCAGACGAGTATTTGTTGTTTTGTTGTCTGTTTTTCATTTTCCAAAATCCTAAGTCTTGTCACAAAGTTATGAAGCCACGAAGCCACAGAAGATCAGATCTGCTAAGACATGATCAGACGTGTGCCACGTAACAGCTAAACAGCATTTTCTGCAGATAGTGTTTATACTCAGCTTGTAAAATGTGCTAATCTTTAGAATGACTAGAAAGACTGTGTCAGTGAGTCATTCTTTACTGGAAAAGACAGACAAACACACACACACACACACACACACAAACACAACTGTGCTATCAAGGCCAACAAGCACACTGACTCTCAGACTGTGTGTCTCTATCTTTGTTTTACTCTCTTACACACACATACTGTAAGCGAGCAGTTGTTACTGCAAATCTTATGGTCATTCTCTGGCAATAAGTTCACCCAAAGAACACAAACACACACTCAAACTTACACAATATGTCAGTGCAGTCATTTAGTTGCATTCTTTCATCTCAGTTAATCCTACAAATTAGTGAAATTTGAATAAAGTTTTTTTTTTATTAGTTTTTTGTGTGTTTGTGTTTATGTGTGACGTGTGTGTGTATGTGTGCAAGGCGTGACATACATCAGAATATATTTTTTCATGCATTTTACAACAGTGAATAACAAGACCAACCCTGTAGTTGATATTGGACGATTCTGCAAAACCCTGCATCACTGTAAATTCAATTTCTTCCGTTACTTTTATAGGCAACATTTTTTAATTATTTATCCATATAATGTCAGTGCATCGTAACTACATAATGGTTAAGGTTAGAAAAGATCCTAGCCAACATGAATTGCTGGTCTGAGAAGGGATGCAAACTTCCGTCTCCAGCATGAAAGTTGCGTGTACTATACACCTATCCACACCCCTGTTTTTCACCTTGCTACTACTACGACACACACTACTTTCTGCATTGGGACTGCACGTTGACATAAGTTGTGTGCTGCAGAATTGTCCAATATGAATGTATTTCCTCAGAAGACTTTAATGGTCAGACATTGGCAACACAAGCCCTTTGCCACAATGTGCTCTTGAATTTGACAGTACAAACACATAATACATTGTGAGTGTGAATATGTTATCAGGCCAGTTTTACCTAAAAATCTGACCAGCACAACTCTGTGTTTGCTAGTGCACCTACTTCACTTGCCTCTCAGCAGATTTGACTGTTAAGGTGACAGTGACCTGCTAAGGTAAAACTAAAGTGCCAGTTTGCCAAGAAAAACAGAGACCGAGGGAGCTTACATCATTATTTCCCTCTGCCCTTCTCACACCATATATAGACATCTTTGTGCCTGGTACAGCTATTCAATAAAAACATTGTGTGTGTGTGTGTGTGTGTGTGTGTGTGTGTGTGTGTGTGTGTGTGTGTGTCAGAGACCAACAGAAAGAAAGACAAAGACATCTGATGGGACAAAGAACTCTTGTAACAGACCTTTTGTCCTCTAAAAATAGTCAAACTTCACTTTATTGTACTATTTAAAATGCATTTCATAAATATATTTAATGCAAATTCAAGTCAACTAACATATATCTGTAAGATAATTGTGATGTGTTTACGGCACAAATTACTGGTCAATAATTTATTTAGCAATTACAGTCTTCATTCATCACATAATTTATTTCTCTACCTGATTTTCTTTTGTCTTCAAAGTAGCTGTAAATTATAATCTAGATCTAAATTCTGGTGAATGGCTTCTGGGTAACATTGTGTTTATCTCACAGATAAGTCTGTTAGTTAGTCTGCAGACCTGCTCTCAGGGCTAAGCAGTTATACACGTCAAATCATTTTACCACAACAGTCTGGTTCTTGAAACTGTTGCTTCATCCTTCATTGTCTGTGTTTATCATTCTTGAATCCCTTTCTCCTTCCCTTTCCAGGACCGGGCCATGTGTTAGATAAACCCCTCATCCTACCAGCATATTTAAAATTTAAGGACTACCGACTGAAAACTACTGTAACAAACAACCATCATAATGTATTTCTTCTCAAAACATTATTAGTTATGTAATTATTTGTCATCTGGATTGTTTTAAATTATTTTAGGGAAGTTAGTTAATTTGCATATTGTGTAAACTGAAAATATATACTTTTCTTTAAGACAAACTGCAGCTTTTATCCCAAGTACAATCCACATTAGTACTTAAAAGCTTATTTACCATCCTTTGATTCTGGTGTCATTTAGTTTTCAGTAATTTCAAGTTAAATTAGGACCCATGCCAAACAACTCAATAAATTGTATATATACTGTATATTAAGACAATCTAGGCAAAACTGGGTGCTTTTGACTGGGGTCCACCAGGACCCCAAATACATTGGTATTTTTAAAACAATGATGTGAAGTCATTAGGAACAAATTGATTGACAAAGTCATAAAATGGAATGATAGAATAAAGCACCTGTGAGATGTGACAAAAAGGTCGGTAGGATTAAGGTTAAACGTACTGCCAAAGAGGCCAGTGATCACTTTTTTGTCACTAGTTTTTAGTGACTTGTCTTCAGTGTTTTGCTGATGATTTGCTATATTTTGTCATTGTGAAGATTAGATTCTGTACGATGTGTGATTCTTTCCTCAAGGCCATCAGCAATAGAATATCTGTTGTTTGCAGAAACATATCTTGGTGTCTCTGAGGCCGGTCACGGTAACCACTCAACTACCTTGCTGCCATATTTCATAGTTCATCAACATTAATCATGAGGTCTTTCTAGTAGTCATTCCATTTCATAAAAAAACAAAACATTTTCAGTAAAAAAAAAAGTGAACAAGCAAATTCTAATCCATGATCAAAAATTTGAATTGTAATGATTTCAGTTCTTTTGGAGGCACTGTTACTTTGATGATGCCTTTCAATATTAGAAAAAAGAGAATCAATCAGTGTTAAATAATACAGGATATGTGTGTGTGTTTTGTGTGTGTGTGTGTGTGTGTGTGTGTGTGTGTGTGTGTGTGTGTGTGTGTGTGTGTGTGTGTGTGTACAGGAAAGTTTTGTCTACATCATGTGTTTGAGGATCTCTTGTCTCCCCAAAGACAGCCGTGCTTGGCACGACTACAGATGCAGTGTCTGGGATAGCCTGAACATCCAAAACACACACACACATACACACACACACACACACACACACACACAAACTGAGGATCACTCATTTACACAATGCTTTACCCAGCTCATAGGCAGCAAAATCGAGAAAAAATAACACACAAAGGAATATTTAGTCTATTGGGTGTACCCAGAACTGTTTATTGTCATTAGTGTTTGCCATTCTGACAAAGAAATGGATAGAGAAAAAAAATGGAGAAAGAAAAAAGAGAGAAATAATAAATGACAGTGGAGAGGAGAAGAAAGAAAGATCTCTTCTCTACCACAGCTTCTGTCTCTGAAGTACTCTGTCATGATTCAGTCTATCAGAGTACAGATAATGAATTCCATCTAAAAGGTTTTGGAACTGGAGAGACATGTGATGGCTCCATTAAACTAATATCTAGGCAGTCCATTAAGATAAAATGAAAGTTTTATGATCTCCATGGGAAGATCACATCATTTCAACAGCAGGAATCCCATATTTAATTCAATTTTATTACATGTTAGTTTGACTCACTCTAAAAAGCCCACTTTGTGTTAAAATTATGTGCATGTTGTTTGGTGTATTTTACACAAAGTGTAATGAAGTGAGCATGTTTGTGTTTATTTGCCGTGCTGTGCTTGTACTTGGCCGCCAGCTAACGACACAGGTGTGTTACTAGGGAATAATGTATCTATGTTTACATTATAGTTTTGTTTGACTATTTGTGTGACTATCAAGAAAACCTATTAAATGTTTAAATTGCACAGATATATACAAGTTAAAGTGAAACTACATAGTTACCTGCGTCTAAAGCGCCAAAGGGTTGGTAAACGCCAGTAAATAGTCAGCACCATTAAGTGGGATGAACTAAATTAGCCGCCAGCTAGTGTTAACACTACTTGAAAGTAAAATTATACATTGTCTAAAACAGTGGACATTCACCTTACCGGGGCCCACTCATCGCACAGACTTATGTGCACGTTGTTTGGTGTATTTTACAAGATGAAGTGAGCATCCACGTTTGTGTTTATTTGCTCTGCTGTGCTTGTACTTCACAGTACAAGCTGTTAGCTGCCGGTTAACGACACAGTTGAGCAGGTTTTGACAGGCGCCTTGTTTCTATATGTCTTAGTTACTTTGTAATGTCATGGGTGAATTGTATTTCTTCTTTGTCCTTTGCCAGTCACATGCCTGCATATTGAAATCAGAATGTTAAAACTAATATAAAATTCATCTTATTTTCCACACAAGCAACAAAATGTGTGTCCAGACATGTCCAAACAGACATCTGCTGTTCTGTTTGACTTGCAGCATTTATGTATTTGCTGGCATTTTCCTATTTACATTAAGTTTCTTTATGGAGCACATATGTTGACAAAGTAGTGAATGTGTTTCTTAATTTTTGCTTTAAATGTGATGTATGTGTTGTCAACAATGGGGGAATGTGTTTTCTTTTGTTGTGTTTACTAAAATTGCAGCACAAACTTCAGTATTAAGGGTGGAGATACTTGTAAATTCTGCCTTAACAAATTACTGAATACACAAGTACTCTTACAAAAGTTTTGAGCTGTAAGTGTATTTTTTATTAAGATAATCGTAGAAAAGGTTTCAGTCGTAGTCATCTGGACACTGTTTTCAGAATCAAGTCATCAATCAGAATCAATCATTCTCAATTGAGATGACTTCAGATGACTACGACTGAAACCTTTTCTGCGATGGAACACTCCTGGACAAATGAGGGACTACACCGTCTTATTAAGATAATGTCATTCTGTCGTAGGAGAATGGTGCCATTGTTATTGTATTGTTCTTCTAACGTCTCAGTAATGGAGCTGCAGTCACATTTGTTGAAACAGGAGAGCCTGTCATCATTATTACGTCAGAAGAAGCTGAATCAAGATGAAGCCACATTTCCATTAATTAACGTTTAGCCAGCGCAAGGATGAAGTCCTGTCATTTCACATGGTAGATATCAAGACCAGCCACTTTGAATTCATCATTTCATTCATACAAAGTAAAAGACCAATTATATGAATGTATCCCTAATAATGAGACAATTATTAGCACTAATTATTCACCATTCTGTCTTCTACAATTGTGCTGTCCTTCACTTGTCTGCAGGCAACAGTAAAGTGAACATTATCTTTGTAGTGTTGAATCACTGAAATGAAATTTCCTTTCAAATCACCCTTTAGAAATGATCTTTTGACTGGTGCACTTAATATGGCTGCAGTCGCTGTTTGAAGATATTCACTTGAAATCAGCATCGATTTAATACATAAAATTAAGAAACCTGATGATTTGCAGTGGCTGGAACTAAAACAATGACAAAATAACTAGGTGCTTGTAAGAGCATCATTTTGATATTAATTTGTTGTTTTCAACAAAAAAGCCCAAATTGGGTTGTTGTATAAGTAGCACAAGTAGAACTATACTGACCGTTGTAACAAAGATTTTAGAAATTTTATTGTAATAACATAATTTTGCCATACGTTGGTATGACAAGCATTCATAAAAAAACCTGTTGTGACAGACAAACATCTCACATTCTGATTAATTTAATGAATGAATGAATGAAGAGACTCAGTGTCATACAGTATTAAGGTCCACGTTTACAAAACTTCCTTTGAAGATGAGGAAATATGATTCATGGCATGACTGAAAATGTACAAAGAGAAACTTAAAACTAAGATATACAAAAAACATATTATGGAAATCTAGAATGAAATTTAAAGCCAACCCTGTATATATAATCATATATTAACTAATAAATCTAAGAATGTAATTTGTTTTACTTAAGTGCAAATGACTTACATGTATTTGTAAAGAGGCAAATAGTTCCATCCATCAAGGAGGGCAGTAAAAGGAAACAGAGAACTCTGCGAGTAGTCATGCATGTCAAGTGAGGTACACACAATGTCGTAATGCTGAGAAGCTACAATGCTACAATGGTAGCATGTTCACATTTAACACTGAGCCGTATTCCTGTTGTTCGCCTCCTGCTAACCATACAGTGCTGCAGATGTTTACAGTCATACTCTTTCTGTTTCATATTTGCATGGCGATCCATTTAAACCATGTGTACAATATAACACCAACAGAATTTCCCATTTATTTCACTTTAAATATTTTGGCTTAACAGTGAAGCCTCTGAGTACCCAGAGTTTACTTTGACATGAGTACGAATACATCACCCAGTCCTCAGCAAGTTGTGACATTTGGAGCAAACACAAACAAAAGAGTAAATTTCATGGTTGTACAATTTTGCTTTCTCAAAAGTAAGAGAGAAGTTTTGCATTAAAGGTTGCATCACAGTTTGAATGTCTTATCTCAGTATCTTCTTGCCAGTCCCATATTGTTCTCACAAGAACTTTTATTATCTTCTCCAGAGAGTTAAATTTTTATGTGGATTTGTGTCATTTGAATGGAGAAACATCTTCAACTTTAACTGTACAACTACATTCCCCAAAATGTCCTAATAACTCAGAACCACCTTGGTGTTGGATATTTTGGGAGGGAAGGGATCTTCAAACTGGTCCTTATCATCAAGGTTGTTGAATGAGAGTGCAGTGTGGGCTTGCACCCAAATATAACCTTTATGAGACATTTGTCCATCATAGGCCGTCATTACTTTTCCTTATTTATCTTATCTTCTCATCTGGCAAAGATCCTCATGTCAACACGCTGCAGTTTTTACACATTCTCTTCATGCAAATCCGTTCTGTATGATGATGTAGAACATGGTCATCCTGACACACCTGTATCTCCACCTACACTATAATCCAGGAAAGTGGATCAGAACAATGTCAGTGCCACAATGTAGTTTCTTAGTTTGTTTTGTGGAAGACAGACCACTCTGGTCTCCAAGCTGTTGTTTGCAGTCCTTCTTCTATGAAGATCGATGATGGAGATCTCTACCAAGGCAGAAAAAAAGATTCAGTACATTTCTTGTACAAGTTAAAACTTTAAGGGACATCAGTTTAATGATCCCGCTTATCCAGCTTTTTCCTGTCTTGCAGAAATTGTATATTTTTATGGTCTCTGTTTTCTATTTGACAGGCATCGTCAAACCATTTTTTATTAAAAAAATAATCTGCAACCATGTCTACATATTAGTCAACCCCACATAGCATTCTGACCCAAAGGTTTAGACTATTACAGTATTAGCAACTGATGAGTTACATAAATGTCTAATGAGGGAAATGGAGAAAGAGGAAGAAAAGAGGAATACACAAGATACATGAGGGAGGAGAGATGAAAGACTGGATGAGTCAGAGAGCTGATGAGGACTGTGTGTGTGTGTGTGTGTCATGTGTTACTCATGTTGTGGGGACATAAATCTGCTTACACAATCACATTGGACTTGGACTTGCCTTCCTTTTGGGGACAAAACACAAGTTCCCATGACGTAATTTTTAGGGTGAAGACTTGGTTTAAGGTTAGGGTAAGGGTTCGGTTTAGGCAAGTTTTGGTTAGGGTTAGGGTAAGTCTCCAGGAAATGAATGTGAGTGAATGTAATGTCCTCTGAAGTGAAGGAAACACCACTGTGTGTGTGTGTGTGTGTGTGTGTGTGTGTGTGTGTGTGTGTGTGTGTGTGTGTACAAAGGGGTTTCACAATGTGGACTTCATGGTCTGGTGCCTCACATGCATGAAAGGAGGGATGTGTGAGATGACAGAGGAAGAGTTGGAAGGAAGAGAACAGAGGGTACATTGTGACACTAAAGAGGAATAGACCACAGTGAATATTATGCAACACAAATTGGACTTTTTAAATAAAAATAGGAATTAGATATGCTTAATTCTACTCCTGATAAGGAAATAATGATGTAACAGAAATTGTGAAAAGTGTATTAATCAAATAAGGCAAAGTTAAACTGGGCTTACAGTAGAAAAACCTGACTACCGTTAACCCAACAAACTGATCCATGGTGAAGCTATTAGACAAACTCAGATGCTTTGATGTATTCAGGGTCAGACTCTGAGTGGAGCAGAGGTGGACTCCCTGCTGCTCAGATCCTCTGTCAGTTCACTTTGCTGGATCATGTAGCTTGTTATACTGCCATCTTGGGTTCATATCCAGTGTGGAGGATTTTTGTTTTTTTACCTATACAGCACTTTGAAGTACTGCATGGGAGCCTGTTAAAGCAAGATGCCTTACCTTTCACAAGAAACAAAGCAAAAAGGTTCACTTCTAGAATTATTATTGTGCACTTTAAAGACCTTTTTACAGTTTAAAAGATTCATTATGCAATGTCTCAAGTCACACCACTCAGATTACACAAATTACATTGTGCTGTTAATGTATTTATTTACTAAACTACATCTTTTGAAAACTACACAAATGCCTCAGACTTGATGCAAGAAAAAAATCTTTCCTGGGGGAGGATGATCTTTTAGATGAGTTCAGATCTTATGCAGAAACGCCCTTGGTGAATAATGTTTGCTGCAGACTGCCTCATCACTTCCAATGAGTGATGTTACATTAATGCTGCTAACAAGCTCTTTTCAGAAGAGAAAGAAAAGCAAAAATGAAATGTGAACACGAAAAACACATAGTAGATGTTCTTACTTTGTTTTACTATGTTCTTAATTTCGTTGTACAACCTTGTGTTGTATAATGACAAATAAATGACCTGTACCTTGCACTTAATAAGTATACTATATTCATTTTGGTGCATACATTTGATCAATTACTGTCGAGGACCAGTCGAGCACAGGATCAACAATAGAACAAGTGTGACCTCCTAATGTTTTTTTATGATCATCAACAACTTTGTTTAGAGTTCTACACTAAGGTGGCCTACATCAGGTTGCTGCACCACACCAGTAACTAAAGTACTTTACTTCTCACCTCCTGCCTGGGTGGTCGAGTCGCTGGGGTTACTGGCTCAGTAAAAGGCGTCTGGAGTTGGACTGCAGGACAGAGATGCTATCCTTCACTTTCATGTGATTGTGTAGGCAGGTCTTGTCAGCAGTAAGATGGAGGGAATTAAAGAAACACCCTCCAACAATACAGTTGGGTGTCTGTAGATCATCTTGTCTGTAACTGAACAGATGCTCATGTTTGCATGCTTTCGTCTTTGTGGAGTCCACTGAGTCAGATCCAAAAGCTTGGGGTCACTAGGTAGAAACACATTGTTGGTATCTAACTGATTAATACTGTAGGTCCATGCTTCCACAGAAAGTAGCTGCTGATTGGATAGTGAGGGCGGTGGATGACATAAACTGTAGGTGGTGGTGAATAGTGGACGCCTGAGCCACGACCAACCAAACAAAGACCACAGATAATTATTGTGATTATGTACTGTATGGTTGCTGGTAGTGGTTATGAAGTGGTGAGGACTATTAATAAATTCTAATAAATAATAAATTATTTGGATTTTAATCCCACAATTTAAGCAGGAGACTGCAGCAAATAAAACAAAGTGTTCTCGGTTTTTTGTTACAGTTTAGAAATATAACAAAATAAAATGTTTAAACTTCTGGTTTTAAATTGGTCATTTTAAACTTTTCTCTGTGTGCTTAAAAGGCTATATACCACTTTACTGGGCATAAAAAAAGTGAGATTATATTTATGACGTAAACATTTGTAAATGTAAAGCCAATAACATGAAACAATTGTGCTCAGTCTTTCCTTTCCTTTACACCTTTACTTTTCTTGCCTCATTGATTTCTCTCTTGTCATATGCTCATGTGTCCTTTCTTCTTTTTTTCTCTCTTTGACGTTCCTCCTCACACACCACCTCTTCCCTCTCCATTCTTCCTTTGTCCCCTCTAATCCATTTTCTCTCCTTTTCACTCATTGCTTAACTCCCACTCTAACAGCTCTTTCCTTGTCAGTTGTCTTAAGTAAATGTACTAATGAAAAAAAGCATTTCCTGCCTCATTATCTTTCCTCTCTCTTCTACGTCTTCCTTTTTCACTTCATGTGTCAATGATTGTCACTAATGTTACAAATTCTTTCTCATCTCTGCTCATTTCTTTCTCTATCCGCCCCTTCAGACTCTATCTTTGTCTCTGATGGCTGAAGTTAGCTCAGTTAGCTCTGTCTGTAAAATCATCTTCTAATACAGAGAAATGAGCCGCTCTGACCACTGTAATAGCCGTCAGGGGCACACTTCCCTCTGGGATATCGAGCGAGGGAGGGAAAAAGGGAAAACCGGATAGGAAGCTCGAGAGGCTACAGCTCATTACTTTGCAAAGGACTGACAGCACGATGAGGCAGTTCACACAGGCTGGATCTCAACTGAGAGATAGTGAGATACATGTGCAAACACATGCACATGTATAAACACTTACACAGTGGAAGACACTGGCTGCACGATCCATTCTGACTAGACTGGGTTAAAACTACATAATGCAGTATGTTGAGTCATCTGAGACAGCATAGTGGCATGAAGAACGGCATTCATACATAAAGAACTACCACTACTGGCTGTTTTAATTCTAAAGAGGCTCAGTTTTTACATACAGTACTTGATGGCCTGATGATGCCCCATACTTCATATAAACTGTTAAGAAAATCCTTCCATAACAATACAGGACAAATGTGTCTCCAACAAGTTCTTCTAATTAAATGACAAAGTACGTTGTTTGTAATTTTCCTCCAGAACGACACAAAATGACTTCTTCATTAAAACAGCAAACTATAATGAATATTTTTATACCACGATCACATGATTACTTGTACGTGAAAAAGGGTTTGTTCATAGTGACGAACCCACAGAGAATGATCCCTGCAGTTCCCTTCAGCTTTATGGAGCTTTGTAGTGTCTTTCAGCATGTTGTTCCGGTTTTCTGGCCCGCAACTTCACTGTTTTGGCTCAGTCTCAACGCTTTCATCAGAATCGTTTTGAGTAATAGCAGGCAACTGTTTTCAGCTAAAAACCCACTGTACGCTTACTTGCCAAGCACCAAATGGCGAACAAACGAAGTTTGCGATGGGCTGATGTACAACGGTGTGGTTTGATTCTTCTGCTACATTCTAGTTTTATTAAGTTTCTTCTCATTACTTTTTGACCTCCTCTGACCTGATCTGCCCTCATCTTTCTCATTCTGTATCTCCATGTCCTCTCTCTGCCTTTTCTTCTCCCACCCTTGCCTCTTCCCTATCAGCTTTATGAGATTTCATCTCCTCACTAACAATCACAGAGTGATTTGAAGGGAGCTGAAAGTGAATGGCATTACCCTTTTTAATGATGTATTTATCCTTATAATGGGGAAAAAGTAACCCTGAGAGAAAGAAATGCCCCTCCGTGACCTTCCTTGCTTGTTAAATTTCAACAAATCACTGCTCAATTGCAGCTGAGCTCCTTTCTAAATGGAGTTTGTTTCCTCTGGGCTTTTTAAGGGTGCTACAGTTTCTTCAAATGCAAGACATGCGTGTCAGATGAACTGGAGTTTTTATATTAGCTCTCAGTGTGGATGTTTGTGGACACTAGGAAGAAGTATCAACTAATGGAAATTTTAAAAAAGAAGCTTTAGTCACGGCATGAGATCATGGTTTGACCGTTCACTAAACCCCTCCCCCCGAATAGCAATTGTCCAATCATAGCTTAGCAACTATAACTGGGCACAGCAGGCCTGTCAAACTTTTGATTTCTCCACATGCAGAAGCGGTGTACATTGGGCTGTAGTGGCAGCATGTTTATCTGCTCTAACATAAGCTGCAAACATATGCATGTCTGGCTAACTAGCTTAATTAGTAACCAAGAGTTACTTCCAAGGCCAAGGAGCATTTCATACTATATGAAATGCACTGTGTACTATTTCCCCACTGTCTGGAAACCGGTCCTGGATGCTACTATACCAGAGTATACGTTAGTGGCTCTGTCCTGTCCTTCATTTGGGAAAGTTTACACTTCAGTAGCCTCAGCCTAACTCGTTATCAAAGTTCACATAGGTTAGTCCTCAAAGTAACGCAAAATGAGTTAAGCAGAATAAAATAAGACTTCAATTTTACATTTTTCCTTATAATACTAGGGCTACCTACCTCTACACTACAACATAAGAACAATGCTGTTTCTTTATTTCCATGTTTTCTATATGAATCATCAACTGGTCAGGATGTTGACTTTTTGCTAGTTTTGAAACGAGTCAGCTTAAGACATCCAGAGCAGCCGGAGAGACAGAAACGGCACTTTCAACCAAATCATGGAGCTAATGTCAGCTTAATTAGCTAGCTAGCTACAGCTGATAAAACTGCCAGCGAAACTTTTCATTTCAGCCAGGAAAATCGACCGTTGCCAGCAAGAAATGAGAAGCTGCTTTCGTCTACCTCTGTCTGAAATCAGGGACACAAATTTTCTAATAATTACTAAGAAATTTGAATGGTAAATCTGCCACCGTTATCATTGTAAAATTGCATATGTGCAGTGCAAGAATAGAAAGCTTGACAGGGGTAGCAACTGTAGCCAAGGGGTGGGGCTTAGCAATGGTCAGTTTCTATTGGCCAGAGTATTCAGAATTAGTCAAGTAAATATAATGGGTGCTGAAAACGTAAGAGTAAAAACAAAAGAATAGAAAATAATAGCATAGATAATACAGGTTGGAGTTCAGTGCTTTGATCGAGCATCATCAGGATGTTACCTCTGGCCTCTATTCTAAAACTCTAAAACTACTGAATCACACACTCTAAATCATGTGCAGCTTCAACAGTGGATCGCTTTCTGGCTTCTGATCCCACTAAGAGATCCAACTATGATCAATCCTTGTAGTTTTGACCTCTGTGGTATAACCAGGAGTGAATGGGTTTATATAACACCAGCTTGGCTTGCATAATCAACTGACCATTGGCAAGCATAGTACTCTTGCGTTAAGGCCACAGCTTTTTTCAGCCTGGAATCCAACATGAATAAACTAAGTATTTTGTTCAGGGACCAACGCTCATTAAAAAATGTTAATATTGTGTTCATGTGGAGGCCAAAATAAACATCCCTGTGACCCATTTAGAGTCTTAAACCATAAAGGGCAAACCTGAGGACGTTTATCTGAATGTAGTTTCACTAGTCTTAATTTGTTAAGGAAGCCTATGTTTACTTTGCCAATGATTAAAGCATTAAAGCACACATAAAAGGATCATCTCTGAATAAAATAGCAATTGTTTTTATGTATTTGACTGTTATTTTTTCCAGGTCATATACCAGGACGGGAAAGAAAAATGTCTGAATTAGGAAACCAATGTAATATTAGTGTAAAGTTAATTATACGCCATGGTGGCTCCTTATAGTTTATTGTGTTTGTGTAAGGCTTATGATTGAAAGGTTGCTGACTAACAGAAAAAATCTGAGTGGGTTAAGTGAATGAATGAAGCTCATCTACTGTAACTGAAATTGATATGGCAACTTTTCTGGGTAACGTTAAAAGAACATGGTTTGTTTTAGAAGTGATCTATAGGCTTGATTTGGTTGCTTTGGTTTATCCAAATGTGTGCTGGGTGGCTTTCTTGCTGATTAGTCATTTAAAATGTGTAACAAACTATATACATGCATGGTATCTGTCTGTGTGTGGTCTTGTTTGGTCGGTATTTTAAGTAAACTCTGTTTCAGTAGCCATTCTTGAAGTCCCTTATTGTGACTCTATGTTACATATGTTTAACAATAATTTTATGGCTTTTCTATTAACTTTGTTGCACTGTAGAACAGAACATAAAAAGTTAGACATACTTGTGTCTCTATCAGATCATTATTTCAATCGGATGACTGCTTTAAATAAATAAATAAAATAAATAGTTTTGTGTTCCCTATTTTAACTTTATTCAATATTTCCATGAAGAATCCCATGCAAATTCCCTTTCAAAACTCAAACTAAAGCTTACGCTTCAAAAGCCCATGGTCATCAATTTAAAAGTAAGGCTATTTTACATCATTTCTGAAGAAAAATATATTTTTAGGATATACAAGTTTTCCCCTTGTTGGACAGCAGCAGTATTTTTGCTTCCATCTTGTCAGAAGGCACAGGCACAAACCACAGCCACCACCACTATGTTGCCAATGGTTGCCAGCACAGCGATCCACAGCCAAATGGTGTCACTGGACACTTTCCCATCATCCTCTGCTTCTGAGGGTCGTGAGTAGCCAGCGTTGAGGTTGGAGGTGGACGTCTGCAAGGACGTGTTGCCATTGTACGGGGAATCCATGAAGGCCCCGCTCACAGCCGGGAAATGCTGTCAGGAGAGAGGGATGGAGGAAAGGACAAAACAGAGGTCATTTTTGTTGTACAAAGTCTAAGGAAAGTTCAAAGCCATTCACTGGGCTGAACTCAAAACTCCAGTCCAGTGATATGGATTCAACTTTCCCTAGACAGAAAAGTTAAGTCATTGAAATAAACTGTACTTTTGGGATAAAACTTAAACATTAAAGCTAGAGTGCGGGACTTTTACATATAAATGAACGTTTGTTACATTCAAGCCCTTGCCAAACAAGTTCACACAATGCTAATTAAGCCTATCACTTCCAGGTAAATCTATTTGGCAGTATACCGGAGTTTTTAAATCTGGTGTTTGTGGCGAAATTCCCATGCTGGCGTAATGCATTTTACGTCAACCAGCAATGACTGGTTTGCCAGAGCTGAAGAGGAGAGCAACCCAGAGCCATGTAGAGAGCGCCGCCATCTGCCATTGGAGAAAACGTTTATTATTTAGAATTGTTTATTGTTTATTTAGTTTATTTATATTTATTACAATTATAGTTTGTGTTAATATGCTTTGGCAATGTTGTATTGTATACAGTCATGCCAATAAATGTGAACAGAGAGGAGGCAACTCTCTCTCTACTTGGCTGTGGAGCAAACGTAGCGACGGAGTAGGCTAAAGCAACTAGGAATATGGCGGAGCCTATGCCGGAAAAACATCCAAGAAAAGTTTCTGATGCTCCAGATAAAAAAGAAACTCAGCATCAAAAAAAGAAAGCGATCGACAGCAAGGACAAACACGGATAACCATTGGTGTAGCTTTAGCTTTTCCTTATTGGAGAGCGCTGAGAGAAGAGACTGAGGGCAGACACAGATGTCACATTACTGCTCTTGGTAAGGTTGGTATTTGTAAAATATTTGGAGTAGGCTATGTAGCTATTACAATTATGCTGCTTAAATAATGGATTATTGTCTTGGAACTGTGTAAATGTCTCTGTATTTTTGTAACTATTTCTGAACAGGAGCCTGGGGCACGCTCACCTGTAGGCATACGTCATGAGCACGCGTTAACAGTGTTTGTGTAATTACTTTCACTGCCAGAAGGGGGAGACAAAAGTTCCGCACTGCAGGTTTAACAACCATTAGAATATAATATAAACATAACATAATATAACATAACCATGAATGACACACGACAGTTGAAATTTTCTTTAACAAAATAGTTTTAGAAGACATGTTTTGCAAATTACTTACTGAGCAAAAAAAACATTTTGTCATTTATTGTTCTCATTTAATCTTCATTGTGTGTCTAATCCACAATGGAAGTAACATGATTTACAAAGAGTAAAAAATAATTAATTCTTCTAAACCTAAGCTATTACAACTTGCTTTTTAAGATCTGATTTCCTTCCGTTGACAGTGACATTTTAATTCTTAAGGTATTCGTAGTCTCTAAAGACTAAAAATGAGATGCACTCAGCCTTAAATTAATCTTACAATGATTAGGATGGCATGGCTGAACAATAACATGTTTTGTTCAGGGGGTTAATCCCACAGCTGTGCCTGATCCCAGGACAGCTGTACTGTACAGTGAAGAGGAATCAGCATCTCAAAGGGATTAATTCACAGACGGATTAACAAAGTCTGACACATGCTTCACATATACTAAAAAAGGGAGTAGAGACAGAGAGGATGGAAGAGAAAGGCAAAATACAAGCAAGGCGGAAAATGAATCCCAATTTTTGTCTCAGCTGGATGTGTTTGTCCCTAGGGGGTTTCCATAGCACCCAGTCATACAGACAGGAAAGAGACTCCATCAGTATGTCTATCTCTGGTAATTAATAACCTAAAATGTCTGCAGAAGAAGAAACAAACACACACACACACACACATATACACTCACACTCTGCTTCCTGTCTTAATTTCTTTCTCTCACACACATATACAATATAAACTACCTCTAGTTTTAGTTGCTTGTGTTGCTGCCAGCTCTTTGTTCTGGAGGTGTGACTCCTGTGTTATAGACACACAGACGTGCAGTTGGTAAACTCAGGTGTGAGAACTTAATCTACTGTAACTTTTTACACAAGTTCACGACAGCTCAGTGGCCATTAATAATTCCACCTTTCACTCTGACAGCTGAAAGGTTCAAGTGAGTTTGACCCTTTAACTTGTAGGTGTTTTAGCATGTAAAAGCACTACTGTGCGATTGCTGAACAGCATCACTTCATCACCCTGTCAAAAAATAGAAGTTAAGTCTGACATTGTTTGGAAAAAGCCTCATATAACCTGATGTGCAGAAAGTTTGATATGGGGAAACAGGATGCAAATAAACCAAACTGTACAACATTTCATAAGTGAGTATTTAATGGGGAGGCTGAGATTCCATCATCATTTAAAAAAAAATAATTAATTAAAAGCTCAGTTCACCAAAAACATGTTCTCACTTACTTCTAGTGGCATCTAGACATGCAGATAGTTTTGATTTTATCTCATAACTCAAGATGATCCACATACCTCGCTGTGAACAGTGTTTAAAGTCCATTCACCCCCAGTGTTTCAGTGGACAGATGTTAAAGGCAGAATAAGTAGGATTTTCCTAAAAAACAATGTATAGACTCATACAAAAATAATCATTCTCCATTATCACTTATGACCCACTAGTAGTGTGTGTTGGTGTCTGTATCTGCAGAGACCCTGCCCTCTGTCTATATTTTCTTAGTTTGCTGTGTTCAGGATGTTTCTGGGTGTCAACCTTTTGGCAGTGGTGTGTAGCCCCCAGCCAATACACGCAGAGCAGACAGCAGCAGACAGGATGAAGCTGGCTCCTTCCCGCAGGGTTGTGCAGAGGTGTGGGCGATTTTATTTGTACTTTAGAACGTAACCGCCGTGAAACAATCAGAAAATAACGTTTTATTTGTCTGATTCACTGCTTTGTTTTCGCTAACGCCGATCCCTCTCTTCATTCATTCTCTAGCTCGCTCTCTCACTCTGAGCTGGGCAGGATGGCCCAACTTTGAATCGTGTGTTTAAAAACAGCAACCGACAAATCCTACTTATTCTGCCTTTAAAATTATGCTAAGGTTTATGGTAGTAAATGTGTTTGCTTAAATAGATTTATAGTAAGGAATAAGTCCTAAAGACAGCTACAAAACCCATGGCAGAGCACCTGACTAGAAAGTGAGGGTGCAAAATGTATTAAAGAATATGAACTTTCATTACACTGATGAATAAATATTTCTGACTCTCTGCATCAGTATGACTGCAGCTGAGGTCAAACCCCTGTGATTGTAAATATATTCGTTTATTCTTCTAGTGTGGTCTGGGATGCTTCAAACATCAGGTTCAGTTTGACCCCAAGTGCTTCTCAGGCTTCTCTTGTGTCCTCACCCACCCTCTACATCCAAACTGCAGATATGACTTCAGGGCAAATTCAAACTGAGGACACTTCATACTGAGGGGAGTAAAAGAAAAACACTTTCACTGTTGTTGTCACTGAATGTTACAAGGGAACCCCATTATAACACATCCAGCACTAAAGCTCAGTCAGACTTTAGAGAAGAATCTGAATAAAACAAGTTAGCCATTGGCTTTGTTAAAGTTTAGTCACCCATTCTGAATGAGGGGGTCAACAGGGAATCACCGTGGGCGTGACCTGTTTTATACAGTCTATGGGCATGACATGAGGTTGTCTGACACCACTTGTCTGAGTGGAGGTGTAGGCCACTGATACATGGTTCAAATGTCTACTGATTTTGGCCAAAGCAGCTTCTTCAATCTGTCTTTACAGCAGCTGAGCTGCATGTGATTTACTGTAGAGTTTCAAAGAATTTGTTAGAGAGACACTGAAGCTTTTCCAGAAGTCACAACAAAACCAGCTCTCTATATATTCTCTGTAGTGGACATAAAGACGCTCTTCAAACAGTTCCAATAAGGACAAAGTCTTGAACAACATAATTACAATGGCAACTTTAAGTAAAGTGGGATCAAAAAGGATGGATGAGATCAAAGGTCGAGTGACTAATTCCAACATTTAATATTGATGCAAAAGTTTAACTTTTGTATAGATATAAATGTACTCATTAGATTTCTCAACTAATAGGTATGGATTCCAGACCTCACATGGTATATATTGAATACCACAGATGTACAGGATGATGTTTTTCCTTTATGCATCATTCATGCACAACTGTCTAATCTCATCCCATAACACAGACAACCATTGTTTGTGTGTGTGTGTCTGTGTGTGTGTGCATGTGTTCATTCCTTCTCAGAAGTGAAAAAAAGTCAAAAATGTTGCAACCATTAAGATATGGCAGCATAATTTATGAGAAACCTTTAAGAGTGCTCACATCAGCCACTTATTATGTATATTTAATTAAAACTGCCTCCCAGGGTTTTTCATGAGCGAAGGAAAGGGACAGGGAGTAAATTCTGCTGTTCTCGTGCTGGTTTGTAAGAATACAACTTAAAACAGCCAAACATGCAGTTGACTATAAAATCATGTAGACACAATCCCAACCTGAACGCAAAACATTGTCTGACCTGAACCTGTCCACGTCCTCATTAAAAAAGTCTCTGCCTGGAAGCTGTGTCTCGTTCTGTGAGGACAACAGCACAGAAAGGTCATCAACAAAAACAGCAGTGAGCACAAGCATGTGCAAGTGTTATTACGCCACACGCCTGGGAGACAAACTCCCCAAAGATATAATGAATTTGTTTTTGGAACCGCTCAGTCTAAAAAGCTAAATACCTACTGTATGCTGCAACTCTGCACAGTGAACTGAAAGTGGTACAGTAATTTAAGTGGGTTCTTGATCAGGAATATGTTGTAACCTCACCTTTCCATTTACTTTATTGGAAATTGGGCAGATAATTGATTATTTTACTTAAAAGCTGAAGAGAAAAGGGGACTTCTCTGAATATGAGGTTTTTGGCAGGACGGGGGAAACTGAGTGAACAAAAAATAAATGATTCAAGTAGTTGCCAAGTCATGCCAATTTGAATTGGATCGTGTCAACATGGTGATCTTGTAGATTGAAACAATTCCATTCAATAGAGGAGAGAGCAACTTAGTGCAACCTGGACAAACTCTCGACCGTTTAGATTGTGAGGTGTTACAATATTTACCCATCAGATATTGTTTTTCTCTTTGCGTCTTTGCCTTTTTGTTCATCATGAATCCTTGATCTTGAAACAAACTACAGGAAAATGTTTGCTTAATGCAATGAAGCCATACATTCTATTATTTTAGAATGTGAGACCATAAATGAATGAAAAGTCAAACAAGTAACTGAAGTGAGAGCTTTCAAATGTTTCTGTTCTACTTTCTGGAAAGATCGATCAGTTAGTGGCAGCATGAACTTAATGGCCACAGTAACAACCTTAAAGGGAGAAACAATTGCAATGGCTAACATCTGTCCTATAACAGAAATGTAATGCAAACAAGCATTTGTTAGGTAATGTTATTGCTGAGGCTCTGACACTATGGTGTTCATACAGGATGCTATCTGTCTGGATGTGGATGGAGCAGAGATACAGAGATAGAAAGAACGCCCCTTATTGATTTGAGCATTTAAGTTGCACACCTCAAATTAGAATCACTCTCTGAAAGAGACAAAAGGTCTGACAATTGTGGCGTTGTGACCAAATTTCAAGACTGGTGTGCTTGGTAACACTAAATAAAAGGCATCTTCATTCTTTTATAAATCTGCTGCTGCTCAAAACTCCCACTATGGTATCTACTTTGTATTAACCTCAGCTGTAAATTGTAATCTATGTTTCAAACATATTCCAGATGTCTCCGTAAAACTCCTGCCAGTTTATCAGCTTTTCACACAAAACGCTGCAGTACTGCATGGTATTAATGGCTTGTAAGAAGGACTCAGACAGCTAATATAAAACTAGCTGCAAGAAATGAAATAGCTACTACAATTAGATGTTACATACACTTCTATCCATTGATTGTCTATTTCCTTAGAAAGTGTCTACGTCATAGATACTATAGAATATCAAATGAGTGGTGGGAACAGGAATGCTCCCAGACATACAGACACACACACACACACACACACACACGCTTACAGTCACTGCACTAAGTATCAAGCTGTGTAGAAAAGCGGCAATCTGTTCATTCAAACTTGTTGTACTTTTGATTGAAATGGCTCAATATGACTTTTAGAATTGTACATGTTTTTGCAGTCTTATAAAACTGTAACATGCAGTTATACTAGAGTTTTCTTCCTGTACATGAACATTCAAATTGGGGAAACATCCAACAAAGACACCAAAAATATCCAAATAAAGTGTGTGCATCAGAACTCATTACTGGAAAATCTAATTTGTTTTACACTGCAATAGTCACCAATAATATGCTATTTAAAGATATCTAAACCGTATACATATACATAGACATGCATGGCAAAAACGACAATCAAAACATGAAGTAAGGTGACTCCTCACATAATGGATGGGTGCTATTTTGACAACATACCAGGCAGCGTTACAGAAAACTGACACCAGCTGCAATGTTAGTAGCCCACATACAGCCAGTCACAGTGATGTTATAAAGCCAAATCTGTCAACATAAAAAGAGTAAGCCAAGAAGCAGCATAAACAAAGTAGCCTAAATATAAATTGCGCAAGTGATTACAAAAGAAAAAAAACCCAAAAAACAACCAAAAAAATCAGTATGCATGGCAAGCCTGGTGCTGGTGCCAAAACTAGAGATCTTTTTTATTCTGAAACACTCTCAAGCATCAAAACATTACAGAACTAAGTGCTAAACTGCTGGCTGACTGCACCTTGTGCACATCCTAATGTATTATTGCTCCTTTGTGGGTGGAAAGGAAGTTCCGATCTGGAGCAGAAGGGTATCATGTCATGTTCGCAGCACCAAACACAAACAGTATTCAAGTAATTCAAAGTTTCCAAATGAAGTCATTCCACCTTCAAAGCTGAATTAGTTACTTCTAAAACATGTAAAACAAATAAATATAGCTATAAAAACTCATTAACTTAACCGTTGTTGTTGTTTTTTATCATTATATATTCCCTGCTACTTTTTCTTTTCAGAATATAACCTTAGACAAACAGAAAAGAGAGATACTTTTGTTTTAGAAGAGATGGGAGAGAGGATGGTAAAAAAAATATATATATATATATATAGAAGATATAGAAAAACATGGAGCAAGAAAAAAATATAGAGAGAAAAAGAGAGTTGTACCTACTGCCAGCTGTATATGAAGAAAGAGATCAGTTCCTGTCTGTCCTGTCCTACACTCTGACTTAGACTGAGTGCATCCAAAAGGGACAGCACTTCATGAGAGGGAGAGAGAGATAGTGGGAGTGTACACTGAGAGAGGGGGGGGGGGATCCCTCCCAGTGACAGTGAGAGTTGAGTGCACACTGTGAGAGCATGTGTGAGACACAGACAGAGAGAGACAGTACACACCATGGGCGTGTGTAGGTGTACATGGTGTATAAAAAAATGTATTGTGTGCGTGTGTGTGTGTGTGTGTGTGTGTGTGTGTGTGTGTGTGTGTGTGTGTGAGTGAGAGAGAGAGGAGGGTTTTCCAGGAGAGCTTTCATCTATGAAACAGCTGAGCTGGATGTTTGCAGCCTCACACAGCCAGACTAACTCACTGGCTGAGTTTTCATCATGACATAGAAACAACTCCTTAAAATTGATTTCAACCTGGTCAGATATGTATTGACCAATAAGGACATGTTTAGAAGATGATGTGAACAAACCTTAAAAACTGTCAAAAACAGGCATCGCACTGTAGATATAAAATGAAGCATTAAAACAGTTACACCTCACACTTATTTCGAAACAGATTTTGGTGGATAGTTTAGGAGAAATCTGAAAATGTTTACAAAATAGCAAGCATGCCTTTTCCAAATTGAGCATGTAAAAAGATCAATTGCAGCCCAGCAATTGGTGCATTTGTCCAGTCAGGTGTTAAAAGTGTTAAGTGTCATGTCTGTGACGACTATCATTTATCTATTGTACAGTCTACTTGAAAAAAACGTCTTTTTCAAGCTACTTTATCCAAATGAACAAAGCAAATATTGAAAGATGACACTGCCAGGTTTTTTCTTTCCCAGAAACTATACAATGACAAAACAAAACAGTTGGAACGACATGGTGACTGGATACATGATGAGACAGAAATCCTAAATCAAATTTGAACCAACAGCATTGTGAGCACGCAGCGGTCGACTCTGCCTGCTGAGTCACCAGGATGATTAGCTTTTCTGTGTCTACATCTGGGACTGTGTGGACACGCAGGTAACAGCAAGTAATGCAATCAAAAATGAGGCTTCCTCTGTGTATTTGTGTTTTTTACACTCATGCATACATGTACACATGGCATGCACCTGCGCATCAACGTGCACATTGGGGCCATATGTGTGCATATTGTGTGTGTGTGCTCGTGCAAATAATAATAGCATGCCTCTGCATGCATGGGTTAATGCATATGCACAGGTTAGAGAACATGTGTCTCTGTGCTTGTGTGCTTCAATTTCTTGTGTAAATCAATGCAGAAAACATCTTGCATATAATCTGTGTCAGTCACATTTCACATTTATTTTCTGTTAATAACAAAAAACAAATAATCAAATAAAATAATCTTGGTGTGTTTTGCCTTGAAACCAGTTAATGTGTATGGAAAAAAATGAAATAATCTTACCTCACTGATTTTTTTTTTTACTTGCTTTGAGAGAATAAAATTTTTGGACTGAATACTTGACTGGTGAAGAACGATTGTTCACATTGTAACGATGTTACCTGCTGACGTTGAGGTGTTCCCATCTAAAAATAAAATAAATAAATAAAACATCTATCACCTATCTAGCAAATTAAATTACTTAATTTAAAAAGGGTGTCCACTACCAGAGCTTGGTGTCTTACTGGCTTCTGCTCCCAAAAGACAAAAATATACAGTAGGAATAAAGAGAGGAAGAGAAAGATAGGGTTATCAGAGGATAAACATGTATAAACAGAAGTGACTCCATGACGTGTTGTTTTGCTCTCATCATGTCTTTCCTCCTCTTAGCTATTCTTCCTTTCCCATTATCCTCTTTCCTTTCCCTTGTCTGTCTCTATATTCTCTATTTTTCCTTCTTTCCAGCTGTTTTTTGTCTCCAATCTAGGCTTCTGTTCTGTCTCTCACCTTTCTATTTGTCACTCTGTTTTAAATCAAACAGTGACTTCACCACCTATTTGTCGTAGCTCCACGACCTAATATCCAAACTTTCTATGCTCCTGTCCCCTCTTTCTGTCTGCATCTCTCTATCTCTACAAGCTTGTATGTCCTTGTTGTAACCTCTCCCATCTCCTTCTCTTCTTCTCTGATCACATTTACTCTCTTTGTCAACACCTGTAAAATCATTGTATTACTCTTGCACTTTCTTTCCTCACCTCTGCTAACCTTCTTCGTCTATTTTTTCTCTTCTCTCCCACCATAGATTCTCCCATCCCTCCCTGTTTTCCCATGCATCCTTCCATCCCTAGCATCATCCCGAGGCAGCGACTGACTGGACACAGACAAGACATCCTGGTATAGTGTGCGGTGCTGCAGGGCTCGTGGGATTAGAGACACACATATACAGCTTGAATCCTCAAAATCTCTAAAAATTAGAAATCTTTGCTGCATGACGTATCAAAAGCACAACATAGCTTTTGTGTATAATAAGCGGGAATATGAATCTGCTTCCTGTGCCCATCTGTGAGTGTGTGTCCTATGGGGTCTTAGAGGGATATATCTGTGTGTGTGTGTGTGTGTGTGTGTTTGGATGAGTTTGCATATATTTGCCTGCCTCTGTTCTATGTGCACAGGTGCATGCATTGCCTGTATGTATGTAAACCTTAATTCTGTGTGACTGTGTGGTTGCATGTGCATGTAAGCGTGTGTGTGTGTGTGTGTGTGTGTGTGTGTCGAGGATTGTGACAGTTTATAAAGTTACATAATGTTCTTCTACGTTGAGAAGAGATTCAGAAGCTGCCTCTGGTGATCACACACACACACACACACACACACACACACACACAGACATGGCACAAATGAATGCGCACACATATGCAGCAGGAACACACATTCATCAATCACTGGAAGTGCAAACACACACACAACGACACACTGAAGGCTGGGGGTTATTTAAAATTAGGGGAATTTGAGCAGAATAAGGGGATTTTGGGTGAAGAAAAAAATAACTCTCCCATATTTAGCCAAGGATGGGGGGGGCAAAGGGGGTCCAAACTCACTTATCATTTATGAGGCATTTGTCTCACAAGCTATTTGTTTCATAAGGTATTAGTGTAGCCCATGATGTGAAGTTTGCTCCTGGGCGAGGGGAATATTTCAGCCTTTACCAAGCAACTTTACCAAGAGGAGGAGGATTATATATGCATTTTATATTTAAATTTTAAATTCCCCAAATATATAATTCCGGGGCTGGAAATTTGGGTCTCCATCTGTGACTGCTTTAACAGAAAAACAAGGATGAAAGAAAGAGAGTGGAGGACAGAAGAGAACTTAAAGGGTGAATAAACAGCCCCAATGCAGCCAGCTGTTCCTCTTCTTTCAGAAACATCTGTCAAAGAAAGAGAAAGAAAGAAATGGAGAGAAAGTGAAGAAGTGAAAGAAACTACAGAAGAGATAATGAAAAACAAAGGAGAGGACAAGAAAGGGTGAAGACAGAGAGATAGAAGAAAAAATACTGTAGAAAAAAAACATTATTTTCTCTACTGTGTACTGTCTATCTGTGTAAAGTCTGACCAAAAAGGATTTGGTCATACAATTTACACAGTACATGTGTGTGTTTTTGTGTGTTGTGTGTGTCTGGTCTGACGTGTGTTTATGCATGTAAGTGTACTTGTGCCCTCGCCATGTCATGCAATAAACATCAGATTAATCGAATAGTTTTATAATATATGAACGTATTGAAATCCCTGGTGTTACTTGTTTATTATCTTCTCAATACATTTGCATTATAACAAGACTATGAGTTCACAGCCATGCTAGCAGCTCTGTAAGACTGTACTTAGGCACAGAAGTGTTTTGAGCTAAATGCTAAAATCTGCATGCTAACTTGCTCACAATGACAATGCTAACATGCTGATGTTTTGTAGGTATGTTGTTTACCATCTGATTTTAGCATGCAACCATTTTCTAATTAGCACTAAACACAAAGTACAGCTGAGGCTGATGGGAATGTCATTAGTTTTGCAAGTATTTGGTCATAAACCAAAGTACTGGACAAATTAAAAATTTGAACTGATGACGAAAAGTTCAGGGATCACCAAAGTTATTATGGTTCATCCTACGGGGGACATGAATGTCCGTATCAAATTTCATGACATTCCATCCAATAGTTGTTGAGACATTTCATCCAAAACCACAAATGTGAACCTCATGGTGGGTAAAACTTATGACCTGCTGGTGGCGCTATATGAGAAGTCATCCGCTGGGACTATGAATGTCCGTACAGTATAGTTGTATAGTATAGTTGCTAAAATATTCAGTCTGGACCAAAGTAGTGGACCAACTGACCAACCGACAGACCGACACTGCCATCCATAGAACCATGCTGCTAGCGTGGCTAAAAACTTGTGTAAAACCTCATTCAAGTCCACAATAATATTTGTCAGACAGATCATGTCCTGTGATGAGTATTTTGATGCTGCCAAAGCCCCCAGCCCTGAACAAAACTGATATGCTCATCATAAAAACTGCCAATGTGATAGAAAAAAATGCAATTAACATTTAAAATGAGCCGTTTTCTGGTGAGTTGAGAAGCATCAGTTTTCTACATTGAATAAATAAATGAAAACAGTAAAGTATGACAAACTTGAGTGATTTGAAGTGCTGAGGACATGGTGCACTGGCTGGTGAGCTGGGTCTTTAGTTATGTACAGATAGTACTTTCTTTATTTCATTTGTGTCACTTTATGACTTCACTTTTAATCATTGAATTTAAATGATCAGTGCATCTGTCTACTTTCAGTTTGCATTAAAATGTGTGAAACTTAGTTTTAAAAGAACCCGTCAATACAAAATCACTCCAAAAAAAGAATTTAAAGTATTTTAATAAGGCAATATAATTTTATCGTATTAACACTTTTGAAAGACCTGCAGATACTGTCTCCTGCTGGCAGTGGGTCTTGGTTTTGAATAAAAGCTAATTTGATTGAGTTCATTTCAAATGACTCTCATGAGATGATGATTTTGCCCTGAAATAATGGACACCAAGCAAACTAAATCAAAAAGTAGAAGGAGCTGAAAATAATTTCCATAATTTCCAAGTTACTGAGCCATGTGATGAAAAGAAAATACTGCTGCTAGAATATGTCCAGAGGGGGCCTGAGCTGACTGAATTCATGACAAGAATGGAGGGAGCAAGAATAACTGAGAGAAAGGAAGAAAGAGAGGAAGAAAGAGAGAAGAGAATGAGCAAGAAGATGAGAGAGAAGGCTGGGGTGTCCAGTCTGTAGGTTTATGTGAGCGAGAAAAAGAGTAAACTAAAGAGAGCGAGAGACTGAGAGAGAGAGAGGGGCTTGTTCTCATGGCTGGTTGAATCTTTGCTTAGTTTTGCTGGAGGCCTCAGAGCCTGAGAGACGAGCAAAGAACAGCATTCACTGACATCATTAAGTGACCTTCTCCAGCTTTCATTAGACCCTTCACGCGTCAAACACACATACACACACACACACACACACACACACAAAGACACACACACATACAGTACATGCACATGCTGAAAGTTGCAAATGTACGTACACAGATATTTGCAAGCATTCACATATGGATGCCCATATAATTGTTTTAGGAATTATAACTTTATGTAAGTCAACAACAGCATCAGTCATTTCAGCAAGTGCCCCAAAACAGCATATGTTTATGTTCAAGTGACAAGTACCTCTAGTGGCCATAGCAATTATCATGAGCAGAGGAGGAAGTCTGGTGATGTTCTAGAGCAACAAAGTCTGCATAGGAAGGAGGTCGGGGTGCATGGATGGCTCAGACAAAACACAGGACTTTAATACAGGAGACAGCTGTTGGTTCCCCGTTTCTAAGTGACGGTCTACATTGTTGTGGTTTTAGCATAACCACAATCATTCCCTAACCACGATCGTTCCCTAAGTAGTCATTTTAACCCAACAGACAGAAACTTTTTGTTTACAAGAAAACTCCACAGGACACCATTAACAAAGTACTTCTTTTAAGCTAAACCATGATCTTTCCCTAAACCCAGTTGTTTTTGTGTCTAAACCTAACCAAATGATGTAAAACACTTTTATGTGTCATTCTAGAGGGCATGGACATGCAATGTATTTTGTCGTTTAATTTGAAGGACTTGTTGCCATAAAGACAAAAATGCCCCAAAATTAACCTTTAAAAAATACACTACCTCTGCACAACAATACATACAATCATCAAGTACAAAAACACTATTAAGCCCAATGGCGTAAACACACAACAAATAACACATCAAAAACGCATAACTCCAGTCAAACACTTTTTTTTTCACAAAATATCATAATAATAATACAAAAATAAGACTACAAATTACTGAGAATCCATCTTTACAAGGACAATTTGAATATGCTTTCTGATGTGATCAACTTTAGACTTGAAGGAAGATTATTCCATTGTACTACAGTGTTTGATTTCTGTCTCTACTTTCTAGACATGCAAAACAACTAATCTTAACAAGTTTTTAGTTAACAAGCTCGTAAAACAAAGTGACATAAAATTTGTTGTAGTACCTCTTGTCTTTAATCGCTGAATAAACTTTTCAACAACTTTGTATGTAAGCAACACTAACATTAATATATTATGTTACACTTGCTGTTACCACCAGTAACCACAGGTGTTGCTAAATCAACCCGGACTGAAATCTTAAAGATTACGCAACACATCCTCATACCTAAACAATGGAATTGGTCGATCGTCAATGTCTCCCAAAACAACATATATGACCGTTCCCCAAAACGACATATATGACCGCTGGAAAGTACCAGCGACAGGCATACCGTACATTACATAAGTCATATGACATTAAACACGTGATTCATGTTGTGAAACGGCCACAGTTTGGTTAGGTATAGGTAACAAAACTACTTGGTTAGGTGTAGGAAAAGATTGTGGTTTGGGTTAAAGTAAGCCAACTATATAATGTTATTTAACTTAAAACTTTAATTAAGTCAACGTTGGCTTGGTTTCACACAGGACACGAACCCCGGTCTCCTGGTAAAAGTGTGTTTCTCCATAATATTAACCAAATAAACAGCAATCCAAGGTAAAATCAAAAATAAAAATCCATGAGTTATAAAGTAATAAGAATTTAACATTAAAAACATCTCCTGATTAACTGCTTTTTCATCATCTATGGGTGTGTTTGTTCACATTTGATTAATCAAATATGAAATAGAGTAGTGTGTTCATGTAGGACCTCATCGCTTGTAAGAAACTGATGAAGAAAATAGCATGCTGTGTACATTGTGTAAGTGTTTGACTAACACACGCTTTCACAGGTCACTCACATGGGCACGAGATAAGATAAGATACATTACACAAGCACATGTATACATTACACAGTTTTATGTTGTATATAGTATTTGAAGTACTGTAGGTTACTGAAAATGTTTCCTTTTTCTCACATCCTGTATTATGTAATATTTTAGGTGTGTAGACTGGTTTATCAGGGATGTTTCTGGGGGTTATGTCAAGTCACATTGTGATGTAATGCAATATAAGTGATATATGCTGTGTGTGGGAGAGATTATCCTAATCCTCTAATAAAAAAGACAACAAAAACATCTGACTACAGTGATAATAGTACACTGCCAGTGTATCCCAGAAAAATGTTTGCTGCATTTAAAATTTAAAACTTAAGCAACATGATTAAATACACTATAGAAATAAGCTTTTACACACACAATACACTTTTATGTAATGAGGTTACGTGTTGCACAGGCTCATTGCACATGCGTTTGCAGCACTGTGTGTCAGACAGCGTGGTCAGCAACACTGGGGCCCCTCAGGAGACTGTCCTCTCTCCCTTCCTCTTCACCATCTACACCGCGGACTTCAGCTACCACACAGAGTCCTGCCACCTTCAGAAGTTTTCTGATGACTCTGCTGTGGTGGGATGTATCAGCGGTGGTGATGAGACTGAGAACAGGGCTGTGGTGGGGAACTTTGTCTCATGGTGTGAGCAGAACCATCTGCAGCTCAATGCGACAAAGTCTAAGGAGCTGGTTGTAGACCTACGAAGGGCCAAGGCACCAGTGACCCTGGTTTCCATCCAGGGGGTCACTGTGGACATTGTTGAGGACTACAAATACCTGGGAGTACACATGGACAATAAACTGGACTGGGCTAAGAACACTCAAGCTGTTTACAGGAAGGGCCAGAGCCGCCTCTATTTTCTGAGGAGGCTGAGGTCCTTCAACATCTGCCGGACAATGCTGAGGATGTTTTATGAGTCTGTGGTGGTCAGTGCTATCCTGTATGCTGTTGCATGCTGGGGCAGCAGGCTGAGGGTAGCGGACCTAACAGACTCAACAAACTGATCCGTAAGGCCAGGTGCAATATACTCTGTTTTCAGTTTAATTTATTGATATTTATTCATACTTCTATTACTGCTGTGCAATATCCACCGTCTCATAATAATCTTAATAAGCTCCACTGAACTTGACAGTTCATGCTCTATTACTTATTACTTATATTATTACATTGTATTATACCATACATACTTATTATCAACTGGTAAATCCACTTTGTACTTTACACTTATTTTAGCTTTTATACTTATATCCACTTTGTTCTTAATTTATCTTAGCTGTAATATAGTGTATCATATTATGATTTGCTTAGTACTTCTATTCCTGTGTGCACTGACGTGACAGTGAGCAGCTGTGACAAAAGAGTTTCCCCTCGGGGATCAATAAAGTATTTCTGATTCTGATTCTGATTCCAAGAGAAATATATACCAGCCATGAAGGTGCACCATAAAGGAAAATCTAATTTCTAACTTTTTCATCCTAGACCCTTTGATTGATGCTAGATGTGTCATAGTTAGCCACATCTCTCTCCCTATCCTTGTGTGTTCTAGTGTGCTCTACTCTCTCTGTGTTCCTTGTCTGTCCTCTGTTCGTCGCTGGGTGTGTGTGTGTGTGTGTGTGTGTGTGTGTGTGTGTGTGTGTGTGTGTGTGTGTGTGTGTGTACTGGCCTGGGCGGGGCTCCCTGGTTCTCCCTCCTGCTGCTGATCACCGGTACACCTGACGTTCATCATCCAATCAGTCTCCACAGTATATCTACCTGGTATATCTACGAGCCAGCTGCCCTGCCAGTTCTGCCTATCACGCTACACAAGCCAAGCCCAGAACCTACACTCACCGTCTCCGTCCTCTAGGAGCCTAGCCGGTTCCTCACGGGCCGCGTCTACTACGTCATCATTGGCTACAGAGTTTGGTCTAGACCTGATCTGAAGGAAAAGTGCAATGGGATAACTTCTGTTATGAATTGGCGCTATAAAAATAAAATAAATTGAATATGCTTTGCTCAGTATGAGCCTTGTAAGGTAGTACCACACCTCATTCTCCCTTAATAACACTTATAATAATAAGTGTTATTAAGTATAATAATAATAAATAACAATAAATATGGTCTATTTTTATGTAACAAAACACAAAACTACAAGTGTTAAAAGTGTCCAAATAACTCTAAATTAAGTCTTTCTAACTCAGAATATGTTCCCCATTCTAAAGTGAGGTCCTGCTCATATCTAATTCACTAATAGTTTGACACTTGTTAATACACACAGGTTCCCTATTCTAAAGTTGCCTCGTCTACACACTTAGTAAATCCATTATTCTCTACTTGTACAATGTAGTGTGATTATCCATTTTACAAACTGCATGTGACGTCTGTTTGGCTCCAACTTTAGTGATCACCATATAGTGCCTTTTCATCTTTAAGTTAGTTACTTCACTTTTCACAGTTAGCTTTGTACATATTGTTATAGTATTTATGGTTCATTTTTGTGTAATGTTAGGCTCTTTTTACACTTGGTGCTTGGATAAGCTGCCAAAAATAAAAGTGACTGATGTACACCGTCTTGCGATAGTGAGCACCTCTTCCAAGCACCAAGTGTATAAAGAGCCATAGCGACCTATGCTAATGTTAGCTAAGCTGTGAAAATTAGACTAACGTTGGTGCTACACTGAGTGACTAGCTAACTATATGCAAAAACAAAGATAAATATAACATTATGTACAAAGCTAACTGTGAAAAGTAACTTAAAGATGAACAAATTATTATCAAATATAAGAAAACCTAGTCCAAGTTTCTAACACAAACACACTTTTTGGATCAACTGAAAGGAAGAGCCACCGTTCAGATCTGCTGTCTGTGTCAAAGAGATGCCCCCCTGATGTACCTGATAAACTCTATAGCAGATGGTAATCTGACCTCACTCTCTATCACACACACTTTGATAGACATGGCTTAATTAAGACCAATCTAACATTTACTCCCAGAAAAAAAGGAGGCTTGGGATGGAGAGAGAGACTCCAGTCATCAACACAAGGTCAGCCATTAATCCCTGTTTGAGCTCAGTGTCAAATATTCTGCATACTTCAGACTGTGAACTTTTGCACATTCCCTGGTCAACATTTTGCACATCCCTGCAAAAAACTGTACATCTCTGTCATTTAAATAACAGTCATATTCTTTATAATATCTTTTCACATTTTATTGTAAATTTTTATATTTTATATTATACATATTATCTTATATATTATATTTTCTACTTACTGTGTTTATTGTTATGCACCAATATACCAAGGCAAATTCATTGTATGTGAACACCTACTTGGTAATAAACCTGATTCTGATTCTTGCTCAAGGTCACTTCATCAGGTATTGAAACACCACAACAAAAATCAGCATCAGTTGAGCCAGAAATACCACCTGTATGATGACTGACCTAAAATACAAAAATATGAAATGTGTTCATAAAGCACTCTGAGATACTGTATATCGATATTCCCCTCCAGGTGTTAGAATGAGGCTTTTAAATGTAGTCAACTTGAGATATGGTGACTTTGTACTGCTGCTGCATTATAACATAGCTTAATTATCAGGTCCACAATGCATTTCAGTGACTCTAGAGCCTTTCAGCTGCAAAAAAAACTGCCATCATTTTTCAATTTCTGGGAAACAAAGTTTTGGAAGTGCATGGTTTTCTTTAGCAAGAACGTTGAGGCATTGACTGCAGAGTGTTCAGACACAGTTAGTGTGGGGTGATTAAGGACCACACATTGAGCACAGCTGATTAACTATCTGAGAACAGATGGCTATCGAATGAGGCTTTCCATCAAACTCCTTCAGCTGGACAGGGTTCATGTCTGGAGCAGGCTCAGTGACAACATTCAGGGAATTAAAGGGGAATACCACTCAATACAGAAACCAGAAAATGGGACCCTGAATCTGCTTTCTGTGCAGGAATATTTAGACAGGGACACAGTTATACCCTACAATTCGCAAGTTGAAATTCTAACTGGTTGTGTGGAAAAGCTTTGGGAAGACTGCAATATATTTTGCCATTACTTGAGTGTGTCTTTGCACAGAGGGTTGATTTAGTACCTTTGAGCAGATGGCTATCATAGGAGATTTTCCATCACATCTGCACAGCTGGACAGGGTACACTGCAGGAAATAGGTACCTGATCTACACAACAGGACTGCTGTATGTGTCATGCTATAAGACATCTTCTAGGTTCCTATTTGTTATTTAACATCACTCCTGATGCACATTAGTGTCATAAAATGTTTGATATGTGAAAGCTCAAGCTGTTACAGTGTACAAAAATGGGAATGGGAAAAGTTATTTATTTTCTCTAATGCAACCATATCAGCAGGCAGCATATTTCCTAACTGACAGATAGCAGGGATTTGGATGTAATAAATCTGAATTGCTGTGGCAGATGCCATCAGAAACAGTAAAACCGTGCAATCTAATACAATAGAATACTGTCACATGATGATCTCCAAAATCACAAAGGAATTTTTAAAAGCTATGCAGAAGTGGTGGCTCAGTCCAAGCTCAGTTTCAATAACACCATCTAGTGTTCAGCTTCAACTGAAACCCTTCTCTAGCCTCAATCCAGTTGGACCACAATACAAACACACTCACTGTAAATATTTCTTTTCAATTAGGTGTTATGGTCACATTATTTGTTGGGTGTTTCTCAGTAACAATTCTCAAGGTAATTGTGCCATTAAAATATGATACCAGAAATTGACATATGCTTCAAAATGGCCACTGAAGTTTGCTTCATGAACTTGTCTAAATTCTTTGGTCCTGTCATCCACAAATGCATGAATGAACATTTTATTTGGTATATTCTCAATTAAAAGTTTGCTAATCTAAAGACATTGCTGTAATAAACCATTCTCCTCACCAGACCATCACCCATTGTGCTTGCACTTGAAAGCTGTAGAGGACAGCAGTATAGTAATTACTTTCAAAACATATTGATGGGCTGCAGTGACTCAATTATTTAGATTAAGAGTGAGCCCTTGCTTGTGTGTCTTCTTTTTGAGAAGCTACTTCGCAGTCTGCCTACAGTCATCTCTGTATGTGTGCACTGTCTAAAATTGTATATCCCCCACGCAAATTTGTACTTTACAAATGTACAAAAACTTTTCTAATGCTCCAGTGACTCAATGTGTGCAGAGCATTTCAATCCCAAGTAATTTTCTTTGCATTTTCTGGCTGATAAAAATAAACAGCATAGCATCTGCATTGTGTCTCCTCTTGTAACTAATTAATTCAATACATAATGCTTTATCATGATTTCCTGATTATTGTGAGATAAGGATGTGGATTATAAATACTTTGTCAGTAGTCAACAAAAACATCTGATGCTGATACTGTCACAAATGTGAACAACAATGTTTAAACAAAGCCAAGAAAATACAAGAAAATTAAAGCACAGTAATAACATTAAAGAGCTCAACAACATATTAGCTCTACTTTTCTTTGCTGAGCTTGGTTAGAAGGTTTACTTACAGTAAAAAATAAATAAATAATGTGACACTAACGGTAAAAAAACTGCAATCAGCAGTGTAATCCAGTACAGTACTCCTCCTTAGTAAAAACTTTGAATTTCATTGCCTAAAAGTCTTAAAAGTAAGAACTTAAATGGATTTCTTTCTGCGTCCTTACCTGTGCTGCCATCAGTGATAACTCCATTATCCCTGGATGATCAGTTGTTGCCAGCCTGAGTGTGTAAAGAAAACAAGAATATTGATGGCAAAGAAATGCTAAGGAGAAGAAAAAAGGAGTATGTGGAAGTACTGTAAAACTGTGCTGTGCTGGACGAGTGCAGTTGTGGATGTGCTACATAATGACACAATGAATGCTTTTCATGCTTCATGGAAGAGGTTATTCACATCTCTCTCTCTCTCTCTCTGTATGGATGTGTATGTTGGGGGGCAGGGGTAAACTTGCACTTGAAGCATGCCAGGCAATCCCTGCAGAATTACTGATGCTGGTGAGGCTTTTGCATGTAAGTGGTTTTGACACTGCTACCCCATACATCTTCCTGCTACCACTTTCTTTTAGATGAACTTCATAATCCCAAAGGTTAGATCCTTGAATTAGTCATCTCCATCTGAAAAATTCCATTAAAATTTTCTTGTTTGTTTCTCATCTTTCTCTTTCTTACACCCATCTCAGGTTTATAAGTTATAACTAATGGCTTTATTATGATTAATAAATCATTTCATAATGTTTTAATAACAATAACGTTTGGGTTACCAGTTTGTGAAAAGCTCCCTTTGCTGGTGTTCATCCCCCTCAACCATGACTGTTTCTTTGACTTTTTAGCTATAGCTTTTTATTCATCAGGGAGAAAGGGACTGCAGGGCATCTGGACCAATATCCATTTATTAACACTATATTAACATTTACATCTGCAGACTTGATAGATTATTGTAACAACCATTTATTATTTACTTAGTAATATTTACATATGACTTACTGATTGTTAAGCTGTCAGTATACTCCATCAGAACTGCTTGACGGATGGTCGAACAGCTTCAGAAAAAAATCACGGCTATGACCGACAATTTCTATAACCTTCCGAAACCGACACTCCAACATTCCCACCCACTCTGCGCAATGATTTGTCAGCTGCGTGGAGGTGAGAAAGTAAGCAGGATTTGAACTTCTGTCTTAAGCTCTCTTTTTCATTCGTAACTATTTCTGTCAGTTTTCATGTGAACAACAGAGTGCAACAAGCCTTCCAGGATAGACTATGTCCAAAAATATGAACCATTATCCCCATATTGAAATGATTATCACATCTTGCCTTTCTCTGTGACAGCAGGCTTTCCACTCCACCCTCCACTGTGGCTGTTTGAAACAACTATAACCACTTTTCATTTCTGACGTGGTCGGACAACAAGTCGTGCAAACCAGTTCTGTTCGAACATAGCCTGGCACTTTTGTTGGCTTATTAGAAAGTGAGAAATCAATAACCTTTTATTAATTTAACATTTATAACTGCCGACTTTAAGGCTAATTAGAGAGAAACAGAAAGAGTCATGAGAAACTCGTGACCCTTTATTAATGAACACCTGCCAAAGAGACTTCACACATTCTGGCAAGTTCTGCCAACCCAAACGTTGCTGTTATTAATGTCTTATAACTGATATATAAAGCACTAGTAAATGGTTTATTAACCTTTAATGACGGCATTAGTTACAACTTATCAACAATTTGTAAAGGGTGTGGTACGGAGAATGATATAGCTCCTGACTATTTGGCAATTAAATGTTATGACACTGTATATTTAAGTCAGTTTGATTATATTTAATGGATTTTGAATTTACTTGTTTTAATCACAATCTGTTTTCAAAACTTAGCAGCAGCAAATGTCAGCAATCGTATCTTGTCAGGGAGCTACCTAACCTACATTATCCATCTGGCTCTTTGTATGAATTTGTATGTGGTGGTAGGGGAGGGGCACCTCATAATATATGTGTAAACTATAGTGTGACGTAAGTCACAGCATTTCAACAGTATCTTTTAAAATCCTTTCATCTATTAATGCAATGATCATCTAGTGAGGAATGATCAATGCATTTAGATGTAGTTTTGCTGCTGCCGTAGTTGTTATGCAATTTCTTTTATACCTAAAATTAGCCAGGTTGTATTTGATTATTTACATAACTTTTTTCACTTGTTTTTTGAAGGATAAGGTGGAGTCTAAGATAATATCGAGATATTTGACATGAGAGACTACTTGAATGATCTCTCTGGATACACAGACTTTGGGATCACAGTCAGGTGCAGAGTATGTCTTTGTTAAAAACATGGAAACAATCTTCTTAACGTTAAGAAAAATATGTAAATCATCAATCATTTAGTGTCATTTACCACTGAGTTTAGAAGCTGCTTGTTCTTTGGTTTTTGCATAGACAGAGTTTACAGTATAATCTGCATACATCTGAACGTCACACCCTGTGCAGACCGATGGTAAATCATTCATATATAAGCTGAACAGGAGAGGTCCCAGGATGGCTCTCTGGGGCACACCCATTCTTTAGCTTCCTCCAAGATAGGACTTCATCCAATTCAGTCAGAGGAGAAATTAAAAAAGTGACTAGTTTAGAGATGAGTATTTGATAGCTGACAGTAACAAATGCCTTCTTTAAGTCTAAAAATACTGAAAATTGCCCATTTTTAGTTTGATGTTCCCCAAGAAGAAGCAGTTTGCTGTGCCAGTGGAATGGTTAGCTCAAACACTGAATTGCATTGGGTGCAGTGTGTAAGGGCTACTGCTGAGATGAGAGGTCAGCTGTTCAGTAAATCATTTCTCTTCGATTTTGGAGATGACAGGTCCCCTGGTCCCCTGATTTACAAACTATGGCTGACTTCCAATCCTTCTGGAACTTCCCTTCTTTAATAGAGGCATTAATTTGTTTGTTAACCAGTAAATATAAATAAAATGCATTGCTTTGTTATATTATCATGCTGTTTTCCTGTTAACTTTTTTAAATTGTCCTAGATTTGTTTGTGATTTCCCTTAGCTTCACCTATCAAACCAACAAAGTTGTTTGCTTTAGCTACTTCAATGTCCTTTATTACACTATTTCTTTGAAAATGTGTCTGTCAGTCAGTAAGTCTGTTAATGCTCTTAATTGCATTTTCAAATTCACATACATCACTCTCAGATATTTTGAAATGACAGGGCTTTGCGAGAGAAGACAAGTAGGACCGACTTTTAGTGACAAGGAAGTTATCCTTGTAGGTTTTTATTGGTTTATTACGTGACTTCTTTTGCCAGTTGATATAAAAATCACCCATAGTAATTACTTGCTTCTCTGAACTACATTCCCTAAGCATAGTATATAATTTCTCAAAGAATACAGATGTAGCAGCGGGTGACTGTACACTCCAATAAGTGTTTTTTTGGTGACAGTGTGACATTTAGGCAAAAACAGTCTAGGTCGTTCTCAATAGAGCACTGGATCTCCTTACATGATATGTGATCTTTACTATAAAACAGCATCCACCTACCCTCAGCTCTTTCCAGAAAGCATCATAGGGACTTTTCTGACAAACATAGAAAATCTAGGTTAGCTGCTAGAAGATGTTTGATTTGGGATAATGTTGCGAGTATTCAGGTGCCCCCCAAGCAGACCGTTGGGTTTAGCACGGGAATAACATAGTACTGAAAAAATTTTAAGCAAATTAGGTTCAGATGTGCTGCTGTCATTAGAGACACTGGGTTGAGTTGTATTTGGATAGCCAGTTGAAACTCCGGGAATGCTGTTGGTTGGCCAATGCTTAATGTACCTGACCAGCCACAGAGGTTATAGGCTTGGGAGGATTGTAGTTCTTTCATCTTCATGAAGGCCATCTTTTGGATGATTCTAGAGGAGCTCAAATTTAGGTTTATGTCACATACTTTACGTTACAGTTTATTCGCTCTGTTTCCATTACACTTTGTAGCATTTTGCTGTTATCGATACACCAACTTTTCCACCCCAGCATAAAAACTCTTTTTTTTCCCCCGGCATTCTCACACTGGTTTTTGGATGTGGATGGAAAGGCACTTTCAGTTTCAAAATGTACAAAACCCAACAGTAACTATATCACTTCACTGTCATCCTGTGCGGCATATAAAGTGCGTTTTCCTGTTGGTACAAATGGCCTCTGACAAATCTGACAAATAAACGGGTTGACATACCACATTAAGGCATACACAAAATGCAGTGGTGCTCAGATACAGCCTGGCACACATGCACATGCCATTTTTTGCTTGTCTGTGCTTGAAATGAGCTTGTCTGAGTCATTGAATTTAATTTGCAAAGACAGATTCACCCCAAGCCACTTATGTTTCTCCAATGTCACAGCACACCAAGCTGTTAACTGTAGACCTCTATTGTACTCTGTGGCCTTTGGAACAATTACTACCGCATGAGAAAACCCCTTAAAATAGTCCCTGCTCTGGCCTTTGTGTGTGTGTTACAAGTAAGAGCGAGAATTTATGTGCCCTAGAAGGAAAAAGAATGAAAGGAATTTGGTCACAGAGATGAGTAGATGTATTTTATCCTACATATACAGTACTTCTTCCAATATCTTCAGGTTACATATAATTGTCTATTTGTAACAAACCCACATCTTTTTTCTGTATGTTCTCAACAGTTCAGTGAGGAAAATGTGCATCGTTGAGACTATTATATACTATATGTCAGTTTTTTATTTCTGATTTTTCCTTTTTAATTTCATCCTTGCCTATTGTAGACTACATATATTTGTACTGAATTGCAAAAGACAACTATAGTCCAAACTTTGGTGGCTGAAAGAGCTCAACACACTGAAAATGAAGAAAACATACACAAGCAGACAAAACACAAGCAAATTAAAACTGAACATCTTCACTGCTTTGACAACACATACATCACCACCTATTGAAGACTGTTAAACTTACTCACAAATTGAATCAGAAAAGCAGACAAACTCCCTCCAACAGCTAAGCTTTTCTACATAATCTGTCTCTTTTCTCACCAGAAGGATCCTTTAGAAAACAAAACAAACCTTGGACTAGAAGCCTCTCATACACATTCCTACTTACAGTACATGTGTAAGTAGGAATGTGTATGAGAGGCAGGGCAATGTGTGGCTCTTTTATGGACAGTACAGACCATTTGAGGAGAGATGGTAATTTTTTCTTAAGGCCAGTGAGGCCAGCTGTCAGAGAGAGTGAGACACAAAGTCATTTTAAACAAAAGAGAAACAAAGAGGAGAAACGTGGACAGATAGAAAAGTAACTGACAGTGTTGGAGTTTAATCGTTTTCACATTTGTTTATTTAACCATTACCCCACCACAGTTTGCAATTTAGTGTGTATTATACAGGAGTATTGTCTGTCCAAGATTCATTTTCCTGCATTGTTTCTGGGTGTCTGCTGATTGTGTACAATTCTTTACACATCCACTTACCAGCTAGTAAAATATCAACAAAAACTCTCCTAAAACAACAAATACCAGGGACATTATTCAGGAACTAGAGTATAATGCAGAAAAAAATGCTTTAAAGATAAGATGAACATGCATTGATTGGTGCCTATTTACACATCCAGGTGACACGGAGAGGCATTAGCATTCATTTGGAGTCATGTTTCTGTCCAAAATTCACTCTGCTTTTTGCTTCAGTTTGGACTCCACCAACTCCTGAAGGAAATAGCTGCATCTTTAGCAGCCAAAATCTCATTTCTCATTCACACAATGAACTGAAAAAAGATAAAATGCTCCGTAGAGCTGAAGGGAACAGCAGAGTCGGGTGATAATTATCTGTGGGTTCATCACTACGAGTGACCCCTTTCACATTACACATATTTATTCTATTGTTAGTAAAAAAATATTGATTAGTGCAGCTTTAAGTTACACTTTCCTATATCAGACCTCAAAGTAACCATAATATACCTGCTTTGATAGTAATGTTGAGCAGAATCAATGACTCAGTGGTTGCTTCATCCAAACCTGTAGTTCAACATTGTTGGCATATGTTTGCAGCAGCTGCCACCACAAACATTACAATGTCCAGGTTAATGCAGTTATATATTTTATTGTACAGCGCATTTATTTTTCAGAGTTTTTACTGCTGCTGGTGCCAAGACTCCCACTATAGCCCCGACAACTCCACCCACCACTGCTCCAAAGCCTGTGCAAAGTGGACCTCCTACAGCACCAGCAGCAGCCCCGATTGTCACACCCACTTCAGTGGCTGCTACGATGATTCCACTTTCAATGAATTTGTTTTTCTTCTCTGCCTTTTCTCTTGATTGTCTTGTATACCCTTTCTGGAGACACTGTAGCTCTTCCTGCAGCTGTTCGCCTTTAAATATGGCCCTCAGTTGTTCTTCTTCTCTGCGTTTTTGCTCGGCAATGGCCTTCATATTCCTCTCTGTTTCTTCTTGGATCACTTTCTCAGCCTCCTGGAACATTTCATTTGTGTAAAATGTTCCTCCATTGTCACAGACCATACTTACTATCTTTGCAAGCAGCTGAGATACCTGACTGTCATCGGAAACTGTGTTATTGAAGACATGATACCGCCAGTTACATTTTGCAATCAAATGGCTAAGTTGTCGACTCTGTCTAAAAAAATCTTCAATTCTTGTGCCTTTGAGCCGGTCACCATGAGTGAAGAGAACCAAGGAGTAATCTGCAGCTTTGTTACCAAACACAAGCTGCAGGAGTTCAACAGTTTTCTGTTCTTCCTCTGTGAATCTGGTCAACTGGATCACAATCAGGAACACGTGGGGACCAGGAGCGGAGAAACAGATGCATTCTTTTAGCTTTCTGACGACTTTGTCTTCTTTGTACTTTGTATCATAAATTCCTGGTGTGTCAATGACCGCTACCCTGCGTCCATCCACCACTCCTTTCGCCTTTTCACACTCTGACGTCACAGACACTGGAGAGAGGACTGATATAAAAGCCTTTCGATTTAGGATAGTGTTTCCCGATGCACTTTTCCCATTTCCTGTCTTTCCAATCAGTACTATTCGAATTTCTTCATGTGGATCCAAACCTACAAACCAATGTGGGAAAAGCCTTTAGTATTTGGCTAGTTGCAGTGAATTATTCAATATGCTTCTAATATTAGGCACTGTATCACTTTTACATGCGCTATAATGTATTGACAGTTCGAAATCTATGGGATATTGACAATGCTATGAAAGGTATTTAATCAGTCAACTGTATCATGTTTTTTAATGACAATAATGCAACAACAGTATTAACTTCAATATATTTTTGTTCAAATTTTCAGTTGGATGTTTAGTACATTGGCCGTGACAGCCAATAGTTTGGCATTTTGGGAAATCCATTTATTTGCTTTCTTTTTGAGTTAGATGAAAAAATAGACCACTCTGATGTTTGTGCATTAAAAGAGTACTCCACCGATTTAGCATCGCACTCCGACGGACAAAATAAATAAAAATAAAAATAAAAATTGATGCAGCAGAACCAGAGATGTGGTCTTTTTTATCCCACACATTCGTCTTCCTTGTCAAAATCTACTGTAGATTACCCACAATGCAACTAGACCGCTGACTGTTTGGTCCAAGATTCAAGTGTGTTATGCTAGTAGCGGCTAATGTAGCTTTGAGCTGCTAGCCTCAGACAGAAATGAGGAGCTGGCTACAGAGGTCTGGTAACTCCACAAACCCAGATTTTTTTCATTTTCAAACTTTTAGTCTTCAGACCCAACCGACGCTGACTCAAGTGACATCAGTTGAGGCAATTTATCAGATTTCATGCAGCTCCCTCTAGCCACAAAAGGCTTTATACTACTTTGTTTAACATATGCAGTAGTACTCCCCAACTCGCTAGTGCTGGGTGGCAATTAGCTTAGCTTAGCATAAAGACTAGAAGCAGGGGGAAACAGCTAGCCTCGCTCTGTCCAACATTCAAAAACACCTCACACCAGGGAGGCTGTTTCTGTTTGTATTCTTGCGCTATCAATAACTGTAGTTTATCGTAAGAGAAGCAGAGACTCTATTCCACTCTGTCAAGATTGGTATTAAATTAGGTCTAATATTTGTGTTATCAATATGAGGGTGACACATTTCTCCGACTTTATTCAATTTGTTCCTGTTTAGATCTAGCCATAGTACTGTAGCCTCGTAGGACACACCTATCCATTATCACAACATTAGCCATTGCCAGCTCCACTGGTCCAGTCCAGCAGATGGCGACAACACTACAAAAAAGGAGTCGATGAGTAAATATAACAGTCTTCGATAGGTGGTGATGTATGTGTTGTCAAAGCTGTGAAGATGTTTAGTTTTCATTTGCTTGTGTTTTGTCTGCTTGTGTATGTTTTCTTCATTTTCAGTGTGTTGAGCTCTCTCAGCCACCAAAGGTGGACTATAGTTGTCTTTTGCAATTCAGTACAAATATATGTAGTCTACAATAGGCAAGGATGAAATTAAAAAGGAACAAAAAAAATATAGTATATAATAGTCTCAACGATGCACATTTTCCTCATTGAATTGTTGAGAACATACAGATAAAAGATGTGGGTTTATTACAAATAGACAATTATATGTAACCTGAAGATATTGGAAGAAGTACTGTATATGTAGGATAAAATACATCTACTCATCTCTGTGACCAAATTCCTTTCATTCTTTTTCCTTTATTCACTGACTAAGATTAAAATCTCTTTTTCAAGTGACCTGGCACCTGGCCAAGAAGGCAGCATAAAACTACAACAATAAACACACTACAAACAACATAAACAGACTAAGATAACTGTCAAGCACTATTAAAGAGCATAGATAATATCATATCTTAATATTCATATACAGGTAGTTGAGTTTTCAAAACTATCCAAATACAGTAAAATGAACGATTGATTGATTTGAGTTTCCCTCACTTTATGGTGCCCAGCCCGTATGGGCTTACAAGACACTGGACAACAACCAGGATGGCCACGTGACCAATCACAACATACAGTATTTTTCCATAACAAATAAGGTCTTATTATGATGGAAATAGTGTTCTCTGTCTTTGTTTCCTATTCTCTATAAATCTTGCTCATTAAAGAGCCAACTCAACATATTACCTTCAGACAACCAAAACAAATCAGGGTTCCTCAACTGCATTTTTTCCTACAAATGATTCCTCAAGTCGCTGTCCATGTAATACATGGAATACAAAATGAAATTCATCCTCAACAACACTAAGATCACAAAAAATGCATAAATGCTGCTCTTCAGGAATACCTTTATATCTGCCTACCTCAACTGCCAGAGGTAAGGTACCAGTTCTTAACTGAGCACACAAGGAACATTTTTTTTCTAAGCTTTGGCTTATTCCAAATCTCATCCTTCCATTGTTCCTTATGGATCTATAGTAGTTTTTCTTTGACTATATTTATGTTACACTGCAAATTATTGCTGAAAATAAAATGTAACATAAAAAAGACCTCTCTTGGTCAAGGGTAACCGTGACCAACCGTAACCAGTAAAAATCTTTTTGGTTAGCCTTTCCTCTGGCAACTGGACCAGGCGGTTCCTTCTCTTGTTGTTCTGGTCCTTCCACTTAAGAAACATTTTCTCTGCTGAGCGCAGGCTAACCCATAACTTATTTAATTCATTATTCCAATATGGTTGTTTTATTCTATAATCTTTTACACATACTTTTTTAATATTTAATTTTTACAATATTTATCTATTTCCTTATCCAAAAGGTCAGAAAGAAGATCATAACTATAATCCACATTATCCTGCGTTTTCTGGCCATTTTCCAACTGATCTATGACCTCAATGAGAGCCTTACAGCACATCTCAGAAGAAAGAAAAGTAATAGGGAAGTTTCTATTTAATCTTTCTACTTGCTGCTGAAAGTCTACACTGTTATGGATGTTAAAGAATGCTCCTGTTTGCAATTGTAGACACAGCACTGAGTGATCAGGAAGTGTACTACGATCATCAATCAAATGAATACCTTCATATCCAACCTTGTCCACAAGATCAGAGGTTGAGTAAACGATAAATACAAGACATGTTTTTAGATCAACATGTGGTGTCATAATATAATCTACAACAGCTTTACCCCACACAGAAATGGATGTAAAGTTATCATTTTCTGGATTTAACCTCCTGTTAAGCACACATTTTTAAAATATTTAATAAATTCAATAAGCGTCTCCCTGTGCTTATTTACACCCGAATCCAATACAACTCTAGGAGAAATATCATCAATCTCTTAAATCTGCAATACGACTATTCAAGTCACCACAAATATAAACAGAGTCTACATCTGCGGAGTACATCAGCTCCAATAAATGGCTGAAGAAAAAATCTGCTGAATAAATTAGAAGAAAAAGCAATGACCAAGAGTGCTATTTTCCATATTAGGACATGGCAGCACAAAAAGTGGCGAGAGGAAAAAAAGGAATATAATATATAATATTGATAAAATGTAATTTAAATGTTGCTATTAACTATCACATTTTGGAAAGTATTGCTGTACTGTAAATAATTACATAATAATAGCATACACAATGCAGACAATGCTGTGGGTTTAAAAAAAAGTATAAAAACATCTTAAAATGATTTAGAATTATGCATGTTGATAAATACATGATCTTTAGTACATCATCAGACAGTACCTCAACCAGGATATATTTTGTTTTTGGATTTTTAGTCGGATGTTTGGGTTGTAGTTACTTTTCTGCAATTCAATACAGATGTATTTATCCCATGTCAGGCATTTAAAGGATGACGTAAAAAAGGAACAATCAAACATTAAAAACACAAGTATAGTTGAATAAACAAAAGACTAAAATAGGCAAGAAAGTAGAGATTACCTGTATTCCTTGCAGTTGCCACTTGTGCAACATTTGTCTGCTTTTGCCTCTGAACACTGTCGGCCATGGTTTTACAGATTTGGAGTTCACACAAATGTCTAAATCATGAAAACGATTCTGTCTTCTCTTCTCAGGCAGGCTTGTGAGAACTGATGCTTTTTGCTCTTTAGTTGGCAGCTTTCCATGTGCCTAGTATGTTACCTGGAAATACAAGTTACTGGAAAATTGCTAGGGGGTGTGGAAAAACTTGCCCCTCCCATTTCTGGGAACTCTCAGCATTTCAAAGGAAAAAGTGTTCCCTTTTCTTGCTTGCTAAGCTTACAGTGTTTTAAAGTGTACGGCCACGGTAGATGCTTTGTGAGGCCGTACTTTGGCACAGCAGTGCTTTGAACTAAATGTTAATGTTATCATGCTAACATGCTCACAATGACAAATGCTAACATGCTGATATGAGGCAGGTGTAATGTTTACCATCTTATTGTAGCATTTTAGCATGCTAACATTCGCTAAAATAGCACTAAATATAAAAAGTACAGCTGAAGCTGATGGGAATGTGATTAGTTTTGCAGATATTGGGTCATAAATTTTGATTGTTTAAATGCGGTTTCTGTTCAGAGGGAATTTCATTTTCATGCACATGGCCATTCCCCCTCCTCTCACCACCTGCCTTGTTGTCCTATTAATACTCTTGTCTCAAAATGCATGTGATAGACAAATATTTCAGTCACTCTGTAACACAAGTGGTACATCATATTTCTCTACTGCAGCTGTACAACTAAGCAGCTTCACAGCAACTTCAATCAGAACAGCATTTCCAAACCATTTTTGACAGCATTTTGATTTCTGTCCATGATGAACAGCGAACCTTCAAACACTTCTCTTGTTGGGAGTTGCTTTAATTGTTCAGTCTGTTCGTGGGCAAAACATTTAAAGACAAACTACAGATTTTGCTGAAAACATTATACCTGCTAAACATTAGCATGTAAGCATTGCAATTGTGAGCAGTTTAGCATATTTGCATTAGCATTTAGTGCAAAGCACAAGTGTGCCTAAACAGAACTGCTAGCGTGGCAGTAGAGTTGTTTTAAAATTATTTTGATTCTGCCCTAGAAAGGGAAAATAAGGTCTGCGCACTATTGAATGTTTATCACTTGCTTTTCATTTACAGCAACAACTTCCCATCAACACAGACACATTTACAGTACTGTCACTGCTGAATACTGGAATGTGGCTGCGCCTGTTTCAAAGAAAGGCACACTTTCCATGTGAAAATCACCACGGTTATCCCCGCTGTTAGCATCTGCTATTGTCATCTATCATTGTCTGCTATGATGACAGGTGGGTGTCTTTCAGTCACAGTTGATGTGAATTTCCAAGTTTGACATACGTCATCATGATGTTTGAGACGTTTCCATTGCCTCATTCTATTATTTTGAAGACTTGGTAACTGGAAAGCACCAGCAATTCGGGCAGCAACTAGTGTATCAAAAGGACTTCACATCGCATTTAACTCAGAAACACAAGTATTTATTTTATTATATTTCACATGTGGTAAAAAGAAAAAGGGAACAATGATATTTCAGAAAATGTTTTCAGTAGAACTGAAGCCAAATCAGTGACACATCATGGAATAATGAAATCCTCTCTTTGTTTGTTTGTTTTTTAATATCAAGGCTTCAAATGATCCATTACAAATACAAGTCCTGCTTTCAAAATTATATTTAAGGACAAGTACATACCTTTTAACAACAAAATGTACCTAAAGTATTAAAAGTAAACATACTCGTTATGCAGAATGGCCACAGTCAGTATTACATTATTACTTTATTAAATCTTTACTATTGATGCATGAAGATTTAAGTAGTACTTTTTAATGTTGTAGTTAGTAGAGGTGGAGCTCATTTTAACTGCTTCATACTGTTGGCTCTATAATGTAGTGGAGTACAATAGAGTAGAAGTATAAAGTAGCACAAAGTGAAAAAATACTTAAGTAAAGTACAAGTACCTAAAATTGTACTTAAGTACACTAATTGTTAATACTAATTTACTAAGCTACTTTCCACCACTGTGAAAAGGAAAGTATCAGATAAATGTGAAGTTTGTCGTGGTAAAGAAATTGTTGAGTATGTTCTGCTGGGATGTGAGAAGTTCAAGGTAGAAAGAGAGAATTAAGGTAGCAAAAATGGGAAGAAAGTGGAGTATTAAAAGGCTGTTGGAGATAAAGGACAAGCAAGGTAAGAAAGGCTTTATTTAACCAACAGTAGGTATCCTCATGATAGGATGGACATCAGGACACTTCGATACAGTAGGTGGCGGTATTCACCTTCCACGTTGGTTTGTAACCCCTCATTAAAACTAACAAAGAAGAAAAGGGACAAGTTTACTTCCGTGTGAATGACTCCATACATCCATCCATGCTCCAACTTCCCTGTGTAGCCTTCTAACTAGTAGCAGCTGCATCTCAGTAGAGTTGGTTTTCTGACGCCTACCATCAAGTTAGTCCAAATGGATTATACTGCAACTCAAAGTGGGTTCCGACAGCGTAAGTTACGTATGTGATATAATCAATCCTTAATATTACCGGCTGCATGTGCACATTTTGTACTCGCTAGCTTTTTGGAATCCGACGTAAACGGAACTGAATGGGGACGTTGCTGTAGCTGAGCGTCGCTGTTTTCAGCCAGTTGAGGCTAACTGACGTTAAACAACGTGTAAAAAGAGATACCAAAACGTTAAATGTAACTTAAGTCCACCAACGCCTAACGTTAGCCAATGTGGAAGACAGTATTGGCTAAATAAATCGGAATTAGCAGCCGATAGCTCGCCCACAAACTATTAATAAACACCAGCTAAGTTAACAGTGCTAACTAGCTAACTTACCTAACGTGACGTTACACAGGCTAGGCTGGCTAAAGGTAGTCCCTCGTACTGAACATACCAGGCTCTGCACATCTCATTCGTGTCCCCTCTGCGTGGAGGTTTGTGTGCAATGATTGTGTGCGGGATATTTGCGTGCTAAATTTACAGACTGTTTAAGCCGAACTGTGGTGCTATATTATGCTAGCATAGCTACGTATTTGTGTTCTTATACGTTGGCGTTAGTTAACGCATGTTTCCAAGCCTCAATCTGGTTTATACTTTGGGGCTCGGGTTTTGTAAGAGGCGAAATTTGGTTCGCCAGACGTGTTATTTTGACTTAGATCCATAAGCATGGATGTCTTATGAGTATAAGGGTTAGTAATAAATACAATTGAGTTAACGTTACCTCAAGTCCCTAAACAAGTATTTCTTAGAATCAGAATCAGAATCAGAAATACTTTATTGATCCCCGAGGGGAAACTCTTTTGTTACAGCTGCTCACTATCACGTCAGTGCACACAGGAAGAGAAGTACTAAGCAAATCATAATATGATACACTCTAATACAGCTAAGATAAATTAAGTACAAAGTGGATATAAGTATAAAAGTAAGTGTAAGTACCAAAGTGAATCTAGAGGTTGATAAGTATGTACGGTATAATAATACAATGTAATAATATAAGTAATAAGTAATAGTGCAGTAATGAGTACTGTCAAGTGTAGCTTATTACAATTATTATGAGACGGTGGATATTGCACAGCAGTAATAGATGTATGAATAAATAAATATCTGAAAACAGAGAATATTGCACAATTATTTCAAGTATTACAGTGATGTTAATGGTCCATTGTCCAGTTTGGTGACTTAGGGTCATACAGACTAACACTTAGAGGGAGGAGTTAAAGAGTTTGGTGGCCACAGGCAGGAATGACTTCCTGTGGTGCATTTTGGGGGGATGAGTCTTTTGTTGAAGGTGCTCCTTTGTTTGACCAGCACGTCATGGAGTGGGTGGGAGACACTGTCCAAGATGGCATGTAGTTTGGCCAGCATCCTCCTCTCTGACACCACCGCCAGAGAGTCCAGCTCCACCCCCACAACAGACATCTGTGCATCACCAAATGTAAACAAGCCTCCCCAAAGCACACCCTTCAGAGGATTCAAACACACACCTGAATAATCTTATTTATAGCTTAAAATATCAGTTTTCCACAAACTGGTGAGCACCAAAGCCAAGGAGCACTATGTTGTTTTATAAGATGGAAATCACAAGGCTGATGTTGACAGACTGTGTCAGGTTTTAAGTATCTTTAGTACTTTTAAAGATGTAAAGGTGTTTCTGTGTGTGGACCTAGCATACTGTAGGTTTTATATATCCATCATACTTTCTTTACCGTCAGGGATGACAGGGAAAGAAGGCCCAAACTAAACCTGTTTGTGGCTCCTTAGGATGATGTAATCTGCTCTTGTGATAAGTGTGTGATAATGTTATTACTCCTTCAGGGAATGGAGTTAAAGAGCTCTTTCTCTCCTGCACAGAACTTTCTCACTGGAACTGTGTGCACAGTTGCACACTGGATTTGTCATTTGTGTACAAACTTTGTCTAAACTGATGTGTATTTCGAGGGTACATGTTGCTTAAGTCCCTGTAGCAGGACACTTTTATCTTACTACTAGTGTACGTGCATAAAGGAATTCTGCCGTCCACAGGGCAGTCAGCGTTAGTGGTTTACTGATATTAAATGTCTATGAATTTAAATATCACTTAAAAACAACAGAGAAGGGCGAGGAAAAGTTTGGCCAAGTCTCTTCATACAAACTGATGCATGCTGGTTTCTCAGATTTCCTGTAAATGTGGCTGCCTTGCATTTGCTTGCTTACTAATTTTGTCCAATGTTTGCATCCCCTAAATTAGTTGGACATATCTCTATCTTTGACCCCTATCTCTTTTCATCCAGAGCCTAATATGCGTCTGAGGAATAGCTCCGTGGATGGTTCAGAAGGCAGCCAGCTGTTTGAGGATACGAGTGGAGCTGCGGCTGGATCACAGACAGGGTACAGGTGGGACACCTGCCAGCCAGGCTGAAGTTAGGCTGGATATTAAACTTTTGAGTCAAGAACGGTTTATACAAAAATGGCAACAGCAGCTCAATGAAAAGCACAATTCCACACCCACAATTGATCCTGCAGTTGTAGAAAGTTTCTATTTTTATGAAGGACTCAGATCATGCCCTCAGAAATAGAGCTTTTACTCTTTGGGGGTGAAAAAAAGAACATAACTATTCTAATTTACTTTCTGTTAATTCAGCTTTGCAGTCTTTTGCATTATCTCTTTGCAGTAGATTTGACTACATGCTTTTTTTGTTTTTAAACTAATACATCCATCATGTTCTTTCACTTGATACATTTTCTTGTGTCATGTTAGCAGGAACCAGCAGGCTGGGTCTCAAGCAGCAGGATTTCCTGGCCAGTCCATTCTGTCAGACCCCATGTCTAACCTGGCCATGGCATATGGCAGCTCACTGGCATCCCAGGGAAGGGAAATGGTGGACAAGAATGTAAGACTGACTTATTGATATTTCTTTTGAATGATTCTGCTTATCAGAACAGAAAGGCCAAATTAAATGATTGCCCAAACTGAAAGATTACATTTGTGTGTATGTCTGTGTGCTTGCTTGTTGCAGCTGGACAGGTTCATCCCAATTTCTAAGCTGAAATACTACTTTGCCGTGGATACAATGTACGTGGGGAAGAAGCTGGGCCTTCTAGTTTTCCCTTACATGCACGAGGTGAGTCTGCTTTAGTCAGTAAGGATTTACTAAGTTGTAAGTGTGTTATCGTGTGTGTGTGTGTGTGTGTGTGTGTGTGTGTGTGTGTGTGTGTTGCAGAGCTGGGAGGTGAACTACCAGCACGATACTCCTGTGGCTCCACGCTTTGATGTGAATGCTCCCGATCTCTACATTCCTGCCATGGGCTTCATCACATACATCCTGGTGGCTGGAGTGGCCCTCGGCACACAGAACAGGTACACATACATCCGTGTTTTTATCAAAGTGATACAGGTTTGGAAAACACACGCTGCTCTAATGCTTTATGATCCTTTATCTAAGCAGTGATCATTAACAGCTAGGTAGCATATTTCTGTTTGTTTTTGACATCTTCCTGCATAACCACATGTTTTTAGTTTAAAAGGGAATTCTTGTTATTTTGCACCATGGCATTGTCTTTTTTCCAGCTTCATTTTTTTAGATAGCTCTTCTTTCTAATTCACACCCACAAAGCAAATAAAACATCCTTCTGGTGTTGTTGAGCTCATGTCAACTGAGAGGACCGCAACATATTACAAAGAAAACAAAATTGGGATGGATTAATTACAGTGTTACAATGATTCAACTTCAGTGTTTTTGCAAAATAATAACATTCTAAAGTAATCTAATTAGTGGATTGCTAAATGGTACTAAAATTGAAATCGCCCTATATATACACAAAAAACCTTGCCGCTTGATAATAAATAATGATGTACCACCTCACGTTGATGACGGACACGGTACCACTAGAGTCTACTGTAGAGTTCACGGTACATAAATCTATAGAGACTGTGTCATTTTGTGCACCCTTCAGGTTTTCTCCGGAGCTGCTGGGAGTTCAGGCCAGCTCAGCGTTGGTGTGGCTGATCATGGAAGTTCTGGCGGTCCTGCTGTCGCTCTACCTTGTGACCGTAAACACCGACCTCACTACCATAGACCTGCTGGCCTTTTCTGGTTACAAATATGTTGGGTATATACAGCATCTTTCTGTCTGTTTACATTTTCATCACCATCTCACCCTCTGCTCATCACTTGTATTTCTTTTATTTTGCTCAGTCGTTTATTCTTTTCTAATGGCTAATTTCCTTTGAGTGACGCTAAGGACAAAACGTGTCTTGATTTTTGTCTTAATTTTCTTACTTTTTCACTAAGGCTCTGTGGATGTTATACCTAACCTGTGACTGTGTGTGTTTCTTCTCTCTGTTTCTTTAGGATGATCATTGGGGTAGTAGCAGGCCTGTTGTTTGGGAGGCCAGCGTACTACCTCTCTCTACTGTGGTGCTGTGCTGCCATCTTTGTCTTTATGGTGAGTAGCAGCATCTTCTAACTCTTGAAAGTTTTAATCATTGACCTTAATAGACAGATTTCCTGTTTACAAATAATTGAGGATGCTTGGTTAACCAGGGTTAGAAATTACATGGGTACAATATAGACGGATGGTCATGATAGCTTACACATGTCCATTTTCAACAGTTGGAAATGCTGCAACTTGCTGGGAAACCGTATTTAATCTTTTGATGTAAATGTGTACAGGACACTTGTACTCCCTTTTCCACATTTGTTTGTGCCACACACTGATAGACATCTGATGACTTTAGCTTTAAGATAACACATGGAATCCCAGTGAGGAATGGCAGCTAGTAGCAGAAATAATACTAACTTGGACTAAACCATTAAGTTAGTACTTTCAACTGTGAGACTTTACCTGATCTCATACAGTGTCCACAGAGACCCCCTCTGCCTCAGTACTAGGAGCCAGTGTCAAATATCTGTTGTTTGCCAGCAAAACCTGCCAGACACTAGACATATATGCCAGATGTCTACTGCAGAAACTATTAGATGCCTTGGCATTTCACATAATTATACGGTATATGCTGGAAAGAATGTTTCCTTCTTGGCATAATGGACATTTTTCCACCAATCTCACCCTCACCTCCACTCACCATAGCTCTCTGCAACACTTTTGTCAGCTTTCTGCCACCTGTCTGCACACACATCTCAGAATTTCCTGCAGACAAATAAATAAAAGCTTCCTGTGTACCTGCACATAGAACTGATGTTAAGCTAACATGACATAACATACGACATGCTCTAATTGCACACCTTCTCTTTTTTCTTTTTCAAAGAATCTCACATTCCTTCATTATACTATTTTACTGTCCTCATACCCTCCCCCTCCCTTTTCACACATACATATACACTCAGTGGCCACTTTAATAGGTAATCTACTATAATCCAATAAAACAGCTCTGCCATAAAACATTTATAATGTTCAGTTTTTGTTGATGTTTTCAGAAATGTGTAAATTCCATTATATGTTTATTACTGAGGTCATTAACTTTCTTATAAGTCTCATTTAATTGCTTTGTTTAGTTTTTGTCTTCAGACATCTTCCTTTTTATGGCTGTTCTAATCTTTCATTTGTGTAATAGGAAAATGCCACATATGTTGTCCTCCCTCGTGTCAAATCTCCAAAGCAAATAAATAATTAACTCATCACAAGTCAGTGGTTAAGTGGATGACTCAGCTGACACATATGCATGTTTGTTTAGTGGTTGAGTAAAGAATTTATCTAACTGGTCTCTCCTCAGATCCGCACTCTGCGTCTGAAGCTGTTATCTGAGGCGGCGGCGGAAGGGAGGCTGGTGAGAGGAGCCAGAAACCAGCTGAGGATGTACCTCACCATGTCTATAGCAGCAGCACAGCCCATCTTCATGTACTGGCTCACCTACCACCTCATCAGATAAAAGCTGGAACACACACTCACACACTTGTTGTATAGAAGATGAACTTGGCTGTATGAATGCCATCTCACCCCCTAAAACAACTCAAGCGAACACACACACATAAAAGAAGCTGGACTTGGCTGAAACGGCCACAGTTGTCTGGATAATATCCCATCACTTCCCAGACATAAAGACAGAACTACACATTCACAAGACTCACTCCATGTATGCATGGAGCAAAAACAACACATGCTATCAGACAGTTAAGAGAAGATGTGAGGCATCGCGGCCTTTTCTCTCGCAGCACAGCACCACGCCTTTTTTGTGTGTCTTTTTTTATGTTCTGTCTTCAAACATTTGTAGCAAGAGCAAGTGGCTTTACGTTGTTTTTCTGTACTGTATAATTATTTGTTAATTATGTTTTTTAGGAATATTTAAATATGTATGTTTGTGTAGCAGAAGTATTATTGCAGATGTTGCTCTTCTCTGATATCTTATAAGTGGTTTTTCTGAGCCGGCAGAAAGAAAGCACACAACCCGTCCATTTAATGAAAAGACATAACTCAAATTCAGGTATAAAAATGATCAAGTGGCTCTGCTTTGGTGTTTGACTAGAATTACTTTTTCCCTGGTCCATCATTGATTCTGGAAACAAGGGATATATAACTGGTGTGTAAGTGTGGGTGTAGTACCACCTCCATGTGATCTGTTTAATCTTTTTGTATGTGCTTTGATACATGTATGAGCTTTGCTGCCTGACAACTCTTGAAGAGAAACTGTGTAAGCCACGTTACGGTCACGATGAAATGTTGAGTTGACTTTGATATCCTTTTTAAAACCAAGTAAATTATTTGCTGCTTTTCATATTGAAAGTCAGATGGAATAAAGAAAGGGAAGAGATGAGATGGTCTGTTCTGTGAAAATAGTTTGTCTCCTTGAGATACTTGAAATATTTTATCGTCAGAAATGCTTTCTTGTGCTTCAATGTGCTTGTAAATCATCTAATGTCACTATGAAACAAGTTTTTTTTTTTTTATGTAGTCAATGTTAACTGAAACCAGGGTAGGATTCACATTCACTTAAATTAATTCAGGAAACAAAACATCAGGATTTTTGCATTTTCCTCAGATGAAACTTACTATTATTGATGAATGCTGAAAGCTTATCTCAGTTAACTGAGGCGCCAATAAAAAGTTTTCCCAAATGCTTTGACAAAGTGCTCCTTAATAAAATAATAATCGTGAAGTTGCAGCATCTCATTAAGAATGACTAATTCCATGTAGCAGGCAATCTAAACACATTTCTTGTCATGAATAGACCCCAGCCCTTACTGTCAAAGTAGGCTGAAAGCATACAACCTATTAAATCAAGCCATGAAATGATGTGAAGACTGATGGAGCTGCTGAGGTGGGAGTTGTTTTATGTGCTCAAAATTCGCTCGGAATTGTTTTTCTCAGATGTGATTTTTTTTTTTTTTTATCACACAAACTATTGCAGCTAAATTTGCATTACAAGGAATAACTCTTAATCAACCATTTATACGAATCCTTGAGCACTGCCAACTAAAATTTCATCTTTTTATCCTTCCTCTACAGGCCTTTAAGTTTACAAGATAAATGTTTGCACTTTTTAATTTGATGTGGATAGGCCTGCTGTTAACTACAAAAGTACAAGAATACAAAACACAAGAATAGTGTTTTATAAAAGATAATGATGAATGAAGTAAACCAGGAAATAACCAGACCCTGTTGGATATTAGAAGACTGTGTTTTGATAGTTGGCCTGTGGTTTGCAACAAAACATTAAAACATATTAAAATGACTACATTTTCAACATAATAATAAACTGCAAGCCGGTATTCCAGAGAAACACATTTATTTACTAGGTTATTAAGGTACAAAGGGCAAGAAAATAACTGATTTATTGAATTACACACAGTTTAGTTTTTTTGAGACTAAATATTTGCTTAAGATTTAAGCTTGTATAACGAGAGTACTTAATGCTAACAATGTCATGATATAAAGTGTCAAAAAAGTGAGGTTGTCATCTCAGTATAGTGGATCTAAGCAGACGTGTAGCAGTGACTGAAAGCAATGGCAGTGGCCTAACTGCTGGTTTTATATACTGTATACTGAAGTGAAAAATGATTTGGTCCAATATCCACCCCTCTGTCACATGATCTGGATACTTAATACCAGTGATTTTATTTCCTGTATGCATTCTGGTGTACATTCAGGATGTATTTACTTCCTTTCAATTGTTCCTACTTGTGCATATTTTGGTTTGTGACTTGACAAAGCTGAATAAGTATGTGGAAACATTGGTTCTAACTCTAATAGTTAAATAACTCTAGACTGCGCTATTGAAGAACATTTTCAAACTGGACTTCAGCATTTAACAAGTGCAAGTGGCATCAACATCAAGTGAAATTAAAAACAAATACATGTATTTCTACTAAACTACTAAATGACAGCACATGGGCTGCTAAGTCCATCTACATAACCAATATCACTATGGATCCCAAGTTAAAACTTACTTTAACATTAATATAGCAGTGTCTACATTTAGAAAAAAAAACTGCTACATTTGACAGATTGTAGAGCTACAAAAGCACCAAAATTAACTGGAAACAATATAGGGTGTTTTTAAAGAAGCCTTCGTAACTTCAGCCTGTAGGGTCTTCTTTCCAGAAGCCTCTATTGTGATTGATGGCCTGAAGAAGCCTGGTCTGCATTGTCCTCTCGACTGGGTATCTCTGGTAGGTTGGCAGTAATAACAGACAATGACAGGTGAGGGATTCTGGCAAGTGGAGGTCAGTGGAATCGGGCAAGACAGCCACTCTCATCTTGATGCTCTCCATACCCAGGAAGGGTACACGGTCGCAGCCTGTGAGGAACACTGGCGACAAAAATAAGGAAGAGATAATGCAAAATGATCTGAAATTCATCTTAAATTAATTAAAGAAAACTTTGTAGAATGCCAAGGAAAACATCTATATTTTTTCCTTCATTAAGTCTGAAACTGATAGAGACAGTACCGCTCCGCTGTATAGGAAAACTTGATAAATGATAATAAGCACAATCATGTATAACACTTACAAAGGAATTTTTTCTTTTCCTCTGCTGTCATTTTCTCAAACACCTCCCAGAAGGTCACGATGTTTGGATGCTCAGCGTGGTAGTCTCCTTCATAAACTGTGTTCTGTTTGGAAAAATCAAAATAGACAAATATAAGTTGAAATCTAACAAGGGATAATATATCACTCACGAGTACATTTACTTTTTCTACTTTAAGTACATTTTGCTGATAATACTTCTGCACTTTTACTTAAGTAGGATTTTGAACTCAGGACTTTCACTTGTAATAGAGTTTTTTTCCATTGTTGTTACTTTAGTAAAGAATCTGAATACTTCTTCCACCACTGACTGTAGAATTTACCGCAGAATCATTTCCAAAACATACCACAAGTTTTTAATTTGATTTCCTACATAAAGTTACAGTATTGCTTTTAAAAGGTAATCCATCAGCAAACATGAAGTCGTCCTTTTTCATTAATTGGTCAAAGTTAAATTGTGTGATGATGCAATTTGTCTTTAAATGGTGTGTTCAGGTAATCGTAGGAAACTACCAAAAAGCACTGAATTCATAAACTATGCTGTCAGAAAATCTAATCTGAAAACAAACAACAAGCAAATATGACACTCTAAAACTGGTAAGGTAAAATTTGTTGCTGTTTGGCAGCTGACTTACAAGTCTTGGGTGACTTCCCCACGAGCACTTGAACACACAAAACTGTAGGAACTTAACTTACCATAACTTAACTCAAATTTCAAGTCTCTGCATTGGAAAACTGTCAGGAGTAATGTGACATACAGACAAACCGGCTAATATGTGATTTAATTTTGTTTGTCTTATTTTGACACTGTATTCTTGTTTAAAATGATCAAACTATCTGAATTTGAAATGAGTGTGTAAAGATAATGCTCAGCATCTACATTTCTGACTCTCTTCAAGATTCAAAAGGCAAAACCTCTCCTGGTTTTCAGCAGACCTGCTTGAACGCCTCCCAGTCGTAGTTTTCTTGGCCCACCATCACTACTTGCAACTCCTCCGGCTGGAAGAACTCTACCACGTTGATGTCACACACCTTGAAGAACCCTCTCTTGAACGCTCCGAACACTCCCTCCACCGATTTGTTGAAGGCATAGTCGACAAAGGCGGCTACAAACTCCTTCCTGTTAAGAAAAAAAACGTAAAATTATTATTAAGTGGCTTCAACCGAGTGCTGACATAGTCCAGAGTCTCTGTTTACGTAAATGTTTCTTATATAATCCGAGAGTACACTACACTAAATCTTGAATGGCAGAAGGGTATTGTTGCACTGCTGACAGTTTGAACTCTGCTGCATGTTGCACGTCATGTCACAGCAGGGATTATGCAGTTTACAAAGCGTGTAGCTTTAAACTGCTAGATGGCAGCAAAAGCAGGATTTTCAGCCAACATGAGAATGCATAATTATGTGTTAGTCGACAGTACACACTGTGAAATGACCAGAAAGTTGGGAGGATATCAGAGACACAGACTGACAGAAATGCAATACATATTTAAATGTTGAGAGGCAGACTCTCAATCTATGCGGATTGTAACAGTAATTCAGTATGAACACACCTGTTTGACCACGTGACAAGTTTTCCAGTTTCTGTGGGATCAAGCTCAACGGTCTCACCACCCCAGCTCACCTATAATGAGTAATAATTACAGTTAGATTGCAATATTGCAGCCACACGTGTAGGCAAGTATGAAATAACACTGGCAGTCATTCTAACTGTGATTTAGTAAACCTACAGTGAAAGTAGTTTCCAGGTTTTTAACTTCATCAGGAGTGTAGTCCTCCATCATGCACCGCCAAGACCTGAAGACATATACCCAAAGGTCAATTTAACATATTTGCACGTCACCTATAAAGTGTTTTAAATCCAAACTAGCAAACTATATACTGTTGTTAATCAAGGTGACAGAAGAATAGCTGTAGATTGAAACAGCAATACAACAATGTGTTGCATTTTTAAATCTTACTCTCCCACTACAGGTTCAAAGTCCCTCATGTCATCCAGTGAGGGTTTGAAGTTAAGCAGCTTCTTGAAGAGAACCAGTGGGAAGGGCAGGTGGATGATGTTGTGGTTATAGAGGGCCAGGCCACACAGAACGCCAAACAGGAAGTATGTCTTCTCCTCCACTTTCGGCTGTTGGTTGATGACAAACACACGATTAGGATTTAGCAAAATTCTATAACTGTCCAAGTTTTTGCAGGGTGATGAGGTCAAATGTACAGTATGTGTTGCTTTAACTTTTACATCTCCAGCTTGCTTAAGAGCGAAACTGTAAAATGGGGCATCAGACATCAGGTAAAAGCAGGATTAATAAATGCAAGAATTCAATACATGGTTTTCTCTTTGATTAACTGGTCGTACCCTTGGAGGGAACCAGGCCAGAGTCTCTCTCTCGTTGTACATGAACATTTCAGATTCGGGAGCTTTCAGCTCATCGAACACATGCAGGAAGAAGTCCCTTTGGTTCACATTCATCACCTTCCTGTCATCCACAAATTGTACCTAGGAAGGATAGAATAATACTTTTTTAAATACCCCGCTGAAGTGTTCTTGAATACCAACTGAATTACTATCAGCTCTAAAGATAAATATGTATGCACGACTTCCCTGACATCCATTTTGTGCTTTTGACAAATGGTTTTGTGAAGGAACTTAATAACGGCTCATGACTGACAATTCTGACAGCTTATGATTTTGACAATGTTTTTGTCTCTTGTGAGTCCCACAACTTTAGGAAGTGCAAAGCTAAATTGCCTTTAATTACTCTGGAATGAAGTAATATATAGACAAAAGCTGACAAATTTTGCTTCAGAACACTAAAGGTGGCAAAGTTTTTATAGCGTGTTTACCAGAAGCTTCCTTTTGAAGGCGCAGTGGTCGGCTGTACCGAGCTGTCTGAAGGTGTCCTCGACCAGGTGAGTTCGTCTCAGAGTGAGCAGGAAGACCGGAGCCGGGACAGAGTCTGGGGGATCTACCCACAATTGATCAGGCCACCTCAAAGCCCATTCATGAATTATATTGTGCGCTTCCTGTAATTACAAAACCCTTCTTTATAAATAAGTCTCCTAACGGATGGAAAGCCATTTTAATATAATCATACAGTGCGAGATACAGTAGATATTCTTTAAAATTAATACTCAAATTAAGAAACAACTGCAGCCGTATCATGCAGTACCATTAATGTAGACCTTCAGTAAAATGTTTATAAATGATCTGTTTTTAATACTGTACCTTCATTATCAATGCAAAGATGTTAAAGATTGCCACCTTGCAAACCAGAGTGAACAGGAATGGGTAGCGGCAGAAAATGGCGGGTGTGTTGACGTCATCCTTTATTAAAAAAATCAATGATTTACCAAGAAATAATTTCAACAATAAGCAATCCAACAGAAAATTTGAACTATTCAGGTTCCTCTGAAACACTGCAACATCGTGTATTCTGTACTGTATGTTTTTACCTCCACTCCAGAAAATGCCTGCCAAAGAGTGACGTCCTCCGTTGGCTGCACATTACTATTGATTTCCTCAACGTAAAAGGTGCTCAGTGGGACTTTGTAGGACTTTCCAGCTTTGTTTGCCTGTGAAAAAAAATACATTACAAAAATAAACAGTTACACACTAAATAAAAAATATATTTTCATTCGGTAATGTATTACAAATGCCAGACCATCAATGGTCAATGGTGGTCAGACAGTTTTAAAACATCATCCTGAGCTCTGGTAACTTGTGATGAGCATAAGTCAACATTTTTTAGGCTAAACAATTAATTTGATTATTCAAAAAAGTTATCAATTAATCAGCAGTGAGACTACTTTTAGTCTCAGTGTTCTGGTCACACAAAAGAACAAATATTTTCCAAAAATCCTTTAGAAAATGACAGACCTATGCTGGAGAAAATGCCCAAACACCTGCCTCTGAGGCAGCAAAATGTCTGACAAGTTACGGCACAAACTGCAAATTCAAGCTGCCTACGAGCTAAAATCAACCCTCTCTAAACCCTTTGTTTTTTTTCAGCCACTGGTCCAGATTCAATATAGATCAGGGGTCCAATTCTGTGTTTATGAGCCCAGGATAAATTATGTACTTTCATCTTTCATCCCAAATTCAAAAAGTATAATAGATCAGGCACTAAACCCACTGATGACTGAAATAAAAACACACAGCACTGACTTTGTAGAGCAGCTTGAGGACTTCCAGCAGGAATTTGACTCCTGGGTTGTGAGTTGCCAGGAGGCCATTTTTTAGCATGAAGGCCAAGGCATTTTTGAACACCAAGATGTGCTTCGTTAGTGTGGAGGGTGTCAGGGAAGACCACCAGCGTTCTGCAGAACAAAAAACACATACAGTTTATTCACCCTATTGGACTTATACAGCATTTATCAAGTGAATACCTCACAAGTTATTAAAGAGCAGAACAGTTTTATCTACTGATGACTGTCTAGTTTAATATTATACATTTTAAACTTTGGCTGGAAGAGCTTCTGTGAAAACTATTTATTGAGGGAAATATAAACTTAATTAAAGTGAAAAATTCAAAATATTATTTTTATTTTGCAAGGCCATATTCAATATTTAATGGTTTTGAGATATTTGTCAATACTGTACAGTAAGCTCAAGGATCATTACATATCTCCCCCACACCTGTGAAAATAAAGTTTGCTCTAATTGTTTACTTAGTGTTTCCTGATTCTTCTCATTCATTTCTGCAATAACGATAGCCAACGGCAACACAATGTTCATGACATTAGAGTCCTCTTGGAGAAGGGGGCACGTCAGCAGAATCAGGAGGATCTCTGGTGATTTTAGGGCAGTTCTTGAAAGGACAAGCAAGTCCATCAGGACGTTTAGGTGTACCTGCATGGAAAAGAGTTCTATGAGATAACACAGCAATGTTTTCACAGCATGCATTTGTTTGTAAATGAATACATCAGTACAAAATGTCCTTGCTCAAAAGAGGCTGAGAGCCTGATAGGTCACGACTGGACTAGTTTTCTCATTCAGGCAATTTATTTCCTAAGCAAAAGAACAAATGATCTCAGTGAAGCAGGAAAATAATCTAATTTATGTTCTTAACTGATTGTTTGATCCATGGTATTGCCAGCAGCTTGTCGAAAGCTCGGCTAGCTGTCTCAAGGTCCACAGTTAAGGCACCTGCTTCTGATGGAGGCCCACTGATACCCAAAGCAAAGCATTAAAACAATATGGCCAATATGGGTAAATGATATTCAGTTTATCTTTTAATTCTAAAGCTTACTCTCATAATCTTAACATCATAGTTGATTTTGCTGCTAAACATCACAGACAGTGGCAGCCAATAGAAAAAGGACTCACTTGGCCTTCGTGAAACTTGCAACAAGACTTGAACTTGTGAAAAACATTGAAACTATTTCTCTGTTGAAAAAAGAAAGGGGTAGCCTTACAAACACTGTAGTTACTGCAATATTTCATATGTGCAGTTACATAATTACAACCGTAATACAATTGTGAAAAAAGGACCTCTTTGCCTCTGCGTTGCCATGTCTCACTGACAGCCATTTTTGCAGTTTGGTCTCATCAAGCCGCCCAGTTATCTGACCTCGGTCCAAGCTCTTAAAAGACAGACATTAGATATAACTTTAAAACCAGCCAGCCTAATGAACATGACAAAATAGTCATTTAAACTTCAAATGAATCTGAACATTTTCTGATACAAGTGGACATTAAATCCAGGTAAAGAAAAATCAGTTTTACAGCAGTGTGCTTAAAAAAATCAGGCTATTTTTCTGTGAAAATCTATAAAAACGAGTCTTTAAATAGCTGAACACATTACCTTTGTAGGTGAAGCATAAGTGAAGTTTGTATTCCACCCAGCCGATATTTTCAAGTCTGCTTAAACAAATAAAAACCAAAACACATTTACAAATGTCATTTAGATGTGCTAGTCTTACACCACCAGAACAGAACACAAATTCCCTTTCAAATCAACATACTTAAATATTAATTTAACTGAATATTTTACTTCTAAACTGTTTCCAACATTTCTGAGGAAGTGTCCACGAATAAGGACCATCTTTAACTCAAAACTTCATCTAATAATAATCTTTGGCAGCCAGGAAGTGCTCTGCTTCATTACCTAATGCATCTCCTGGGATGATATAAGTTTACCCCATACGCCTCATTCAAATTTACTAAACACCACACAGCTCATACATTCATACCTTTGGGTAAGGCTGCTGCACTGTCTGTGGTCCATGGAAGTTGTACCAGAGTGGGACTCAGACTGTCCTCTGGTCGTCCAGTCCCAATTTGACCTTTGGTCCCATTGCCAAAAGCCCACAGTTGGCCAGAGGAGCCCAAAACCAGAGTGTGACATCTGGGAGACAAAAAAAGACAGAATTTAATGAGAAACTTAATATGGTGTAAAAGCATTTTATAAAGTTAGGTTAAAATTAGGCGTCTCAAGTTGGATATTGTAAACCTGATTTTATGACTGTCACCCTAAAATACCAAAATTAAGCACAGGTTTCTACCTGCCACATGAAATCTGTGAGGTGGGTCCATCCAGACCTTCAACCAGTCTGGGTTTCACTTCATCAGCAGAGGAGTTGTGACCGAGCTGACCGTAGCGTCCCTCTCCAAAAGTGAAAACCTGGCCATCCTAGAAATCACAGCATCACATAACAACATAAGATGCCACGCCTTAGACTGCAATTATCTTTACAATGTGATAATTAATCACTGGCGGAGAACCGGGCTGAAAGGATTAGTGACGTTTGTACCTTTGTTAACACAGCAGAGTGTGCCTCTCCACAGCTTATGAAGGAGACACCCAGAGGTCGGAGGGCAGGTACCATACAGATGTTGAACCTGCCTGTTAAAGATGATAAGAAATGGGAAAAAAAAGATTGCAAGAATGATGATACATATATTGAGCTAAGTTAGATGAAATGTGAATCGGGAGGTTGATGTGAGGTTAAGAACTCGAACAGTAACACAGAAAACAATACTTTCCGAGGTTCTGAAGGTATTTCCAGAATCCTCAACCATCCAGATGAAAAAATATGTAGTTTGCGGCACGATGAAAAAGATTTTTAACCTGTTGCAAGTCTGTTTACTAATCCAAACAAAGATGGTAGTTGGAAATAAAAAAATGTAATTTTAAAAGTTGTATTATCACTCACATTTGTCTATATTGATTATTTTACCTTTTCATAAAAAATAACTTGTGTATATTTTTTTCATATTAGACTAGCAAGGGCGTCATTTTGGCTACCTACATAGAAAATTTAATCACAATTCTTTTCTTCAACATCGCTCTGTTACTGAAATATAACTGTAATGCATGAGAGGCACAAACTGGGACTAGTGCGAGTTTAGTTTGATTTAATGATAGTTCATATTTATTATTATTTTATTTAGCTATAAAAAACGTTAAATGAAAAACCTCAAAAGCCCAAAACCGAAAGAAAACAGCTACTTTTAAAAATTTAAAACTGCCACTGCAACACTCATTGCCTGCAGGTGGTGTAAGTATTAAAATTGCAGCAGCTGTTACTTTCTTCGCCTTTAGGTGGTGCAGACTGACATGTGTAGAACTGGGTTGACAACGACCGATGAGCTCCACCTTTATGGAAATTCTGCTGCTTGCTAAATGTGATCAAGCGAGTTTGTGACTGAGTTCAAGTCAATTATTTGTACCCTTCTCATCCACCCTGTTGAGCCCCAGCTGGCCAGATTTGTTGGCCCCACAGCAGTACACCAGGCCTGGGAGTGTGAGGAACAGAGTGTGGGTCGCTCCGGCTGAAATCTGGGTCACCGCTACGCCGGTCAGAGCAATCACCAGGACAGGTGTATACTGCAGTGACACCTCCTTCCCCAGGCCTAGCTGGCCATGACTGTTCAAACCCCACGAGAAGACATCTCCTCCTGGAAAGTGGGAAATAGTGGAGAAAAAATTACTAATTTAAAAAGGTCTGTACACTCCATCAGTAGATGATGGAAATGTCAAATTAACATTTAACTTAACTCACAATATGTACACCATGATAACCAATTATACCAATTAAGCTACAGAGGCCATGTAATAATGAACTATTTCTTATTAAACAAACTAATTTTCACATATAACTCAGGTGTTATTAATAGGAAGCTTGTAGTAGTTTCAAGAAAATTAAGTTTCTTCTCAGTAAACGTGTTTATGAGCATTACATAATTCATACCAGACAATCCTTTCTATTACTCCTCTACTCTAAAAGGGAACCTGTGCTGTGAGTATTCATTTTTATCTCATACTTGTCCGAAGGAAATGCTCATAAATATGTGTGTTTTTAAAATATATATATTTAACCAGGATGGTCTCGTGGGATTAAAATAGCTTTTTTGAGAGTTGAATGTTGACTGGAATGTTCCCGCTGTGGTTCGTTGAAACTGCTGCTGTCAAAAACATTAACTTGCACACTATTATGTCTGCAGGGAATTGGAAAACTGGATTTGGCACAGTGATATAGTGACATATGAAACCAAAAATCATTACTGCATTACAGCTGCCACTGTTCCATATAAACACACAAAGACGGCATCTGTGTGTTCAGTGTCTTACCTTTAGTCAGTGCCAGGGAGTGGGAGCTTCCACAAGCAACTTGAATCACGGGTACTCGCAGTGGTATAGGCACCCGACTGCATGTTGATGAGACAAGAATAGGTTAAAAATGAACTAAAGCTGCCTTTCAGTGATAAGTATGCATATTTATTCATATTCCACAGACTGAGATCTTGCCTTGGTCTGTGATGGTTGCACAGTAGCTGCGGTAACATGCCTAGCTGTCCATCCTCTTCTGCCCCCCAGGAGAACACCTGTCCAGATGTACACACAGCCAGACAATGGTCCCGACCACAAGCCATCGACACCACATCACCCAACCCCTCCACACGACCTTATACAGGATGACGGAGAAGCACAAACAGAAACGCACGCGGTTGATACCTTTCACATTAAGATTTCAACATGAGATCAGCTTGATGTGATGCATTGTTATAGATCTAACACCAGTAAATGAAGTTCCACCTAAACCTGCTACAACAAAATGTTGCTTACATGTTAATGCATCAATAATAATAATCCAATAATTGAATAGAAAAACTGTAACTATAATAATTTAACAATGAAAGGGTCCATTGTGCACTTTTCCTTTTGATAGTTTAATTATATTGTGCTGATAGTGTATGTTTACTTGAGTAATATCTTGAATGCTGGGGTATTTTAAATTGTAATATTTTTGCTTTTACTTAAGTAAGTGATCTAAATACTACTGCATTTACCTATTCCTCTATTTTTTATATGTCTACCTATATTTTGCAGTTCATCAGACTAAACATCAAAGCTAATCAACATGTCAAAACCGCGAATGCATGTCCTGAATGTCCAACTTTCCTACCTGCGCGTGAACTCAACGCATAATAATGTGCAGTTCAGTTAACTTTCGTTGCCTGGGAAGACATGAAGGAAACGAAACTGAAACGAATCTCTATTTGCCTCCGTGATGTTTGATGATGTGATGGTTTACAGCTTTCGATGGATGCAATAACCTGATGACGTTGTCAGCCAAAGTAAACAAGTTAAAGTTCTTCCCTCGATTAACTTGTCCTGTTAGACTCATGAAAAAGAACCAAAGGGAATCAGATAATCCCGCAGTAAAATGTAACAGTCATGGGGAAAAGAAAACGTGTGTGTTAAGTTACATAAAAAGTATTTATTGTTTTTTATTTTATAGCTGAACTAAGCTATTTTAACTATTCATAGCCTATTATAATAATCCTACTAGGAATGTTACGTTGGTATTTTCTTGTTATGTCGACTATTCTGCTGCCTTTTCGAGAAATATCACCATTATCACCTACCTGGTGTTCTTCCATTTTTACATTTCGTTCGTCCAAGTTGACCCTGTGAGTTGTGTCCACATGATAAAACCCCTCCATCCCTGGTGAGGAATAAAGTGTGCTCGTCCCCACAGCAGATGTCGGTTATAACCCCGGGGACGTCAGTCCAGGACACCGGACTGAGGGCTGTCTGTGGACCAAACTGTCCCCTGGAGCTGTCTCCCCAACAGTACAGCTGCACCATGTCTCCACCTGTACTGGACTGATGCGTTTACAGCCTCTGTGGTGGCAATTTATCTCAGTTGATGCGGCCTTCAGGGGCTGTCGGAGGTATCACAATCACTATCGAAAATAGGCACTTGCTTGTATAGCATAGTGTGTAGGTCTTTTATAAGAGTTAAAACGAACATCGCGATAACTAAGTTTGTTACTGGGTACAGTTTATCATTTACTTTCGACCAAAAGCAAGCAATGCACAACCAGTAGGATTTACGTCTGAAGTACACTAATTTACGAGCTTACCAGGGAATAGGGAAGGCAGCATGAGAAACAAAAGACGTTACTATGGAAAATGATGAGAGCTCCTGTCTTTCAAAAGTCACTTTCGATTATTTAAGCTCTACGAACGAAATGTTACTCACCTTTAATATCGTAAAATACAACTTAGTCTATTTGCAATTTTGTTTTCACAGAAATGAAACTCAGGTAAATGCTGGGTTCATTTTTCAGCAGTGAGGTGTATCATCGTCATCATGGACAAGCTGGAGCTGAAACAAAAGGTGCTGCAGGTTTTAGACAGAGGTGTTTCTTGTTTAGAAACAATCTACTATGTGTACAACACGTAGACACATGCAGTATTTTTATTTATATATCAATATATACATATACACACTTTGTGTGCTATCACAATTATGCTTTTTAAAAACGCAGTCCAACAGCAGTGAATAATAATCTTAAGGCCATGTGATATTGGGGGTTGCTAGAGGTAACCAGCTGGATGGTGCTTTCTCAAAGGGGCATTGCTTCAACTGATCATTCAAATTTTCTCTGCACCTGACCGACTCCTCCCAGTTGATCATGACATCTAAAATAGAGTAAACACCTACAGACCCGTCCTCAAAGCCCACAAACACACACTGCCGCTTACACACAACCAGAGTCAACGGATTCTTAGACAGACACACGCTTCCTATTCTTTCCCCGTCTGCGAGTCTCACAACTGTGAGGACAGGCCTCGCATGCAGGCAACAGACGCAGCTTTTCTCCTGGGTGGCGGGGCGGGAGATGTAGGCAGCATAGCAGCCACTTTTATCCAAACAAGCTTTAATGACAGGACCCTCTGCCTTGAATGAGCACAGTCTGACCTGAGATAGGTCCAAGAGGTTGATGGCTTCGTTATCAGTGGACAGCAGGGCATAGCTCCCATCAGAGCACAACTGGAAGTCTTGCGGCTGACAGTGAAACGTATAAGGCAGCTGAAAGTGCCTGCACACCGTCTCCTCTGCTACTTTCCAGGTGTACACTGCCCCTGAGGCGGCCATCACCACTACAAAGTCTGGGTGCTCTGAAAGTGTGCGGAAAGCAACAACATGCTCTGAGCTCGCCACGCAGGAGAAACGCTTGCTGATCGAGCCCGACCACAGACTGGCAGCTAACAGGTCTCCATGGCGACGGCCAATGAGGAAGGTGCTTTCTGGCGACACTTGGGCGTCAGATAGGTACAGGTGTATGCTGCACACAATGTTCCCGTGTGCCGGCTTCCAAACCTGAGACAACCAACGCTCAGAAATACTCACACCACAGTTACTATTCGGGGTGATCAGGATGTCTGTCGCTCTGCTGCCACTCATACGCAGGATGTTCTGACCTGTTTCTGTCTGCCAAACGTAGATTTCCCCTGCTGAGAGTGCCACAAGGTGGATGTTATCTGGAGAAAGGCGCAGTTTCTCCACAGGACCATCATGTCGGAAGTTAGCATGTGGAAGTCCCGTTTCTAATCTCCATCTCCACACCGTCTCTGACCCATCAGTGGTGTAGAACCACTCCACTGTCTGTTCAACCACCACTTCTTTCACACCACACCCCATTTTCGGAGCTGTACCCGCAGCGTCTATCGTCTCAGAGTCCCACACTGTGAGGCAGCCGTCATGAGCGACACAAACTACTTCTGAGGCCATTTTGAGGAGTGTGCGAGTCTGCTTGTTTGTTTCTAAGGAGAGAACACACTCCCCTGTGCTGACCCTCCACACCAAAACGAGGGAACTGGTGTCTAACAAAGCCAGGAAAAGGTGGCCATCCTGGGAGAGCACAGCTTGAGTGAAGGCCCTCCCCTGCGGAGCCAAAAACTGGTCCCAGAGCTCCCAGTCACATGTATCCCACAATGTAACCTGGTGAGACTGACATACCAATAAAGTGTCGATTTCATCTGAGTAATCTGTATTGAGGATGTTTGAGCCACCCCCAGTAAAGCTTTCTTTGACAAGTATGGGTGGTTGTGTTTTGGCTGCCCACAGGGTTATATTCCCTGTTCTGTCAACACACGCCATTTCCCACTTATCTTCACACAGGATCATTGATGTAACCGCACTGTTGTTTGAGTTTGAGCAGGTGCCAAGGAGAATGCTGGTGTTGGTGTCAAATATGGACACTGTGCCTTCCTCCTGCCCACAGTACAAGAATAAGCCATTAGAGGAGCTAACCAAACAGGTCACACAGCTCTTACACTGGAAATGAGTCAAGGTCTCAGTGGAGACATCAAACACACTCACAAAACTCTCATCTTTCCACCACATAAATAACTTTTTCTGACACGCAACAAACCCCTCAATTTTGTTTGGTGTTTGTTGGCTTGACTTCAGTTCAAACTCTGTTTTCAAAGGGTCGTTAACCTGTAGAAACATTTCTGGGCCTGTCACATCCCACAAAAAAAGCTTATTGCATTGGGTGGAAAGCAGCATGTATTGACCGCTACACTTCACTCCAGCAAACATCAGCTCCTTCTGCTCACAGCGCAGTGATAGTTTGGCTACATCACTCCCAGAGAATTTCCAAAACCAAGCCGTGCCGTCCTCCATGATCTCTCCCACGATCCCACACTCTGTCCCAGCTGCTTCTGTAACACAAACGTCCTTGGTTTTGGCATTACACTGAATGGAGGGAACAGAGGAGGGAGCAGGGCAAAGCGCTACTCCTAATCCGCTTCCTCTTTTCCTCCTCTCCCATCTGATCTCTCTGACATAAACTTGGAGAGCTGGAAAGACCTCCAGATAAGGGAGGAGACTTGTCTCCATCGCTGTGGGCAGCTGCAGGGGTGAGCTCTGCAGTAAGCAAGCACAAGACTTCAATATGCTTGCTAGGAGTGCTCTTTCCCTTGAAAAACGGAAATGGGATGACCCCTCCTCACCCTCTAGCATGGCTACAAGATCTGCCAGGAGTCCTGCTCGAACCATAGCCTGGTGAAACCCCAAAGACATTAACAACCCATGCTCCAGCTCCTCCCATTTGTCACTTTCTTGCAAGTGATGCGGCAGTTCTAAGACCTTCCTCAAATTCACTCGGCCAACCTCTCTGGAAGACGAGGCGAAGACAAACGGCTGGCTGGATGGCTGCCTGTCTATGCATATTTCCATCTGGGCGGTGTCCTTGTTTGGTCCTGATTTCTGGTTTACAAGAAGCGGTTTAGCACTTCCACAAGCCCATCGGCTGCTGAAATAGTCCGCCATCGCCGAATGAATCTCCTTTCTCACCTCACGAGTGCCTAAATACCTCTTAGCCACTACCAGCTTGAAATGCCTGCTCACCCAGAACAAAACATGTGACCCCGCAACTGTCCTCCTAATGAGAAACCTCCTCAAATCCAATAGAAGTCTCTCCACGTCAATTTGCGGGACCCTCACACTGGAGGAAGGCCTCTGACCCTGCTGAACATACTCAGACAGCACCTCGTCATCGCTGGTCAGCAGATCAGCGAGCTCGGCCTCAGTGAGCCCAGTCCTGGAGAGGGTGAGGTAGGAGACGGCACAAGCCACGATAGAGGAGCCATGTTTCTGCTCAAGGTGATCCAGCAGCGCAGAAATGGATGAATGGACACCATCAGGGAGAGACGACTCAGTCACATCTGAATCTGATGATTAGAGAAGAAAAAGGGACAGAAGGAGAGAAATGTAGTGTAATCATTTTAATCAAGGATAAGTCTGGTGATGTACTGTACTGTACTGTACTTTTCTTGGCATTGTCAACAAATCCCAGGAAAAGACCAAAACCAACAATTAATTTAACAACTATTTCTTGTGTATCCAAAGTCTGATATAGTTTATTTCTCTGACAGAGGAATAAGCTATATCAGACTTGCATGGTTGTCCAAAAACTGCACTTTTACTGTACAGTCTACCTCTACTTTTTTGGTTGTCTCAGACTGTGTTGAGGCCTGAGATGTATCAGCATTTTTTTGAGTTCTTTCCATCACTGCTCTGACAGTTGTTATTTCTGATGGCTGGAAAACTTCAGTGCCAGAAAGTGTGTTGCATTATTATTAGCTGCAGCATAACTGCATATGTAACAGGGTTTTAATATGGTGATTTAGATGTTTAATTCGTCTCCTTCTTAATTCTTCTAATAGTTTTTAATGCCTTTGAAAACGTTATATGAAAATGTAGTTAATGGAAATGCCCCAAAGATAGAACGTTATTAAAAATGTACAGTGAAAAATGGAAACAAATCGTGCAGCACCCCTGGCCCATCATTGGAAAGTACTGAGAGATGGACTAATGCCTTCATGGTTTTGGTCTTTATACAGGATATATATAGAATATCACCAGCCTTTTCCTTTGAGAATCTGTCTGTGTGTTTACTGTATTAGTTGTACCTGAGTGCCAGAGCGAGGTGTGTAGGTGCAGGAGTCGAGTGTAGAGAGTCAGACAGCAAGAAGTCAGTGCCTGGTTCACCAGCGCCTGTTGTCCTGATGTCACCCTCCTCCCTGAACCGCTCAGCAGTGACGCCAACATCTTCACACACTGTTTCCTGTCCACCAATCCCAGCTGCACACACACATATCCTGACTCCTTCTCAAAGCCCTCTGACACCCAGTGAGGTGGATTTCTTTGCGGGCTGATAGCTTGCAGGACTTGTGTTCGGTTGGAGGAGACTGCGAGGATGAGTTTGACACTGGGAGGAAGGGGGGAGGGCAGGTTCTCAATGATTTGAGGTCCAAAGTTGTTTTTGATGTGATCCAGGCCATCGAGGATTAGAACTAGCGGCTGTTTGGTAGAAGGCATGAGGGAGAGGAGGGATGAGAGACGTTCTTTAAGCTCAGACAGACATATGTCAGGTTTTATGATGCCAGAGTTAGGTCCTCTAGGATCTGGGCATGATATAGTACTAAGGTCTTGGTTATAGGCAGCAACATGCTCTCTGGTGGTGGTTTCATGGTGAGGATCCAGATTAGATGTCGGGCTACAGTTGGAATTATTGTCTCTGAGGTTAGTGATACAGCTGGGATCGTCCAGGTGGCTGGGATTCTGCTCAGAGGAAGATTCGGCGTGATATCTACCTGCAATTTGATAACACAGGCTCGACAGCAGGTGCTTTGGGGAAGGGTTGATTGACAGATTGCAAAAATAAGTGATCACCACAGGATCACAGTCTGGCAGCCACGACTTTATCTGTGGAGAGAGACAGAATACTTGTTTAAACGTCATCGAGACCATGTAGAACAGATTCCTGTAGCACTGTCTTACAAAGCAAATGCCTTGTAGGCATTGCCCTTGGGTTTGTTTGCACCTGTTTTATTTATCTGTTGGTTGATTAGTCTTACTGTTATTTATCCTGCTTGGAATTTAAGATTTAGTCATATGGGTCTTTTCTCTTTATAAAGCTACTAGGTACCAGAAACAAACTCTCTATATTAAATCTCTTGAAGTAATTTTAAGTAGAGCTGCAACTAATGATTATTGCTATTTTCAATTAATCTGATGATTATTTAACCGATTTCATTGATTCATTGTTTGGTCTATAAAATGCCAGAAAATAATGAAAAATGTCCATCACCATTTCCCAGAACCCAGTGTAATGTATTCATATGTATTATTATTTTTTTTTTTGTCTTTCCAACAGTCCAAAACCCAACTCAGAAAACCAGAAAATATTCATATTTGGGAAGCTAGAACCACTGAATTATGGGTATTTTTGTTCTAAAAAATCACTTATCAAAATAATTGCAAACTCATTATCTGTCACTCAACTAATTGATTAATGACAAATCGTTTTTTAGTGCTTCAAGCCGGTAAAAAAGATCCATTTAATTCACAAATAAAAAGGGTGAAAAATGACAGATTTTCCTCTTTTTTAAGTCAGTTGCTGCAATTTTTTTAATAAAAAGAAAAATGGAATAAGAAAATGTGTGAGTGTTCATCCCACTTAACTGTGAATACTTATTTCTAGCTCTACTGTCTGTTTAAAGTATGAATTGTATTGTTTGGATTTCCTGAGAAGGGGGAGTTCAAATGGGCTATAGGTGGAAGGACTTAAAAGTTTGTTTTTTGAACTGAGTTTCACATTTCACTTCAGTCCACTTACCTGTTGAGCACAGTGTGCCAGCAGAACTGCTTTCCCTGTGCATGGTCCTCCTGTCACCACTAGTGGGCGCTGTTGTTCACGCTGCTCCACATAGGCTCTGACCTACAAAGGATGAAAAGTAAACTGTAGTGATGCAATGTTGCAGCTGAAATGACTGGCATCAAGTTTCATCAGAGATCATAAACTATCCATGACTTGACTTTAAATTGGTTTAAAAAATGAAACATTTAACATTTATTGTTGTTCTTTTGTCTTTAGAAACCATCCAGAGAAAGACCTTCATCCTGACCTCTTCCTCCTCTGGCCGAATGACATCATATAATCGGGACAGGATGTCACACAGCTCCTCCTGCTCGGCCTGCTCTCTGGCCAAAGCACCATCAAGCTGAGAGTCTTCACTGGTTTCTAAGATGTGTACGCTGTCAATCAACCCCACAAGGTCAGAGTACACCTGCTGGCAAAGAGACTCAGCATAGCCCCGCCTCCTGGCTGTCGTGTAACCATGGCGATGGTCACATTCTGTGGTGGTGGTGTAGACTAGTAGCTGGGAGGAAGTGATGAGACCAGGGAGGAAGTTGTCACAAAGCTCTGAGAATAATTGTCCATCAGTGGGTGTCCTTAGGTCAAAGGTAGCAGCCTAAAAATACAGGATACAGAATATAAAAGAGTTTTTTACTCACTTTCTGTGGCACTTTTGATACAATCTGCATCTGAAGTAAATGGAGATTGTATTTCATATGTAACTATTTTTATTATACTACAAAAATGAACCGTCATTTATTAAACATGAAAATAATTGGTTTTATGCAAGCAAAGGATATAAAACATAGATATGTGAGAGATGTTTCAAGTACATCTCTATGGTTTCTCTGTCAGGAACTACTAATAAACTTAAATAAAAATGGTAGAGAGAATTCAATGTTAATGTTAATATCACATTTACTTGAATAAAATTCTTAATGTCTAAAAGTTAACGTTTTGCATGAACTTCTTGTAATTTTGATCTATCTTGCTATGAACATGTGCGTTGTTTCTGATGAGCCCCACTTTCTCCTTCTGTGAAAACAAAACTAAAGATTCGGTTTCTGACAGGCAAACGTGCCCACATGTTCAGCTATTAGAAACATGTTTTCCTTCCAAAACTAAGAAAACAAGGAAAATCAAAAAAGTTCAGGAATCATTTTCAGGACTTTTTTCACATCACATAAGTGGATTAATACTTGTTCTGCTCTGGGCATGACAAATTAACTTTTATCAGTGAGTCACACTATAACGTATGTGCCTCATGGATGAGTGAAAGTGGGGCGTGTTATGATACTCAGTGGTACAGCAACAAATAAATACATGCTCATGAGAAAATGATGACTCTTACCTCTGACTGTGGCTGAAGTTGTGAGTTCATCTGTCTCTTCTCTCTCTCTCCTTTTGCGTTGATGACCTTGTGCAAGTAAACCAGGCAGCGTCTGATGATGTCATTATCAGGACGGTTGTCCAGAGCAAATCGCAGATCTGCATCGAGGGCTGGAGAGAAGAAGCATAGCACACATGAAATGATACCTTAACATCGAGAGCAAAACCCCCCCACACACAAACATCTATCTCACCTGATCTGTAGTAGCTATGGGCTCTCTGTGGGGTCATGAGACCGTTGTGGACACACAGACTCACAGTGGTCTGAAACACCTTCCTCAGCTCTTCTTCTTCTCTCTTGATCTCTTCTTCCTCTTTAACCTCTGCCTGCTGAACAAAAAAACTATTCAATAGTTTTTAGAAAACAGCACCACAGTCTAATAGTTGTGATAACTAAAATTTCGAAAAGAATTAAATATTATTTATCCAGGCAAATTATATCTAAAATATAATCACATACATAGTTATCTGATATGTAGACTGAGGACACATGGGATTATTAAATATTAGTATTAATTTATATTTCTAAATGCTTAATATGGTTTATAATGAACAAAAAAGAGAGAGAGCTTTATTTGTGTAGGACATTTTATTTCATAACTTAAAGGCCTCTTTCATTCATAAACACTAATCTCTAATCATAATTTGTACTCACATTTAATTAGCAGCTGTACTTGGACAAACCTATTCATGTTTGCTTAACAAGAGAGTCTTAATTAGAATTTAATCTGAATGAAGTAATACAGTAAATACGGTGAGTAAATAAATGAACAGATTTCTGAGGTTCAGTGTGATCACCTGAGGACGGCGGGTGTGCCTGTGTGGGGGTCTCAAGCAGTAGGAGGGAGGGGTGGTGTTCTCATCCCTCTGGTACACTCTCTCCAGCTCCTGGGTGCTGACTCCCGCCTGCTGGCTCTCCTGCAGCAGCAGCTGGTACTCTGACACCTCCACCTGAGCGGGCAGACTGGCTGTGCCATACTGATGTCCTACCAGAGCCTGCAGCACCGCCATGTGGACACAGAAGGAACAGCTTCAACTTTTCTTTTTTTTGCATTACGTGCAGGAGCTGGAAAAGACTGGGGTGTGTGTACCTTTAATTTTTTTGATTAGTTTACAAAAACTCAGCTGATTGATCAGGTTCAGTGGTTTTCCCTGTTAAAGAGTTTTCCCTCGGGGATCAATAAAGTATTTCTGATTCTGATTGTGTGCAATACCAGAAACACCTCTGCGATACTGTATAGTGAATTTAAACAGCCCTGCAATACATTCTGCAATTCTTAATCTTAATTTGTGCTGAAGCAGTGTCAGACAGGTGTTTGTTGAGTTTTAATTACATTGGTAGGTGTCTCTGTTATTTTGTCCGCACATTGTGCACATAAAGTGCACACAGCAATTTGGAATTACTACTGGAATTACTTGTGGTTTTTTTTTATCTAATTAGGCAAATTGCTAAATTAGTGATCTGACACTGAAATATCTGAGTGGCAGCCACGACGAGAGCTGGTCGAATTTTTGTTCATTTATTTACACCACAAAAAAAACAGCTTGTTTGTTGATAACACAGGCTCAGATAGCTAAGTTGGTGGTGTGGTGATTGAACCTGTAACTTCCCAGTTACCTATAATACTAGAAACCTCAAGATTCAACAGGGACTGATCTGACAGCAGCTGATAGATAGTGTATAAAGTGTTGCTGATGGTGCTTCAGGGCTGCTACTCTGCTGGTCACTCTGTATTACTCAAACAAAATCATTTCATTGAATATGTTTAAACACTGCGGTGCTCCTGTAGAGCCTAAGGCATGCTGTACACTCATGGCTAAATGAGTCCTGGTGATTTTATTTACCAGTAAAAAAGGTCCTGCGGAGCTCTCTCTGCAATCTTTAATCAGCTGCTGTCTGGTGTTTTCATCTGGCCAATGACTGGGATCACTGGACTCAAATGGGTCTATCACCTACAGACACACACATAATGGTTAAAACAATCTACAGGAGAGATGACTGATAGTCAGTTTATGAAAAGCACACAGTGAGGTGTAATAACAACTGGCCTGGTGGTGGCTCAGCGGCATATGATATTCTTCCATCTTTCTAATTACACATGCAGCTGAAAAGAGGTGGCATAATGCGCTGGTTGAACTGCCACACAAACTAACACACTGCACACAGAGTCGCGTTACAGCTCATCCTCTTTTTTTTATCAAATTTAATTAGGCTACGTTGAGTAGAATTGACTGCACTTTTACGGGAATGGCCTCAGGGGGATAGCATGAAAGACAAAGGACACACACGCCTGGGAGCTACCAAATAATATCGCTTTTGTATTCCAATGTTGGCAGTGAGTCTTGTTGATGCTCTTCCATGGATGAGCAAGGTCTCCATGGAAGTCAATTATCCCTCTAGTCGACTGACAGAAAATTAACTTGCCGGCTTTTCAGAATAGTTTGATTCCACATTGTAAATGGATTTTGCGCTTTTTGACTGTTGGTCAGACAAAACAGTAACTTTAATTCATGTCTTTCACCTTTGATAGCATCAGAAGTTGCCATTATATTTAACATTTTATGAACAAAGTCACTTAAACAAATGAATGTAAACAATATTCAGAATGAGAAGTTGAAAATTGAGATGAAGTTGAGGTGATACAAACATTGAATCAGACATTTTATTCCTATGAGAAAAGGATGCACATTTCAGTAGATCGTCGGGATGGAAGAACAAAGGCACCACCAGGGACATGTCACTGTAAACCGAAGCAGCTTTATGTTTTGTAACTTTATTCCAGACCACACTTTTGTCAGATTTAAAATGAAGTTACAATGTTTCCTCCAATGGACTGGAGCTGGATGCTCCCCCTAAATGTAAAAGCAATTAATAGTGCAAGTGGTTACAGCATTACAGTACGTGTTTTAATGTAGCATCAGCAGTGCCTGCATCCTGCCTCAGCCTGTTTATGTTTATGGTGTTTAAGGGACAGAAAGGATGTAAAACTCTAGGTAGTACCTTTCCAGCTGCAATACACAACACACACAATGATAGCTGATCTGTGTGAACTCACCCTGACATCCAGTCCCAGTGTGTGTCTACAGTGCTCTCTAAGTCTGGGGAACACACTCTCTCTCAGAGCTCTGCGCTCCACCACGCTATCTATACAGAGCATAAACACAAACAAGATACACCTCTATTCACAAAATAACTCAAAAATCATGACCAGAGAACATTAAAAGTTACATACAGCATTTCCTTTTTTAAATTTCAGGAAACACATTAGTATCATTGATCGTCTACATACCCTCTGGGTTGGAGCACAGATAGAGTTTCACACAGGACGAGCTGCAGGTGGAATTTGAAGACCGGTCCATTCGTTTTCCTCTGGAGCCCATGACAAATCAATGTTAAAATAAGGAAAAATAATGGTTAGAAAACTATTCAATGGCCCAAATAAAAAGTTCACAGCTGCTGCTTCTCCTCTGCGCTGTTGTTTCTCTTTTCCCTCCTGCTCCACAAAGGAAATTCTGGCCTTGGGTGTTTATGGAGTGTGTTATCATGATCCCACCCACTTCTAGTGACTGGAACATCTATACAACACACACACGCACTTATACAGTCAGTTACACAAATTCTCAATTGTGTACACACTCAAATATGTAGGACAGGTGCATAAACACACAGGACTAGATGAAAGAAGAAGGCAGACCTCCCCACGCGAACACACACACATCAACAGAAACACAAAATGAGCACAGAATAACTGAAACAACTTTTCAATATTTTTTTATTAATTAACATTTGTACACAATAAATACAAACTTTGTTTTTGTACAGCTGATAATAATATGCAGAAAGACTTTGCACCTGTTCTCATTGTTGTCACCATGGCAACAGTCTGTGAAGAGAGAGAAGGCCAGTTGTTCCACCACGTTGTTAATAGCAGCAGCTGTGCAGCTGCTCCAAATTGAAGGATGAAAAGTAAAATAATTATATAATACATAAAAACCAAAAGCAGGCCCATACCCAATAATTAAACACTGCAGCGGACCAAAGGGACTGTTTAAAAATGGGAAATAATCATGTTCAAAGTGGCAACTGGCAACAAAAAGTCATACATTTTTTATTTGATAGACTGATTGAGCATCAATGTTGGGAAGCTCTGTGGGACGCTGCTGTAAACCATAAACTTCAAAACAAGTTTGAAAACCATTATGAATAAGCTGCTGTTACAAGTCGATTCCAGTTCCTACGACAGCAGAGGAGCAGAGGATGGATGTGAAACTGTAACTTATTCCAGCACGCTTAACTTTGTTAGTTGTGGATGCTACACAAAATGTTGTTTCTGAAAGCTGGTGCAAAAAAAGGAAAGATTTAGTTATTAAGTATTTTCTACATTTCTTGCATCACTTTTCTCAATCTGACATAATTCACCTCCACCTTGCAGAGGAATCCAAACAATTTAAACCCTGATCAGGACTTTCTTTCTCTTCTTACAAGAAGCCTTAAGCTGTGCCCCGACTCCATACTACATATTAATACTATACAGTGTGTACTTTATACTTATCTTCATACTCCATACTGTTTTTGCAGTTAGTATACAATAAATTAATATACTTTACAGTTGTGTACCAGCAGGAAATGTGCTATGATACTGCAACTTTGGAGCACAACTGCTAATATCCTTAACAAAGAGAAAGCAACACATTGAATATTTTATTTTTTGTTTTCTGTCATATTTCTGGAGCTGTCTCACAACACAGCACAATATGTTTTCCAGCTGTGAATTGCTCCCTCTTTTCTTATGTGTTGCATTTTGGAACAATATTGTCCATCAACACCACACTCAAAAATGAAGCAAATTTAATATCCATACTAACATCTTTGAGTTTTATTCTGAAATGTATTCAGTGTGAACGCTCTACGAAATCAAACCCTGGTTAAAATAAATACGTAGGAAGGAACTGGGACACATCTTTACATCTTCAGAGTCAAACACAGATCTGATCAAAATTCTTCCTCTCTCCTTTAAACAATCACACACGCAAACAGCCAGGCCTATCTCGAGACCAAAAAACCACATTCTCTCCAAGTCTTCATTCAAAACATCCCTTCCTATAATCATGTTGTTTTTTTTTTGTTTTTATAAGTTAAGGAAAACACCAAATTACATTGTCCACAATTATCTCTCCATCTCTTTGGAAGAGTGGAGAATCATCAGTCACACTGAAATAAAAAGGATCCACCACAGAATCAGAATGAGAAGAATAACTCTGATTTTTGTGTTAAAATGCAGTGATTCATCAGAGTCTTTTCTATGCATTCTGATGCTATGTTAAGCTACTTTCCAGGGAAGGTACAAATAAATAAAAGTGCTACGCTGCCCTTTAGGCAAGGACTTTTAAAGGCTTGTAGGGTATTTAAGGGGAAAAAAGAGTTATTTACTTTGAGTAAAAAACACAAAAGAATTGTACTTAGCTCAATTTGAATGTCGTTTGCTAGTTCTGTCCATTTAGCATGATGTATGTTTTTTATACCTCTCCTTTGTTGTCTGTTTTTACCACTGTTAATCAAATTTGAAATGTAAGACACAAGGATGATAAGGATGATTTCAAATTGGAAACGTTTTCTCTGCTGTATTAAAAAACCAGGCTCACATAGTGATGTGATGGAGCTGCTTGGCAGGACAACAAAGAAAAATAATACCTGCGATTGTAATGCATGTCAACTAAACAAGAATATAGGTGAACAAAATCATTGTGAGAGGAGATATGATCTGTAGGGATAAAAGCTATACAGTTAATTCTGTGATTAATAAAAACTACTGACCACATATATGATCAGTGTCTATATCATCTCAAATAAAACTTTTCTTTGTCACCACATAGTGAATACCAGCAATTTTAGTGCCTTTTGAAAGCACCACCGGCCTCCTCCTGCACCAATCAGTGATAAAATCACACAGAATGGGGTCACAGAATGAGAGAAGATATAGCAACGTGTGCGTAATATGTCACTGTATGTGTATATGATAGCCACCAATTCAACTGCCAATGGACAGAACAGACATTAGAGAAAAGAGGGAGAGAAAGAAAGGAAGGATGGGAAGAGAGGTGGAGAAAAGAGCAGAAGGGAGGATCCAGCCTCCGTTTTCTCTCTTGTTCATTCATCTTCTACTTCCTTCTCTCCTTTCATCTCTCCTTCATACTGTATTTACAATGCCCTTTCAGTATAAGATGAGGATAAAACTTCCACTACATATCAGACATTGTACTCCATTCAGCTGAGTTAGTCTATATGAAACGCTGTGCATAACATTCCTATGACAACAGTAATGTACTGTACTAATACACATTGAATACGTATGATGATAAGAACTATATATGGTGGGGGAAGCGTTAGCGAGGGGGGACACTGCATCCACACAACACCCAGTTTCTCTGTCCATTTACTTGAAACCCCAACTGCAATCCAAATCATGAGACGTTCTGCAAGTTTTATACTTATTTACTCTCATCAAGCTTAGTTTTTATGGTTTTTATGATTAAGGGTATCAGATATGTCAAAAATATAACTTAATTTATTTTACTCTTCTATTTATCTTTCACTAGCTCATTTTATTTGTATATTTTTTGGTCTTGGCACACATTTAATCATTTATCTAGTCCCTATTTACCCAAAATTCTCCATTTTCCTTACCACATAGGACTGTGTGGCTAGCTAGCTTACCTGAAAACATCGGTGGCTAAAGACACTGAGCACAAGCTTTGTTTTGTGAGCTATCAAGCTGAAGCGGACTTTTGGCATTAAACTACACCAGCTACTGCACCTAATGTTAATCAGCAATATACTGTACTGCATACTGCTGTAGAATTAGTGTATAAACTCTTGTAACGGTAGCTAAAGCATTTTAGCCAGCAAGCTACTTGCTACGCTACTTGCTACACTACTATGCTACTTGGAAGTTCACAGACTTCAGAGACATGCTTATATCTTCATAACATTATTGTAACATTATGGACGTTTTTGTGTGATTTAATGTCTCTTTTCTCATAATGTCAAATAAACCAAATTCAAAAGTTGGAAGTTCTAGCTAGCCAGCTTTGTTAGCGTTAGCTTCCCGACTAAAATGCTTTAGTTACTGTTTGCAGATTTTATACAGTGATGCTACAGAGGCATGCAGTAAAGTATATGGATGATTAACACTAACATTAACTAGCTGGTGTAGTTTTATGAAAACAGTTAGCTTCAGCTAGGTAGCTAACTGAAAAGGCTAGTGCTCAGTGTGTTGAGCAACCAGTGTTTTCAGTTAAGCTAGCTAGCCACAGCCCTCTCCATTGCTCCAAATATAAGCAATTTCCCTAATTCTTATATTTTGTATGGATAAGAAAAATTGTAAATGTGGTGGAGAAAAGGGAATGTTGCGTAGAGAAAATAGATAAATGATTAAATGTTTAAGTATAAAGCTTTACATTTCGTTTCACAATGCATTTCATATTGTTTTTATAACCCTTTAGCCTACTACATTTGGTCAGTTTCAGGGCTCCATAACTTTTCTCATGATTCATTATTATTTGTTAACAAGTGAGTGGAATAAGTGAAATTTCTCAAATGTAGCAGAATGATCTTCCTGTGCAGAGAGATAAACTGCCTTGCAATATCTTAAAGTAAGCTTAACAAGATAAAAGAAAACTTGCAAAACCCATCATTAACTTTCCCTCACACTCCCCGTCTCTAAACATTCTTCCTCCTCTCCCTCCTCTTCACTGTGCTCGGGTTTGCTGCCTGATGAGGTGAGGTTTTAAGGCAAGAATGGAAGGACAGGAGAGGGCGGAGAGGGATGTGGGAGTGGCTACTGCTGCACTTCATTAGGAAGCTAATACGGAGGTTATTTAATTGGATACTCTGCCTTTATCCCTTCTCTCTGCTCTCTTCCTCAAATTGAAGAGGAGAAAAGATGCGGAGAGGCCGGGGCCGTCGGACGTGGTTCAGTTCGGTTTACTTCACATCACTTCATTTAAGCTGACTTGAGTTCAGAGCAGTTCAGTTCAGTTCCCCAGCCTGTAGGATACGTATGTCTGTCATCTGTTTTTAGTTTTCATGTCTCTGTAACTGCCTGTCAGCTTGTCTGTCTGTCACACCAGCGTGATCTCCACCTCCTCCGTCTTGTCGCTCTTCTCCTGCTGTCGGCGGGGGTGCTGTTTGGGTGGAGGAGGAGCAGCTCGCACCTGCAAGAAAACATTATAAATGTAAAATTAAGAAGAACAAAAAAAAAGGCAAAGTGAGGAAAACTATTGTCAGGGCAATAACAGAGATGCCCTACTTTTCCTCATTTGACAAACAGCACAATGTTCATTTCCAGCTGTGGGACACAAACCTTTTATCTCTAAAAAGTAAGGAATATTTATTCTCTACTTTTAGTTAAATAAACACAGTATTTTGAATGGAAATAATGATTGGGATTCACAATTTAATTTTTAATTTTAACACTAACATTACATTAATATTTTAGAAAAAAAGGAACAAAGGAACCATGTACCATAACAGTTTCAAGGCTGCAACTAACGATTATTATCATCATCGATTACCTGTTTGGTCTATAAAAAAGACAATAGAGACAAATGGCAATTACAATTTCCTAAAGCCCAGGGTGGCATCTTCAAATCGCTCTTTTTGACTGACCATCAGTCCAAAACCCAAAGATATTCAGTTTACTAAGAAAAACACAATGAAGAAGCTGAAACTAGGGACTGTTTGGCAATGTTCTTGCTTGAAAACTGCCTAAAACGATGAATGGGTTATCAAAATAGTTGTCAATTAATTTTCTGACAATTGACTTACTGATTCATCGACTAACCGTTTATAATGTTACACATAAAGGTTTTGTGTAACCCACTTCATAAACTTGACAAAAAGCTGTACTGAGAGCAACTCAGTTTTTTACACTGAAATTACTAAATAATAATTCAAAATATTAAATACAGTTTTACCGGTTTACCTTCTTAGATAAAAGCAACTTATCTAATATTTAATCTCAAAGTCAGACAATTTCATGACAGAAATTATGATGATTTTGCTTTGTGAATGTGAAATTATATATAGAATGAAACTGTGAGGAAAGCATTGTTTGACCCATTCAAACTAGTCATTATAGTATTATCACCTTAAAATATTTACAGCAATATGTACAGTAAAAAAGAAACATAAACCTCTTCCACACAAAACACACTTGTTGAATAATTTTTATACTAACAGGTCGTAGTTTGCCCGGGCCTCCTTCAGGGGTGAATCTCAGTGGCTGAGGAAATCCTGGAGAGACTGGACTCCTGCCAGAGCTCTGATCTACAGAGCGAGAGAGAGGCAGATTTCTAAATCAGAAAAACTCACAGTAAAAAGCCACAATAATCTTTTCTCAAGTCATTCAATTGCACACAAACTTTTTCTGTGTGTCTCACTGTGGGTGGATAGTGGTCCCTTGTGAGACAAGGCCGGTGGTGGGGGCTTGTGCTCCCCATTGAGTGCGGTGGAGGGTGAGCGTGGGAGAGGAGGCGGGGTGGATGTCTCGGGGCTGGTGAAAGGGCTGATGGGAGGTTGGTCATACAGCGGAAGAGGTGGTAGAGAAGATGGCAGCTTCAGAGACGGAGAAATCTAGAGAAAGGGACAGAAATAGAGAAATACATCACTAATCTGTGATCCTGGAATAATAAACCCCATGTTCTTTATCACAGCACAAATTATATGAAATTGATAGCACTGAGTGGACCATCGTCTAACTGAAGTCAAATCCACAGATAAACAGTTTGGATTATAGCCATAATAAAGGCATCCAAAACAACACCTCCTTTCACATACAGTGAAGATCAGATCGCCTTTATATGTAAAATTGTATTTTAGTCACCAGACTATAATTAGACTCATCTTGACCCAAGAAGGTGGTTGTTAATAAGTGAAAAGTTAACAACCACAGGCGAAAAGAAGTGAGTTACAGGCCAAAATGTCAGTTGAACCTTGGCCTGTTGGCGGCGCTAAGGTGCGCTACATCTGACCCCTCTATCAGTGTTTCATGTTTCATAAAAACTGACTAACTGGTTAAAAACTGGTTACCGTGCCAGAAAAAAGAAAGTACACAAGAAAGAAAAAAGAAACACCAATATAAACAATATACATGCATATGTGTGTAGAAGAAAGAAACATATGCAATTAATGATTTACTTTTAAAAATAAAGTCTCAGGAGAAATTGCTAATCTATAGATCCTTAAACCTACATTAATTAAATGTATTTTTTTGGCCACTTGGGGGCAGCGCACAAATTATAAACACAACATGGCCATATTATCATCTTATAAAGTTAATATGAGTAACGTGTTAGCAAACAGTTGCCTAGTTATCCATTCAGCAGACACAGAGCAACATCGGCATTAATTTGGAGTCGTGTTTCTGTCCACCTGATGAATGTAGGTCCAATATTCACTCTCCTTTTCGCTCAGTTTTTGGTCTCTACCAACTCCTGAGGGAAATATTAGGCTCTTTAGCTGCTAAATGCTCCACTATGTTCACCAGCTAGTTGCTAACTGTGTCTGTTTGGTGCTGGGCAGGTAGTGAACAGTGGGTTTTTAGAGCTTTTTCACTGAAAACAACTGCCTGCTGCAGCTGAAAATAAAAGAGCAGTGAGAGTGAACCAAAACAGCTCATTTGCAGGCTTTTAAACCAAAACTTTAAAGATGCTAAAACGCTCCATAGAGCTGAGAGGAACTGCAAAGTTGGGTGATAATTCTCCGTGGGTTTGTCACTAGAAGCAGCCCCTTTCACAACATAGTTATTTCATCCATTGTTAATGTAAAAATATTGATTAGAGCAGCTTTAGGACTGCTGGAACTGGAAATACAGTAAGGAATACCCTACAGAAATATTGCTGGTTTACTAGTTTGTGCCACTACATACAGCTTGACTGTTTCCGTGGCAGCAACCAGGAGGATTCAGATTTTTTACCAAAATTCCCCACATATGACTTAAAAGATGTTAAGAGTTGTTGTGGTTTGTTATGTCTACAGGCTTTTAGGAAGGGCGAGGCTGTATCCTTCCTGTTGCTGAACCTCTAATAGGGCAACACTCTGTGCCACAGATAAGACCTCTTTCTGTGATTGCAGTTCTGGGTTTTTATCAGAGCGCTGCAGGAACACGGCAGTTCTGATCTACTGTTTGTGAACTCTGTCCTGCTGATAGATCTACTGGACAACAGCCAGGAAGGGGTGAGGGGGGTGATGGCACTGTAGACTACACTTTATCCTTGGTATTTCTGCCCTGAGGAAAAACTGATAAGAGCACATTTCCAGCTCCTGAAGAGTGATGTCTGTGTTACTTAAGTGGGAGTATGTCTCCATTTGAAACTCTATTTTCCATGTTTTCCCACAAAGTTACATGTGTCTAAGATTGCTTGTGTCACCTACCCCTAACTTAATATTTGTGCGACTGTATCTGTGAGACTCATTCCCGTGTCTGTGTGCATCAACATACCTGTATGTCACCCGACACTACTCCACTGGTCCCATTCTCTGTGAAATCTTCTACCAACACGGAGGGGAAGACGCCCACCCGTCCGTTGAGCTCCCCCTCCCAGAAGCCATCGTCTGTCTGAGTGTCGCGGCTCAAGAGGCGGATCACCGTCCCCTCAGAAAAGGAGAGTTCCTCATCCGCCTGGCCCTCATAATCATAAAGTGCACGGACATACATCACTGCAGAGAGAAAGGAAGACAAAGAGAGAGAGAAAGCGATAAGAGATACACAGAAGGAATAATTATTCTTGGGGAAATTTCCTTGTCTGCCTGGCCCTTATTGTCATAAAGAGAATGGTACACACCACTGGAGAGAGGGAGATACAGAGAGGACAGACAGACGTAACTGTAATAATAATTAGGTGACAGAATTTCCCCATGTGCCTGGCCCAAGTATTCAGGTAGAGCAGACACATAGCATAAGAAAGACGGTTGGAGAAAGAGGGAGTGGAAGAAGAAAGAAGGTTGTAAAGAAGGCAGATTAGGAAGGCGGAATTAAAAAGACTGTTCAACGTCTTTTGGTGTGCAGTGAGAATATGTCTGACCAATCAGGTACCATGAACATGAGACACGTTGCAGCCCAACAAGAAAGGCTCAACATTTGTCAATGCAGAGTAAGAGTGTCCAGCTGTGGCAAATTATTAACTTTTTTTTTTTTACTCACTCCATTATGCTTCTTGATATTAAATGTTATGGATTTCACTTTTGCAACTAAACCATCTGTATGCTGACTGCATGTAGACCTTCAACACCCACATTTTGTATGAGGATACAACTGATAGTGTTGCAGAAATAAGAGAGTGGGCACAAAGAGAGTTAATGTTTGTGATAAAACATTTTATTAAACTGGTCTGCAATTTGAACCACTGGAGTTTTGTTCTCTTTTTGACCAATTTTATACAACTGTCTCGTGCTTGTTTTTGTTTCTATTACCTTGTTTTACCCAGCAAGGTAAACACACTTGCTTATTCTACACCCTGCTTTGTAAAATGAGTGTTGTTTAGAGCTGGATTCTGAGCAACTCCAGCGGAGCAGTAAAGAGAAAAATGCTTTAATCAGAGGCATATAATTATGGGAAGAAAAAAACTCATTTACACTAGTACAACTGGAACTAGTTTGTTTTACGAAAACTCCTGGCATGCAGTTTAATTATTTCAAAGAATAATTTACCACTTGCTTGGTTTACAGCGTACTTACTGTTTGTGTCTCCATTGATGCAGTTGGAGTGCAGCTCTGGCTCGGTGGAATTGGACGAGGTGTGTGATCGAGCGTCGAGTGTAGCCAGAGACTGGAGCATGCTCAGCAGACTGTTGGAGGTCGGGAACTGCAGGTATTTCTCTGGGACATAGCCCACTTGACCTGTTTTATTGCGAGCCTAGAAAACACATACACACAAAAAATGAAGTGCATTCACAAAGGCAACATGAAAACATACATGACAGGAGAAAACTGAACACCAAGAAACCATACAAGGCTGTGAAACCAAACAGAGCAAGCACACAGTATCTGTAAACTTAATGCACATCCGTGTGACTGCCACGTGTGTGTGTGTATTTGTGCACCTTGACCCAGTCCTCCATGTCCCCATCCTCAATGACCTCCAACATCTCCTGTTCATCAATAGTTAACTCATCTGGCTGAGAGGCCTGCGGGAGAGACACACCAACAGTGTTAAAGACAGAGAAAGAGAGGAATTGAGAATGAGAACAAAAAAAGGAGGGACTAAGAAAGGGAGTGGGAAGATTTTACAATGCTAAAAAACTCATGGTTATTAATGGAAAATTCAACAGCATTTCACACTTCCTATAAATGCAATACGGACATGTCACAGTGCGTACATGGATGCATGTGATTGTGTGTGATACTGTGTGTTGTGGTTGAGCAGGTAGCTGCAGACATTTGATATGTGTAGGTGTGTGACCATGGAACTGCAGAGGCAAAGTGTGTGTGTGTTGGTTTATACCTTGTACGAGTACAGGACTTTGCAGGTTAGTGGGTAGTTTCGGAGGGTTCCCGAAGGACTGGAGCTGCTGTCGTCAAAAACCTCCATATTCTCTTCACACTCCTCTCCCTCCTCACGCTCCAAGTCCACTGTGCCCTTTAACACACAAACACAGCCAGATAAAGTCAGAAACCTCTGATAACTACAAGCACAAATAAGAAAAGCTCCGTTCACCTCTAAAGCTCCAGAGTAAAATCAAATAAACAAAAAGTTGTCCAAATACAACTCAAACTCCTGATGAACCAATGTGATGTCCAGATAGGTGACTTGTCATGTTGTTCGTCTATCTCTGCCTGTGTTGGCTGGTAGCTACAGCTCCCTTCCTTTTTGTCCTCTCCTATTCACCTTGTTGTTCACCAGCTCTGACTTTTACATTCTTGCTGTGTTATTATCCCAACTTCTACTTCCACAAGTTCCTGTGCATTTTGTTCACCAGTTGCAAGGTCTGTCCATTTAACAAAGACAGACTTTCACTTGTTTCCCCTCTTCCTGTGAGTTTGCTCTCTCTCTGTGCTAGTGTCACAATTTAATCTATAGCAATGCTTACCTTTTCTTCCTGCCCGAGTGCCTCTGTCCTGCTCAGTGTGGGTACTACAGCTTTTAGAGACAGGTGTAAAGGGACTAATGTTTCATATGATCCAAACCCTCCCACTTTTGTTCCATGAGAATTTCACTGGCTTATATAGAGGTCATGTGATCTAGCTGGTAGAAAGATCCATCACACACAGCAAGCTGAGCTGGCCATAACAATAGTGTGTGTGTTTGGGTGTGGGTGTGTGAGAGAGTGTGTTTATCCATTCCTAAGTCATTGTGTTTAGTCATCAGATTTCTATTGACACAGTAAACTCTACACCAGCGCAGAACAAAATAGATGTGTATTTTGTATATGGCTGATGTTTAGCAGGTGTAAATTTTACCATGTTTTCCATCTTAGTTTAGCATGTTTGCATGCTAACATTTGCTAATTAGCACTACAGCACATAATACAGCTGAGGCTCCTGGGAATGTCATGTCAGGTATTTCATGCAGGTATTTGGTCATAATGCAAAGTATCAGACAAATTTAAATTGTGTCCTGATGATGGCGCTAGAGGAAAAGTAAGGGAATCACCAAAGTTACTGCAATTCATCCTGAGGGGAACATGAATGTTTGTACCAACTTTCATGGCAAACCATTCTGTAGTTTTGGAGAAATGTTTCTAAAAACCAAGTCAACCTCATCATGTCACTACAAGAAAGGTCAGGGGATCAACAAAGTCGGTAAAATTCATCCTCTGGGGACCATAAATGTTTGTACAAAATTTTGCATTAGTCCATCCAGTAGTTGTTGAGATATTTCAGTCTGGACCAAAGTGGTGGACCAACAGACCGACACAGCAACAGACGACTGTTTAACAATTTTAATCATCGTCATTAAGCGTCATCGCTGACAGGTGTGGAGTCGAGTTATTTTCACAAATCTAGAATGCGACGAGCTGCATTATGGGCGTGTTAACAGAAAGTAGTGTACATGCTGTGCACACTACTGTTTTTGTTCCTTTGTGGGAATATTTTAGGGTAATATATAGTGTGCAAGTTATACTTTCAGAATCTGTACACTCAATTAAAGAGGGTAACTGTTGTGGCCTGTTAGTAGCTGGTTTAGGCACAAGGCTTAGTTAATTAATTCCCCTAGACGTAACAAAACATTTTCCAGTACTACCTGTGCAGTGACAATACTTATATCGTAAACAGGGAGTGATTTCAGTCACAGCCATGGAATACGTAACTGGGCGGAGAGATAGATTCAGTATGATGGAGAACAACTTGATGTCAGTTCCATATTTTGAGTTTTGGTGGCAAGGCCATATTTTGTTGGCTGCATGTTTGATGTGTTACATCACTCTTATCCACTTTACTGCATTGATTTAAAAGTACACTGCACTGCCACAGGGCCAGTTCCATTTCATCCCTGAAGTAAAATGACTAGCATGTATTTCAGTATTAAACCAATAAAATATCACCAAAAATACATATCAGTGTGTGTACCAACTGAGATGCAGACCAATGGCCAATTTTATTGGTCCTGGAGGTAATAACCGTGAAAGTGATATTGTAATGAAGGCAGTGGCTGCCTGAGGGACTTGAGGGATCATGGCTTACAGTACTTCATAGTCATAGTAATAACGTTGAGTGGAATGAAGAAAGCTCTGAGGGAAGTGCCTGCTCCCCGCTCCCATTGTTTTTCTGTGCTTTCCGCTGCAGATTATTATTCACAATCCATCCATCCTTTCTTCTCTCTCTGACCATCGGCCACTTCTTGAAACTGCTGTTAACAATCCCTCCTACTGTTTCCCTCTCTCTCTCTCTTTCTTCATCTCTCTCTCCATTTCCTTTGTTGCACCTTGTTATTATAATCCCTCTTTCTTTGCCGCTGTCAAGCAGTACACTCCAAATAAAATCAAAATTTGTTGAACTGCTGTCAAATGCCTGAATACTCAATGTGCCTCCTGGTCTGTTCTTTTAATGACACCCACGGCAGATGGAGGAGTTTTCAGCAACTCTAGCTTCAAACTGATTTATTTTATAAATAAGGCAAGAGAAACTTAAAAAGAAAAAAAAACAAAACAAAAAAAAAAACAACACGCATGCCCAAAGACACATAAATAAAATCAGAAAATTCACATAACATTACCAACTACTTGCAGGTATTTAAGTAGCTGGAAACGGAAATGTGTCAGACATTAGAATGGTTTGGCTTGGATCAAATTGAAATTTTGGTCACTATTTTGTCTGTGCAAACATGCCAATTCAAATTTCTTTTTACAGTACAGTATATTGTGGCCTTATAGTATATTCTTCTACTGTATGTTCTCTGCAGTTTTTTATAATCCCCTTGTTTCTCTCACCTCTGCATCCAATTTTACTTCAACATTATCACTCTGACGCCACTCCCTCCTCACCTCTCCCCCTCACCCTCTCCTCCACATCACACCACCTCTTTTTTCTCAGCTGACTCTCGTTCTCTCATTATTGTCTCTCTAACACTCCCTCTTTCTCTGCAAAACTCCTTCTATCATCCCTCCTTCTCTCCATGTATCTCTTCCTAGATTGCTCTCACCCTCATTCCTCCGACTTTCTCTCCCTTTCTCACACTCAGTGTCTTTCTCTCTTTCTCTCTGGTGTTAGCTGTGAGCTGCAATATCATGTGAGCAGAGTGTAAAGTGCTTCCAATGGAGCAGACGGACTATGTTTAGTCCTGTTGACACTGACAGACACACACACATACACACACATACACACATCTCCCCACAAAGTCCTGCGTGGGATTACACTCCTAGTCATGGACATACACTCTTCTCCACATATACCCAATGTAGAGACAGAAACACACACACAAATGCATAAACGTAAATGCACATAAATATCCATAACTTACGTACACATCCAGTCACACACATACAAGGACACAGCATATAAGGCTGCATTATTGATTATGCATAAATATAACATTAAGTTTGGCATGTGACTTCTATCAAATCAAATTTTAAGAAAAATTTAAACTAAACGCATCAGGGTTATTAAAAGCCCTTTAAAGGCATATTTATCGTTTGACACCCCCCCCCCCCCCAATCTGGGAAAAGCAGTCATTTTTAAATTAATTTAGAGGAATGGGTCAAAAGTGATCTTTAGAGGTGCTGGTTGCTGATTTTTATCTTTGTAAAAGGCTAGCTCTTTCCCCCTGTTTCCAGTCTTTGTGCTAAGCTACGCTAACCGGCTCCCAGCTGTAGCTACACATTTAGCATACAAACATGAGAGTGGTATCAATCTTCTCATCAAACTCTCACCAAGAAAGCAAGCACATTCCCAAAATGTGGTGGAATGCTGTATAGTGAAGGAATAAAGACAATCTACTACTGCCAGAAATGAGGAAAAAAGGGGGATGTGCAACTACCTGGAGTCCACCTCCTCCCCCCTGACATGCATACAGTATGTATACACACTCATAAACAATATGAGGTGATAGAAAAAAGTCCCTCAGGCTTCAGATCTGTGTTCTGTCTAGCCTTCCATTAAAGCAAGGGGTCATGAAATAAAAACTGCGAGTTGTGCGAGGACTACATCAGTATTCCAGTGGGGAAGTGGGGCATTTTAAGAAGCTGTAGCTCGCGTGACAAATGATCGGGCAGCAGGGCTGAGGTCAATTATCTTGCAATTTACATCATTCAGGAGATGATTTAACAGGAGAACTGTTCTAGCTGGGTGGTTTTCACTTATAATGAAATCATAAAGAATGAAAAGTCTATGATTATGAGTCAGTGCCTTAAAGTTTAAAATAAATTTTTTTAATGTGTGCTGAATTGAGTGCAGTGTTTGTGTAGCGCAAGAAGAAAAACTGTTGGGAAGACTGATGAGCCAATTGTGACACTATTCAGTGGTCTCGTGATTTTCTATTGAAATGGGTAAGAGGTGACCCCGCATGCAAAACAAATCAGCTACGACTTTTGTTGTGTGGTGAGAAGGTACTCTTCTACTACTGATTTGTAGGTGTGAGATTTGCACTTTCAAGCCCAGTCAAAAACTGTTGCAACTTTGAAAATTGCTGACAAAAATCATTTATGCATGTAATGTACATATTTATATATTAGGATTGTGGTAGTCACATTAGGGTTTATGTTATGTCTGTAGTTTTGTTGTTCATTAATTCCTCCAATGTTTTCAAATTTCATTAATAAACGTTCTGTTGCTGGCTTGGCAGGAAAGCAGCAACGCACGCACAGTGAGGGGAGGTGTCTCACCGACAGTGAGGGATCGTGGGAAGTGTAGCTGGCCCAACGTTCATTCTCCAGCTCCTCCATCACCTACAGCATGCACAGAAAAAGTGGGGGTTTTATACACATATTGCAAACAGGCCCACACACACACACACACACACACACACACATACGGCACTGCACAAACATGCATGAAAGGATTAAAATACACACACAGTTGCATGTATGAATGCACTCACAAACATGTATTATCAGGCTTACACACACATATACACGTATGTACAGTATAGGTACACACTTTCTCCAACACTCACAGACAAAACACACCTGGTTCATGGCGCTCTTCAGCCAGGTATCCACAGCAACCCCCACTTGCCGCAGAAGGTCCAACCGAGCCTCAGCTTTTAACTTTATTGTCTTTGGAGAGAGAAGGGGTTAGAAATGTTAGGAACATCAAATATGTCACTGGCCTGCACAGTTTTTCTCGCATCAGTCTTAAAAAGAACATTGCTTGTGTCCCATTTTTCCCAAGGGACCTGTTTGAAGCCTGTCTGACTGCCCTAATTATGGACACTGGAGTAAACCTTTGTCTAACAAAGTCACTGTGAGCCCATATCACTACAGTTACCCTGCTGAGTACATTGTTGTCATGACTGATAAGACTAGGCGCAACTATGAAAATAAGAAGTTGTAAAAAAGATTTTAAAAAGTATTTCAATTTAAATTAGAGTTGAAAGCCTAAAATGTCTCACTGTGGTTGAAGAGCATCAGCAGGCCCCTTACACAGACAGATGAAAGCAGATATTAACCAGCCTTATTACTATGACTACAATGGTTGTAGTCAGTTTGGTCTCCAGGTTGCAAAAGTGTCAAACTTCCTGCTTTATATTTAGTCAGTAGTGGCAACCTCCTTCCCAGTGATGGAAAACTAGCCCTCCATACTAGACACATGAGAAGACACAATAAATATTTTTTAGCCATGATGCTGAAACAAAACAAATACAAGTCAATAACAATTAACTTTTAGAAAACAGCACTATACAGTAAGCACCCAGATGGGCGTCATTTCTTATATATAATTGGTTTTTGAACTGATGCAGGGAGAAGGACCTCAAGTGAACATGTATACCAGAGCAAACATTACAATAAGCAGCTGTCTCTAGTCATGATTTCTTTTTGTCTTTCCTTTTTTTTTTTTTTTTTTTTTTTAACCTTTCAGCTGTTAATCACATGCAGCACAGTTCAGTGACAGAGTGAAGATGTGAACTGGATCTGCACCCCAAAATGTGCTGAAACTGTTTAATGTAGTCTCTTAAATGGCAAATCATCAAAACTTGCTGTACTTTCTTTTAATGAGCTGTGAACACTGGACATGTGCTATTTTCTTTCCTAATGAGACAATAAGATGATGATCTCGCCTCCTCAACTCTCTTTCATCTCTGATCCTTTCTCTTTTCCTGCTGTCTCTCACCGTTTTCATCAATTTCCTCTTTCATTACACTCGTCTTTCATTTCTCACCGATGCTGACAGAGCAGATTGATAGCTGATAGCTCCCTCCCACAGAGACGTGCAGTCAGACAGACAGACACACACTGTCAAGACAGACTTCCTGGCTTTGATCAATAAAGACCTGAGTGCCTTTTTTCCCTTACCAAACAAATGCTAAAGGGAAGCATCAGCCTTGGCTGCTGCTGTTGCTGATGGATCATAAACATACCAGACTAAATAAGAGAAAAGTTAAAACAATGACCAATATGCATTCAGCCATCTGTGCAGCAGTACACTCTTTGTGTGAGTACAGATCACTGGTGGATAGACTGTATAACCTCAGACAGACAGATAGTCCGGCTGCGCAGCTCTAATCAATAAAACAGACAGAAAGGTAGACAGAAAAATAGATGGAGAGATAGATAGGCAGAGAGATACTGCAGGAAGAAAACTCAGCTGTCTGAATATATATAATATTGAGTTATTCTACCACCTTATTTTTTTATTTTTATCTTTTACAAAGACTCCTATGGAAGCAGACGTAAAATGTTAAGAATTTGGGTAGTCTTTAAAAAGTGCTGCAGCCAGGTGATTTTTTGCTAGAGATGACAACAGCTGAACTTGTTGCAAACAGCAATGAAATACATGAGATCCATTTGAAACGACAAACGAAAAGAATGTAAGAAGCTACATACTGTGCGTGAGGTATTACAAACATAAAGAGGCACAGTGGGATCAAATTGGACAATTACGACCGATATGTATAGTAACTGTTTGTTTCCTAAAGTTTATTCAAAAGGATCCAGCTAAACAAAAAGAAGAAGCTTCTGTTTTTATAGACACAATGTGTGCACCGTGTTTTAAAAAACAAAAATATGCTACATATTTCCGAAAGGTATTAATATGCCAGCGCAGATAAAATTGTGCCTAGATTATAAGTAGATACTTCCAATACATTTTCCAATCCTTATTAGCTTTGTTTGCTTAGAAAGTGTCTGGGAGCACCATCTTGTCTGTGTCTTGATGTATCTTCTGTCTGAAGGATTTTGATTCCACGTGTTAATGAGACCAGATTGTCTGGTGGAGCCAGTGTGAGAACAGCCTTCAACAGCTCATTAGTATGGTAGACAGCCTCTTGCCTCAACTGTTCTCACTCTCTCATCCTCTAAGAACTCCAATAAAGAGGAAAACAGCAGAGAAGAGGCCAATAATAATCTAATATCACTATGGGGAATTGCTGATGGAACTTCTGCTGCATTTAAAATTATGCTGTGAGACAGGAAAGTTAAAAACAAACATGCAAGAAACTTTATATAAAAGATAGTAAGATCTCTTTTTGCATTCACCGCTAGGTAGAAAGCTTCAATGGATAGGTTTGTCTGTGAGAAGAAAATACTTTAGGGAAAATTTAAGATAAGATCATTTGTACTGACTTCAAGTAATTCTGGATGGTTCCTCATTTTCAGTTACTTATATCTATATATATATATAGGAAATACAGTGAGGCCAATAGTGCCATGTATTTCAAATACCACAGACTAAATCAGCAGCTGTTAGAAGTTGTTAGATTTCAGAGAGTAAGAATCACTTCATCCTAATGTCTTTTTTTCTCCTCTTGATTTCTCTTCATCTCTGAAGCATGATGCTCTATTAATAATGAAAGTTCCAGTACAGTACACAGGGATAGCCTGAGGAATGCTGTCATTCTATAAAAAAATATATAATACATTTAAGTTTATGTTATGAAAATTTGCAATTGACTTTTATCACAGCATGTATCAACTTAATCATGCTGGTAAAATTTTTTACGGTAATAACTATTCAAGTAATTTTAGAGAGTTTCAGTATCCAGAGTCTTTTATTGAGCACTCAGGCAGCGGCCATAAAATCAGCATTAGTAGAGAGCACAGAATACATAACTCTACTCTCTACTACTTTCTTTCAATGTTTATTGATTCTATTAAAACAGAGGCGAGAAAATGAGGATCCTTCTAAAGATTGAGATGCGTACCGTTGAACACCGCAGAATAGATTCAAAGGCATAAGACATCTACACTCTTTTATTTCTTTTAGTTTTGCTGCTTCTTTTCCGTCATCTGTGACAACAAAGACACATTTAGTGTGACAGGGGAGACATTTGAACTTTAGGTTTGTGCTGTTTATTTTGATAAAGTCTTCTGTGGCTATATTACAAGAAATTAAATTCCCCCATAACGATATGAACACTACTCAGTCTGACCTACTATTGTGTCTAGTTATGTCCATGACGGCAACAGCCTCACTGGCTTTTTAACATATTCTTAAAATAACCTGTATAAACAGGCTAATGAATAGGTCTGCCAGCTCTTGAAAGTTGATATTTATGCGTCCTGCATCATGTTTCTCATTTAATATACAGATGGAAAATTGTGGAATAAGACGAGAAACCTGCCGCCATTACTCTCACTCCAGTATGTATATTAAAATGAGAGGCTATGGTGAATAAAACGGTATCTTGAATAAACCTGAAATCGTATCGTTCTCACAGATTCACCTGCAGTTTGACATGCAGTAAATGATGGTCACATTTTTATCACGGGCAGCATCAACTCTAAACATTGATTTTGAAACTCAGTTGGCCGTCAAAGCGTTTAAGATGTTGTCACAAGCAAATTAGGCATTTTATGAAAAATCAGTAAATGAGGACAAGTAGCGAGGCCAACTATGCTATCAATCTTTCTTACTGGCTGGTAGTAACCTTCTGTGCTTAAGCTTGCATTTCAGACATGCTGCTTCTGAAAGTTTTAAGCTGATGATGATACCGAAGATGATACCAAATTAAACCTGTATAATTACCCAGCAAAATTCAACACCATGCATTTCTCCACTGAGTACAGATGACTCAAAATATCTTTTACTCCATAAATTGACATTCGTTGTATACAGGTTGTTCTATACTACTAATTCTCCATTCTAAATATGGGCCTAGCTTCATTTTCTTGTTAACAAGGTGTTGAAAAGGCTATTGCAACAAACTTGATGGGATGAAGGTGAGACTTCATGTAAAAGGAAAGAATGACGCAATCACTATCCAGATAATGCTGTAATCAAAACTGGATAATGTATTTTGTACTACTCTCACTCCCTTTATAATTATGTGATAGGAGCTCTTGGAAGAAGTAATTTATACCAAATGAGCTCGTAAAATATTCATCATCTTACTCAAGGTAATGCTGGCCTAGAGGACCAAAGAATAGCAGACAGACAGTGTGAGCGAGAGAGACTGAAACAGAGAGGAGGAGACAGAGGGTGGGGTAGGAAAAATGTGGTGTGATCACCACAATGTAAAGACTCCCTAATTATTTTGTAGAAGGTGAGATCACGAGATACTGATAAGTGTTGCTAAAATATTCTTGCATTCTTGTGCAAGAATTCTTCTAGACTGAAATAACAACATATCATTAAAAAATCTGTCAAATTAAATCAGATATGCTCTACCAATAATTTACAAAAATACCTTAAAGGATTAAAAAACAACAACAAAATATAGTGAAATAGTGATCACAAAGAGAGTAATACCAGAAGTGAAATGTTTTCTGACCAAACCTGACAGCAGAGGGTGCCAGATATGTGAAAGCCTGATAAGAAAAGGTAGTTTGGAGGCAAAGAGACAGTGTTAGGGAGAGAATGAGCTCAGCAAAGTGAAAGAAAGAGAATGCAATTGAAGGACAGAGATGGAAAGCCAAAAGAGCATTGGTATAGAGACTTCTGAGAGAGAACAGAGATGGGATTGAGTTGAGAAGGATGAGGGGTGATGCAGTGATCTCATTCATGCCGTGACAGGTTGAATCTGTGAGAATCAATACATAAATGATAGATATCTCTGCAAGTGGAAAGGCTGAGAGCTGTAGATGGAAAAAGAGAGGGAGTGTGAGATGAGAAAGATGAGAAAGAGGCAGATGAGGAGGGAGAGACAGGGGAGTTGAAGAAAGAGCTAAAAGAAAAAATGTCAATCATAGTATTAGATCTGGTAGTTTAATTATTATAGATCAGAGTTTCATAGCTGTACTGCCATCACACCTGTGTACTGTCACAGTGAGGTACTGAGGCAGACAAGCGTCTTTAAACCTCTGCAACCGAACAGAATGCAGCAAAACCATGTACAGCAGGGGATTATTGGGCTTTGTGGGTGAAAATGGTCGAATAACTCGAATGTTTTGACATCTCCTGTAATGTGAAAGGTGTATTGATCGATCCTGGGCCATGTTTGTTAATTGCACCCTGCTACATCAGCCGTGCAGATGAGCAGACTGAATGCCAACTGCCACATAATTAGTCACTCAGCCCAAACACCAGGTAGAGGAAATATGGGACAGGGCTGAATTTTATGTTGTCACTGAAACAGAGGGCGTGTTTGCGAGGCTAATGCTTCATTGATGTTACAGTACACTAACTACCCACATAAATATATGTATTTGAGTTTGTTTACTGAAGGTTTTTGTTGGAGAAGAATCATTCATCTTTTTCATTTCAGAAGAGAGGAAACATCTATCCATCCGTTCTCCATACCCACGTATCCTATGCATGGTATTAGAGGCTGGAGCCTCACCTAGGCAGGGGAGATCCTGAACAGGTCGCCAGTCTATCACAGAGCTAACACACAGACAGACAACCATATTCACACACAATTTAGAGTTTCCAGTTCACCTAATATTGCATGTCTTTAGACTATGAGAACCACCCAGATGAAACCCATATGACAACACAAGGGTCGAGTTTAAATGCAGACACTGAGGCAACAGTGCTAAGGGAGCATATCCTATTATTTATCCGTTGTTAAATAGAATTGTGATCAAAAACAAATGTCGACAGACCTCAGCTTTGCGTATGTTTTCTTTGGTGTCTTCTATCTTCATCTCCAGATCTAGCCTGCCCTGTTCTGTGGGGGGCAGGCCATGGCTCTCACACTCCTCCAGACACTGAAAGCAACACACACAAACACATAACTTAATTAGTAATAGTGTTTGTATGTGTTTGTTGGGTATATTCTAAAATGGGTATATTTGACCAAAGTGTGTGTGTCCATCTTACTCTCTTGTAATGTATGATATTCTTGTGTTCTCTGGCCGCTCTGGTTGCCCATTTCCTGGCCTCTTTGTTCAGACTGTGCTCCTCCGTCGTCCCCGTCTCCGACTCCAGCTGACGACTCTAATATAGACAAACACGCACACACAAATGAACCAGACAGGCATGGGTAACAACACACGTGTACCCAGCCCCACACACACACACACGCACACACACGCATAGCAGGCAAACACACATATACACAAGTGCACACATAAGTACACTGTCAGAGATAACGGCACAAGATATGTGACATGCAGAAGCTGTTAAAGAAAGAAAGTGTGAGAGTAAGATTGTTTCCTTCTCACATAATTAATACAGCGTGTGTTGCAAAGCTCTATTGTTATCCTCTTGGAACAAAATAGCTGCTATTAAAACCATATGTGAAAGAGCGTGAGTATGTGTGTGTGACTGTCTGAGTGTGTGTGTGTGTTTTTGTGTGTACTACCAAGTAAGAGAGCAGGAGGTGCATGGCAACAGGCCTTTATATATGTTTTTTTTTTTTAATTTACATACAAAAGCGCCTAGGTGGGTCTGCTGAAGAATCTGCATGGCTTTCCAATAAACATTCAACATCAATTATATGCCATATGTCAATTTTACTTCAGAGACTAATGTATTAAATTTTATTAAGTATTAAGTTCACACACCTTGTCACTAACCCACTTACCAATGACAGAACGATCATACATTTTATTTTACATTATTTCTTAAAGGCCATGAAATCATATTTTTTCCAATCAGCTTCTTACTATGAGTAATCGAATCCTACATGAACGCACAATTTTCTGCCAAAGTTAAAACAGTTTTGCTTCTTTCAAATGGGAGATCTCTCTTCTTTTTTTTCTTTTTTTCTCTGCGCTTTTCTCAGTGGGCAGGGCTTAATGGAATCCTTATATATATATAAATCCTTATATATAATGTATAATACCTAAAAATGCTTTCTTTACTTTGATTGTTGCTTATTTAGTCATGAATATTTGGTGTTATCGCAATATACTAAAGATTTGAAGTTTTCAGGGCTTTAAAGAAACAAGAAATATGCGTTATTATTGTCCAAAAAGTGGCACTTTAGTTCAGTCTTCAAATTTTCTGACAACATAAAAACCTAAGTGAGCTGTCTTACGTGTTCTGAAAAAACGGCTTATATATATATATATATACACACACACACACACACACACATATGTCATCTATATATTTGCTGCTATCTGCCTTTGTTTCTTTATTAAAATCCAATTTCTCAAAAGGTAAGTTTTATGATACCTACCTTTTATGTACTTGTCCCAGTTGCTTAATTTTTTAAGCAAACCTTTAACCTCTGTCCCCTATTCATGTACGCATCCTCATTCTGATTTATCAAACTGAAATTAATGCTGAAGCTCTGTTTTGCAGAAATAAGTGTTTTTGACATTTATACAGTGTTAGTATATTCTGTGGCATAATCAATGGCCTGTAATGTTTAAAAAATGGTATGACATATATTCTGGCTATACGCAGAAAAAAATTACCACTTCCAACAAAAACAAACTGAGCATCAGGATGTACATACTTTCAGTGTAATTGATGTGTGTTCACAAACCTGAGAGTCTGTGGTTCCCATAATCTGATAATAAAAGTACATGATATTTTAATTGCAAGTTTCCATGCACATCATATCTATTAATTATGTGGTGCTTCAGTAACAAGAGGGCATAAATCTGGCTAAGTATAGGTGTGAAAAGAAGAGTATTACATGGGAGATTTACAGCTTAATTACATTCAGGCAAGGGAGTATGGCAGGGAGTTACAGTAAGGCAGGGAAGCATAAAACTAGATTTGAACAGTGGCTGACATGTCATGGAGAGAGCTAAGCCACTTTGTGCCTTGATAGTTTGCTAAAATTATTGATATAATGTTAATGGAGCAAACTGAGTAAATAAGAGTTTCTTTAAGGTGGCCTAGCAGCATCTATATGTTGCGGGGAAAATGTGAATACTGGCACATAAAATACTTTGAATCTTCTCCTTGCATGTGACCTTTCAGTGACTTTCTGTGATGCCATTTGGTTCGATTCCTCATTCTGTATATCAGCTTTATGTTTACCCCTAAAGCATGCTGGTAAGCCCCTAAAAAAAGTCAGGGAGCACCTTCAAATGTTCTGCTGGTCAGCGTGATACAGCTGATATGCTAGTGAGCCAATATAAAAAATTATCATGATGTAGTGGGAACCATTAGCAAATATGACCTATGTTAATCAGTTTGCATTCTAAATGTGTTAATGTGCCAATGTCAAATATTAATTAATTAAATCAAGGTCACAATTCTAAACCATTAGCAACTACTGTAAATGTGATACCAGCTAAGGGAAATGTGAAGTACAGCACAGTGAACTTAAAATGTCTGGTGTGATCATACTGAACTTCAATAACAACCTCCACTGTCATAATAACAGTCATTTAGAGTACTGTATAGAACAAGTGTGTTATTCTGAAACCACAGGGATGAAGGGGTGTTAAAGTGTAGCTGTCTGTGTGAATGGGAAATACGGGAATATGCTGGTAGGAAAGTGTGAGTCTAATTCTTATTAGTTGAAGACGCATATCACGTAATCGCAACATCTGTAGTTCGATTCCAGCTGAGGACTCTTGTTCTATGTCATCCCCTCCCTCTAGACACTTGTAAGTCTTTTCTATCAATTTTACTGTAATGCAAAAATGGCAAAAAAGGTAAACCCAATAATGTTTTTGATACAGTAACAAGCTGCTACTGTCTGCTCTAATGCATGTTTGAATCATTTCATACAAGTCATAGACTCTCTTGTTTTCTAAAAGAAAGGATCTCTCTCCACATCTTGCAGAAACATGCCGCTGTCTCTTGACTAATATAATACATTACGCTGAATAGCACCTGCATCACACTTAAGTCAAGGTAGCAGTATTTCTATGTAGGCTGCTATAATGGATTTTTTAAAAGCAGTGGGAGTCTCTGACTCCAGGGTGTCTGCACAACCTGCAGTAGAACAGACAGCAGTGCCTTCTGACTGTGGCAAATGCATTGCTATGATTACACAATATGTGCATTAATGGCAAAAACAAACACGCATTTAAGGTGTTTTCCTAATAAACCAAGAGGAAAAATATGTATACAGGTAAAGAGCTGCTTGTAAACCAGAATAGAATGCCTTCATCCTTAAACAAATTTAGTCTTAGTTTTAGTATTATGTAACATTTATTACATGTGTAGCCAATGTTTTCTGTTTTATGGGTTGCTGCTTGCAGATGCAGACACCTAAAGAATAAACCTCCTTATTTTTTGGACAGAATTTACTCACTCAACACTTTCACTTATTCACATTCAGCATGTAGCTTGATTTTGGTGTGGTGGTTTGGTTAGGGTGAGCTAACGCAGAATCTAACAAAAAAATATACACACAAACAACAAAAGGAATAACAAAACAAAGTACAGAGGTAGTCATTCTGCCTGCAATAACCACATTTTGAACACATAACACAATGTGCAAATAAAAATCATACACACCAAACATTTGACATGGAGGGATAGAAAACGTATATAAGGACAGTTTCAGTATTTAAAAATAAAGCAACTTGCTGTAAATCAGTAAAATCACAGTTTAGAGGTCAAATTGTATGTGACACTTATCCTTGGATTTCCAAAATTTCTTTTACCACATGCCACCTTTGCTAGACATACGTCAGCTCTGGTAGCTAACATGAGACATACTCAGAAATGGCAGGTAGTAGCAGTGATAATGCTAACCCAGACTGCACGAAGTTAGCCCTACAAGTAGTGAGAAATCCCTTGTGAGTGTCCCAAAACATCACCCAGCAGCATGGGTTAAAAGCACAGAAGTTACTTTTGTGATTCATGCAGTTTAAGGCACAAAAGGCATTTTGGTTTTGTTTCTACCCCGTGTGTGCGTGTCCATCTCACTAATGACATTGCTCAATGGCTCATTCGACACCAGATCATAGGATGGATTGGCTTTAAAAGTTCCTCATACCAACTCTGGACTTAGGAATACTGGTTTCCAGTACTATGCACTTGTGTTGTGTTCATCTAAGTCTGATTTATTTACAATGTGTTTGATTCTGAGCATACACCAGAATGATCATGAAGTGTACTAGATGGAAAGCAGTGTGTCTGTACACAAACAACAGTCATTTTTGTAGGGCAACAGCAGAAAAGAATTTCCAAGTTAGAGAGTTAAATTGCTCTGTAGTCTGCATACATACATAGTTATTCATATATTACAAATATCATGCAAAATGTCAATCATAGCACCAGGTGTTAGAGTTGAACTGCAATAATAAAAGATTTATCAAGGCTTTGTTAGGCAATACATGAGCGGTAAAGGTTTCCTACAGTACATGTTCAAGTCAATGTCACTAGGACAGATAGATAAATGAATGGAGTAGATGATTCATGGTTCGTGTCAGGAATGAAGATGGGAACGCTAACAACAGTTAAGACTACCTGTGCCAGGGTCATTCTCATGGCACTGACGGGCGACGGCTCAATGTCCACCAACTGCTGCACCGAGCTCAGAGTCTGGCACACACACATACACACAGGCAAGCACCCACACACCCAAATGCAGCAGTGCAAGCACACAGACACACAAATACAAGGAGAGGGTTAATGGAAAAAAGTTAGGGAAAAGTGTTAGCAAAGGTTGAACAGGATTAGGAAGACACGGGGAAGGAATAGTACATTGTTGTTTAGAGAAATGTTAGCGCACCAGTTTGTGTAAAAAAAAAGAAAAGAAAAAGATCAGAGAGGGAAAGAAAATTTGGCAGAACACAGTGAGAGAGAGAGAGTGAAAGAAAGAAAGAAGCTGAGAAACAAGAGAGCACAAAATGACTCACACGAGAAAAGGATAGCTATAGAGGAATTAGGACCAATGCCCACTGGGAGACATTTCTTTTTTAGCCAGCAATACTTAACAAGTCCCCAGAGGGGTGAGACAGCATGATTCCCACTGCTGCATTACGATCACACAGGCCCTGATCGATTCATGACTATTTGAAATATTTTTAACATTCAGCAACTTGATTTGCAAAAAAAGAAAGTTAGGCTTATGTAAATGATGAACGGAAGCTAAGACTACAAAGAAAAGTTCCCAGTGGACATATAACATTTGGCGTTGAAATGATTAATATTAGAACACAGTGTAGATTCATGCTTCTGTCACGCTCTCAACCAGACACTAGTTAACTGGACAACTCCATCCTGAATTGTTAACATAAAGAAATCTCCAAAGACTGGAAACAAAAGAACCAAAGATCTCTCTAGAGAATAAGATCAGAGCTTTGGCTCTCTGATTACCAGCTTGGCAAGCCTCTCAGCCCCAGATGTATTAATGGGATTCTCTAAAATCATAAGCATAAAGGTACATGAATTCTGTTTCAGTCATTCAGCTGACTGAGATGAGCTAAGCACTTTCGCCGCAGATGTAATACAATATTGGAGGGGACAGAAAAATTAGGAGTAGGGAAAAGCCCACATGTGGCAACACAAGAAGCTGATTACTATCAGTGTGTGTATGAGTGTGTGCATGTGTTTGAAAGAGACAGGAAGGGAGAGACAGAGTGAGTGTCCGGCTGTGTGAACAGGTTCATATACAAACAATACACGTTCAACAAACATCTCTAAGCACAATATCCCAGAGCTGCATGTGTATGGATATGAATACAGTGGATGTGTGTACAGCTATGTGTGTCTCACCGTGTCACATTCGCTGGGCTGGAACTGGAAGTCGTGTGCTTTGTGAAACACTGGGTTCTCCTGCATGAACAACTGCTGGTTATACTCTTGTATTATCTGAGAGAGAGACAGAGGGAGATAGTTAATCCAGGGCATTTGCATGCGAGTTTCCTGCTGTGAAAACTTATTCAATATTGGAATCTATTGTAACTTCAGTGAATCCATGCTGACCACAGCCTCCGTTCCCCGTGAAGGAGAGAACTACAAACTTTTTACAGCCACATTTCAAGCCTGCAGTGGGTGAGTTTGATGTTTTGAGTATCACTTCAATAGCATCCATGTCAGGTCAAAGAGTTGGGCTAGGAACACAGTCAAGTTCCTTCAGACAAAAAGTACAAAAAACAATATAACTCTACGTACGTATGAGACCTCCAAACCAGTTATATAAGACTGCCGACCGGCTGCAGGTCATGATGTACTGAGAGGTGTTTAGCTGTTCTACAAGCTAGCCTGCACACAAACCAATCGCTGTGTGGTTTTTTGGTTATAAATCCATCATTGTTCCTTTGAGAATGGTTTTGTTTCATTTGGAGTAGACTGCAAGATTTACACAGACACACAAATGCAACAGTTTTTATTTCTTACTGACATATTGTTTCTTACACACTGTGTTTCAGCATTTGTCTTTTGGTTTACTTAGAAATGCCTTGTTAGCATTTCTGCATTCCTCAGTTAGAAAATGTTTTTATTAAAACTGCTGTATGCGAACAATGCTTCCAAACTCCAATCCTAGGCACAATTCCACTACTGTGTAATGTATGAAAACTAGTGCGTAATAATAACAAATGAACTCAAGATGTCAAGCTATCCCAAGAAATACACACTGTTTTTGCACTTTCATCACACTATGATGTCAAGAAGATCGATGGATATTCCCCACAGTATCGCAGTTTTGAAACTAAAAAACACTCTATTTCTACAAGTACTAACTTACAAATAAGTACAGAAGGTCTGTGTCTCTCACCACATCTGACTCACCCTGGTGGATTTGTCCAACAGGAACTGGAAGGTGTTGTGTGTGGCTTGGGAGGCCTCTAGCTCGGTATGACACAGCGCTACCAGGTAGTCTTTCACATGCTCATAGATCCTGCCATCCAAGGCCTAGAGGACAGAGAGAGAAGGACCAGGGGTTACAGTGAAGAATGGATTAATTCAATGTAATTCCATAATCCTTAATAACAAAGAGTACAAGGGAATCAGGAGGAGACACCAAGAAAGAGGAGACAGAGACAGAGGAGAGAAAGAGGGTCAAAGAGTAGGTGAATAAAGTCAGTTACTACAAAAGCTTTAGCAATATACTAGTTTTTCTTCTACATTCATTCAGACGTGATGCTCCAGTGAATTTTCACCGTCACACTGCCGTGCACAATGTTGCCTTATTTCTCATCATCAAACTTCCAGCAATCATTTAACCTTTACTATTTTGTAACTGGTAGCCTGACCGTAACAATGCTTGTGTCCTTCCTGTCCCTGTTGTTTTTGAGCCTGGAGGAACACTTCACCTTCAGCCATGTGTATGTTATGAAGTTGCACTAGTTTGTTTAACTTTGTTGCAGGTATGTTTTTAGCATGAGAATATGTTGCAAAAGTTTCAACACTGTTTCTCCTAAAAGCATTGGATGAGTGGCTCCTTATTCAAATGTATCTTTACATAATCTTATAACATATCTTAGGAAGATACACAATAGCCTCAAACAACATATGATCTCCTAATGCATAGATATGAGTTCCAGGGAAAACAAGAAGCTTCTGTAGTATTCATGTTTCACTTGACAAGTTAAACAATCTTTACACAATATCAGCAATCAAAAACCACTGTGTCACAATAGTGGACAAGTCAGACATGTTGTATCTGCCTTCAGGTTTTATGTTGTCTGATTAGACCTCCTCTCAGGACTGTGTGGGCGTGAACAAACTGTGATTGATTGACAGCTCCCTCACTCTCCTGTAAGTTTTGTTGCACTTGTTAGTGCGGAACAACTTGCCCTGTTATAATTTTTATTGGTCCATACAGTTTGTGTAACAGTCCAAGAGTTAAAACTTGGTTTGTTACACACATACACACACACACACCTCACCACTGGCATGCCATCGCTGCCAACCCAGAAAAGACATTCTAGTTTAAATTTGATATATATTATGTTCCCTTATGCTGCAGAACACAGATATTTATGAATTAAACTAAACCGAGAAAGAAAGAAAAAGAAAGACAAGAGAAAGAGAAACAATGAGAGGCAAGAGTGAGGTGGCAGAAAGTCAAAGGAAGGACAGAAACCGAGCAGATGTTTTCATTTGACAGCTCTTATCATTACAGGTTCTGTTGCGCCAGTATAAAGGCATTTTAATGAAGTATGCAGTCCAACCGAACAGCCTTTCTATGTGGAGCTGGGGTAGTGCTGCCAAGCTGTAGGCCATGTTGCCAAACAGACAGATCAGACAGAGAGGAAAGAGAGAGTGAGAGAGGCTAATGGAGAGGAGGTAAGAGATGAAGAGTGGGCATTTGAAAAGGTATAAAAGAGCGAGAGAGACGGACAGACAGACAGAAAAATGAGTGTATAGGAGATGTGTGTGTGTGTGTGTGTGTGTGTGTGTGTGTGTGTGTGTGTGTGTGTGTGTGTGTGTGTGTGTGTGAGAGAAGTGTTCTTTGGATAGCGCTCTAACAGCTGCAGGGGAAGGTGAAGGGGTTCAGATTCAAATTCAACAAAACACAGAGACCGCAGACAGCCACACACACACACACGTTTGTTTCACTATCCCCGTGGGGGACAGTCATTGACATAATGCTTTCCCTAGCCCCTTACCCTAACCTTAACCATCACAACTAAATGCCTAACCTTAACCCTAACCCTAACCTTAACCTAATTGTAACCTGAACCCTAAAACCAAGTCTGTACCATCAAAACGCAGTCTCTACCCGTGGGGACAAAACCCAAGTCCCCATGGGTTAGTGTGCATTCAGGTTAAAGTCCCCACCGGGATATAAGAACATGGAACACACACACACACACACACAAACTCTCAAATACTCAGACACTCATACTCTCCTCTAGCCAAAGTACTTTATAAAAGCTTACATTCTCAGAAACCTGCACTCACTCTGTGCTGGCCAGGGGATATTTTAGGCCAAGTCTACAAACTATACTGACTTTTTCTTACACAGACAGACACATAAACGCATACAAAAACATGTTTTTTAATATGCACATAAACTCCACAACTATAGCATTTGCACACACACACACACACACACAACGCGGACTAAAAGAATTTGAAATTGACAAAGAAATTATGTCATTATGGGTGGGATGTTGGCTGACTTCTCTCTAAATATTTCCTCGTCATTCTGCTCATTTCCTCCTCCTCCTTTCTTCTCTTCCTCCCCTCCTTATTTCATCCATTTACGGTAGTGTTGAAATGGAGTGAGTCAGCTTCCAGAAAAAGCCCGTCCCCATATCAGTGGTCAGTGTGCATTTGTGTGTGTGTTTGTGTTGAATGACTGCATCAGCCTGAACAATAAGTGAAGCACAGTGGACCAGACAGGGCAGCAGAGGTGTAAGTGTGTGCGTGTATGTGTGTGTGTGTCTAGCAGGGGACTTTAAAGGTGGACAGTTATGAGAGCATTGACTGCCAACAGCAGAGGGAGATGTGGAGCAGTCTGTTTTTCCACTGCCCTTTCACTACAACTGTCGCATTGACAAGGACAGTAGCTCTCAGTGTAACATATATGTTATTCCTGCTGCCACAGTCAATGCAGTCAGTATTTGTGAAGTTCAGACCTAAACAAGACTTTCAATCACAAGTCTCCTCATCCTTCATCTCTAGAAAAGCCTTCTGTTATCTTTGATCTTTCCGTCACCAAGTGTTTGCTCATGGAGGGAATTGTTGGGTCTGTAAATAATATTATAGAGTATGGTCAAGACCTGCTCTATATGAAAAGTGCAATGAGATAACTTCTGATATGAATTGGAGCTATATTAATAAAATTGATCTGTAACATATATGAATAATGAAATTTAGTAGAATATGTCCCTATTCCAAAATGTCCTCCCATGGCCATATCCAATGAATTACGTTGACAGCAATGCAATGCACTGAGAGCACAATGGATTTTACAGGAGGATATAAGTACTATTGGAAATGGTAAAAAACCATGATGAATGGAGAAGCCCAGAAACACAGTTCTGTGGTTTTATGGTGCTGCTACAATTGCTAGAATGTTTTCTGGGTTGTATTGTGCTGTTTTGGTTATGCATATGTTGTATGCCTGCTATTCTTATGCCATTAATGCTGCTTTCTGGGTTGTGTTTTTCGACATATCTCTGTCTCAAACTGTGAAAAGAACTGGTACTTTCTTGTGATGCAGATTTTGGTCCCCCTGTTATCAGTGACTTGCAGGTGAAGACCTGTAAACACCACGAATAAAACTGCAGAGGAGGGAGAGAGGATGAGCAGATTGCTTCCCTCTAGCGATGTCCCTCATTCTCTTTGTGTGTTTGCATTCATGTATTTGTGTATGTGCATATTTCCCCGCAGTCCTGTCCTTCTGTCACAGGGAGCTAAGGATCTATTATTCAGAATGGCCTCATAGTATAGATGCTCATTCACGCCTAAGGCAGAGTATGTGAGGGTGATGGAGAAACAGAAACAAGGAGACAGGGAAGCGCATCTGAAGATAGAGAGGTAAATTACACAAAGGGGAAAAAGCAAAGAAACAAACAGAAAGCAAAAAGAGAGAGAGTGAGAAGCAGATAGAAACATTAATGAGCTTCACTTTAATTTTTATTTAATATTATAATAATTCTGAATATATGCAACTTACTTCAAGGTGAAGTAAGTGGTTTAGACATTAGCAACATAACATTTGCTATGTGTATGTGCATCCCATGTATGTGTGTGTTAACTGCCAAATCAGAATCAAGTCTGAGACGAATGACTGTTGGGACAAAGAAAACATCCCACATGTGATGTCTGTGTCTGTACATGTGTGTCAGACTGACATGGTTGTACAGTATTTAAAAATATGACGTCACTCAGCTGCTTAGGTTGCTCACCACACAGTAGCTGAGGTGTGTCTGTCTGTGTACAGGGCAGACTGTCATTTTGTGTGTGTGAACCTGTATGCGTGTGTCTGCACGCACACTAATAATTAGATCATTACCAGATTGAGGCAGTACTCCAAGTATCATCATTAGAGTTTTGGTGGATTATCTGTGTTCACTTAAAATCAAAATCAGAATTAACAGATCTGGATTTCTTGTCTTGTAACCACAACCACATGCAGATATTTTAGTCTAATTTCTTCCTGTGTTTTGATTCTGTGCATGTGCCAGAAAGGTCATGTGGCACCAGATGGAACACAGTGTTTCTACACACAAACAGCAGCTTGCTACCACTGATGAAAGAACTATGAGGGGTGCCAGCAAATTGGCTTCTGTTTCACAATGTAACACTTTATGTTGCAGAACTTGCTTTAACATGATTACTTACAGTGATGAGGTTATAACTGATGACTAACAATTGAGTATTAACAGACAACAACAAACCCTCACACAAGTTCACAGTGATGCACAGTTGCATGTCATATGAAGGTGCCAGATGTGATGTGGGCACACAGCAAAAGAAAACATCACTGATGCAGCAAACTTTTGCATACATGCTTTGATGACCTTTCATATTCTATCTACAAAACAGTTTAAAATGACAAACTACGTCAAAGCTTCCTCTGTCCTTGGTATACAGTTCATTCAACATTGTGAAAATTATAATTTCATGCCTACCAATCATTTGGTAAGAGTAGCCATCAGGATGGCTCATTTTGCAGGGTTTTTTCTTCACATAAGCCCCTTTCAAATCATAAATCCAGAGAACTCCATGACTCTCTTTGAAGACTCAAAACTGTGAAATCATCACTTTTTCATGTACGGTTTTTCCCCTCCAACTACTTCAGTGAATCTGAAAGGGAGTCTGACTTTGTGCACTCATATAATGAAAACATTTTATCCCAAATTGAGCTTTAATTCAAAGTAGCGCCCCACTTTTGAATTTTGGAACCAGAAAATGTGTCCTCATTCCTGGAAAATCCCTCTGGGTAAAATCAGTGCGTGAGACATCTTAAGTCGGTACTTGTAGTAAAATAAAATGCCGTTATAGCATTACAAACTACAATTTCAGCTGCCTGGATTCTACTTTATACAAATGTGCATTTTTACTAAAATGTAAAGATTCATAGGAAGGACGAGAAGTCGCTCTCACACCACTCACATCTTTCAATTCTTTATATTCATCCTCACATAAGTACCTGTATGCAGTGCAGTAGATCTGTATGGTAGTACCGGTCATGGTGAGCGTTGGCAGCAGCTAGCGTTAGCAAGTAGTCATTCCTGGCCTGTGTGGCCTTGGAGTTACAGTCACTTCTCTTAGCTTTCAACTGAAATAAAAAAGAGACAAACGATATTGCAATACTGCATTACAGTAACAGACTGGAGCTTTAAGCTTTAAGTGGAGTAAATGAGTCTCTTTTTAGGTTTTGGGATCTTTAGAGAAACAAAGTGAAACAACCTTTTTTTGTATCACGGCTTAAAAGAGTCTGCTTGAAAGCTCTGCCTTAAGAGGTAGTGTTGTGTTTGTGGCTTTGTGAGTGAGCCCTCTTACCTTCACACTTGCTTTCTGTAAACTAATTCTTGACTGAAAAAGACCTAGTTTAGACCTGAAAAACAAAACAGAGCAAGCAAAGAAGTTAATCTTGATGAATAATGCATCCATAAATCAAATTTATATTTTAATCTTAACAAATTAATATAACGTTATCTATGCTTATTCACTTAAAAATGCTGATGACTGAATGTTCTAATTTTTGACACCCCTGCTGACATTCACAATCACAGATTCAATTAAACCTATATTAACAACAAGGTAAGGTAGAAAGGAGAGAAACTTCCAGGCATTACAACATTATAACTCTGATCTCTAACCTCTGATTCAGAGCAGGCATCATATATTGACCCTGAACAGGCTGGAGCGTGACAGTAATAAATCTCAGCCTGATCCAGCCGTCATGATTTATATCGATGGTGACATCAGAAAGACTTGCCTGATAAAATGATGGAGTGAGCCTGTCTGCGTGTGTGTTTGTGTGTGGTCTGCTTTTTTGTGCTACTGTGCTTATGTGCATGAAAACAGGCCGTGTGTACTCCATTAACGGTCACACATACAGATGCAAAATGCATTACAAGTGTGTGATAACATGTTGCTTGCCTTCATGTGTGAGTATGTCTGGCATGTTTCTATTTGTTACCCTGCTTTATGCACCAAGCGGTGTTAAAAGTATAAAGTGTGTGTTGTGTCTCTGCATTCACACCAATGTCTTCCTGTGTGTTCCTTGTGCCCGACAATGACTAATGTCTCGCCATTTTTCTCTACTAAAATACACACACAGACACAAACACACATACATTACACTCACATAATGGCACAGCGGCAATGCAGTAATTTCTGTGGCTGTGTCTTTCTACTGAGTGATAGAGAACAGAAAAGAGTTGACTGGCCAATCGATGTGGGCGCTAACCGGAGCCGAGAATTCAATGAAGTGAAAATGTCACCATAGCTACTGCTACCTAGGGCTGGGGGGAAAACAACACTCATCAGCACTGGATCAAACCTTGGTACTAATTGTGGTACTGCGAAACTTCAGCATGTTTAATTCTTATATTAGAAACTCAAGTCTTCTATTGCTCTGTGGGCTATTTAACATTTTATATCTGATGCTTTTATCTGTCCTCCAAAGGAAAAAATCACCAAAAATGTGTATTTTAAATGTCTACAGACATGATTCAGGTCTAGTTTATTGCTTGGATTCACACCAAGAAAACTGCACCCACCAATGTTGCCAAACTAAGATTCTTTACTTATGGTCTTGTGGTGTTCTGGTCCCTTTTTATCTTTATTTTCTTTGTCTGACTCTGATTCATAAACACCATATATATATATATATATATATATATATATATATACACACACTGTTTAGGCATAGTATTTTTATTTTTACATACATCCCTACCAACACACACACATGCACAGTGCCATGGTGAACTCACTTGGCCTCTATGTCAGCCTTCTCCCGTACAGCGTGGGCAACCTGCTCACAGTCGTAGTATTTTTTCTTGGCTTTGGCCAACTCCTTCACCGACTCCTGCAGCTCTGCTTGAATGCCACTCAATTGATCTATGGTCTGTGAAAGGGAAAAGGGGGAAAAAGGCAAGTTGTTAGAGAAAGAGCAGACCGACGTGAGTCACGTTAACTCAGTGTGAGTACATGGAAGGATGTTGTAAAGAAGGATAGAGAACAAAGATCAGGAAACTATGACTAATTCCACACATTCGCTCACCTTTTTGAGCTGCTGCTCCTTGTAGAGTCTAACAGTCTTAGCGGGCTCTGATACTTGACTTTTGTAGTTGTCACACACATTGAGCCTGGACTGGCTCACCTGCACTGTACCTTCTAAGTAGGACCTCCACACTGCATACACATTCCTAGTTGGAGAGAAAACGCACAAAAATATTGGATGGTTGCTGTTCTATAACTTGCACTCCCAAGAGCAATTTGTTAGAAAATCATAAAGTTCTCCTGCAGAGTGGCTGAATTCTTAAATTCCCTACACTACTGTATGGTTCACACTGTGGGTCTGAGAAACTGTATGTGCGCGCACCTGGATGGGGAAAAGATTTGTGTACAAATGTTGCAGTAGCTGCTAGAACCAACAAACACAAAAAACACCTTCATTTCTGGTTGTCACAATAAGTTGGATCCAGCTTGGGGTTTTATATTTCAGTGCCTCTGTTAATAATAATGATTTAATAATGTTAAATAATGACTCATAATTGTGCTGTATACCATATTATGTTTTTTCTAGAATTTTAGCGCAATCCAGCAGAGCACAGATTTGTCTTTCATCTGAGTGCTGCAACCAACTGTAGGTACAAGCAATTTAGAATGGCTGCAAGACCAACATTAGTTTTTAGCTGTGCTTTATGTGGCTGCATACTTCCGTACGTCATATGCACACAAACACACCTACCTGTAGTCTGTTCTCTGGTCATCAGGGTTGATTCCAGGCCAGTCTCTCTTTAGGTACTGGCTCGCTAACTTCTGCAGAGCCTGAAAGCACAAGTGTAAAGATGAGGCACTGACAAAAAGTCAAAGTATCTTCTGTTTTCTGACTTATCTTCTGTACTGTGTCCAAATTACTAACTACTATAACTGAGATGAGAGACTCCTAATATTTTGTAAGAAAATAAGGCAAAAACAAGACAGCATGAAGCTCTAGAGTCAAATTTTTCTTTATTAGTATACCTTGGAGTGCAATATTGTGCGTATACCATGACCCCTTACCAGAAGAAAAAAAGGAGTCTTTATCTATTTAATCCCTCCTGTAATTCTAACTAATAATAGTATAGTTAGTGAATTAAATGTTAACTTAGCAAGAAGCATAGGTATTGCAGTTTAATGTACATTGTGCACTGATTTAGAACAGAAGATTACGTACAATTTTAACAGATAGCTGTTGCTTTTCCTGGCCATGGTATAAAGTATTTTAAATTACAAGAATGCATACAGAGATTTTAAGAAACTGCAGCAGTACAGCTAGAATTCTCTCACAACAAAACAACCTTTCTTGGCACATATCAAGCTATTAGAGCTCTTTTAGAAGACTGAGGTTGAGGAAAAGGTCAGAAGACAAAAGCAGGAAAAACTAACTGTTGACAATCATTTAGTAGCTTTTACTTTACATACTGTACATATTTTACATGTTTCTTTGGGTTGTAAGAAGAAGCTTAGGTAACCAGACCACGGCTTAACTAGCACAGTATCCCACTTCCTCTGAGTAAATGGACTGTACTTGTATAGCGCCTTTCTAGTCTTCCGACCACTCAAAGCGCTTCACACACACTACATATCACATTCACCCCATTCACACACTGATGGCAGAACTGCTCATCAGTAACAAGAAACTAATTAATCATTCACACACACCGAAGGTACAGGCCTCAGGAGCAATTGGGGGTTCAGTGTCTTGCCCAAGGACACTTTGACATGTGGGCTGAGAGAAGTCAGGATCAAACCGCCTACCCTCCGATGGACGGTCGACCCGCTCTACCACTAAGCCACAGCTGCCATATTAGAGTGTGAACAGCTCTAATATGGCTGATTTGGAATTCATTCTAGCTTGGTCGCCTCACGAGTGCTGTTTTCTTTTGAACAGTTATTATATTTCTGTTTCAAGCACACAGCCAAAATCTTGGCTTTTTTGCACTCAGTAAACAATACCACTATGAAATGGCTCTGTGTCAGCAACAGTGAATCCCCAGTCAGCTCCTGTGAGTATGAGCAGAAACCCGCAGGCTGCTAGAAAGGGTAACCTACATCTTCTGGACTGGGTCACTGTGTCAGTAGCGACAACCCGCAGACACTCTGCCCCTGTGAGCCTGTGCGTCGGCGGATGTGTGCGTAGAGATTGGTGGGAGAGCAAATCCTCACCAATAAAACAGTTGTTAACAAACCAGAACAACAACTACAACAACCTAATCAAGACTAAAAGAGCTTAGGGACGCATACTCCGTTCCTCCAAGCCACATTCTTCCCTTTTTTGTGTTTCATCACTCTTCCATATAAATCTGCATGTAAATCTGGTCTCTCAGTTCTGTTGTCAAATCTCCTCCTCTGTCTTCCAGTCATCAGCTCTCTGCGTATTTCTCTCTCCATCCTCCACTCTCCCTCTCTCTAATATCAAGCAGTTTGGTCGTCTTTGTTTTCAAATTTCCACTCCTTTCTCTCTCATTGTTGCCCTTTTTACCTTTCACAGATGGTGAATGAGGCCATCAAAAAACATCTACCAGTTCTTTCTCTTATTCTCTAGACCTGAAATTCAGTTCCCTCCAGCTGACACACAATCTTTTGTCCTGGGGGAGACAGTGGCCCAGTGACCCTTGGCACCCACCAGCTAAATCCTCTAGAAGAAGGGAAGAACCAGGGTTTTTCAAGAAAAGAGTCAGTGCGTAATCTAAGAGCAACTCACAATTACCTCTGCAGTGTTCCTGTTTGAATAAATTGGCAGCCAGTGGAGCAAATATTTTGTAATAGAATAAATTGGTCAGTACTACTTTGAATCATACTGTGTAAGAGCTGCCATGAAATGAATAGTTTAAAACGTAGCTTATATGAACAAGAGGTAGCCTATTTCTAACTAACTGTATTGGTTAACTCAGGAAATGGTTAACCAATGCCAGCCTCATTGACGTAAGCTACAGTGAGAGGTGTAAGTGCCAGAAAAATAACAGATAAAGTAAATTCTCACACGCACACACACACAAAGAAAAGCAATGGCACAAAAACTGCCCTGCCAAAGCATGAGGAAACACGTTTGCTTCAAGAATAGTCAGCCTCTCTCTCTCTCACTCTCTAGGGAAGGGTGGAGTGGGTGTGGATGGTTTTGATGAAAGACTGTGAGACTGTGTGAGTGTGTTTGTTAGAAATTGTATTGGAGGGACACACAACATTAATATTGTAGCAGAAGTGCCTGGGATTTAATTGGTTTCCTGATATATAAACATGGATCCTTTGTGTGCGCTGCTGAACAAGTGAAACTGCACTTTTATAAAAGTAAGGAAAACCCGAGAACCCGTAGTGGCACATTTAATAACACCAGATATCTTGAATTTGGTCCAGTTGGACATCTGGGATTAGCCCTCATTAGTGTCCTCTAGTGGACACTATGATCATGTCCTTGACCCCTGACTGTTGCCATTTATGAAAGGATAGGTTCACATGTTTTCAAGTCTATCTTAAAACAATGCTCACATGCCCATATGTACATTAAAAAAGTTACTGGTCGCTGTAAGCATTCTTCATGTTCATACCGACATGCATAGATCCCTTTCTAACATGGCTCCACTGTAAGAAATCAGGGACAGAGGAAATGTCAATTCCTAAGGGACAATGCAAGTTTTTGATGTCCGTCACTCGTCCGTCTCACGGAACAGGCACGCTTCAATTGTCTCAGATATAACAATCCACACTGACTCTGAGAGAATACGTGACCCCTGCACTTTTTAATCCTCCGAGTCTATGTTTTCTCTCTGGTGCGTTTGGTGAAGCATAATCTCCACAAATCCAAAGCCGTCTATATGTTATAAAATTATATCTATAATAATCAATCAAGGCCCCCTTTTTATGAGCTTTCCAGTTTCACTATGGGCAAATAGAGCTACAGTGGGCAGGCAAATAAAATTAATCAATTCATAAATAAAAAGTCCAGTTTTCTTCTTAAATTCTCTTTATCGAGCCCACTTGAAAACTGTTTCTGCGCAGTACATTTCTGATACTAGTCAGCCTGTGCGCCTACTGAATTCCCAGTTGAAGCCTCATATTAGCTTCAGCTAAAGTTTTGGAACTGTGGATTTTGACCCTCATCTCTTACATCGGAATAGTCTTAGGAAGAGATCTCTTCACAGCCAGTATCGACAAGAGGAACAATTACAGCGATCAATTACTACCAATATTTCAATGTACACATGGGCATATGGATATTGCAGATTTGAAAAAAATGAAAATCTATCCTTTATTTATATGTGGGAGTATCTTCACAAGCCAAAACATAAAGTAGTGGGAGTGATGCTGTCTCCATATTACTTCACAGTGACCCTGTCAGACAAGACACCGACCACCTCCATTTCCTGGCTCCAAATCTTTTTTAATGTCAACTTAAAGCCTCTTAGATGAGTCTATGGTGACAGACCTGTTATCTGAGCAAGAGCAATGACAGCTAGACTTGGCAATGAGTGAATGGTGAGAGGCACACAGTGATTTGTGACGGCTTCACTGAGGTGCTGTTGGCTGACTTGGAAGGATTTGCTCATTTTCCCTCACTGCCTCTCTCTAGCTTCCCTTCTTCCCCTATCTGACTGTTCCCCCCCCCTCAGTTTTCCCCTCTCCTCTACATTTTTTATCCTGTAGGCCTCATTCCTTTCTATCTTTCTCTGTCTATCCTCACTCTCCCCAGCTCCCTTCTTTTTTCTTTTTTACATGGCATCTCCATCTCTCCTCCTTTCTATGCTGTCATCATCTGACAACCACCTGGAACAGCATGTTGCTATGGCAACCCCTCTGCCCTTTCTGTGTGGTCTGGGTAAGGTGGAACTGCTCCTCTTAATACACACACATACATTGAAACACACTCACACAATCACACACACATGCATCCTGTTTTTGTGATCAGAGTGGCAAACAGGGTACCCAGGCAGCAGGATATCCTGAGGAGACCAGTGTGTGTGTGTGTGTGTGAGAGAGAGAGAGAGAGAGAGAGAGAGAGAGAAGGAAGGAAAGAAGCAAAGAAAAAGTATAAGGAAGAGAGGCTGAATATTGTGTATTTTAAGCATGTCAGTTAGTAAGCTAACGGTCTGTAATTATTTTCATCATTGTAAAATGATCTCTGTGCGTTAATTTGTGTGTTCACTGCTGCATTCAAAATTACAGATAAGTCAATGGGAGACACTACAATTACAGGTCAAAATAAGGTGACATAATTGTTACTCATTGGTCTGAAAGGCGACTATACTTTTTTGCAGGATGACATGTTTACTGTTGACTTGTTCTTTCCTTTTCCACACCCAATATTTGTCCAGACAGCTCTAAACTGTCCAAACAACAGCAACTTATGATTACTTTAGAGCAAACTTAACTGAGAGGTACTGTATTACGTGTAAAGAGGAAATAAAGAAATGCACAGAGCAAGAATGAGAGTTGAGGACATTTTTGTTAAAATCATAATTTATTAGTGATGCAGTCAGTTTCTATGCTTCATTCATTCCCCTCACAGCTCTGCTCTTTCCACCCATTCTTCATTGCTCTCTCAGCTGCACATCCTGTCAAACAACTCCGCAGACAGTCACCTTGATACAACAGCCTTTTGTTTACTCTCGCTCCGACACTCAGTTATTTTCGCCTGTCTCTGGCTCAGTCACTTTCGCTCACTTTCTATCTGCTGTCCCTCTCTGATTTCTTCCTGCCTTTGTGTGTCTGCTTTTTCAACCCCCTTACTTTCTCAACTTCCTCCTAAATCAATATACTTGATTTTCTCTCCTGTCTCTTCCTGTCTGCACTTCTCTGCCCCAAAGCTCTCTGCCTCGTTTATGTGTGTGTTGGGTTACGATGTCTTAGACATCCAGAACTGCAGTGTAAGCTAAGGTAAAGACAAGGGATAAGTAAGAGGGGGTGAATGAAAGAGGAAGAAGACAGATTGAGAGAGAATACAGAACTATGATGTTTTCGTTTAAAAAAAGATTGCAACAGCCAGCGATGATGTGTTGTGAAAAGGTATTGCGTGTGATGTATGTGTGTGAGAGAGAACAGGGAGATAAAAGAGAAAATGTTATTTTCCTCATCGCTATCTCCCTCCTGTTCTCAGACTTCTTTTCCCTTCTATTAACCTTGTCAAAACAATGTAGATCAAATATTGATCCCATATTGGATACATTAGAGACAAATGCATAATTAATAAGTTGGCTATAATGGAGTGTGCATCAAAAAGATAAATGTAGATGTATAAACTTACTGAACCTAAAATTCATAATTTGTTTAGAGAACTTACAGACAATGAAAAACACCCATAATATTAAGGCTGATTTACATGTAACTGTGCACTACACAGAAGGACACCGACACACAGCGACAGCCACAACAGGCTGGCCTTTTTGGGCAGTACAGTGAATTGTGATCCCAGCGTAAAACTATTCCAGTAATGTTGATCGTGGGAGGGGAACATAGGAAAAATAGCTAAAACTCACATGCTAACACACACACACACAGAAAACATGGCGCTTTTGATTGACTGCTGGTAATTGCGTCTGACTCCTTCACAGAGGGGACGCCTGGTCTGACACAGTGAAAGGACAAAAGGTTAAATGACAGCATCTTCACTTTCTTTCTCATGCTGTTGTCCTCTATACGCCACCCCTCTGCGCTTTCTCTCAAGCTCTTTCTCTATTTTGTTAAATGCTAATGTAGATTTCTTTCCCTGCCTCTCTCTGTCCCTCACAGCTTGCGCCCTCCCTCCGTCTCCCACTTCCTCTCACTTACTCTCTGTCTGTCTCTCTGTTGGACCAGCTGATTGGCTGGATTTCTGTCTGTATTACCAGTAGGGGGCCAATGAGTAACCACCAGTGGTCGACTACCTCAGTGTCTAGTGGAAAGAGGCAAGGGCAGATGTGCCATAATAAAATGCTATTGTGATAAGAGTAAGGGGAGCAAAGAATGAGTTTGCTTATCGGATGTTGAAACAAAATCCATTTCCCATTCATTATGCATCTATAAAAGAAACCACTGTACTCAAACATTCCCACACATTAATACACGCACGTACGTGCACACACCTACAATTAGGAGGAAATCTATTGTGGTACTGAGTAGGGGGGTTGTTGCTAGGCAACCTCTATTTCTAAGGTGAACAAGGCAGTGCTGAGGGAGAATAGTGAGAGATAGAGAGAAAGCAAGGCAGAGTGAGGGAGAGGGGAAATAATGAAACAGAGGGGTTGACCACAGGAAACTCACACTTAATCTTTCAAACCACATGCAAATGAAGACACACATGCTCAAAAACACACACAAACAAGTACTTTTATCCTCTCTATTCCCATCTTCTTCACTCTCTCCATCTCATGCGTATATGTATGACAAGGATATTGGGGCTACAAACAAGGGTTATTTGTGTGGACAGCTGCATAGAGTGAATATGTGAATGTTAATACGCAGTTAAGAGCTGGATGGGTAATGTTTTTCATTAAGCTACAGGAGGATTTTGCCACTGAGAGTGTTTCTCAGAGTGTCTGTATGAATGTGTGCATGAATGTAAAGGGAGCTTAAGCTGAGCAGCATCAAAATACAATAGAAATCAGACAGTCCTTCACATTGTCGGGGACAGGCACTGCTTGGTTTCTACTTAGACACCGCTCAACTAATGCTTAGTAAGAGAGGTATGCTGATTCAGCCTTCTACTGGGAAACGTATTTTGGTTTTGTGTGTCCTGACAAATCTGCAGCATGCTACAAAGTGGCTGTCTAATAGGTGAAAATAATTTCATGGTAAGGAAGCAGTCGTTCTTGCCCACTAGGAACTATCGGTAGAACGAAAATAGTCCTTACATGAAACTGCTCACGACAAATCTGTGGATTATCTTGAGTAACCGGGTCATGATTTCTGGAAACAGACATTGCTGTTGAGTTTTTCAAATGAATTTTTGTGGCACTTTGAGCACCACAAGCCGAGTGCCATATAGTGCCATTATATTCCAAGAATGCAGACATCTCTGCTGCCAATATCTCCAAAACTCACACCAAAACAATCTATAAGGATAAATAGCACTACAGGTAAGAGGAACAATATGTATTTTTGATTTTGGGGTGAACTGTCTATTTAAGGTTAGACTGAACTTTTGTTTGTTTGAACATTTCAACATTGTATTCAGTTTTTTAATCTCCTCTGATGTGTTTGGCTTCTCACATACTCTGACTATGGCTAGTTGCCTGAAACAAAAAAAAAACATTAATTTAACAATTTAAGCAATTTAAGTTTAATCTGTAACAAATGTGCTGAACTGCCAAGTTTAACTGCAAATACTGAACACTTAATGCGCAATGATAGAGGTGGGCAAGATGGCCAAAATCTTCTATCACGGTATATGTAATTTTATATCACAGTAATGGTATATATTACAATACAGTAATTGTTCAGTAAATTCAATTAAGAAATGGTTTAAAATAACCATACCATATAGTACTTCATCACATTTGATTATTTTCTTCTTTAATTCGGAATTTCCATACAAACAAAAACAACTCCTCCTGCTCTGTATTTACAATTTCACTTTCCTCCTCCATGTTTTCTTGTCACTCTCTTCTTCGGCAGCGGTTCGCAAACCGGCTTAGAGGTGCATTCACATGAGAACGTGGTAAGCAGTCCTGTACACAAATGTGTACCATGACCCACGAATATTTCACTAAGCACAAACATGTATTTTTTTATTTGTGTTGTGTAAAGTCATATCCACAAAAATACAGAGCAATTTGCAAATATGCATAACTTACTCTCTAAAAACACATTTTAATTTCACATAAAAATGATATAGGTTTTACAAACATAAAAGTTTCACCGCAACTAATACATGTAAAGTGATATTTAAGCATTTGTGGATCCATTTTTACATGTGAAACAGGTTTTGCACATTTGTAGATTACTTCCTGTCAGCTTGTGGGCCATGTGACATTTGTGAAATCTCTACCGTTGGACACATTTCTAGTGCTGCACGGTAGGCTATATACTGTCATATCGCCCAATGCTAACTTATGAGCCTTGTGGTCAGGCTTTAGAACAGTTCTAAGACTGATATTTGATTGATACTTCACATTTCACTTTGCCTCACCCACAATCTCCTCAAGTACAATAGTACTATAGAAAAGGGACCGCTGGGATGTGAACCCAGGATCTCCAATTTACAACACAGGGGCTTTAACCAACTAAACCAACGCACCATGTCAAAACTTGCTTCAAGCAATGCATTGATTTGCAACCTCAAAGATGCTTGGGCCTACAAGTTTGGTCTCAGGCCACAAAATCTCATCCTAACACATAAACCCTGTATCATGTAGCCATAATCAGCCTTCATGAGCCTCCAATGTCCACTATTTTCAACCAAACAAAAATGATATAGGCTACATACAACCACAAGGATTAATGAGCAGCTCAGTTTTGCCATATCTGTAGCTGATCAGTGAGATCTTTAGCAAATACTGGAAGTTTTAAACACATAAACCCTTTTTCAGTACATAATTTTAATCTCCACCATAAAATGACCTGCAGAGCAGTTGAGTTTCATATGAAGAAGTGGAGGGGCAATGCAGCGTGGATAGAAGTTAGTATGCCCCAGTAGTTATTCAGCACTTCACATTTACTTTGCCCTTATCCATAATCTCCACAGCGCCAACTGTCTACTTCTTGCACCATCTTGCACCACAGTGGTGCGGACCAATCATCGTCCTCATCAATTGTCCTAAGAAGAACTACTGGCAGCTACGGGCGTGGTTTAGGTGTGACGACAGCGAGAAGCGACAGTTCGAAAACAACAATGCAGATCCTAAAGAGGATAGTGTAGAGGCTGCTATAGCATCCGTCATATCAGAACTGAAGAGTATTTCTTTAAGTATAAAAATCGAATTAAAAAGAAAGTTTGAAATACAGTATGTATGCATTTCTATGTTCCTCCTGGGGCTCCCCCCTAGTGCTCCTGAAAATAGAATACAGTTATCTTAAAATTAAAAAGTGGAACTGCAATGCAATGTGCACATACGTTAGTAAGTCTGAGTAGTTATTTGGGGAGATCAGTTCAATCAGTTCTGTAAACATGCATATTCAGCAAGAGTCCAGCCAGTCTTACCTGTGCATAGTCCCTCTCCAGCTGCCCCTTCTTCAGACTGTAGCTCCTACAGAGAGAGAAAGAGACAGAGATTCAAGTGTCTGAAGTATACTGATATACTAAAGATAAATACATATTAAAGACAGAAGGAAGAATATTTAAATCTGATGTTTTACATTAATAGTTTCTATACTGTAATGAAAAAACTATATTCGGTCTCCTCAGACATCTCAGGAGTGGACTCAATAACCTCAACATTATGCAATGTCTCTTTATTGTCTGACAATTCTTTCTAAAGAAACTGCACAAACCCCTACAAACTTTCCCCTTGCCCTGTCAACTTCACGCAACATCCTGGCAGCAGAGACAGTGGAAGCTCTTATCACAGCCCAGGAATGTGCAGAATGAAAAACATAACATTACACAGACAGATGTTACACAGACTGTTTGCTGAATGAACAAAGCAGCATGTACACTGGCGAGCATATTTTGACATAAATTAGACTACTTATATTTAGATATCAGACTCATTATTGTGTACTATATGAAAACGTAGGCTGGTCCTCACTAGCAACAAGAAGTTGTTTGTAAATGACTCCTACTAAAGCTGCCTCAGTCTAAAATTAAATTAAAATTAAAATTACTGTTCACCAGACCACATCCCAGTTTTGAACTTGAAAAGACTGCCTTCCAGGACTTGAATGAATTATAAAGGATTTTAAAACTTGAACGTCTCAACTCGTTGGGTGATTCTTTAATCTTTTTAGAGATGTCTGTGATTGTTTCTGATGCTATTTGTAAGTGTTTGCATTTGTATGACTGGCTATGTTTGTTTTGTGTCTCCTCTCAGTCTGAGATCTTGATCTCAATGAAATTACATAAAGGATTTAACAAAAGAGAGTTTTATAAATGTAACATATTGCATTGAATCACCAGAAGATAATAACCTTTTAGACAGAAATTAACCTTTTTACAGTGATACAAGCGTAATCATGCTGCACTGTAGAAAAGGGACTGCTGAGATTCAAACTCAGGAGCTCCTGTTTACTAGGCAGGCACTTTAACCAACTAACCCACGGCGTGGATGGAGGTCTTTACGAAAATGACAACTAGTGTGGACAGGAGTCGTTTTCACATGTAAATGTGGGCATAGTGTGGAAGTGGTTTCAGAAATAACCTAATCATTAGCATTCACATTAGCATTTGTTCATTCACATGTAGATGTTTAGGATTCACTGGCCCTCTTGGGAGCTCAATCGCTTGTTAAGGGCTTGTTAAGAAGGTTTGGACCAGAGTTTTTGCAGAAGTGACTTCTTCCTCAGACCTGAGATCTATATTATACAGATGTCAAGATCTAGACTGGGGGGCATAAAAACAAGACCAAGACTAGGACTGCCTATTTTTAATAGTTGCTGTTATTGCTTATTATCAGTAACAAGAAATTGTCTACATTTGTTTGGACAATAAAATCATAGTGCACCAATTCGAATGCACCTTATGCAAGAAGAAACTGTTTTTCTGACTCCAAGTATTCACAACATGAAAATACAGAACTGTATTTGTTTAGCTTAGTGTTAAATTAACATGGCTTGAAGAATTTAAAGCTGTGTCCCTCTGGCTGTTTTGAAAACGCAATGTCTCTAGGCCTTTTGCTAAGTGCAAGTTTAAATCATTAAACAGCATAGTATATATGTAGCCCAAGGATATATCCTATGTGTATGTAATAATAAATATTTTTTTATTGTAGTACTAAATTATATTGTAACTTCAACTCACCAGACCAATGCTGTTTAAAATAAACTCCATAAAACTAACTGTGAGGGAACTTAACAGCTACAATCGAGCAATGGGAAACAGTGGGGGAAGACACAGAGAGGAAGACAACACTTACTGTAGCGTAGACAGCATAATTACCGCCAAATCTCTCTATGCTAATTACAACCCAAACAAATAGGGCAGTGCTTCTTGTCAAACGTTTCCCAAGGCATCATTTCGTGTTAAACCTGCTGTGTTCCGTCTGTTTTCTAAACAGAGGCTGCTTTGAATTTCTTGGGTTTAACAGCTAAAAAGAGACATGAGAAATTCTTAATGAACCAGTCTTTAAAATTCTGCACAGAGAGGTGCATACAAAACTGCAATAATTCCAACTGTCAAAGATCTACTGCAAGCAGCTGGAGCACGTGTTTAGTGTTTAACTCCACCCACGTGCATGTCAGTTGAAATACTACATGCGCTCTCCCCTAATAACACAGACCGTTCCACCCCCACCCGTCAGTATTGAACCTGCTGTCTAAGTCACACATGCTCATTTGTCCCTCGAGGCCTCGTTGGCGCAGTAGGCAGCGCGTCAGTCTCATAATCTGAAGGTCGTGAGTTCGAGCCTCACACGGGGCAGGTCTTTTGTAATTCATTTGAAAACCAGCACTGGCTCAACAAAACAGTGTTGAAAAAGACTCAACAGAACACAACTAAAATCCAACTGCCCATGCGATGTCTATGAAATTAAATGGTATGTTCCTGTCTAAACTGCTGCCTATTTCCTAACAGATTAAACTGGAAAGGAATTTGCTGATTAAATTTGTAATAGTTAATAATAATAATTCTGTATAATCACAACAATAATGTGATCTCTCACATCAAAATGACAACATGACACTTGAGGATCGCAGACGTGTATGTGAGAACTCTGAGTTGAAAATGTTTCTTGACTCAGGGCATTAAAGCTCTCTTTCTTCTTGCTGTTGGACAGATGTGTGTGCTCAGTTCCAAACTAAACTAGACTAGCAGTGACAGCCGTTTTTATTCTTCATGTCAGTATTGACGTGCTGCAATACAAAGCCCTGAGAAACACAGCTCTGTTGTTATGTATCGAGCCTCTTGTGTGCAACAGAAATATATTACTACTATTATCATTAATTGATGTACATATACAAACAATTTATAAACTAATCTACTGCACCTTCTTTCAACTTAGAATAGATTATGTAGCCATAATCAGCCTTCATGAGCCTCCAATGTCCACTATTTTCAACTAAACAAAAAAGATATAGGCTACATACAACCACAAGAATTAATGAGCAGCTCAGCTTTGCCACATCTGTAGCTGATCAGTGAGATCTTTAGCAAATACTGGAAGTTATCATTTGTTGTTTTTAAAATAGATCTACTGAACTTACAGTATTATTCTCAAGTTGTAGCGTTAAGCAGTCTGTGTTCCTGAGTTGCCCTGTAAGTGTTTTCTCATCCGAAGGATAAATAAAGGTCATGCTTTGTGGTTACAAATTATGTCCCGCAGACAGACCAATACTACAGTAGACTGCAACAGAGTAGTATTGCGTTTCTAAAAGCACCTCTACAATAAACAAAGGATGACTTCTGAGAATAGCACTTTGCCTGCCAGTTGAAAAGGGACTGCTGGGATTTGAACCCAAGATTGCCTGCTTACTGTGCAAAATGATATATAAGAAAAATATTTAAAACATGGATTTTATTCTATTTATTTATTTGTTTGTAAAGGGAAAAAAAAGGGGGGGGGGGTATATTTATTATCACAAGTATGCCAACTGGTCAAATTTAAAGTGTTTACATTCTGTAGGAAATTTTTTACCTTAAAAATAAATGGGAATGTGTTAAAATGGGAATATTCAGATTGGAGATAGCTAACTGGCAAATGTTGGAAAATGTGGCATTTTTGGTTGATGAATGAAAGGCCTTAAGTGCAGAAAAGGCACTGTGATTGGAATCGCACAAACGTTCCTGTGCCTAACCTACCACTGGAGTTATCGTCTTTCACATTTCGATACCTGACTTGTGCTGACCATAGAAAAGGCACTGCTGGGATTTGAACCCAGGATCTCCTGTTTACTAGACAGGCGCTTTAACCAAATAAGCCACAGCGCCAACGAGAACTTCCTAGCACCTCCTAGCACCACTTTAGAGATTAGATTGCTTATTGGAGGAACACGTTTACCTTGGAAGGCAGCTAGATTCACGTGATCACGAGATCAAGCGAGAATCCATCTTGCCAGGCTTCAAGTTATACACTTGTCCCATCATCATGTCCTCTTTATGCGCATAATGCATTTAAAAATACAAACAAATCATAGAATCATAGAATTATCATCTAACATGATAAAAAAAATCTGGAATTTGAAAAGTTGAGAGCAAACCTCAAGGCAGGTTAGGATATTTACTGGTTAATCTGAGGGTGTGTTTTGTAACGGCACCCTTAGCCTAGACTACAACAGAAACATAGAGTCGTCAGTAATGTGTGAATGTGTGAGACGATATGAAAATGAAATTTGTCAGTCCTCTCATCAAGGTGGATCTTCAGTTAGGACTTCACTTCCTCTTCAGTGACTTGATTCATTAACATTCCCTGTTGTCAAACTAGCCTCCGTCGGTCTCGGAGGAGCAGGAAACTCCGTAAATCCCAGAGTTGAGGCAGAGCAGCCGGAGGACATCAGAAGGAAAACCAGAAAATATTTTCTCCATAAAATATAATCCAGTTTCACCAAAACCAGTGAATAAAGTTATAAAGTTGCGTTTTTGTACAGTAATCAGTGAGGCCCGGTCCCCAGAAACACTCGACTCTGGTGGCGTCTAATATTTTTTCGAACCTAATTCTTGTCTCATTTGTGGTCTAATAAACAGTAAATTCATCTGTCATATGTCGCCTAGGCTTTGGTTTCATCTAAAGTATCCTTTAGCGCATAATTGCTCTGTCCTTACATTAGACACATGTACATGTGAGTATGGCTATGTTGAGTATGCAATGTGGATAGAAGTTAGTAGATCTAAGTAGTTATTCAGTGAGTGGATGACAGAACTTAACATTTCCCTTCTCCCAATCCACAAGCTTTTGAAAAGGAACTGCTGGGATTCAAACACAGAAAATCCTGTTTACTACACAGGCACTTTGTGCTGACCATAGAAAAGGCACTGCTGGGATTTGAACCCAGGATCTCCTATTTACTAGGCAGGCGCTTTGACCAACTAAGCCACCGCGCCTGCTGCCATACAGTGCCAAGAGATACCATCACAACAGTGTGCCTAACAGCTTTTTCTTGACAAACCTGACTCATTTCCAACTGAAGAAAAATTTAGAAGTTAATATGTATGATGGAACATGCAAAATAACTTGGAAAACATTGTGAAAAAGTGGGATGTAACTCAGTCACAATACTTGAACTGAGGTGATTCAATTTCAGTAGCTCATGTGAGTTGTGATACAAGTCTTTCCCTAGACTCATTTCACTACCAATCAATTAGAAAGTATTTAAAATTAGGAATATATTTAATAAACCAAAACACACACATACAGTACACATGCAAATATGAATGTTGGCTCTCCGACACATTCATGCAGAGCCCCAAAATAAGCTTTTTCTGCTTTGGTATCTTAGTACTGCAATATACTTGGTAGTACTACTAAGGGACACACACACAGACAAAAACACATCCTCAGTGGGATCTTTGGACATGTCTAGGCTTTTCATGCCACCATGGTTACACTGCGGCAGAGACCTCATATGTAAATATGGAGACCCAATTACCATCTAGAAATAACTCACACACACTATTCATGTTTGTATGGTACTGTGTGTTTCTTAAGGCAGAAAGAAAACAAAATACAAGTTTTATATCAGCAGACTGTTCGTGTTGTCATCATAACAATTGTGTGCAACTAAAGAATCTGTTGTGTTAGTGTAGTAAGGATATAGTGTACTTCTCCTAAGATGCTTGTCTGTGCCTCTGTACTCCTTACACTTGCTTTCCTCACACCCTTCATTTGTTCTGCCCACAATCTATTTCTATTTATCCTTAAAACCTCTCCATACCCTCCCTCCAGCTCCACATTTGTGACTCCCTTCGCCACTCTTATCCCTTCCTCTTTGGCTTTCTGATCTCTGCTTTGTAGCCCTCTCTTTCTCCACCACTCCTTCTCTCCTCTCTCCTCTCCCTCTCGCTCTACCCCACCACTCTGTTTGTCCATCATGTGTGTATGTTTGCAAGTGTATGTATGGCGCATGACTCAAAAAGCAGTGTCAGCAATAGCTGTGCATTAAGAAAAAAAGGAAAAAGAAAATGCCCAGATGAGTGTGTGTCTGACAGGAAACACTTAAGTGCTTGAGAGTGGACACTAAGTGTATGTATGTGTATGTGTATGTGTGTGTGTGTGTGTGTGTGTGAAAAAGGCACAGAGAGGGAATGATCAAACGTGGGAAAACAGTTGAGATCAATGGTTTACAGGACACAGCCTGAGATCAGCGACAACAGGATAAGCAACATGAGTCACAGAGTCAGAGGCGGAGGAGGGTGGTCATGTTTTCACACTGTGTGATCACCACAAGACATAATAAAGCAGATTCTCTACAGTTATTCCTCTCCAAGACCAAGCAGGCATTTGGACAAAAACATTCACTATTTTATTTCATTTCAAAAACAATAAAATGGATAAGTTGTACTGTAAGCAACAAATTGGATTGTGGATGTTATCGATTAAATATGAGTTCCCACTACTATAAGTTCATTCTTTAAGGGGCTGTGTGCTAGCATCAGCTTTATTCAAACCCACCCCACCAGTTCTCTTCTCACATACATTTGCTCGGAAAACACTGGAAAACACTGCTAGGTAATAAGTAAACCCCTGATGGTGTGGAGGTAAACTAAGCTACAACTACAGGATCATTTTTAGATTTTCATTCATTCCTGTTGAAAAAAACAAAAATATTTAATAGAATTGTGAAAGCTTCGAATGGTCAGAGGCTCATTCAGGACACAATACATTTATTTATTACAGACTCTCCCTTGCCTTGAAAAATCAGCTGTTAGGGCTAAATCAGGCTTAAAACTGGGGTGTGAATAGTAGTTTGTTAAGCAAGACACCAAATTCCTACCTGTTTCAAAGGCCTTGTGCTATAACCAACCCTGTGCTTTGACTTTCATGTGAAAAATAAAATTCCACTATCAAAACATTATAACTATGTTGTGACAAAATCAGAAAATGGAAACAGGACCAGAAAGAGTTGACCAAGAGATACCAGAAACTGTTCCTTCTCAGTCTAACTGAAGGAGTGTTGCCATAACATCATAGCAAACCATTGTTCTGATCAGTTGTAGTTTCTGAAACATAAGATGTCAAAGAGATCTCTGCAGAGACATGAAGACATTCTTGAAACAAAAATGCAATTTTCAGTGAAAGTTGGTGGATGTCACTCTGTCACAGTTCAGGATAATTTGAAGTAGAATGCTTGAATCTGTCACAGAATAAAGCTTCTACACTGACTGACTGCTTAGTGCGCTGCCATTGTTAATTTATCAGAGGAAATTGTATCTGTTGCCATTGCTCTGACAGGGACTAAAGTTAATTGAGCATAGTGTTTTCTATTTTACAAATGCTAAAAATGCTGCTGTGGCACATAGGTAACAATTGAAAAACATGTTAGCAATGATAAAAACCTATTTTAAGAGCACTGTATTAAATGTGCCACTGCACAACAGCACCAAAAAACTAAAGACTCCAAAATGGCCACACAGTTGAATCAACTGTACACAGTCTGAATAAACACTGAATAACATCAGCTTCATAAAGTTAGGATTCATTGCAGGACTGTTATATTACATTATTGTAAGGATGTTTATACAGTATTATTCTGGTATTTCAGTGTAGAAAAATACTGCTTTGTGTTTATTTGTGTAACAGATGAGATGGTTTGGTTTATGGTCAGTTAATATCTATTATCTGACTCCCTTGTACCTACCAGACCCCCTTTATTGTTTAAATCGAAACATGTTTTAATGGCAAATCACAGTTATTGTTTCAATCATACAGTTATGTAAGTCATAGCCAGTGCTTCCTAAAGGCATAGAAGGCAAATGGTGCCTCAGCTATCTGCTTAGGATGTGACACATGTTTAAATATATTTTCCTCCTAAAATAAATAAATAAAGGTTCAGTAGGTCATGGCTGATGAATCACCTCTGCCTCATTTTGAGACAGAACGAATCCTGTCATCTTCTCTGTCATCTCAGTCTTACCGCCCTGGGTCTAGTATTACCTGGGGTCTTCCTGTGATTTTGAATAACAGCAGAGGCTGTCTGTGTGCTGTCATTTGGCCAAATACAGAGGCCACAAAATTATAATAGGAGGGTGTGAATAAGCATTGCATTAATTTGGGTCTTTTATCCCAATGAGTCTTTGATTTTCTGTTCCTCCCCTTCTCTTTCTAAATTATGGAGGCTGCAGTGAAACGCATTAATGAGGACTCTGATAACATTTTGGGTTCAAACTGGGGAGGCTAATCTAGCTACTCAGCATGGAGACCCATTAGGTTTTAATGATATCTGAAGATAATTCCTAGGATTTGGTCAATAAATTTGACTGAAACACAAATTTCACTTATCCCAATATGCAAATGTGCCACACAAAACACAGACGTGGTAAGGGTGAATTCCTAAACCACATCAGGGCCCCAGTTCTAGCTCAGTCCAGTCCAGTTCAGTCCAGTCCAGGCATCAGCTACAAAAACTGGGACTTTCATCTTTTGTTTTCTCACTACTGTCATCTCCACAATTGATGATGCTCTTTGTAGATTCTTCATAAAGCGCTCTGTCTAGACTATGGTACATTTGAAAATCATGCATTTGACATCACAAGTTCTCTTACAACAAAACAAATGGCATCTTCACAGAGGGTTATACTGCTGTAAGCCACACCATATTTTGCTAATCATGAACATATTTTGAATGCAGTGCTGCAGGGCAAAAAGGCCATCTTCATGGCACTATGTATAGTGTCATGATGATGCAATTCGGTTTCATTCACTGATCCAAATCTACAGATAAAAACCAATATAACACAACTGCTATAATGAAAATGTGCTACAGCTCCATTGTTAAGGTAAACGTATGTTCTTATTCAGCAAAAGGAAGGGCAAGTGGCTATATGAAAGCTAGGTCAATGTTAGCAAATGTCTACGAGGTGAATACAAGTATGCATGAATGAGACTTGCCTATTTGTTTGGTTTGCATTGGGTGAAGTGTGTGTGTGTGTGTGTGTGTGTGTGTGTGTGTGTGTGTGTGTGTGTGTGTGTGTGTAGCTGTTGAGGCAGACATAAGGGTATGGGGGATTTAGCTGGATTGAGGACACCAAATTGACTCCCTGAGTCCACCAACTTGTCATCGTTTTCTCCTCTCTCTCTCTTTCTCTTATCCGCTCTCCTAAAACTAGTCCAGCTAAAATGCAGTCCCAGAGGATTAAAAACACTGCCCTTTCTCTTTCTTTTCTGTCTTTCTGTTTGTCTTTCTTTTTTCTTTAATTCTTTATTTCTTTATCTTTCCCCTTTTATCTTTTACAGTTGGTACAAACACATAGGCTGAATGCATTATAGCTAGCAACTTGTTTATGTGCATGTGTGTTTTAGTGTGTGCATTGATTAAAGCCAGCCTGTGGATTAATTAGGGTAAATAACCTCAGAGCAGATTTTGGGATTAAAGAGTTAAAATCTACTGTTGGCTTTACGCAGGAAAATGTGTGTCTGTCAAATGTGTGTATGTGTTTCATTATATGGCCATACTTTCCTAGTCCTGTAGGGTCCAGCCATTTTGAAAATTATTTTTGGAGGTTATTTAGTTGACTTGACATTAGCGCTTCAGCAAAAGTCTAGCCAAGTGATCTACATAGTCTACATAAACAATTTCAGACTTGCAGCTTCAGTCCAGATCCATCAAAACTGTAAAAACTGTAAATGTCCCAATGTTAGCTGTAGTCCATTCACTGACTGTTTGCAGGCATCTTTGCAGATATCAACTCTGCATTCTGACCCTGGATGGGGACAGGTCAATAATTGCTTCTTCCTGTGAAAATCCTTGCATCGTTGTTAACATTACAGTTCAGCCAGTTAGGGACGCATTTGTTACAAGGGCTAGAGCTTGATGTCTTAATAAAGTATCAGGTTAGTTAACTATGTAGGGCTGCAGCTAAACAATTGTTTTCATTATTTAGAAATGTGTCAATTATTTTTTACAAGTAAATCATTAATTGTTTATTCTATAGAATTTCTTAAAACAGGAAAAACTGTCCGTCAAAATTTCCCAGAGTCCAATGTGACATCTTTAAATGTCTTATTTTGGCTGACCAACAATCCATAACCCAAAGAAATTTGATTTACATTGATGTGAAAGAGAGACAACCAGCAAATCCTCACATTGCAGAAGCTTTACGCTTTATTTTCCTCAAATGTAAACTAGGAGAGACGCATGTTGCACATCTATTGCATCGATAAAGGACCTCGGTGTTACTATGAGCTTTCTACATCTCTATAAGGCTTCGGTGGGCATGGACAAAGAATGAAAGAATCCAAAAATAAACACAATGCGCATTTTCTTCCTGTATACTTCTATACTGTATTCTTCTACACGTATGCTACATGTAAACTATTTTTGTCCATTGAACAGAGTAATTTCAGTGGTATTGGTGAAGACAGTTGACAGTTTGGCCAGCTGCTGCCTTTTAGCACCTCAGGTACTACGCTGCTGAAAAAACAGCTGGTTCTGACAACAGTAACAGTGGTCAAAGTCAGTGTGTATTGAACGGACATTTTGCTTCTGATTCGAATTTCAGCTAACCCTAGTCCGTTTGATCTTTTATGACAATCTTAAGACAAAATATCCACTTCTATAATAAAGTCAGATGAGTGGCACATCACAGACAGAAAAACTAGTGGGGCCTCAGTGTCTTGCTCAAGGACACATCGACAAAAAGCAGATGCTTGTTGCTGCAGGGGCTTGAGTCCACATTTCCCGATCGAAAGGCGGTTTCCCTAATCACTGCACCACCCTGCTGCTCCTGATTTTAGCACCATGAGAATGTGTCATCAGAAATAATTGCAAAACATTAAAGGCTAGCAGAACGTACTGAGAAAACACTGCAGGAAGTGTCTTTCAACCATGAGGATGACAAAGCCAATTTGAAGATCTTTACCCAGTGGCATGTAGCGCCATCCCTCACTGACTGAAATAACTAACACATTGTGGTTGCATATGCTAAACTGGCTCTCCCTCTCTCCCACAAGTGAGACCAGGGCCTTGTTCACTCTCCAAAACCCAGCAGCAACAAGGCAATCTGTTCTCAAACAGCTGGAACTGCCCCCAAGAGTGAAAAGGGAAGAAAGAAAGAGAAGTCTCAGAGAGAGAAAGCGGTAGTGAAAGCGTGAAAATGAGAAACAGAGAGAAAGACAGGGATGGAGGCAGAGAAGCAGAGAGTATTGGAGAGTTTGCTGTCATAAATAATCAATGCTTAGTCAACACAGAAAATGAGAGCGTGTGAAGGAACCAGGGTTTCCTCCCGTTGCCAAATCCAAAAGGGAAATCTGCCAGACTCACACACGTCATGAGTAAACAAAGCTGAGCCAAAATGAAAAAGAGAGATATGGAGACAGAGCAAAAGAGACAGAAACAACATGGGACAGAGGGAGACAGAAACGATGACAGATACAGAATGAAATTTGGTAAAGAAGAAAGAGAAGAAGAAAGAAACGAAGTCGGAGAGCAGGAAGAGGGCAGCAGGAAATTCCTTCACCATTTTCCCGACCCTTTGTCCTTCTTAAAACACTGGAATATGACAATACTCCTCCTCCTCATTTTCTTTCGCATGCCACTCCTCCCTCACTCATTAGTTATTTCCTTCTTTCTTTTTGTGCATGGCTGTGTCCAAGTGTTTTAAGTATAGTCATCAGTAATGATGACTAGACTAAAATCATCTGGTGGTTGGTATTCCTCAATTCTTTTGCAGTGGATGAGAACAGGATTGTGTTACAGACATGTCCATACCTCATGTCCTCCAGCAGGTCACATTCGGTCTGGTGTTTAAAGTGCAGTCTTGTCATCTGCTCTGTGTGTGTGTTTTTCAGCTCCTGTGTCACTTTGACCTGGAGGAAACAAAAAGACACATCAAGTAAAGGATTTGTCATTTAGTCATCCGTCTGCTGTGCTTGTGTGTTATTTATTTCAAGGCTCATATTCACTTACAGAAAACCCAACTCTACAACAAATCATTTATCCCTTCCATATTGATAGTATCAATAACGAGATATAAAACTAGATATCATCTGAGACTTTGGTTATCATAGTAGAGCTAAAATATTGTCTTTTTCTGGTCGTACAAGAGTTCAGTGAACTATGAATGCCTCTACCTGCCTGAAAGTCGTAAACACATTAATAATTAATAATGATTTTTTTTCTCAGTGGCTATATCACCCACCCCTAGTTAGATTAGATGTTGCATGAAATCACCAAACGTCATACACCAGTGTGACAAACACAATATTATTATCCAGCAGGACTGTAACTAACAATTATTTTCTTATAATAATAAAATAGTGACCTTGGACAAGTTTTGAGCTCAAGGTGACATCTTCAAATGGCTTTTTTCATCCAACAAATAGTCAAAAAGTCAAATATATTACATTTAAAATGATATGCAACACTGAAAAGCAGTAAATCATATTTAAGAAGCTAGAAACAGCAAATATTTGACATTTTCTGTTGATCCACTAATCAATCAACTGACAAATAGTTTCAGCTCTATTGACAATATTACCAATATTGGGGTACTGATTCAAAAATATGATGACTGGTTTTAGTCAGTAGGACCAAAATTGACTTTCACCCCCAAAGTTCAATGAATGTACTGAGCAAAATATTAAGCACATTCGCTCTTTTCATCACATGCACTGATAAGGTGAATCCAGGTTAAAAAAAAATCATTGTACTGTTGTGATTGCTTTCACTGAATCCATATCTGCCACGAACGAGTCGATGGAGATAAAGACAGAGAAAGTGAGAGTAGGATTTCTTTAGCTCTGAGATGTAGACTGTGCAAAAGGAGCTACAACTCTGTAGCCTCTGTTCTGAATGTTGTGTTTTGTTTAGTATATTAGTATCAAAGAATCCGGCTCCTGAGTCACTGTGGCCTACATACACATACACAGACACACACAAAAATAATAATTTAACCCCCATCTATCAATCTATCTGCCAATTACCTGTCATCTATGTTAGGTGTGCTCAGCTCTAGAGTCACCTGAATGGAACACACACATACGCACACTCCCATCAGTAATCCATCAATGTAACAATCAGTGTCCCAGTTTTGTCAGACTTTTGAAGAAGCTGGAGGAGGCTTTTTGCAGTTAGAGGTGTATGAAGACACTCTTAACAGCCCATAACAGCATTTAGGAACAGACTCCATGTGCATTAGGAAAAGATGCTAATTGCATCGCCTCATGTACAAATTCATTTGGGTGGTCAGACTAGGGGCTATAACCTGCACTCATTCACACAGTCTTTTGCAAAACGCTAACCCTTAATATGCACACAAACAATCTCACACACACACACACACACACACACACACACACACACACACACACACTCTCGTCAACACATACAGAGTCACTGTGATGGTCATTGTGCATTGTTGGGTGAATTCCATCAGCTATTCACCAGAGTAACAGTGGGCAAATTCATGACTGTTCTAGACAAAACAATCAACATAACACACACTACACTGGCACACACACACACACACACACCAAGCAACACACACTGCAGAGCTCCTTTCTTTCATGTGCTGTGTCTTTGAAGATAAGGAGGGAGTGGTTCATTACATTATCAGGGCAAAATGACTTCACTTGATTTCACCTTCTGTCACTCATCGGAAACTACTGGGAGAGAAGGCGCAAAGGGGAAGGGCAAAGGATGACAGAAAAATGGGGGAGACAAAATGAGAGGAAGAGTGTGGAAGAATATGAAGGGTGAGCAAGTGAGAGTAAGAAAAAAGGGAGAGAAAAGAAGATGGCGAGAATGGGAAAGAGAGCTGGTCAGTGAGAAGAAGAAGGTGAAAGCGACAGTGAAAAAGATGGGATATGAGAGATGTTAATTATATATTAACATATATTATTATATTCAGTATATTAAAGGTCATGTTAAAGGAAAAGAGCTCAGCTGGTGTAGTGGTAGTAGCCAATGCAGCAGGTAGGTCTATACCGCTAAGAAAGTGGTTCCTGTTATGTAACCCAAACATCAACAGACATATTTTACAATGCTTCTGATGTATCCCCACCTGTATTTAGGAGACAGTAACAAAACAGCAAATGGGGTTGGGGAATGTGACCTAAAATCTATATCAAGATAAATTAGCAGATTTAAATGTACAATAGTACAACAGTGCATGCATTTCCTTTTTCATGACATCATGACGGCTCGCTTCTGATATGTTTCTCCCGTTTAATTACAGTATGACCAGTTAAAAACATCAGGCTGCTGGCTTATTCGTTGGTTCAACTTCCAGTTAGATGCCATTGGTTGTGTAACTATTGTGAGTTTAGAGCTATATATTGAAAATTGAGAAATAAGTAAGTTTGGTATGGTGAGACTTTGATAATGTCAGTAATTTGATACATTAGATGTATTGTCCAATCCTAATATGAACACCTTAAAATGTAAAACAGCTCCCAAAATATGGCTTACTATAGAGTTGAACCAGTGCTTCTCTGATAGTCTTCACAGAAATAGATAGAGATGGATAGATCACATTTCAAATCAGTTTTGTGTAGCAATGTACTGCCTTTTTTCAGCCTCATTAGCAGCCATCTTTAATTTAAGCCACATAAAACTAATATATGAGAGTCAAATGAGCTCAGTCTGTAAGCAGATGTGCTGAGACACAGACAAAACACTTAAGGGGCTGTATGTGCCTCACAGGGAGAGAAATTATTAGTATCCAACAGCCAAATACTGATACACTCTGGCTGTGGTGCTGTGGTGCTGTGGGCTGAGTGTACTGAGTGTGCCAGCAACATTGGCAGGGGGTAACACATAAGTATTTTGCAAATTCTGTTTTATTCTTGGAAATATTTTCACAGCAAACTGAATGGGAAAGACACTGACAGCTGACAAATGGGATCTTAGCAAACTATTATGACTGTAATGGTGCACTTGATCACACACAGTGGAACAACCATAGTGGTCTCTACAGCCTCAATGATGAAAGAACTTGTTCAAGTGTGTGTGTGTGTGTGTGTGTGTGTGTGTGTGTTTTATAGACATGATGTGACATGTTCAGGGCTGTCTGTGTGTAGAAACCCAGAGCATAAATGGCACTGGGGGAATATGTGGTAATTAAGAGAAAACTGTGCAGAGGGTAATTGGCTCGCATACATCTATTTCAGGACAACACACACACTCTTAGAAAGCAATGGGCAAGCAAGTTCAACAAACCCTCACGTACAGACACTCTCTCACACACACACTGGGTACCAAGCTATAGGGAGGGGACAGTGGTGTTTTCTCAGCCCATACAGAATCAATAAGTCAGTATGGCTCAGCATGTCTCATCTGTGTGTGTGTGTGTGTGTGTGTGTGTGTGTGTGTGTGTGTGTGTGTGTGTGTGTGTGTGTGTGTGTTTAGCTTTTGTCAGCTCAGCCTTTGATAAAATGACGTGACCCCGGACGGACTGAAGGTCTTCGCTTGAGACAAGAAGCATCACAACGTGGAGAAACGACAGCTTTTGTTATAATGTCTGGGCAACGGTTAAATTAGCTAAATAACACCTCTGCTACACTACACTTACGTTAAATTGTGCACTGTATTAATTACTGTAACGTTACTAGCTACAACGCTACTGCCATAAGTTAACGTGTAATTACTATTGTACATTTTGTTTTCATTAAAGTTATTTTTACTACAAGACGTATTAAAAGGACAACCATAATAACATATTCTCTTACCAACATGGTCTGGTGCTTTGTATAAACCGTGTCATGTTAGCCCACCTAGCGTTTTCTAGCTAACGTTTTTTGACGTTTGACGGCTCACATTATAACGGCTGGACAGATGCATATTAATGTCACTAGGTTACTGACTAACCTAGCTAGCAAAGCTGCTAATGTTGGCTAGCAAAGGTCTTTTCTCCCCTTTAATTTTCGTAAGCCAGCAGCATCAGGCGCTTTTTGTGTGGTTAATAAAACACAACATCCACATCTAATGTTGCTACTCTGTTATCTGTCTGTCATTGTCTGTACAGCCCAGCTAAAACATAACGGACTCTGGAAATCACTCACCTTCCTCGGCGGCGGCTGCATTTTGGAGTATTGACATGAATGGTATTTCCCTTGTGAGATGTATTGTAATTCCAAGAGGAAATCCAAATCAGTGTGGGACTAATATTTTGTTTCCCTAAACAGAAATCCTCCCCTCCAGACGACAGGGAGGAAAGACGTGAGTTAAATTTGTACTCCGGCGGCCATGATTGATGATAAATGGCCGGTTTATACAGAGCAGAAAATGAAGCTACGAGGAGAGACTGAACACACTTGTGTTGGTTGCTGCCACTACTAGAGGACTAGTGTGTACTGTACTGTGTTGTGAAGCAGGAGAGCAGACAGGCGGAGAGGAATAAGCAGAGGGCAGGGAGGGGGGGGGATATTAACGGGGAACCCCTTCAGCAACTAAGCTCGACGGCTCCCCGAAGTGGCGAAGAACGAGATAGCGGCCGGTCTGTGACGGAAAACAGTGAGAGCAGAAATACGTCCTTTTTGTCATGCCTTTTCTCGCCTGACGTCGACAGTGACCTCGATGAACACATATGCAAAGGTGTTTAAACCAAATAAAGGGGCAGAAAGGATGACAACTACAAAATGGGACTATTTATCCACTGAGCGTCAGGGGTTTTCCGAGAATGCTCGAGAAGAAAAGCTTGCCACTGTCAGGAGGCTGCGTCCCGCAGACCTGCATAGCAACAAGAAACCGCAGTCGATCAAGGAAAAATCGATCATGGAGTAGGACAAAAACAGTATTGTTTTTTTAAGAGATAGATGGAGAAAAAAAAGCACACACACAAACAAAAGACATCTTACTAGAATTTTGACGCTTGGATTGTTAATAATAATAATTTAAAAAATATATATATATATATATATATATATATATATATATATATATATATATATATATATATATTATAGTCAATCCAGCTGAACTGATATATTAGGTTATGGTATCAGACACACATCCAAATAAATATTGATACATAAAATAATAATGTATTTCAAAACGTTATTTATGGTAGGCTATTTTGTGCTATTATTAAGTAGACTAATAATAGCACAAAAAGTCTATGTGATATCAGGGAGTAGACAGGATCAAATAGGTTCATTGGAAGTGGGTGCTGAGTGAACAATTAAAGGAATACATTACAATGGAAGGTATTATTTGAAACCCTTGTAATGAGTTGGGACCAGAAGCAGCAAGTCACTGCATGCATTTGTGCAGCCTGCATATTATGTTGTGTGTTAGGTGTGGTTTCTCATGATTTAAAATTGACCAGGTATTGAAATATAGGTTCTGGGATGAGAAAATGATGTTGCAGTGCAGAGGGAGAACAAAAAAATGTAGATAGATCCATACATAAATACATAATTGGGTCTCTGTCTTTCTTTGTGAAATTTAAACCTCTCCTCACCAGCCCACTTTGTTAGCCCCTCTTTGCAGGGTGCCCTGTGTGAAGTGGAAATTGAAATTGCCCAAACCTCTCAAGGTTAAGCTATACTTGTTACTGATCGGAAGAAATGCAGTCATTGTTATTGTTGCCCAGAAATATTTCTGCTCACATTGCTGGTGCCACTAATGTCAAACTACAGCAGATTGTCATATGGTTGGCAAGTTTCGGAGTAACAATGTCTTACAAAAAAAAACAAGTGTGTGGAAATAATATATGACTCCCTAACAAAATAGCTGGAAGGGTAAGTATTTTACTTCATGCCTCCTACGTGCCATGGCCAAGGTTAAAGTTAAGGGTCATGTAATCATTAATACACAGAGTTTCTGGAGCAGGTAAGACATTAAGTACTCTTTCTCACCTTTCCTCCCAGTATAACACTCAAACTAATGCACACATATTCAAACGCATTCACACACACACTCGCATTCAGAGGAACCAAACAGCTCTATTAACACCCACACACATAACTTTCTGCCAGTGGTACAGAAGAAAATGGCTTACAGTCATTGTTGGTTCATATTTTATTTGTTAGGATCTTGCCAGGATGCTTTTGGTTTATGATTCCTCTCATGACTTGGCTTAGGAGCATCTGTATTTCTCTGGCCATACCAAGGTAAGACATGTAAAAACAGTCAAGTACTTCAACTAAAAGTACAAAAAGGAGCATAGATGCTTATTTGCAATTCACACATTGCATATTTGCCAGAAATGTGAGAAGTCACAGGTAATCTTAGGTATTTTTTGTATATTGGTGTTTTAAAATTCTTGTTGTTTGTCAGTATGGCTGTCAGGCCCACTGTATTTTGGTGGGGACACAAAGGACCATATATTTATATTTGTGACTGCATGACAGGAGATTTCTAATAGGCCTTGCTTACAAAATCTTTATGCTTATAGTTGTGTCTTTGTATTAAGATTTACCTGTCCTCACAAGGTCTTTTGTCTTTGAAGTGGTGTTAAAAATAAAAAAATAGCTAATTGTAATTAGAATTAGTTCTACTTCCCATTCCTTATTAAAAGCTAGGTTACAAAGAAAGAGCAATTGCTGATAATTATATAGGCCTATACTTATCGTAGTAAAAAGTAACTAATAATTACATGTATTAGTCTCAATAGGATAATAGGATTTAAGAACTACCTGTTTTTTCTACTAAATTTAAAATAATGTTTCAGTCTACAAAAATGAAAAAAATCAATATTTGAACAGTTTAAGGTGGTGAAAGCCTTGTCCTAGTCACTGTCCGACTGACTAACAGATAGTTAACATGTGAGCCTCAGGCTCAACTGCTCATGCACTGTGTACAGGCTACAGCTTGTCAGACATGCACACACCTCCACATGTTTTTCACCCACTCAAGTATCTTAGGTACGCATTCAGTCGGAAACAGCACGTTCATATACACATGTGAGAATGACGACACATTACACAGGATGGTCAACGCAAGTCTTTCAAAGGCGATAGCATTCATTCAGTGTGAGTAATTTTATATGTTTTAGGGGTTTTGTCTCTGGGGAAGGGGTCTTGGGATACAATGTGGATAGTTTTGTACATCCAATTTAAGAAGAAATAACACAGATTATTTTATTGCTGAATAGTAAGTTGTGCTCAGTTTGATATCGCATGCACACAGCAGGTCAGAAGAATTTGGGGGACTACAAAAGGGGCCGCACTGTCTCAGGTCTATTATCTGTTCAATTCAATCTGCAGCTGTTTTGAAGAGAAAAATGAGAGAGCAAAGGGAACAGAGTGAGCAAGAGGCAATGTTTGTGTGAGAGAGAGAGAAGAAAAATGAGAGCGCTGTAGGTTAACTCATCAATCAACTGAGAAACAAGTAAGTCTGGCATCTACTGTCTTATTTGCATGTTTTTAAGGTGCCACATGGAGTCACATGAGTTGGCTGTGGCTTGGTTGACTGGTTTGAACTTGAGTTTGTCACATAGACAGATTTGTAGAGGAAGAGCAAAATGAACTAATGTTAAGTGAGACAACAATACATCATGCATTCCAGTGAGTACAGCAGAAAGAAAGGTTTCAAAACAAGGTCTGGTTTGAGTTAAAACGTTATTCCTCTGTCTCTCCCTCTCACAGCCGTGAGGTTTTGGAAAACTTTAACATACAAAGTGCCAGAATTAGTGTTGTTTTTCTGCGTGAGAACACAGCTGCACTAAAAGTTTTATAAAAAGTTGTTTCCACGCAAGTCTGTGTGAATCTTTGTCTGAATCTTCTGCAGCTCAGATGTGTTAAAATATTTAGAGTTTTTTTCTTTGGGGGCAGGAGAGGAAAAAGGAGAGGCAATGAGGTTAGACTGAAAAGTATTTCAGTAATCTGCTGAGACAAGGTGTCAAGATAATGTAAACCTGTTGGGACAGGGTGGTGGAACAGTACATCTTGTCACACATATTCAGTACAGTATTACCCTATATTACAGCCATAGAACCCACATCTTTCCATTTGTGCACAGTTACTCAGACACTTGTTAATTTATTCCACCAGAAAAAGGATTTAGGATAGCATATGCTAATCACTTATGATTTAATTTAGGTGCCACCATTTAAGTATCCTCTTCACTTCTCTCTATCTCTCACAATTTGTCTCTCATTTACTCAACCACCCACTGAGAAAGAAAAAGGCGATTAAAGGAAGTCAGCCTCAAAATGATTTACTTTCTGTGAAATGCACAATGACTTTAAAATGGGATGACTCGAACTATGAGCTGTATTGAGTTAATTTGATTGCGAAATCACAATGGCCTGGTCGATTATGCTTGAGGATAGCATGATTTCCTAGACTGTGCTGCTGAGGCATGCTGAAAATGAATGGCTTAGGGCATGCTAATCGAGGGTGATGTCACTTTCTTGCGGTCGTACTCCTTTCCTGTGTCTCCACATCCTCTATTTCTGTCTATGATAACTTCTTCATGGTTAGCTAAGTAAAATGCTTCTAGGTTCAAATGCAGCATATTCCTAATCAATTCCTTTGTATCTATCTTTTCCTCAGGTGTTCTCACAACCAAGATGGCCACATTTGACAACAGGACCAACATAGCCAATGTCAGTGCCTTTTACTGTAAATTTCGAGAAGATTTTAAATATATTCTCCTTCCTGTCAGCTATGCCCTGGTCTTTGTAATTGGCCTGGCGTTGAATGCCACAGCGTTGTATGTGATTGTGTTCCGCACTAAGCACTGGAAGCCCTCCACTATCTACATGTTCAACCTGACGATGTGTGACACACTCTACATCTTCACTCTGCCCTTCCTCATCTATTACTACGCAGATGAGAACGACTGGCCCTTCAGTGAACCGTTCTGCAAGCTCATACGCTTCCTGTTTTATGCCAACTTATATGGTACAGATATACAAATTGATATACAGTATAATACGATACAATATGATGTAATATGATCTGTCTTGAGACAACACAATGAGACACAAGATAACATACTATATTATATCATACTATACCATATCATGAAGAGAATATACTAAAAAATGCAAACTGATATGGTTTAAATGATTTAAGTAAGAATCAATCCAGTATGAAAAAGAGCATATTAAATTAATTATCTATCACTCCGGCAGGTTCCATTCTGTTCCTGTGCTGTATCAGTCTGCATCGGTTCATTGGCATCTGCTACCCAGTCCACTCCCTCTACTGGCTCAGCGCTCGTAGGGCAAGGCTGGTATCTGTGGCAGTGTGGGCCTTTGTTCTATTATGCCAGGCACCTATTCTCTACTTCTCAAGAACTAGGTGATTTAAATTTGTGTAATTGTCTTTCTTTCTTTCTATTTCCCTTCATTCCTCTCTTGCTTACTTAATATCCCTCTTCATTGTACTGAAAGTGTGCTTAAGTGAGACTATTGATTTTTGTGGCACACCAATTTTGCCAAGTACCTTATCTTAGGGTGCCTTAATGGGACAGACTTAAATGAACAACTAACCTGCAAGCTAACAAAGTTACATTTTATTTCCTCTCTTTCATCACTCTTATCTCTTTTTCTGTGGTTCAATGCCAAACAAGGCAACAGTGCCATTTAATAATCCTAAACAATTGTAATCTGTTATCTCCTTTGCCAGGGATGTGGACACGCGGGTCTGCTACGACACCACTAGCCCAGAGCTTTTTGATGACTTCCTGGTGTACAGCTCAGTCGTGTCAGTTTTCATGTTTGCCCTGCCCTTCATGGTGGTGATGGTGTGCAATGGCCTCATAGTGCGGAAGCTTCTAGAGCCTGGCTGGGGGTCTGAAGGGGGCACTGAGGGCGAGAGGGGGGGCCTGACAGCCCAGCGTTCCAAGCAGAGGTCAGTGAAGATGATCATCATTGTGCTGGCAGCGTTCATGCTCTGCTTCCTCCCTTTCCACCTCACCAGGAGTCTTTACTACTCTTTTAGATACCTAAGGCAGGCCAATCCAGCACAGGTGAGGACAGACACTTTAAAAAAAAAAAAGTTATGATGACTTTAAAAGCTCAGTGGATCACATTTTTATATGTTCATCAGATCAGCTGTCATTTCCTGGAGGCCTGCAGTGTGGCCTACAAGGTGACCCGACCTTTGGCCAGCGCCAACAGCTGTCTGGACCCTATCCTTTACTTCCTGGCTGGGCAGGATGTCCGCAGTAACCTCACCAAGAAGAGCAAGTCGCCTTCATCAAAACCAACAAGTGTGAGCCAGCATTTGACAACACAACTCTGATCCAATAAAAAGTGCAAAAGGTTGTGGGGACAAGTACTGTACTTATTGCCAGACTCCTCTGGTAGATGGGACACCTCATACCTGCTTTAAGAGTGCACTTTTCAATCTTAAATGCCCGCCAGTTCAGACTTCTGAGGGTTGAAATCTGTGAAATTAAAAACAAATGTGAAATTAAAACCAGGGAAACACTTTTAAAAGTCTTAGCATAATTCATTTAAGGACTGAGTTTTACAAAGTACAGTCGAGCACACTGCATTCAGATTTCCGTTCACCAGTGGAAGTGCATGTTCAGTTTTGACCAGATGTAAAAAAAAAAAAAAATCCGATATGGACAATACAGTTATCACTTGGTTACATATAAACATCAAAATCATGTAGTGCATTCCTGACTTAAGTCATTAAAGACCTTTAAAGGCTTTCTAGAGATCATATTTTTTGTTATGTTTGAAAAGCTATAATGTATGGACAGAACTAAACTGCATAGTGCTCCACAGCTGTGGTTTTTGTTAATGATTCTACTGGACAACTGCTGCACCTGATGTTTGTATGTCTGTATAGGCACAAGTGGGTTTTCCTCAGTTCTCCTTTTTCTGAGCCACATTTCAGAAAAAGAGGGCACACACGTGTGTGTTCAGCCACTGTCCTGGAGTAGTCTGTGTGTGTGTGTATGTGTGTGTGTGTGTGTGTCACTTTGTGTCACAAAATGTGAAGGAACTGAAAATTACGTTATAAAAAACATCTATTAATTTTGACAAAATGCTTGTGGTAATACATTTTTATCATTTGTCTCATGTACCATACGGCATACCAGAAAAGTTAGTCATCACATCAGCATATTGGTTATGAGTTTGGAAAGTATGAACTGTAATTTTTGGGAAGAGTAACCTTAGTTGCAGTGTAGCTGAGCCACTTGGTAATTTCATTGGTATTGGCAACACTTGATTTATGTAATCAGTGGTCCTTTAATCTAAATCCTAATCTAAACACAAGACCGCCACTAGAGGGTTGTACTGCCTAACAAACAAGACAGGCTAAGGCTGCTGGTGCTTTACTTTCCATAGTTCACCAGAAATTCTCTCACACCCATACCTCACACATTCACAGACAACAGCAAACAAACACTAAAAAGCCACATTGCTGTATGTCACAAGCAAGAACAACAAACAGGACATCATTTAAAATACACCTCTTCTTTATTTCAAAAGTAAAAACATCATACAGAAAAATGTAATATTATTAATGCAATCTACAAACTTGATGAGATGAATGTTTTTTTAATCCTTCCTTCCTACCAGCAACACTTCAGCTTTAAAACATGTAATAATAATCCTAATGATAGTAAGAAATGAAAACATGTAACTGCTGCAACCAATAAATATCCAGTCCTCCAGACATGTTGTCATATTCCTTGTAACAACATAATAAGAAAATATGAAAATGAGTAGCTAAAAAACCTCTATGATTATAGTACACTCTTTAAAAGCCACGAGGATGTAAGCTGAAGCCAGCTGAGCTGCATGACTTTGAGGCATCTCAACCACTAATCCTCTGCAGCCACTGGTTGGTTTATTTAATTAAACAATAAAAAGTGGTCTCTTACAGTTATGCAGATTGAATAACTGGAGTCTGGCTATGTGTACTGTATGTGTGTGTGTATGTGTGTAGGACATTAGGTTTAAAAGGTTCATGATGAGAATGGAAAACCGTAACAGTTTGTTTTGCAAAAGAAAAGGAAAACACTGAAATGTTGCACTCAAATGGTGAAAAAAATCACATCATGTTGATTTTAACCAGCACTTCAGCTTGAATGCATATTGGTGTGACAGAATTTACCAGTTTTTGATTGATGGATTACAGATGTCACTCATTGGTGCAGTGTCTTTCACCTCATACATACTGGTTGCTAAAAATGATAAAAGCCAGGTATGGTCTGTTTCTCTATACCCACCCATATTTACATATGTACATTCATTTAAATGTTCTGTTCTACAAAAGTGATATCTACCCATCTACTTTTTCACCCCAGGACCCAAATGACAATTGCAGCCTCTAACTGCCTTTGGGATGCAGTGTTGTAAAAACAAAAAACAAAACAAATGCTGTGATACAGTACTGGGACCCACTCTTAAAAACACATTTTGGCCCCTTATCACCTACTTGGACAAACTCTAAGAGCTTTAAAGTTACAGATGTTATTAATGCTGACTGGCAATGTACTAGGCGTACATTGCTGAATGAATGTTTCTCAAACTCTCAGAGGTTCTAGTGAACTCAGCGAGTGAGATGAGCGTCTTCTGTTAAGACTACATTCAACATCTTCAAGGTCTAAAACCTCAACTCACCGATAAAGAGCAGCTAGATCACTAAACTTACAAAAAATATTTAAAACATCAAAATGTTATTGAATTTTATAACATTTGTTTCCTTATAATACTTACTGTAGTGCTATTGTAGTCTTTAATCAAGTGTCACAAGACCCAAAATCATATAGGTTTTTATTTCAGCCAAGCCAGATTTGCTCAGTCTGTTGGTAATGAAAACCTTCATCGATCACATGGCACTTGATTGCAGACAACTTGGCTTGATGTTTTCCTCTTTTTTTAATGTACACACTTGAATGAGTTTGTCTCAGTGTTTGAGTTTTGTCAGTAATGTATTCCACAGTGTTTTGTCCTCTTCATTGTACACAAGTAATGTAGATGTGTCTGTCTACATGTATTGTATGTGTCCACCTATGTGTGTTTTAACCCTGTGTCTATTTTCTTTTAACATGGAAGCACAAATACATGGGCTAAGAGTGCATTTAGTTATGATCCAAACTTCTCTTCTTTGTTTTCTCCCACTCATTCTTTTTTCTAGTGTCAGGTTGATTATCACAAAGCTATACTCTCCACTCTGCCCCTTTGTGTGTATCTCTTTGGATTGGGACAGTGAAGTAGCTGTGACTTGAGTTGTACTTCTATGATGGTACATCTGATGCATCTGTGAAGTACAATATTTTTTTTATCTAACAATAAATACAGTTTTATTCCTCTTATCGCATGAATAGAAACAACTTCTTCCAACGGGAGGTGGTTATTGTGGTTTCTTGGTGTCACTCGTCTAGAAACACTCTCCCTGCCAGCTATCAAGTCGTCAGCGAATGATGAGGTCATCTTCAGCGAGGTAGCGTTATCGTACACCATCTCTCTGTCTCTTCACCTGAAAGAGAGAGTCAAAATGTCAAGGAGGCAGCAGGATGAGGACATGAAGGACAGAATGAAAGGAGTGAAACAGCTGATAACTTTTGAGCCTTTTCAAATTGCACTTATCTCATTATTTCTCATTTGGGCTGATTTAGATTTTTTGTGTAGGACATGATGAATCCAACAGATAGTTTTGACAATAGGCAGGGCCACATGATTACTGTAATGATGCTGATTCAGAGAGTGTTGGCACATGTTTATGAGTAGACAATAGCAAACAGAGGAAGCTCATTTCCCAAATCATTTTACAGACACTCCTTTGATAAACTGATCATACTATAATTTCCTTTCCCAGTGAAACATACTATATAATTCAGCCTTCGCCAGAAGAATGTGAGCTGGCATGCTAATGACCTCGAACCACTTTAACTCGTAAAAATTAGGAGTGTGCAATGTGGAAAGAAATAGAAAGAAATGGGGAAGGAGCGAGGCGATTACAGCAAGAAGTTACAGGGTAGAAGCGAGAATAGAGCGGAGAGGAGGAAAGTGTGTGACTGTGTGTTGCAGGTTATACCTCCTGATGCCAGATGATGAAGAGGAGCAGAAGGGTTTCCCTCCAAACAGTGAGTTCTGGTGCTCCTGGGATGATGTCTTGGTTTCCACGGAGACAGGCTTCTGCTCAGGGATCTGAGCGACTTGAAATCTGTCAGTCGAGCAAGAGATATGATCACGGTTACATTCAGATAAAATGGCAATCATGATATTATGACACTACAACACTCATGTTCTGACAGGAGTGTGAAGCTGTTTGAGAGTGTGTGTGTGTGTGCAAGGCTTAGTTACTCTTTCTAGTGTTTTTAATCATCTTTTCTGCTACTTTTTAAAATCAAGTAATTATACTGTAGATCTGAACCTGTTACATCAAAAACCCTGTGCAGTTTACAGGTGGTTCTAGTCTTTCTATAACTTAACTGGACTGTGGTAAAAGTACTGTGAATGTGTCAGCAGTGGAAGAAGTATTCAGATCCTTATTAAAGTAAGTAGATTAAGTAAAAGTAGCAATACCACAGTGTAAAAATACGCCATTACAAGTAAAAGTTCTGCATTTCAAAGTAAAAGTACATAATGCTATCAGAAAAATGTACATAAAGTACAAAAAGTGAAAGTACTCATTATGCTGCAGTATGACCCCTGTCAGAGCTGAATTGCTATAAATTATATTATTGGATTATTATAAGTGATACTGATACTAAACTGATATAATTGACTGAACTTGGTCGAGGAGGGGCTAATATTAAATAATTCTTATGTTGCTAGGTACTTTAATCTACAACACTGCATCATATTTTATAAAATGATCACATGTTAAAATTGAAAAATTATAGCTTTTAAATAAATGTAGATGAGTAAAAAAGTACAATATTTTATATTTTTATACACCAGTGATTTCTGAGTGACTGAGTGACTTTATCTTGGTAAATGAAATTGTGAAAAAGTAACAATATTATTTGCATTGCATGTCCCCATGTGTCATGTCAGTTGTGTGTTGGGTATGAAACAATAAGGCCGTGTCTCACCTCCCCACAGATAACACCGTCAGCTCTCCCTCCTTCTTCTCCTTCACTTCACTCCCTTCTACTTTTTCCTGTACAGTATTTGGCACAGCAGCTTGTGTATGGTGGGTGTCGACAAACACTCCCCCCAGCAGGGGCCTCTTCTGCTGGTCGGTGGGTGTGTCCAGGGAGGGCAGGATGAGGGTCTGGGGGGGCTTCAGGGGATCTTTGAGGGAATCCAGGGGAGGTATGAGGACAGGGGGCCATTTTCTCTGGGCGCAGCGGGTGCAGCGGTAGCCGTGTTTGGGGGCCAGGCCGGAGAGGCCAGAGATGGTGTGGAGATGGGACTGATGGGGGCACAGCCTGGGGAGGGAGCGGAACGGGGACAGGGGAGACAGCATCGGGAACCTGGAAGGAATAGTGAGGAGGAATGAACAACTGATCAGTTAAAAAAAAAAAAAATGAGGCATTTTTATATTCAATTTAGTTTTCCTAGAAATTCAAATATTGAAAAATGTAAATATTTAAAAGATGGTTGCCACATCAATAAAACAAAATAAATGACCGTTACTGGTAACTGAGAAAAAAATTTGGTCCATTCCGTATACAATAATAATAATATTAATCATCTATACTCCTCATGGTTTCTGAACAAACCACACAGCATTTCCCTCATCTTGGTCCTATATAGGGCCATACGACAGGTTGTTACTAATATCACTAAAATGCCAGTCTTGTCAGTCTAGACCATTTATGCAGATAGCCAAAAGTGTGGCTGCAATACTGTCTCTTGTGCTCCCCATTGCTTCCTAATAGATAGACACAGGATGACATTTAGCCTAACCCTTAGAAAAGCTCCAAATGTGTCCAAACATTGCCTTTACCTCTGCTTCTGTTCAGTGTGAATGTGTGAATGGAAAAGAAATTGAAATCTAAAGTTTTATCTCTTAGTGTTGTGCTCTGTGCACGTTCGCCCAGGGGTTTTTAGTTTTTGTCTTTCCATTGTTCTTTTGTGCAGAGAAAGGCAGAGCAAAAGAGATGAATGCAGCTGTGTGTCCCTGTGTTATACTGGCTAGTGGGTGACCTGTAGTAACCCCAGAACCTCCCACCACACACACACAGGATCTGAAAGCTTTCCAGATTTCTGTGTGTATACAGTGTGTGTGTGTGTCAGAATGTTCTCGAATCTAAAGCTCACATGTTACAGCAGCCCATTGAGCAGCAGCACACTGCCAGAGGCCCCCGACACCTCTCACTGTTGTAGATACTGGAGTTCATTGGATCCCAATATCATCATATAAGACTGTGAGAGTTGAACATATGTGATTCTGTGGGAAAAGCTGGGTCTCCCACAGAGTTTGGAGCATAAAGATGACAAATGATTCTTCTGTCTTTTCCTGCCAGTGCTGATAAGCATAACATGCTGAGTGCTGAGGAAAAGTGGAAACACAGGGGTGTAGACTGTGGTATAAAGAAGCATGTAGCTGGACTTGAGCAATTTTAATCGCAGCAGATTACAACCAAAGTTCCAGCCACAACTACACTTGGTCATGTAACCCGTGTGACTTCAAGCTATGTGACAGTCAATGAGCTTAGTGACAGGCAGGGTGTCTAAGCCTCATGACTCAAGAGACAGCGGTTACAACTGTGTGAGACATTCACTTCAGAGATGTGGGAGTGAGTCACTGCCAAGTGTCAGCCAACTCCAGAGCTCCACTGAGGAAAATGTAGCCAACGTGAACTGATATTAACGTTTTACTTTCCTTTTCTCTTTGTTGAAAAAGTACAAAAACAATAAATTGCAGGTGGCATTATATTGTTAAATGAGTTGAACACAACCAGTGGAGGCACAATATGGAAATATAATCCTGTAAAACACAGTTTACATTGTTATTGTCAAGTTTAGTTATACAATTCTTTTTTTTAACCACCTATGCTACAAAGTTGTCAAACTAAGTTTATTTCCCCAATAGCCATGAATTGTCAAAATACAATAATGACTGATTGCTATTGCTATGACAAAAAATAAATAAAATACAATTTCTAATTTCAGTTACAGCAAGATTAAAATTACATCATTGTGGAGAATCAAGTCAATTGCTTATGACTGTTCCATTATCCTTAAACCTGTCCAGGTTTTTTTTTCCCCACAAAGAAAAACATGAAGGATGTATCATTTAAAGGTAAAATAAAGCTTTGCATGTGATTCTGGAAGCGCTGACCATCTCTAATGAGAGCTGGAGATGTTACTGATTAAACCACACTGCATACATTACTGCTTCATAAGTAGATAAAGAAATAAAACTTGTTTGCAATGGAAAATATGCCCTGTTATGATGTTTTATATAAGGCAACTCTACTGGGAGCTTGAACCAAGGCATAATAATTTGGAATTGATTCACAGTAAAACTATGTGTAATTTTAAAGGTGGTTTTGAATCTAGGTTTATATCTGTATTCTGTGTGCAACAACAAATCCCTCGTTGTAATGTCTACAGGGAGCAGAGTAACATAGTTTCCTGCTTTCATCTCCGAAGAGCAACTTTCTGTAACTTTTGGGACGGTTTTCTCTCCCTCTCTCTACCTGAATATCCACACACACACACTCAGGCACATAGATTTGTTTTTATTAGAGCCTCATGCCAGGAGTCTCCCTCCAAATGCCTTGCTCTCTCCCAAACTGCTTGACACTGAGCAGCATAACTTAGCAAAAGTATATGAAGATGTGTGTGTGTGTGTGTGTGTGTGTGTGTGTGTGTTCTCATACCTGATTGACGAGCCTTTGCTCATGGCCATCTGTTTGCTCTCATACTCCAGCAGCAGTTCCTCTAGTGCAGCAGCATTTTCTGAAACACACACACATATACACACAAACATTCAGATGAGACTCAATCGATGATGTTGACTACTGTGAGAGTCCTTTTTTTTTTGTTCCAGTCAATACTGTAAATCAGAATAATCAAACTTGTGGTTTTAGACCATATTAGAAGTTTTTAAATATCATTCATATTTGTGCTTATTGGTGATTGATTGGAAAAGTTCCAGATCCATTGAGATCATTATAGGATTCACGTTTCTTACAGTAATACCCTGTGCACCCTACACAAATCTGAAACATTTATCACTGCTGTGGACAGCCTAAATGTGCTGTTGGCAATGTTAAAACTCTCATGTGCTGATTATTATATCTCCAGTCCAAGAACTTAGGTTACCTGCTATCTGTGAACTAAGTAACTGCCACGAGTTGGCAGATGGTGTTTGCAGTGGGGAAGTCAAACTAACAAGGGTTCAGTTTCCCTTATTTTCCCATTTCTAACATTAACCATCTAGGATGGAGATAAGGAGCGGACAGTCTGTGCAGTGGAGACGTGTCTGTGGCGTACTGTGATGACAGTCTGTTCCCCTCTAAAGCCACAAGAGATGAAATGACTCTAACCACCAGTTCATAAGTGACATCACTGCTGCTCAACACCTACCTTTCTTCTCAGTGATGAGGCGAACCAGAACACTGATGGTGTCTTCATTCAGGTCGTCAGATATGTAGGGACAACTGTTACCTAAAGCAAGCAAAAAAGACAGACAGAGAAAATGACCCTTTATCAACAGACATATATTTTACATTTTAGGTTCTAGATCCTAGATCCTAGAATGCAACCGCAAGGGGGCACAAGCCAGTGTCTTCTTGTGCCAGTCCCAAGTCTGGATAAATGCAGAGGGTTGTGTCAGGAAGGGCATCCGACGTAAAACACATGCCAAATTAAAAATGCGAATCGTGAAAATGACTTCCATACCGGATCGGTCGGGGCCCTGGGTTAACAACGACTGCCACCGGTGCTGTTGACCTGCAGGGTACCGGTGGAAATTGGACTACTGTTGGTCAAAGACGAAGAAGAAGAGGAGGAAGGTGTGTTCGTAGGCAGAGAGAGAAGAGGAAAGCTAAGAATGTAGGACTAACAGTAGGGACTTTGAATGTTGGGACTGTGACAGGAAAGGCTAGAGAGTTGATTGACATGATGCAGAGAAGGAAGGTGGACATACTGTGTGTCCAGGAGACCAGGTGGAAAGGTAGCAAGGCTAGAAGCTTAGGAGTAGGGTTCAAGTTGTTCTACCATGGGTCAGATAGGAAGCGAAAGGGAGTAGGAGTTATCCTGAAAGAGGAGTTTGTGAGGAATGTTCTAGAGGCGAAAAGAGTGTCAGACAGGTTGATGAATCTGAAGCTGGAAATTGAAGGGGTGATGTTCAATGTTGTGAGTGGTTATGCCCCACAGGTAGGATGTGAGTTAGAAGAGAAGGAGAAATTCTGGAGTGAGTTAGATGAAGTGATGCAGAGCATCCCCAGAGGTGAGAGAGTGGTGATTGGTGCAGATTTCAATGGGCATGTAGGTGAAGGGAACGGAGGTGATGAGAATGTGATGGGCAGGTTTGGTCTTCAGGACAGGAACGCAGAAGGACAGATGGTGGTAGACTTTGCAAAGAGGATGGAAATGGCTGTAGTGAACACTTTCTTCCAGAAGAAGCAGGAACATAGGGTGACATATAAGAGCGGAGGTAGAAGCACTCAGGTGGACTACATCTTGTGTAGACGTTGTAATCTGAAAGAGACCAGTGACTGTAAAGTAGTGGTAGGGGAGAGTGTAGCCAGACAACACAGGATGGTAGTGTGTAAAATGACTCTGGTGGTGAGGAAGATGAAGAGGACAAAGGCAGAGCAGAGGACGAAGTGGTGGAAGTTGAAAAAGGAAGAATGTCGTGTAGTTTTCAGGGAGGAGCTGAGACAGACTCTGGGTGGTCAGGAAGTGCTCCCAGATGACTGGACCACTACAGCTAATGTGATCAGGGAGACAGGTAGGAAGATACTCGGTGTGTCATCTGGAAAGAGGAAAGCGGACAAGGAGACTTGGTGGTGGAACGAGGAAGTGCAGGAGTGTATACAGAGAAAGAGGTTAGCTAAGAAGAAGTGGGACACTGAGAGGACTGAAGAGAGTAGACAGGAGCACAGGGAGATGCAGCGTAAGGTGAAGGTAGAGGTGGCAAAGGCCAAACAAAGAGCATATGAGGACTTGTATGCTAGGTTGGACACTAAAGAGGGAGAGGTGGATTTGTACAGGTTGGCCAGACAAAGAGATAGAGATGGGAAGGATGTGCAGCAGGTGAGGGTGATTAAAGATAAGGATGGAAATGTATTGACAGGTGCCAGGAGTGTGATGGGAAGATGGAAGGAGTACTTTGAAGAGTTGATGAATGAGGAAAATGAAAGGGAACGAAGAGTAGAAGAAGTGACTGGTGTGGAGCAGGAAGTATCAAAGATTAGCAAGAGTGAAGTGAGGAGGACGTTGAAGAGGATGAAGAGTGGAAAGACAGTTGGTCCTGATGACATACCTGTGGAGGTATGGAAGTGTCTTGGAGAGGTTGCAGTAGAGTTCCTGACTAGTTTGTTTAACAAGATCTTGGAGAGTGAGAGGATGCCCGAGGAATGGAGGAGAAGTGTACTGGTGCCAATTTTTAAGAACAAGGGAGATGTGCAGAGCTGTGGCAACTACAGAGGAATAAAGCTGATGAGCCATACAATGAAGTTGTGGGAAAGAGTAGTGGAAGCTAGGCTAAGGGCAGAGGTGAGCATTTGTGAGCAGCAATATGGTTTCATGGCTAGAAAGAGTACAACAGATGCAGTATTTGCTCTGAGGATGCTGATGGAGAAGTACAGAGAAGGTCATAGGGAGTTGCATTGTGTCTTCGTAGATTTAAAGAAAGCGTATGACAGGGTGCCGAGAGAGGAGCTGTGGTATTGTATGAGGAAGTCTGGAGTGGCAGAGAAGTATGTTAGAGTGGTGCAGGACATTTATGAGAGCTGTAAGACCGTGGTGAGGTGTGCTGTAGGTGTGACAGAGGAGTTCAAGGTGGAGGTGGGTCTGTATCAAGGATCGGCTCTGAGCCCCTTCTTGTTTGCTCTGGTGATGGAAAGGCTGACAGATGAGGTTAGACAGGAATCTCCATGGACTATGATGTTTGCGGATGACATTGTGATTTGTAGTGAGAGCAGGGAGCAGGTGGAGGAAAATCTAGAGAGATGGAGGTCTGCTCTGGAAAACAGAGGAATGAGACAGAATACATGTGTGTCAATGAGAGGGACCCAGGTGGAACGGTGAGGTTACAGGGAGCAGAGGTGAAGAAGGTGCAGGACTTTAAGTACTTAGGGTCAACGGTTCAGAGCAATGGAGCAAAATATAACACAAATACAAAAACAATGAAAATTACTTGCAGCATATTGTAGAGTATACCAATTATTACCACCTTTTGTGTATTGTAAAAAGGAATTGGCATTTTCCATATTAGATCATTAAATGTCTGAATACCAATATCACATGATGACAACTGCCATTTCATTCATCAGTTCATATATCAACCCATATTGTATATTTCAATGTACAGTATGTTCATCCTGTTCGGGTTATTTATTATATATAAAGATAGGATCCACAATATCAACACATGCATTTGCTTTTAAACTCCATTACAACAACTCACAGCTGTCAGATAGAGACAGAGTGAGTGCAGTCCATACAGTGCATGTTACTGCTGGCATATTGTGCCCCGCTGCACGATGGGACTGATAAGGATGGATGACTAAACAGCAAAGAATAGATATGCCTCCATGGTAACCCCCCAACCATCCCATAATAGCACAGCACAGTGAGGCAGCTGAGAGGAGAGTGATGAGGGCGCGCGCGGGGGGGGGTCCAGAATAGCTCACTCAGCGATCACGCTCCATTCAGCACTGTTGAAGCACCCAGGGCTCTATGTGTGTGTATGTGTGTGTGGTTTGATGTACCAGACGCCAATGCCAGGTGACTGTGTGTGTCTGTGTGTTACAGAGCAAAATGTGACTGTATGGATGCATTTGTGTCTATGTATGTTTCTGTCATGTTTTCTTGCATAATCAGTGTCAGGCTGTTGTTAGGCCACAACAATAGATCTGTCTCCACAGTGGCTGTTGCTATGCAAGGATAAGGGCATCCATTTCACAGTGTGGCACTCATTCACTTCTATATATTCGTTCAACAAAGTCAGAGCCATGTGTTCAGTGTTTCTGTGTCAGCCACATAGAGGCACCAGTCAGTCACTTTATTTTCAGTTTGACATTTGAGCTTCAGAATTTAAAAAACTCAGTTGATGTTGACCTCCAAGTTTAAAATCAGCAGTCCTGTGGAGCTAACATGGCTGACACTAAAAACTAAACTCTTTTTCACTCTGCCCTTGTGGCTGAGTAGGCTGAGCTTCATGCTGCGTAAACGCAAAGTTGCAGATGTGACTCCAGCTCACAACATTTCTTGTGTTATCAACGCCGCATTTGCCCTTTCCGTTTCTCGCCTGCAGCGTTCCTGTCTCTGCGCTCCCCGATAAGACGGATTCTGCTCTGTCTGCATCCTCTGCATTGCCAGAGTTACCTCTGCAGACTCTGATTTTAGCCCTGCCGAGCTAAGCTTGGCCTTGCTGTAATTCGTCCCCGTGGGTGTTCCAACTGAATGGAGATGATGAGAAAAGTGCTGGAGTAAGATATTTACCTCTAACCTTAGCCCAGTCAGGACTACAGTAGACAGACAGACAGCCCACTGCAACAAGGATTGTTACATAACAACAAGAGAGGGGAAGAGGGGGAGAAATAAAGTTTGCCCCTGCAGCATCCAAAGCCTCCTACTGCCCTCTGATCATTCTTTTATTCTTAATTTTCCACCTGCAGTCTTTTACTTCCTTACATTACCCACTTTCTGCCACCTTTACTAACTTTATTTGGCACCCTGCTTACGCTCCCCTCTCTTGTCCTCTATCTGTCTCACTCACGCATGCAGACTTATAACTTATCACTGCACCACTGCATCATCTGTCCTCAAAGCTATGCAGGAGGAGAGAAAGATGGGAGCTGAAAGTGAAAGAGGGGAGCTGAAAGTGAAGGAGGTGATAAGGTGTCCAAGGGACAACCCTGACTTCACTGACAACTTTATCATTGTCAAACTCACATTGGGAACTTATATAGGGAACACATATAGTCAACTTAAATAGGAAGGCATTTCTACCAGAAGACCCTGACAAGCTCTAGAAATTGACAAAGCAGACCAAAAATGGGATAGAAGAAGATAGAACAACCCAGAGAGAAACAAGGAGAGGAGAGAGGAGAAAGAAAGAGGAGACATAACCCATGAGGTGAGGACCCGACTGAATTATTAATCTAGTTAGGAAAGGAGAGATGGATGGATAGTGTCATGTTCAGACGAGAAGTGGAGGTGGTATTAGGGAGCCAAGAAATTGGATGAATGGGTATAGGAGTATAGGAGGAGAGTATAAGGACAGATAAAGGGAGCTGTGAGGAGATGGGGGTTCAGGGAGTTTCTCTTTGGGTGCAGGGACGTCTCAAGTTTCACAACAAAGTGCCAGAGATCACTGACAGAAAGACTGCTGCTATGATCTCGTCTGTCCTGATAGCACATCTTCACACAGGCTTTGTTTCAAATATATAGGCAGAGATGTGAAGTTTGAGGAGCTTTTTGACATTTTGCAATGCATTTCATTTTTAGGCTAGATTTTCTGCTAATGAAACAGATGTAACAATGATACTTAGAATGAAAAAGTACTTTATTGCTAAATTCCTAACCTTATTTCATAGTGTGAACCTTTTGTAATTTTACCATTTAGTCCAGCTCCAAGTCTGAGTAATTCTGAGAGAATCTGATGCTTTTTGAAGTCATGAGTAGTAGTTTTTTAAGTAACTGTTGGTGACTGAAATAAAGGATAATTTGATATTTGCACCTGTGAAAAACATGGCTACTTAATTCAACATTTCAATCCTAATGACACATGCAGCACGTTATCCAAAGCAGCAGGTGTTGTGCAAACATAAACAGCTTCTTGACGTGTGACGTGCTGACAGAAAGTCTGATCTGTTGAGGCGGCAGCTGTGCTCTGACGCTCCTGATGGCTACATGGCTGTCACGCAGCTTTCCTCTGAGCCCTGCACCATCAGGTGAGTGAGGGCATAGCCAGCTTAGCCTTTAAATCTGTTTACTCTTACACACTAAATGACAGTAACTGCACAGATACACAGGCATAAAAAAAGAGTAGCAAAATAGTAAAAAAACAAAAAAAAAGAAATACATAAAAATAATACTTTAAAGTAAATTAGTTATTTAACTTGATGAGCTCTTTATGTAGCCTCTGCAAGTCAATGGCAGTTTAAAGAAATAGTTAGACATTTTGGGAAATATGCCTTTTTGCTGTCTTGCTGAGAGTAAGATGAGAAGATTGATACCACTTTCATGTCTGTCCGTTAAACATGAAGGTACAGCCAGCAGGCGGTTGGCTTTTCTTAGCATAAAGACTTTAAGCAGGGGGGAAAGAGAGCTAGCCTGGCTCTGTTTATTTATTTATTGAATATGATTTTTTTTTGGATAAAACATTACTGCTGCATTAATGTGTGTGTTGCATTTTACTGCTGTAGATGTTAAAGTTTGAGCTAATTTGACCCACTTTATATACTGTTGGCCAGTTTAATCTACAGCAATGCATCATATTCTGTAAGATCATCGTACGTTTGTCTCGTCGCTGTCCTGTGAGAACCACGTATCTCTAAAAAGTTAACTTTTCATGGGCTTTGTGACGATGCATTTTCCAGCCAATCCAAGGGGCTTTAAATAGTTTATTTAGCTAAAGAAGTAGGAGTATAAAGTTGCATAAAATGGAAGTACTGAAGAAAAGTACCTCGATATAGTACTTAAGTACAGTACTTACTGTTTACTGCCGTACTTAGTTACATTCCACCACTGGCTTTAAGCTATGTCCACTTTTTGTGTGGGGCAACCAAGTGAACACAATAGCAAGTTTGCAATGTTTGCTCTGACTCACATTTTGAGTCAGAGCAAAAATTTGTCCAAATGCCTCATAGCAGACATAGGTTATCAAAATGGCATGTGTTTTATGTGGAAATGTAGCAGGAAGTCCATTGTGTATCCTGTCCCACAGTTTAAAAAGGCTGCTATGAGCACTGCAAAAGATAACATATCCCTTGTGACTTAAGGGTTTTACCTGCTATACAAGCCTGAGAACCACACAGGTACTGTACATCAAGTATAATAGACGCATAAAGGAAATATGGGTGTACTTCCCACATTGTGTGCATGGCAATTAAGTATGTACAGAAAGTATAGATGGTGTTTGCTTCACCATCAAGTTCAAACCAGGTGTTATGACTGCCACAGGTGAGTTCACAAGAACAGATTTCTAGAATCAAAGAGAAAAAAAAAAGATTTCCATTTGGGTCAATGGCTGAAGTACTCCAGGTGTCTGAGGAGTCCTCCGGGACAATAAAGGACAGCAATAAAGAGCACTCGTGTTACTCTGAGACTACTACAAACCACAGAGATCGGGTGTGGTAACTCAACGCTTGTTTTATTGTTTGATCCCTCTGTATCTGTCTTTGTCTCTCTATCTTTCTCTCTCTAAACTCTCTTTAGTTTTCCATTTATTGATATCTATCACTCTTTCAGTTAATACCCCCCCATCTCTCTTCATACTTCTTTCTGTGTTTACCCAGGTCAGTTTCTCTCTGACGTCAGTAGTGGAGTGAGTTGATGGGAATGGTTTTTCCCCCTTTTCAGATAGGAAAATCACAAGAATAATAGCGCGTGCTTAGGAAAACACAGCTTTCATGACTTGTAATGATCCCTGCAAGGTCAAAGTTGAAAGAGATTGTTTTTAAAAAGCCTCCCATGTAGGTTTGCGTGCAGTCACATCACAGAGATACATGGACTGTGGCTGCACACAAAGACACTGCCCTTTGGGCTTGGCTTGGCTTTGCCCTGACTCCTGACAACACTTAACCACATCCTGTGCATGCGTGTGTGCTAATTTGGCATTTTTATGGGCGAACGTGACAACAACCTGAACATAAATGCTAGTTTCACTCTCCCTGCCACTTTCAATCTTTTGCTCTTTTTTTATAACTTTTTTTCTCCTTTCATTTCCTGTCTTCACTCTCTCATTCTAAAACGTTTGTCTTTTTCGCAGTTTCTGTCATGTCATCACTCTCACCTTCTTTCTGTGGTGTGGCAGTTTCTTCATCCCCTCCCTCCTTGTCAGCAGAGCAGCGGTATCCCTTCTTCTTCAGGATGTTGCAGATAAGGATACCCAGCAGACCCATGACGCAGAAGATGGGCACCAAAGCGAACACAGCGTACTCTGCCGTCTTCTCCTCAGCACTGCGTACCACCGTGCCGTTGACCGGCCCTCCTGCACCGCTGGATGGACCTTTACCCACTGTACGGACCGTTCTGACATGCAAAGATGCTGAGAGAAAGGAGAAGAAACAGAGAAAAAAGAGAGCAGGATGTAAGAGCAGAAACACTGTCCTATCTCCATAATTGGATGATTGATGAGCAGTATGTGAAGCTCATCTTCAGACACGCTGCAGGAGCATGCTTACTTCTCACACAGGGACTTTGGCTGGAAACTTCCCCTGTGGCAGTGGAGTGAAACCTGCAAATGGAAAAAGAAAGAAGAGAAAAGAGCATAATTAAAGAGATGGAAAAAGAAAAAGTTGGGGACTATTTTACAATGAAAGAATGAATCAGCGGTTTTAGCCAGTGGCATATTTTGCTTGGTGCTTGATGTTGCCTGCCCATTGTGGTGAATGACGTAGTGCATGTGTGTTTGTGTGTGCGGGTGTTTTCTTGTTTTCTCAACATAGAGAAAATGACAGGACTTAATTTAGAACAAATAAAAGTTTACGAGGTACATGTTCAAGCAAAGCACTTTGAATGTTAAGCCTACAGTTACATTGAACTGTGGGTGGATTAACAAGCAGACAGGTAGGCCGACGACAGACAGACCGAGACAAACATACAAACTGAGAGACAGACCGGCAACCCTTACCCAGGCAGACAGTCCCCACAGACTGCATCAGAGGTCGCATTGCCAGGGGTTGCAACCTTACGGCTGAGGATCTTGCAGGAGGCGTGTGGATGGCAAAGTTCAGAGTCGAATGCGTGTGAAAAGCTTCCAGTTGGGCACAATCGGCATTGCACTTCCTCTGTTGGACTTTGGATCTGCCCACAAGCCTGGCAAGACAGAAAACACTTCTAATCTCAGAAAAGAGGCTAAAAAGAGTCTGCAAAAGCACAAGTGAAGCATCCCTCTGGTGCTGTTAAAGGGTTAGAGTCTAAAACTTGAAATAAGTTTTAATGGCACAATGGGTAGCTTTTAATTATAAGCCCTGTCTCTGTGTTAACTGGAATTAAAACAATGGTATCTTGATCAATGATATCTATCTACCTTTATAGACTGTTCAACAAAGGTAAATACAAATCTTTAAGTAATGAATGGTAGTTTTGTTGTATTAGTAACAGCATGTGATCTACAACAACTTCATGAAGACAACCTGCAAGAAAAGAGAAACATGACACACCTTGACAGAAATCCCCCTTTTACTTATAAAGCAATCTCATACATGTCTGCCATCATTAAACACTGATTTATGGAAGCAAATAACTTGATTTATGTTGACTGTTGTGACCCTAAACATAAATTAGAAGGTTAAAGAGGAGTTGCATTCAATGTGCAATATTAAAAAAAGATCTCTAAATCTCCAGCATGGGCCTTTATACATAGTCAGGTGGTGGGAATAAACTTTTTTAACTACAGTGACTCACTAAAAATGTGTATGTATAGCACTTAATTTGGTTACTGCAAATAAAAATTCATGCAATGTTCTTTATCCCAAGGTTTGGTGATTTGTACAGTAATTTGATGAGATTCTGAGAGGAGCCAACATTTGGCTGTAGCTCAACATGCCAGTAATTTTCACTCTCTGTCCTATCCGTTTCCTATAAGCTCTACATTATACAGAATAAGGAGAAATGCACCCTTCTGAAAAGTAAAATTAAAACAGTTAGACAGGGGAGGATAATGGGTGAAAGTTTGTAGTGTCAAAGGGGACAAAACATGTATTAGAAAGAACGCAAAAGCACTTGATAGCAACAGATACTGTAATAGCAGAGATATAATGTACAAAAAATTTCCCTCAAAGCAGGTTAAGTTGTTATTAATCATTTTATTTCAGTTTATAGTCTCACCTTGGAAGGCTGCTGGCCAGCAGGGCATTGCAGACACACACATCCTTCCCCCCACCGACACTGCACTGCTGCAGTCCCGCCATAGCCAAACACCTGGAAGACACACATACACACACACACACAAGCTCATGAGTCAGTGGAGGTTTGCAGTAAAAGTGAGTGCACACACTTATTAAATCATGACGTACATGCCACCTGGGTCTACAAGGGGTCAAACTGGATTGTCAGATGCAAAGAACAACACACATACTGCCTTAAAAGTTCACACATCCTATTTTGTTTTATTTTTTTGCATAAACACACACACAAAAACAAACAAACACATGCACATATTTACCATGAGAAGGACAAGAGCTGAGCTGCAAAGGTGGTTCCTCATCTTCTTCAATGTATTCTTCTATGTGCATATGATCTAAAGGAGAGAGGAGACAGAAACAGGTGAGAAAAAGGGTTAATCACATTTTAAAACACGGACATGGTCCACAGTTACTGCATACATGAGTTTTAAAGTGCATAATAAAAATCAACCTTGTCATCTCAGTCAATGCGACTGTGGCCTTTTTGCAAACACAATTTATTGACTTTTGTCAATAAAGTGCCAACAAACGTTTTCTAGTCAGATATGGATGATATTTAACAACATGACATTTCACAACATAACTGATGACATTAAAACCAATTCATTCTGTCGCACACACACATACACACATACAGTACATGAGCATACACACTCACACAAAGCCACACACGCTCAGATGGCAAAAAACACCTGAGTCATTTTTGCGACTCATCCAGAGCGCAGTGACCCGAGTGACAGGGAGGTAAAGAGCAGTTGTAAATGCCGTAAATAACATTTAAAATGAATCAGGTTCTTTTTATGGACAGGAGTGAATGAACCAGGGCTTTTCTGCAGCTATTTTTGGGCCATAGTGCTCACATACACATTTAAAAGCACTTATGCTACAACATATTCATTTGCCAACAAACGCTGACTTTCTCAACACTTGACATTAGCCACTCCTGGGAGTAGTATTTCCTGACATTTAGGCAAGAAATGTATTTTTATGGATTCATGTAATCAAAAAATTAGAATGATTGTACTGCTTTATTTTGCAGAACAAGTGTTTTTTAGGATTTCGAAATAAATAAAAGGAAAAGCTCAACTAGGACAATCTTTGAGTCTGCACTGATGGGTCATGTGTTTGAATCTGTGTGCCACAAGTTACTATATTGCGTTACAGCAAAACAATGTTGTCATCTCTAAAGTTAGCTATTTACAGTCAGAAAATATTTGGTAACAGCTTATTTAAAATAGCATTACCCCCTATAGTGCACACACACATACGCACACAGAACAAGTGAGCCATTTATTACTGCCCTTTACTGATGCTTCTATATAACTTCATGGACGAAGATGGTATCCAACCTGAAGTCACTTATCAATGAGGTCCCTTTACAGCATCCTGGCACTTACACAGGTTCACCTTCAGATTTGAGTTTTCACTGCTTAACGTAACATGCCAACATGATTTTGGCATGTTACGTTAAAAAGGCAGCAGAGCAGAGCAGTCAGCAGGGTGGGCACCCATCAAGCAGAGGATTAAGGTTCAAGTCCTGTGACAACAAATGTGCTGAAGTGTCACTGAATAAGGCAAATTCTTACTTGCTGTCCTAAATTTAAACCTAAACTCTGGCTGTTTATTTTTTCTCTAGACCTCTGGATTTGCTTGACTCGCTCCATTGAACATGTGATAACAGTTCTGGAGAATGACACATCAATAGCACCCAAGAATAAATGCATTCCCAAGACTGACTATCCAGAATCCTTTAAATATATCATGTTATAACAATTTGTAGAACTACTATAACAATGTGGTAACATACATTTTTCCGCTGCAGTCACTACTTCCACTGTGTGCCCTACAACGCCCTGTTAATTAAGCAACTGACAAAATAAAACAAGAAAGTTTGTTGCATGAAATCTGCTGTGCACTGCGGTCCCATTTGAAGCAACAATTACAGGTCTGTGAATTCACACAAGACTAATATTATCAGGGGAAACCTCAGTCTGTCAGCATACAGCAGGTTATTTATGTACATGCCACATAAATAAATTAAATGACAACTGAGGGAATGCAATGAGTATTCAGTCCAAAAGTAGAAATCAGAGGAGCAGAAAGAAAAGAGCAAGAGACAAGGGGGAAAAGATGGAGGAAGACATTAGGCTACGGTAGTGAAAGAAAGAGAGAATGTAAGACATAACAAGATAATGGGAGAGAGAGGAGAAAGACAGAGCAGCATACTTACCCCAGACTTGCAGCTGACTGACACAGTTGCCGTGGCAACTCAGCGAGGATGCTGTGTACGCTGCTACAAATGTTGAGTCAGGACCAAACTCAAATATGCTCTAACTTTCTTACAGCTGTCTAAAACGACACCAACATTTTATGAAAGTCGTATTTGGTGCTACTTGGACAAGTAACTCAAAAATGACTTCTGGACTTCACAACCAGAAAATCAGGATTACTAAATCTGAAATTCTATAAAGATCTAACCGTGAGACGGAGATAAGACTAAAATACAACTCGAGAAGTAAGAGAAGTGACACAAAACTCAGACAAGTCTGTGTAGCAGAATGGAGAATTCATTGTACCTGCCTGGGTCTTATACTGTCACTCTGACCACAGACACACCCCTGATGTCCTTAGGACATGCCCCTTCTATCATAGCTAAAACAGAGTGTGTGTGTGTGTGTGTGTGTGTGTGTGTGTGTTTGTGTTTGTGTGTGTGTGTGTGTGTGTGTGTGTGTGTGTGTGTGTGTGTTGTATGTGTGTGTGAGGGTGAGGCCACTTTAATGCAGCTCTTCGCCTTTGACCACGCAGCAAAACATAACGTTTTAAACATTAGTTAGCAAGCAAATCAACACTTCTCCACTCAAACCCATTCATTCTCTTTCTATGTGTGGTCAGCACACACACACACACACACACACACACACACACACACAGCACATACACCTATACAGCAAATAGAGTATATGTGCAATAAGTGTGTGGTGATGGTATGCCTTAACATGGTCTTGTACACATTATCTGTGCATTAATTTATACTTGTACATGCAGGTGACACACACACACACACACACACACACATATGTACATACACATCTGGAATGCCATAACATCCAGCCAACACCAAGCTGTGCCTTATACAAACAAGAAAATAAAAAATGTAACGAGTTTATGATTTTGGTCCGGCGAGGCCCTCATGCCAATGACAGGCTGCTGAAGCATAATTTCAGGGAGGAAGAGAAAGATAAAGCGAGGACAGAAAAACCACTAGTTTGAAAAAACAACACAGGGCCGATAGAGCTGTGGAGGAAGAGAAGAGAGAGGCAGGGAGGGAGGGATGGAAAGAGGAGAAAGTGGCAGGGAGTGATACTGCTAAAACTTCAGCCTGATAGCATGATATATATAGAAGCATTTGTTAAAATGCCATACAGACCAGAGCAAGAGGCTAATTACAAGTCACACGCGTGCACATGCATATACACTTATACACACATGCACACATGCACCCTCACACACACACAACACACAAGCACACACAGCTTAAAAAAACGATCAATAAAACGACAATGATAGAGAGAGCAAAACAGAAATGGGACCTACAATTAAGTACCTCTTTTTTTGGAAAGTGTCAAGTAACAAATTGGACTGGGTTAGAGGGGTTGAGGAATGTTGGTTTTCCACAGAAAACCTCACTTGACCTCCAGAAGTGCAGTCACTGAAACAACTGTACTTCAACTCCAGTAGAGCGACGTGAAACTGATTTATCGTGTGATGAATGCCTATAATCTGAAATCATCAGTACACAGCAGCACAGTGTTTTTGCAAAGGCTGGGTAGTGTGAGTTAAAACAAGACCCCTGATGGAGACATTTGAAGGAGAAGAAATGTCTTGATGAAAAGTTCAGGGGATGTGAATTAATTGGTAAACCCGTTTGAAAAGGCTTGTCTATTTGAGTATGGGGCACAGAAGCATCTGCTAAAAGTTATTTTTCCATTATGTACCATTAAATTGTCTTAAAAGTCTTTCTCAGGAACAGGTCTTAACATTTGTCAACCATTTCACCTGCTGGTTATCCACAGGCCAAGAGCACTCAGTGTATGCAGCAGCAACACATGCAGGGAAAATGTGCTTGAAATACATAATGCATGTGAAAGCATGTCCAAAAAGGATGTTCAAAATGTGCCAGCTCCCTGACCACTGCCCTCTGAAGTCAGCCATTCACAGCCAGGCCATCTGAGCCAGCACTGTCTGCATGTGATGCATTTGCATTTAAATCCAGTTTGTCTGAGGTTTTCCCCACAAAGCCACTACAAAAGCGACCGCCACACGTGGAACTTCCACTGGACCTACGTGCGCATGACCGCCCCTGGGTCCATGCGTGGCCTTGTCCGCCTTAAAACACCCATCCTTCTCTGCCTTCTGTCCATGACAAAGTGCTACTCGGACCTACAGCAGTGCAGAATTCTCCATCATCTTTTAAAGCAGTAGTTCCACATTTTGGGAAATACACTTTTTTCGCTTTCTTGCCAGGAGTTAGAGGAGAAGATTAATACCACTCTCATGTCTGTCTAAATATGAAGCTGCAGCTGTAACTCCATTTTTAACGGAAAGACATGAGAGTGGTATCGATCTTTTCATTTACCTCTCAGCAAGAAAGTGCATTTCCAAAATGTCAAACTATTGTTTTAAGAAATCTTTGCCTCCTTATTCATTATTTAATCCCTCCATTCACCACAGTTTATAACTATACAACAGCATCTCTTACTTTTACTACTGGTGTTAAAGTTGACTTTTAGAAAGGCCTTTCTCTAACTTCATGGCAAAATCCCAAAACTAAACCCATATCAGTCATCTCATACTTTTCTTCCACATGCTCTTTCTACCCTCGCTAGACTTGCGTCCTCAGCTATTGAGCTGTCAATCCTGTAATTGCATTTTATTCCTTTTTCATAACCCAGCTTGCTTCACGCCTGTGTCGGCCATGTCCTTTGGTCTGGAGGCTGCAGTCAGATGGATGTGTGGGTAGAAGGACTAGAGAGAGAAAGAATGAAAGAGACGACAAACAAAGGAACAGAAACAGAGGGAGAGAAGAGGAGAAGAGTAGCAGAGGAAGAGCAGGATATAACAGGATATTAACACATCTCAGAATATCCCAGCGTATACAACAAAGAAGCCAAAACACACCAACACCCACCATGCGTTTGTCATTTTATGTGAATGGACGAAAACAACAAAACAGGATTAAAAAAAATTCAAAAACACCTCAAAGGAAAGGGAGAAGAGCGTGATGACTTTTCCCAAACTGTAAAACAGTAATTACTCAAAACCCTCTGTGCTGTTGTTTGACACATTCAAATAACAAGTCGCGACAACATCAGATGACCAGTCACATTTTCTGTTTTGTCCAGGGGACCTAAAAATAGCAATAATAAAGAAGTAATGGCAAAGTCATGACAAAAACATGGACATTATTCTTTTCTGTGGTTGTTTTTGGGGCGAGGACCGAAGTCGCAGTTAATGTGTTTGAGAGCTTTCTGGCTGCTTGATGTCATGCAGCAGCTGAGCTGAGAAATCCTACTGGATGAAGCTGTGAAGGAAGGAAGGAACCACAAAAGAGGAAACACAAGAATGAGTGGAACTCCTCGCCTTTCAATTTGAGGTGACTGAGTAGCAGGAGAGATCAAGGCTAAAGCGGGGTCGAGCTAACATGTTACTGGCTTCCAAACAATGAGCCGTGTTTGTCAAGTACACAGGATTCTGGTTAGACATGAGACTCTACAATCTTATTCCGTTTCCAAAATCCTAGATAGAATACCTGGCCAAGTAAACATTCAAACTCTTTAGCTTAGTCAATCAAGGCAGATCAATTTTAAAAAAATGCATGGAAAGTTACATAGAAGTGAGTGTCAATGCCTTTCCTTCTAGTCCTCCAGCACCTCAAATAAACCTATCCCAGGTAAGTGATCAAGTGAGTTTTTAAAAATAACGAGGACAACCTCCTTAAAATAACATTTGAATGCACATGACAATAAAACCCCTTCATACTAGACTGCTAGGAAGCCACTAGGAAGCACAGCACCAGACTAAATTGGTTAAACCTTAAAGCAGTGGTTCATTTCAAGTTTAAGTATTCATTTTATTTAATTTTGAAGTACTGTCTCCCTGCAGAGTGAGTAGCGGATGTATGCTAGTAGCATTCACAAAACAACATGACCAAATGTATGTATGGCAAGCAAAATATGAAATTTGGTTTTGTTTATTTTAATAAGACAGCCTGGCTTAAAATAGCTTTTCATCACTTTATTCTTTTCAGCAAATCAGCTGTTTTATTGGCATGTTATTATTAGCCTTTATAGCATACCATGCTGTAAAATAACAGTGTGCTGGTACTCCAAATAAGCATGAATTAGTTCTAAATGTAAATGCAATCCTTTTAATGTCATTTTGTTTTAAGCAATTACCCTTTCTTTGTTGCAGTCCCACACTTAATTTCATTGGGTTTTCAGGCACAATTTCACTTTATTTTGTGAAGGGAAAAAACTGAATGGGTGTTGAGTTAGCCTATGTGTGGATTGTGACTTAATGACTACAAAGAAATGGTGACCCTGAGATTAGACCAGTTGTAAACAACTGATTTAAAACTTCAACCATTCAAAGACTCTTCTGAACGACAAGGAAGTTCAGTCAGCCAACCCAGATGTATTATGTGAACAGAGAATATACACATAGTTTATGTTAGTTGGTGGCTAGGGTCTGACCTCTTCAGTCTGTAAACTTACACTGAGCTCAACACAACAAAGATTGGGGAGTGACAATGATAAACTTTGCCCCATGGAAACCTGGGGCTTCCATGAGGCTAAAGGTGGATGCTGGGGCTTATAACATTTTTACGTTTAGCTGCAGCAGTATTTGCAAACTTAACAGCGAAGCAGCAACGCACGCCTCATGCAGTACATGAACAGCTTTAATTAGTTGCCATATTGCAAGAGTTCTGCTGTGAAGTGAATACTTGAACAAACTCATCAAAGCACATGACCTTAACCTTTCCAGAACCTTGATCAATTACTTTTACTTGCTTAATCTTAGCCAAAATGCATGTGAGGAAATAGTCGGCCATGTGGTTCCGTGAGGTTTGTTAAGGGGTTAGGGTCTTTGAAAGATATAGTATTCAAGACCTCATAAACATACTGTTGTACTGAGTGGAGTATGTCATATTGAGTGTAGTAGCAGAAGTTGTTTGCCTGAACCAGCTTTCAGGCTTTTACCAGAGCTATAGTAAAACTTTATCAGAATTTATATAATAATCTCCTATAGCTTTATTTTGAGCAGGTTAAGCCTGACTATAGACCAGGTCAGGTTGACAGTTGTTTCCTTGTTGTTCAAAAAGCCACACAGATGTAAACTCTAAAATGATGACAGTCCATAGAACCATCAGCTTTTTCTAACCAGCTACCGAGTTTAAATATCTTCAGATTTCTCAGAAATGCATTGTCGCCGACAGTGCATAAACAGAGTAATGCTCATGTTGATGCATACTGGTGTAGTTAGAATGACACCGAATGCTCGTTTGGGGCTTCAAAAATGGCTGATGAAAAGCGGATTTCCCTCTCCATCATGAGGTAAAAAGTTCCCATGCCGATAATGGCTACCTATTAAGCCTACTAGGTCACGTAGCTTGTCCAGCCTTGGGGAACACCTCTTTGTGATGCACATGAGAATTATCTTACGGCCCACGGAGTGAAATACAATAGAAAAGAACTGAGCCGGCAAAAGAAAGGTTTAAGGTAATTACACTCCATTATATATCAGACATTTCGTGGACCGAGAGATAATGTGCACGTGTATGACAACGACGTGATCTGGACAACCATACCCTCTGTTTGGCTTAATGGAAGTGCCCATTATCGGCAAATGAAAGGCTGATTTACGCCAACACTTTCTACGTTAGTGCTCAGACAATGTCTCATTATGGGGAGCGTGTCTGATAACTAGGCAGGAGCATCTCTGCACACGTCTGCGGATGCGTTTCTCTCACTGTCTCTTTGTGTCCGTCATTCCACCTCTCTGTCCTTGGGTTGGCGTGATATCAGTCGTCATGTTTTCCAGTGGAACTGTACACCAGCAGAAACTTAACGGGCCTCTCTTGTGTCTCTGCTGCACGCTGTCCGTCAGACATCACTAAGTGAGAACGAGAGAGGTTGAATTGGCCAGAGAGAGTGGAGAGAGGAAGACCAGACAAGAGAGACAGACGCAGTGAGGTGGTCAGCTTGTTTGCATCTCTGTGATACTGCCAGAGTATGACCACTGTAGCAACCGGAGATCCCACAATACAACAGGCTGATAGTACACTGTCCTAATTTCCTACAACCACCATGAAGGAAGGAAAACTCTGGTGATACAAAAGAAATGTTCCCATTAGAAACAGATGCCATACCTTATGGTAAGACATAAACTCACAGATGCTTTAGGCTCAATTCCCGATAAAAACATTACTTTCCAACCACTATGTCCATCCTTCTATTCTCCTCTGAAGTCAAATTACATAAGTGGGAGACATAAAAGCTTGACTTTGTTGCCTGAATTTCATTAACCATCAATGGTGCTTTTTAGATGTCATTTAGACCTGTTTTGCAAAGAATTTTTAAAATTACCTTGAAACTCTGAAAGTGTTCAAGACCATTTTGTTTTTCATTAATTTAGATTTTTCTGCCTCATTACGAACAAGCCTGAATGGCACTAATAAAAAAAAAAAAAAAACTGTTTTTCACAAGGAGACAAGGACACTTTGCTACTATTTTGACCCACTGGAAGCCAACCACAAACCAATTCTGGCTGTAAAACAACCCTAAGGTCTGCTTGATTTGAACTGAGGGTTTTAGGCAACAAAAGCAGAACATGGGGCAATCTGAGTTGCGAAAATGCGTGTGAGAGTAGGTGTTTTTGAGAGTCTGGTATTTTCCCTTACATCACCAGAATCATTAAAGGTGGATGTAAATCCACTCCTTATGTTTCAACACCTTAAATTATAACTCACAACCCATGCACACATACCAGCTCTATATAAGTCAGTACACACACACACTATAATAGAACAATTCCTATTTTCACACACACAAACATACAGATGCAGGGTAAAAACAAAACTTCCAGCATGTCATCTCTATTTGTCGAACAAATACAGAGGATTTAGTTAATAACTGTTTTTGTCAGAACAGATTTTATGTTTGATGTGAGGCTAAATTGCAGATGTCCTATTCATGGGTGGGAACAAGTCTTAGTTCTTCTCATTGTCTCCTGCTCTCAGGGAAAGCTAAAGAGATAAGAAACAGAAGTGTTGCCTATTTTAGCTTTGCAGAGACATGTAAACCTTGAAGAACTGTCATTTTGTGAAATAAACTAATTCGCTTTCTTGCCGAAAGTTAGATGAGAAGACAGCAGCCGGTTAGCTTAGCCTAGCATAAGACTTGAAGCAGGAGGAAACAGATAGTTTAGCTCTGCACAAAGGTAACAAAATCCAACCCCCAGCACTTCTAAAGCTAACTAATTACCATGTTCCATCTTGTTTGTTGAATCCATAAAAAGATAAACCTAACTGTCGTCACCGTGGGATTGCCAGGCAACTAGCGGAGACTCCAGGAAGTCACTGCACTCTGCAGAGAAATAGCACATAAGCCCTCGTAAACTGCAAATTGTCATTTTTGCACTTTGATTGTTGAAAAGATTAAACAAATGCGATATAACATGTTAATTAATTAGCTTTAGAGGTGCTGCTAGGTAGATTTTGTGACTTTCTGACAGAGCCAGTCTAGCTGTTTCCCCCTGTTTCCAGTTGTTGTGCTAAACTAAGCTAACTGTCTCCTGGCTCTAATTTCCTACTGAACAGACAGCTACAAGAGTGGTATTGATCTACACATCCAACTCTCTGCAAGAAAGCAAATAAGTGTATTTACCAAAATGTGAAACTATTACTTTAATGGACTGCTGGGTCAGTGAGTCCAAAGAGAAGCATTCCCTCTTTGGAGCGGTGGAGGCCAGAGTGAACGCTGCGAAGCTTAACCAGACCTCTGGGAATGTTAAACATGTTAAACAACTCCATATGTGTAGCATACTGAGTGTACTGATGGTACATATGTAAAAGCTGTTCCTTAAAACTTTCTATGGATGAGGGTGAAAAAAGTTTGCCCCCAGCATGCAAACCCAACCCCAGACAAGCACCTCATATATATTTATGGATCTAAATATGTTGTGTTTTGAGTTGTATTCAATAACTCTATAAAAGTGCTGCTACAAACGAGAGGTTCAATTTCCTGCTTTGTTGGCTACATCGTCATTACTCAGTGGTTGTTTTGAAACGGGGCATGTCTGTAGCACTCCTCACATGAGGGATTGTGTGGATCCTCTCCAAAACATGACACACACACACACATACACACAACATACACACACAGTCACTCACTTGTGCCTCGTCACAAAGAAATCGACTCGGACATGCTGGTGTGTGATTTGCTCTGGCAACTAAAAGCCAGCGATTGGTTACTGGCGAGTTCAACTAGCAGATTGTGGTTGCCTTGCATTTTTCCTCCCCCAGAGCCGACCCGTGGGGTAGCAAACGTCTGCAGCCTCTTTTGACTCTTTTCTTAAAGCTTATTTTTAAGACTGTGTCATTAAACAGCACACAGTAGGGAGTGACAGGGCAGACGGAGGAGACAGAGGGGGAAAGGTCATGAACTCGGGCCAAGCAGGGCAAGATTAGGCCTATTGCTGTCTGCTTTTGTCCTGACTGTCCTGATGTTAGGTCAATGTTATGACAGTTATACTGTTAATACTGTTCGATGAAATAAAACATTTTAATTGCTAATTAAATGTACTATTTTTTTATTAAGATAAAGGACATAATATGTTTGCCATTATGTATTAACAAGGACATTGTGAGACAGTTTTAATAAAAACAAGAATAGTATAAACAATTCAAGTTTAAACCATTGTTACTTTCGTCCCGACGAAATGATGGGGTTGAAAGTAACAATGCACAACTTCCTTTCAAAGTCAAATTATACCATGGTGGTCCACACAAAATAGCACCTGGTATTGATAGCATACACATGAGTTGTTGATCACAGTGAAAATTAGTTTCTGTCAGTAACCTTATCTTTTAAAATTACGTTTATCTGAAATAAATGTCCTAAATGTACTTAGCTACTTTCCACCACTGTGTATGATGAATAGCTTATTATTAAATTATCCTTATTATTTAATCCATTGTTTTTTAAGTGTGATTTGGTCCCAAGCAAGGAGTAATTTATCACATGTGTGTAGTTTTTATTTTCAAGGCAGTTTTTTTTCTAGCAAAACATAGTTCACAGGAAAATAATAACTAGCCATAAATTAGACCCCATGACATGCAAGACCTTTTTTAACTTCAGGTACAAAAGAGCTGAAACATCCTGGAAGTGATTTTTTCCCACATCCTGACTTTCAAAAGAATGAACTCAACTGACGGAAACCCACTGCAGCATGACTTACAGTTTGCTTAGTTTCCTGTAAAATCATGAGAGTGCAACAGATAAACAGATAAATTCAAACAAGAGACATGGTGATGAGGAAAACATGCTCCTCAGAAGGAGAATGCATGGTGTACATTTTGGATACTGCTGCCCATCAAATCCTGCTTTCCCATTAAAAAATAACTTAGAATTGAGCTTGAGTGTGTATGTACATGTTTACTCTAAGTAAAGGTACTACTCTAGTAGGTGAGTGTGTTTGCATGCTCGTGTTTGCAACGTCTTTCCAGGTTTTTGTGTCCAGGTCCCCCAGTAATTATCCGATCCTCCACCAATCTGTATGTGTGGAGCGCTGAGCCAGCTTGGATTGGGATCTGTGGTCAGTGCAGTGGGAACTTCTTTGGCATGGAGTTCCCTGGCTGACATTGGGGAGGCAGGCAGGCCGCTGTGGCACGGGGACGGAAGACCGTCTGGAGGCATTCCCAACCACTCTGGTTGGACGGATGGACAGACAGATGACAAGATTGATGGCCTAATTATAGCCTAGCTGTGTCCTTGACTTCAACATACACATATGCTCAAATAGAGTTGCATCTGTCTGTTAAAGGTTATATTGATAACATTTTTATGTAGATGAATATTTAAAAAAAAGAATACATCCACAGAGCTTTTAGAGCGGTGCGGAATAAAAGTATCACTTTTCCTTAAAAAAATATTATGATTGTGAATTAATCATTTTAAAAAATTTGACGGGTCCAAAATGAATATTTTGTTTATCTCTGTGTGAGATGTTTGACGTTTGCTTCCTGCTTCTAACAAGGCTTGTGAGCCAGTAGTATAACGACGTTGGTATCACGTGGCATGGTTGCCAGTTAGTGTGGACATTACGTTAGCACATATTAGCTATCTTAGCTTAATCATCCGAACAACAACAACACATAAAATTACAGTTCTGCACATTTAAACAAAATAAACAACAACTACCGACAGCCATAGTCCTTAAAACCTTAACTAATGTGTTGTCACGGGTTTGATTGTTCAAATTAGAAAAATAGCAGCGTCAGTCCCTGAGGAGCTACGTTAGCATTAGTGACGGTTCCGTCCAGTTAACTAACGTTATAGTTCCCTCAAACAATGTAACGTTATAATGAAGATGCGTATCAGAGGGGATTTAGAAGTGAGCAAGGGTCCAACATAAGCGATGTCCTGGGGCCAGTACAAGTTTATGCAGGTCAAGTTGATTGACCAGTCACTGGTCCATCCGGGCCAGTGATGGATTGGTCCGCTTCTGAAAAGACGGTCGCTCTTCTTCAACGGAGTGGACATGGGATCCCAATATATTACCAATGTGTCATGTCAAAGGTAAAGTTCAGAACTACTGTAAATCTGTTTAGAACTTTTCAAAAAATCTATAACCGATGTATAGCTATATGTTGCTAAATTAATTCATTACTCATGAAAGATTCATCACTTGCCATGACTGAGTCTGACTCTCATTCCACTCGAACATGAAATATACAGGTTGTGCAGTGAACTGGCAACCACTGGAATGGAAGGGGGGAGTGCATCATCTAGTGGATGGATGTTATCAATAGCACCTTTAAATTACACTGATAATCCCTACATGTAAATTTGTCATCAGCTCCAAGCTGCAACATACACACTTCGAGCTTCCTGTCATCATCCTCTCTCTTACTGTCTGTGTCCGTCTTCCTCTCTTTTCCTGATCTCTTTTGTCTCTTCTTCTCTTTTCTCTTCCCTTTCTCATCCTGTCATCTCTGCGTCTTCCCAAAACTATGAATGCATTCAGTGTACAGTAAATGTTGGGTGGGGTAGAGCGTAAAATGGGGGTTAAATTTGGCTCAGGCTAAATCCACGGCTACATACACCAACTCCTAATTAAGGCATTTGTGTGTGTATGTGTGTGTGTGTGTGTGTGTGTGTGTGTGTGTGCGTGCATGTATGTTTGTGGTATAATTACAGATGTCAGCCATAGTGCAGTTAACTGTAACATCAGTTAAGCACACAATATGAAATTATAAAATAAATAAAATATATAGATCCTGTTCCATTACTATTATATGCAGCTATTAAAGGAGGGAAATATGTGTTGTTAAGAGAGACACAGAGATGTGTTCAAAAGCATTTTCTAGCAAATTAAAAACATGTTTCTGTTGGGGAACCCCTCAACTGTCACACACACATAAAACTAAAGTGTACAACAGTCAAAATATAATCTATAATCTGTTGAATTCTTAAAGAGGCTTCTAACACGTTATTGTCCTCTCACAAATCTGTGGAATCATGCAAACTGACCTACGTAGTTATTTTCAAGTAAGACCAATATACTTTTGTGACTATAATGATACCACAGTGCTGTTTTAGTGTTGTTTGAAGAAAATAAACTATAATCTTCGAAAAACATATTTTCTGGCTGAAACCTGGCCCAACGAATGGCAGCCATAAACAGCTCTGCCGATGCAGACAAGTTAAAGCATAAAGGTTCACTTTAGGGGCAGTTTTTAAGTGAGTGTGTGAACTTGGAATTACTTTTGGATCAAACCCTCTCCTCTCTGGTCCCCTCCAACTCCACCTTTGTGATATAATATGATAAAATGTGCTTTGGCCAAACCAACAGAAGCCCTGCGATAGGTAGATTTTAACATCTCAGCACCCGCCACCAATCACACTGCACATATCCAGACAGGCATGACATGCTCTATTTCCTACCAGAAGGGGTGAAAGTAGTAGACAGGAAACAGGAAGCTTGCCTTCTCGTAAAATAAGTGATGTCAAATATTTAAATTGCTTTGTGAGCTTTGTGATTCTCTCTTCACTTGTGCCGTGACAAGATGGTACAGATGAATAAACTTTGTAAATCCTGTAAAATCCTTCCTTAAAATGCATGCATCGTAATAATATTAGGGATGAGCCAGTGAAGCTGTACATGGCCCTCTTCTGGTGGAAGTGTGAGTGCATGTGTGCGTGAGTATAGTTGTGTGTGAGAGAAAGCCTCTTATTGATACAAGCGTGGAGGAATTTGGTTTCGGACAATAGAAGCCCTCTGCCAAAAATGACAGTCTCATCTTGACTCTTGCGTAAGTGTGTGTATGTAGGGCGCCTGCCCTCCTGCTCCTTACGCAGTAGTATCCTGCTAAAACCACAGCAGTATGGTGTGACATGTCATGGTGATACGACACCTTCAAATGAGCAAACAGAGAGTGAAAAATGTGTGAGCCGTCATGTTAACATTAATACCGTTAACTAATACTGTATTTTTACAGTTGCTTCTTTCTGTTAATCTCTATCCAACATGCTTTGGCAGTATGTATGACTGTTGTGATGCATTATAAGTTGGCTTGAACTGAGCAATCAGCTGGCCTTGATGTGTTTCATCCATATAATAAAATATAATAAATAATAAAATATATATACAATATGGAAATAAAGCAGAACCAGGACATAGGCGTTTCACTTCATTATAAAGAGAGGAGGAGGATCACACTACTAGTGAGGTCATCACGTACCCATGAAAGTGCGTCAAGCATGAGCTCCTCACTCTGTCATTAGACAGTACGACACGCTGTGGTTCCCATAGTTATTATAAACCTATTGAATTAACCGAATTACAGGTATTCCGTTGCCTCCAGCAGAATTACCAGAATAATACATTATTACCAAAACCAGGGGCATGTAAACTATCTATAAATACTATCGGAAACGTTTAGTCATTATGCGAACGTCACAGCAAAATCCTAAGTCTCTACTTGGAAAGCTATAGTAGATAAATTAATAAACAACCATAAAGCTTACAACATATTCCATTTGTTCAGTTAAAATCTTTGCTGTCTTGAGCCATAAAACCCCACTGAAACAAACAGCAGGCACTTTTTTCGTCCAAAAGTAGTCTATAGTTTTCTATATGTGCCTTATGATGCCCCATAATGTGCCATATGATGCCCCATAGGGCAGACAAAGTCATATAAACACATTACCGTTGTGCGTAAAAGTGGTCATGACGGTCGGACAGGCTTTGCGGCGAGAAAAGACCCACACGAGCCGGCAGTGACTGACAAAACTAAACTACCGGCTTCAGCAGCCTTTCAGACTGTTACTACAAGGTAAAAAAAAAAATTGTCGGACTTACCGGTTTGGTGAATAAATGGAGTTGAAATCAACGTTCAGAGTCGAGCATCATCACCTGTAGTGGACTGAGTTGTTAGGTTTGATTAAAAAACGTTGCTGAATGAATGACAACCACAAAGCTGGTAAACGAGGTCCCCCCTCTCTCTGGCTCCTCTTTCTCTCTGTGTGTGTGTGTGTGTGTGTGTGTGTGTGTTAAAAAAAGACAAACACTCAGCTGGCTCACTGCGTCACCGCTGCAAGCTGAAACTCCCGTCTGTGTGTGTGTGTGTGTGTGTGTGTGTGTGTGTGTAAACCCCCTCTGCCGGTCGGTGTCTTTCCCTAGCAGGTGCTGCGGCTCACAACCTGGCGGTTGAAGCTCGTAATGCATAGCTGTAGGTCTCCTTATACGGAGAGCCAACATATGGAGACCCAAAGTGTACAAAATTAAATAAATAGCTTAAAATAGTTAAATAAAAAAATATAAATAAAAAGAAGACCGTAAGACCTAAATAAGCACATATACAGATACATACAAATACAGATGCAATATATAAACTGGCTCCAGTCTGTCTGCAGCACCCATGACGTTGGTTTTATTCACAACTTTAACTTATTCTGGGATTGTTCTTCCTTGTTTGCACGAGATGGTCTTCACCCAAACAAATCGGGTAGTCGCATCCTGCAGCATGCTGTGCTGTCCTCCTCATGTAGTTGACTATTTACATCACCTGTTTCCCCTTGAGCTTCTTCTTCCTCTTCTCTGCTCACCAAAAACTGCCACGCACCCTCTGCTGTCACTACCACCCCCTTGTGGACTCATCACAGTGCTGCTATCTGGAGCCAGGATCCCTCTAGTGCCACTTGTAACATTTCTGTGGTAATTTCATATAGGTCAGAAGAAGAAAAGAGCAGAACGCAGATGGAAGAAATTAGGTCTCCAGGTCGACTTTGTGGCCATGAAAGAGTTATTACTCCTTTATAATAGGGTGGTGAAGGATGCAAGAACATGTCATTTCTCTGCACTTATTTCTTCCCATCAGAACAACCCCAGATTCCTGTTTAAGACTGTGGATCAGTTAGTTAACCCTGCCTCTCCTTGTGCCCCTGCTAAGTGTGATGCTGATTGTGAAAAGTTTCTTTTGTACTTTTCTGGAAAGGTGGAGTTAATAAGATCTGATATAACCCCCAATCCTGCCTTTTTAGATGTGGATCACCCGCTCAGGGATTCTTTGAGCAATTTTTCTGCTGTCACGCTGCCTGAACTCACAGACATCATGTCTCTTATGAGAGTGTCCTCCAGCCCTCTGGACAAAATCCCAACTAGGTTTCTATTGGAAGTTATGGATTGTATTGCGCCCCTTTTCCAAATTATTTTTAACAGCTCGCTGTCTACTGGCTGCGTCCCAGATTTCTTTAAAACAGCTTGTGTCCAGCCAGTCCTGAAAAAACAGGGCTTGATCCCACCCTCCTGGATAACTATCGCCCAATCTCCAAATTGCCTTTTATTTCAAAGATTATGGAAAAACTTGTATCTAAGCAGCTTCTTGCTGCTGTGGAAAACAATAATACCTTTGAAAAGTTCCAATCTGGCTTTCGTCAACACCACAGCACTGAGACAGCCCTTCTCAAAGTCACCAATGACCTTTTAATGAATGCAGACACAGGCATGTGTTCAATTCTTGTGCTGTTGAACTTAAGTGCTGCCTTTGATACAATTGATCATGGCATTCTTTTAGATAGACTGAGGCACTGGGTGGGCATATCTGGCATAGGAAATTCTGCGTCAGCATTAAAAACTTCATGTCCTCCTTCTCCCATATCAAGTATGGTGTGCCTCAAGGTTCAATTCTGGGACCAATACTGTTCTCCTTATACATGCTTCCCTTGGGTGATGTCATCTGCAGACATGGTATTTCTTTTCACTGTTTTGCGGATGACACACAGTTGTACCTCCCTGTCAAGCCCATTGACCTTAGTACGCTGAGTTCTCTGCAGGACTTCCTGTCTGACATAAAAAATTGGATGTTGATAGATTTTCTTCAGCTCAACTCAAATAAAACTGAAATCCTTGTTATTGGGCCCCAACACATCACTAAACAAATACTGCCATCTACTGGTAACCTGTCACAACATATCAAGCCTGTTGCAAGAAATCTTGGTGTCCTGTTTAATAGCAATTTATGTTTTGAGCAACATATCACTAAGATTGTCCAATCATGTATTTATCACCTCAGAAATATTGCAAAAATCCGATCTATTTTAAATCTTAGTGATGCAGAAACTGTTGTACATGCTTTTATCTCCTCACGCCTTGATTATTGTAACAAATATATTTTAGACCTTGTAATCCCTTATGAACCTTCACGTAGTTTGAGATCTTCGGGCAGGGGTCTCCTGTCTGTTCCTGAGTCCAGGATGAAAACTAAGGGGGGGCAGAGCTTTTGCTATCTGGAACAACATGCCTGAAGAAATTAGTCTGAGTCAGTGTCTTATCCTGTAGCATATCCTGATTTTACCTGAACTGGTTGTTTATTTTACTGTTTATTTTATTGCTTTTGTGTATTTTATGTATTTTATTTCTTTATATTTCGTCATTCACTGTGGTATTTTATTTCTCTTGTTGTGAAGCACTTTGTACTTTGTTTTGATAAGTGCTCTATAAATAAAGTTTTATTATTATTATTATTATTATAAATATAACCATGAAATTTTAAATGGTCTAATACAATACAACTCAGCTCTTCTTCCTGCTACTTTCATTGCTGGTCATTTTTATTGCATCCCAGCAGTTTTTATTCCACAACACAATTTCCCTCCAAAATGACTATCTTATTTCCTGATGTCTTTTTTATTTTTTGCCTGTAATTCAAGAGAAACAGGGCAGAGCCAGTTATGTAGTTAGCTGTTCCTTTGGTCTGAATGAGCTGTCAGCCAATCACGTATCTGTCCGAAAAAACACGCGTTAAACAAAACTTACCTCTGTTTTTAAGGTATTTCCAAAATCTTCAAAGACTATTCTATCTGGGTAAAAATATTCCGTCCTCTGCATAGTAAAACAATGGCACAAGTAAGTGTACATTGTACCTTGTTGTAGTAGGAAACACACAGGTGTTACTAATAACATTAAATGTGGCTCTGTTCCATTCAAATGTCCCAGTGAGTCATGACAGTGGGACAGTGAGCCATCATGCACAGTACCAGGACCCTGAAACTGAAGCCGCTAAATGGAATTCAGCCATCATCAATTGTATTATTTACACCTGTGTTTTTCCTACAGTAACATGTCAAAATGTCTTCCGTGATAAAGGTCTATTGCTGTACACTGAAACTGTGTATAATATTTACCAGTTTCTTCTTAACGACTCTAAATGATTCTCAGGTAAGAGTCGTTAAACCTCGAGTCGTTGAGATCCTATGAGATCTAACTGCCTGCCTGGGACTCCCCACTTAGTCAGCAGAACTGAAGATGCCTCTTGGATTATTTTATACAACTTCAGTCCTGTGGATAGTTAATTTTGTCTATTGACATATACATGTCATCTCTAATGTGCATTTAATGGTTGAACTTTAGCTGTACAATACGTCCCCATGCTCCCATACCAGGTTTTGGGCTAAGCCCCCTGCGTCTTTAAATCTAAAATAATCTGTGGAGTCAGTCCTGCCTCTGAATGCAGTCACTCCAGCCCAGGGTTCAAATCCCCAGGTGTTTGGTTGCAAAGAATGCAATATAAGGAAACATATTTTAAGGTTACAAGAAATTAAATACCCCATATCATATTACATTTTTAATTATGTTTAAATGTTGTCATCGTGATGTTCTCTAAATAAATGTACTTAAATTAAAAGTTAGATTAAAGCAGTTAAACTGAGTGTCTCTTGTCTCTGAGAGCAATCATAATACTGCAGTTGAAGCTCCTTCAATGCAGATAATATGAGTGAACTTTCACTGTATACACAGCTATTAGAGAGTTTTGACACTTACAGTACTATGCAAGATTAAATAATTACATAGCTTTTCCAAATCCACACACAAAATATTGTAAATCTGATACCAGTGAATGAAGGAGATTTCCATTGGCCCACATTCTTCAGCTGGGATGAACCAGTGAGTCACTGCAAGTCAGTGACTCACAATTTCAATCTGTCATTCATGTCAGTCACAGATGAATTTCTGTGCTGCAGTCGTTACTGCCTCTTTCATTCATCACACAGATCTTCACTGTTTAATGCATCATTTGAATACTGTGTGTAGATGTAAGTGGGCTGCAACTTGTGTATGTGTTCATGAGGGGGGAACAGGGCAACATTAGTATTTGTGTGTGTGTCCTGAATGGCCTGCATTCATACCATTTTCCTCTATATACTGCAGGGCTATCATATCACAATACACTTCATTGTGGGTCAGTGGGTTAAAGTAAAATGAATAGTGGAGTGACTCTGAAGCGTGTTGGTAAAATCCACAGTGGGGACTTTGTGTTACGGCCAGTGCTGAGGAATACGAGGAAGGCATCATAAGACAAGTCGATTTTCTTACTATTTATTTACTATCTTTTTATTTATTGTTTATTTATTGTTATTTATTGTTACTGTAACCTACGGAGGAGTCTAGGGAGGAGTCATCGGGGTCCGAGATGAACAGGCAACCAGTTGATTCAAGCTGTACATTTTTAGATGTTTCAAAAAACAAGACAAGGGCACTCTGCATCTAATGAAAGAAAGAAAAAAAAGGTCCTGGAAAATAATTAATGACAATCCTCAACAGACAGCCTTGGCCTTCTTTTAGGATCTCTGACTTTTGCTATAAATGTTTGGTAACACCAAGTAAAAGATCCAAGGTTTTTTCCACTTGATGTTAAGGATTGCGTAAATGATGAATGTGAAGTAGTGTCTCATGTTGAGTTCTTGTTACCAGTAGTGACACTAGTTTAATTAAAGTGTTGGCAAAAGCAGGGCTGCAATGAACAATTATTTCCATTATTTATTAATCACCAAATACTTTCTTCTTTTTTTTTTACTCGATTAATCGGTTATTAGTGAAAAATACCCATCATAATTTCCCAGAGTGCAAGGTGACATCTTCAATTTGCTTGTTTTGTCTGACTAACAGTCCTGAACCCAAAGGTTGTCAGTTTGCAATCATTTAAGATAAAGCAGCAAATCTTAACATTTGAGAAGCTGGAACAAGTACATTTTTGACATTGTTGAAGAAATCTGAGGCACTCAATAGGGTAGTGAATTTAAAAAGCCTTTAATATCGCATGGCTACTTATAGCCTTATAGTCATAGTAAGAGTTAAACACATGCCTTCGCATTTCAGCCATTAAGGCCTTCTTCAGGCAAATACAAAATGGCCGCCTTTGGGCTGTTTCTTATACATGTTGGCAAGTAGTCACATAATCAGTATGGACAAGGATCCCCAAACTGACATGTACATCTGTACATGTAAACATCATACCATGGTTTCAGAAACCCACCTCATCCAGATTTCTGATCATGTGTTCAAGTTATGTTGATTGAAAATATGAGACTCAAAACTGGGATACTAATGTGCATGTAAACTTCCTTTGATGTATGTTGTACATACAAAGCTCTGTTCATTTCAGACCTGCTGCTGCTGCACTTTCTCTTTCCCCCTGTCTGCTGTAGCGCTTTTACTCAAGAACAGACAGACTTACATGTTCAATCTTCCCACAGGCAGTTCAAAACCAGAATGTCTCATATGTTCCGAGATCGTGGCAATTATTAAAAGCGGCAATGTGAAGCGCCACTACCAGACAAAGCACAGAGTATCTTTTGAGCTGGTTAACAAGGGGGATGGATTTTGGTCATTCTGATAACAAGGGGGGTGGCATCCCCCTGCGTTCCCCCTCAAATCGCCTACTGCCCACACCTCACCAGCTGAAGAAAGAACAGACACAAACTGGCACCAGTGAACTGATTTAATTACAAAGAGAAACCCACAGTGACAAAACAAAAACAGCTACATACAGGAAGTAACTCTGATAGACTGTAACCATGACAACCACAAGATGTCAACCAGAGATAAACAGAGTTATGACCAGGTGTTTTCCTTCCTGTAGACGTCCATAACAAGGCAAACGTACGTTTTGGAGCTAACTACGAGTGAAAACATCAATGCCAAAACTCTATCCCCTGGTAACAACAGAGGCCATCTTGTCTTCTTTTGGAAAGATCTATGACAGTTATAATTTAAACATTACTGACAGTGCATGCCAGAGAGGAAGGGAAAAAATACAAACAAAAACAAACCTTACACAAATATATAAAAATATGCCATTAGATTCATATCAACAATTGAGGACCGTGGGTGCACTATTTACAGAAAAAAGGCAATATATACTAATATTTACAACAATAAAGACTTCTTTCACATACGGGCATGAGAAGGTTACTTAAAAGTTACAGTGATGTAAGGATGAGTTTGATGCGATGGTGAAAATTAAGTGTAAATCTTTTCTGTTTCTTTAACTGGCACACAACATTGGTTCATTCTCTCAATCCTGCTCAAATTAGCATTGAGTTTTACTTCATATCTAAGATGTGTGCGCGCGTGTGTGGGTGCTTGTATGTCTGTAAAATGAAGAGCGTCTAAGTCATTACACTGGGTTCAAAACCTAAAATGCAACTGCTGAAAATATATTCAGTTATTAATACTTATATGACTACTGAGGAAATGTAAAAGTATATTTTAAGGCAAATATTTTTCAGATTTTAAAGAAAATCTAACTTTCTGAATCGGCTGAAATTAAAGTTATTGACTCCATCGTAGCAGTTTCAGAAAATCATTAATGGAGCCATCAAACAAAATTGTAGAACTGTTTTCAGCTCAGGACATTAAGTAATTATGTTTTACCCAGAGACCCTAGAGCTCGAAAACACACTAAAAATTCAGTTAACTGAGGGGCTGTGACCCTTTTTTGCTGCCCAACTCACAGTTTTAGAAACAGTGCTCCAAAAGTGCTGGTACCAGCAGAGATAGCACACAGATATTCCTCTCAACACACCCATTTTCTCACTGTTCACAGAAATATAGTAACTCTCCACTGCTCTACAGCCAGCATAGATATACAGCATTTATTTTCATGGGTAACTTGGCAGCTCTTGGCACTGAGAACACAAATATTACTTTTGTTGTGAATCATAGAGAACATAAAAAAACACATCTGCTACCTTAACATTAGAGGACATTATTGAGTTCAATTATTCCTTTAAATCATATTCACTTTTTTATTTAGAGTTAGCTTAATACCACTCCCATGTCTGTCTGTTAAATATGAAGCTACAGCCAGCAGTAGGTTAACTTAACTTGGCACAAAGACTGGAAACAGCAGAAACAGCTAGCAAGGTAACTCACTTTCATTATATCTAATTTGTTAAATGAGTACAAAAACTGAAGTGTAAAAATGACACACATGTGCTATGACTTACTTAGCAGAGAGCAGTGACTTCCTGAGCATTTTTACACTTTGGTTTTTGTATGGAATAATTAAAGATATAACGTCTTAATTAGTGAGCTTTAGAGCATTTACACAGACGCAGTTTTGTTCCTTTGGACAGAGCCAGGCTAGCTGTTTCCCCCTGTTTCCATCTTTAAGCTAAGCTAAGTGGCTGCTGGCTGTAGTTTAATATTTACTGTACAAACATGAGAGTGGTGTCAATCACCTAACTTTCGACAAGAAACCAAATAAGCATATTTCCCAAAATGTCGTCCTGTAACGTTTGCTAAAATCCTCAAACTTTCTTCTGCTGTATTCTTCACAGGGTATCACAAGCTAGCTGGAATTTGGCCTCAATTGAAAATCACAAACAAGCTACTTTTTTTTAACTGAATAACAGAGCACTTGTGGAGGATGCACACACACGCACACAGAGGCCTTTACACTTACAGAGGCAAAGAGCTCACAAGCTAGTTAGCAGCTATCACAACAACCAACCAATCCTCTTAACTGTTAGCCACTCTCACAGTGGAAGAGTTAACCTAATGTGAAAGCATTTGGGAAGTGGGAAAGCTGAGGCGAAGTGCCCAGATGGCTGGCAAAGTGCAATGAGGTTTTCTAGGCTTGGAGGGATCAAAGACAATCACTGCTTAACCCCAAAGCCTGAGGCTAACGCGTGTACGCACAAGGACAAGTCAGAGACACCCTTCACTTCCCCAGACATCTGCTGTTGGACGGGGGAGAGCTGACTTTTCGATCTGTGTATGTGTGTGTGATTAATGGCTTAACTTTTAGCCTTCTGAAGGCGGTGCAGGTACTCAGCACTTGTCCTTCTGACCTACTCTACATCTTGTGCACTCTCTCTCACAAACAAACCACATGCATCTCCAACAATCAATACTGAAATCAGTGTTTGTGTGGGTTTGTGCATTAGGGGTGTAACAATACATCTTAGCTGCTATATTTCTAGAAATACCACAATACACATGTGGAGCCCAAAAATAATTGATTATTAAGCAAATCTTAGCATTTTGCACCCAAACGGACACAAGAGAGCTACTGTGTTCTCTGCTGGTTCAAGATAAGGATCAAGCTGTGTTCGGACACAACGTGAAGTGAATTTTGGGATTGATTTTACAGCTGGATCAGTTTGCAGTCTGGGTCTTTGGGCCACCAACAGTCAAAGGAAGAGTAGAGACAAAACATATTTTCAGGCCCCTCTCCTTTCTGGTTCTATTTCTCTGCATTTATGGAGCCATACAACTCCAAAACAAGAACCGTGCGTTGTGTCTCGTGCCAAACCATAAGTGGACTGTATCGTTACACCCCTATTGTGTGTGTCTTACTGCCTGAACCCAACTATGCCCATTTATCTATTCTGGTAATCAAGCCAGGGCCTGTTCTTCATCTCAAAAAGAAAAAGTGAAAGCTACATCTTCTATAAATTAAGTGCTGTAAAAGAAGGCGCTAAAAATCAAAACCATAAATACTGTACATATAACTATCGTTATCTGCTACCACAGCCTAGCGTCATCTAGCAAGTGTGCTATAAAAATCAGCAACACCAGCTCCTGATTTCCACTCAACAAACTGAAATTTCATGGCAAAAGAACTCTTTTGAGATCCCTCAATGTCAAAACATTAACACATACAAGGCTTTGGCATAGTCATGTTAAGGAGGAATGTCGCCAATGCACTTTTTTTTCTACTCAACTCCAGTAGTGGGCATCATCTACGTTCATGTCATCTTAAACTGGCACCAAAAATTAAATAAGAAAATCAGATACATCATGATTATCTGTGGAAAAAACACACATTTATGTTTTTCATAAATTTCTTCAGATTCAGTGAGTGAAGGCTGTGCATTAATGTGTGTTGACTGTGTGCATGTGTTTATAGTCTTGTTAGATACCCTTGCCACATATTGCACTTAAATGATGCTCTTGTTCACAGAAAAGATGATTTTAGCATTCTCACATCTATAAGCAATGAATTGTGGAGTAGATATTATTATTACAACCCTAGCAGAAATATCTGATCTCAGATCTGCCATTACGGGTTGTTGTCCAGTCCTGGACAAGCGAGTTTAAAGACTCCTTTAAAAGCTCTCTGATGTCAACTGAACCTCTCTGCTAAGCTTGAACTCTAGCTGTAAAAATCAACGCAAATTCAGAATATCCATCAAAATACAGTCTGTGATGGTATGTTTTACTTAGTTTCCATTCATAGATATTCATATTTGTACATGGCATTTCCCTCTGATCATCAGGAGGCATTTTGTCTGCAGTTGAGGTTAAGATGAAGTGATGAATGAGTAAAGGGTTGATGTCAAAGTCCAAAAAACTTGTCAAAAGAAATTGTCAAAAGGACAACTACATGCTTCACTTATGTCTCAGTTCACTTAAATGTCCTCTTTCAACCTCCTGTGCAATGACATTCTGCAGAGTCCAAGTCCTCTTCTGTCTTTATTTTCTTCACTTGTCTAAACATAATCTAAACATCCACATGTGAAAGTTTCATTTTTCCCTACTCTGTCTCCTTCTGTAAAGACTTGAGTTTAAAAACGAAATACACACGCACAGACACCACTCAGTGAGGAACAACGCACACCATCAGAAACATTAGCACAAGAAAACTGGGTTTGAAGTGACCATATTCATTAAGTAAGTCCAGGAGGGAGTTGACAGCCATATTATGCACACAGAGACTGGTGGACTGAGCAGAAGACCAAAACAACAACAGCAAAAAGTGAGGAGTCCAATGGGGAAAAGGACAGGAGCTTGTGCACCGTTTTCAGCTAGAGGGAGTGGGTTGTTCAAACCGGGGTCGATTGTCTCAGACCCTCCAAAGCAAAAGATGGTTGGTACTGTCATCCCGTCCGACTGTTTCACTGCTATTGGTCAGTCTGAAGTCCTCATAGCCATCGCCGCCAGAAATCACTAGATGGTTGGTTTTAATAGGGATGTGGGCAGAGGCTCTGCGACGCGCCGAGTCATGCCTTTGGAGGTTCCCATCAACTGTGCTGCCACTCTGAGAATGGTTGCCTAGAAAACAGAGAGGAGGGATTAAAGGTCGCGGGACAGCACAAGTAAAATAAAACTTAAGATTTAAAATTTAGATTCAGTTCAGTTGGGAGGTGGACAAGACTGCATATAAAAAACAATAACTACCTGTGGAGTCAGTTGACGTAGGGGGGAAGTTCATGTCAAATCCTTCCGGTAGTTCGATCGATGTCAGGAACCGAACGTGGCCCGTGTGTCCATGAGCCGAACCCATCGGCGCCAGGGGATATTTCACTGTCCCAGCCCCAGTTCCTGAGCTCACCGCTGGGATCGCCAGTGTAAGGACCACCCCTGTAGAAGGACACTCGCTTAAAATGTGCTTTCTTTTTTTAATCCAATGAATAATGATCAATGCAAAATTCCAAAATGCTACCATTAAAAAAAATGTCCTCTTAATTGCCAGCTAAGGACATCACAGAGTACACTTTAGTTACTAACAAGACATTATATAGTTTTTTAAATCAATTTTAAGACAAATAAAATTCTCTTTTTTTTTTTAAGGAAAAAATTTAAGCCAATTTTCACCCAGAATTTATGTCTCTACTCAAAAGTTATGCTTCCCGCTAGAAGCTGATAATCAGATTTTACTGAAGTCCAGTAACAGTGATAGAAAATTCACTTTAATTGTTAATGTATTTTGGATTTCTTAGACTAAAAAGTGTGTTTTTACCTGCACTGGTGCCGATCCACAGCAGATCCTTACAGGCCAGCAATGCTGTGATCCTCAGACAGGCGGCCTTGTGCTGTCTGATGATCGCATCTGCACCTGAATGGAGAGAAAGAAGAGAGAGAATGGGATGGATGTCAGGGGGGGGAACGGTGGTGAGGACGAAGGGTGAATTAAAGGTGAGAGAGGACAAGAAGGGGTGGGAGGACAGTGGAAAGAGGGGAGAGAGAATGAGAGAAGTGTGGATTAAAATTTAGGGAGCATAGAGAGGACATGGATAAGTATTGAGTTATTTAAAAATGGGAATTAAAGAGAGAGGAATTAAGAAAATATGCTCCTGCATATGTCCAGAATAATATAATATGTATGGACATTTCTGACACTCTAAAATCTGTGTGTGCTCATATTCCCTATGTGTGTTTACCTGCAAGCATCTTATGCACAGCAGGCGCCACGTCCACCTCTGTCAGGCTCTCCAAGGTCTGAGCGTGGTACAGTTTGACCTGCGCGCTGCCCTGCAATGCCAACCACACACCCTGACCGTACGCCACCATGCAAGTCACGCACCGACTGCTGTCTGTGCCCACCTGGAACCAGTGCTGAGATAAAGCGAAGAAGTGTTACACACACTGATTGGTCTGTCTGCCTCTTCCTTTATTCACCTGCACAATCATCCATCCATCCATCCTTCCGCCTACCTCTTGTACTAGTGTAGTCGTGTTGATAATAAGGACTCTGTTCTGGGAGCCACACCAAAGCTTTCCTCCCACAGGAACCATTTTGGTGACAGGGCTACTGGGTGTGCCCAGAGCTAACATCTGGGATGACTGAGGGTCCCAGAAACTACCTGCAGATTGAGATTAAGGGGGGATTATACAGGGAAAATACAAAAAAAACAAAAAAACACATAATTTTGCTACTAAAGTGGTTTTCAAAAATTTACACTCCCAACAATTGCAGATGAGCATGGCTGTATAGTAGCAGCAATATGAACAAAATGTTGCAGAGAAAAAAAAAGCACTCTTGTGAGTTACCACTGAAACGAAATCAAAAGAAGCCAAAAACAGCCCTACTTGGGTGTTTTTCAAATGACCCCTTGCTCCACACTCCCAGCCTACCTGCTTCTCTCTGATAGACAATCACCTCTCCATTGGCCAAGGACACAAACACTTTGTTGTCAAAATACCTGTAGGAAGCCAAAAAAGGAGAGATGTAAAAATGAAAAAGAAGTAAAGAATACAAACAATGAGATAACAATACTAATAATACAAGGATATATTTTTTTTGCTAAATCTTCATGTATGCTCCACAAGAAAATATACAGATAACAGATAACAGGGAAGTTGAGACAAACCTGACAGAACACATTTGATCCCAGCTGCATCTAATGGCTTTCCATCCCTTTTTCCAACCAACTTCCCCATAAATTCCAGTATTATTTTTGTTTTTAAAGGAAAAGTAGTGGCCAGAAAGGCAACTCACAGTATACAGAGGATGGAGGCTGAGTGTTGCATCTTCATGCTGTTTTTACGATTACGGATGTTGTCCGAGGACTGGTACACGTGGATGCTAACAGAAACAGAAGCATTATCGGAAATTAGCTGATGAAATCAGCACACCAAATAAGCAAGGAAGCTACCTCTATGTGAAATTAGAATCATTGGTTGTTATGTCCACATGGAAATGAGCCACTGGTCCATGCAACTCTTTGAAGGCTCATAAATTTTTAAGTTTTAATTTGGACCAAAGTTTTATGGTGTGTGTCTGCCTGTGTGTGTGTGTGTGTGTGTGTGTGTGTGTGTGTGTGTGTGTGTGTGCGCGCATCACACACCATCCGTCCTCTGTGCCCAGCCACACTGAGCTCTGGTAGGCCTCTGGGTCGATGCTGAGCAGGTCCTCCAGGCTTGCCCTGGTGAACGAGCCTCGGGAGGAGCGGCGCATGGCGCGGCCGTCCATGGGGCTCTCTGTGTGGGTGCGACCTCCTCCTCCTCCAACCCCTAACATCCCCGGAGCTCCGTAGGAGCTTGCCACCGGGAACTCCTGCTCCTCCTCACTGCTGGTGGTCTCTGTAGCCATGTCCTTGGAGCCTGGACCCTCGTCATCTTAGAGGGGGAAATGAGAGAGAGAGTAAGTATATGAACTGTATAATTACTATCAGTGTGACAGGAGTGTATATGTTTTTACTCACTGCCATAGCTGGATGATATGGTGGAGTGACTGGCCTGACTCTGAAGAGTGGAGGAAGGGCTGGGTGAATCCTCGTCATCGGTGTCATCACTGTCAAAAGGAACAAGCTCCGCCCCTGGTCCTGGAAACAATCAGTTGATCAGTCTACATATGTATATAACAGAAAGCTGCAGTACATACAGGTAGAATACGAGTCAGTGTAATTCATAAAAGTTTATATTAATATAGGACAGGATTATCCTAAACCTTACTTGTGGAGCAGCTTACAGTTTACAACCCCCGTTTGTCATGTTGTGAAACCTTTATGGACCAACCTGTAGGTTGCTCCGTCAGCTCCAGAGATGAATGAGAGATAGATATATGGAGCTGCTGCTGGGCATGACCGGGTGCTCCGGAGATAGGGGCGAGGGCAGGCTCTGATTCACGCTCCCTAAGAGGTGAAGAGTGGTTGGTTAATGGTACAGAAAATAGATGACATCAGGAACAGAGTCAGCAAACCAGTCAGGTACAACTCAAGTGAGTTTTTAATGTATCTACATGGAAACTGATGTCTGATGTTTAAGCTCCACATATTCATTCCATTGTAGGTTGTCCAGTCTTATTAGAGGTGCTTCTAATGACCTCAGATGAGATTGGCTCACTGGGTCATGTGATGGAACTAAGCCTCTGTGTCTGTTGACAGATAATTGAAAGAGGTCTTTTTTTCATCTATTGTGGACTGCCTTGGATGTCTTTTTTCTCAGATGAAACTCATATTTGTGGAGGAAACCACTTGTACTGTATAGTCTAAAATTACTGCTGTGCAATGACTTCTAGAAGTTTGAAAACCATGAACACTATTAATATAATCACCAATCTTCTGACATATATCCAGGTGCTGATTCCAGTCTATTTGCATTTTATAAGACTACATGTGACAATGATTGGTTTCTAAATTACTGTGAAAGAGAATGAGTTATAACTGCAGTTGGAACTCGAGGTTTCACAAATAAATCAAGACCTTAGTCAATTCAAAGATTGCCTCTGTGTGTTTATGCAAGTGTGTGCGCACTGACCTTCCCTTGAGTCCTGGTACCGCAGCAATACATATGATCCTCGCTGAGCAGACAGCAATACAGGCCTCCACTGTGGGCTCATCTTTTATGTTCAACAGACAAACCTGGAGAGGAAACGTCATCATCACATCAGTCAAACTGTTTGCAAAATTCAAATGTGTTTTTTTCTCCACCAGAAAGCATGTGGAATAAACAGCCTTGCAACTGTGACCGCCTCTGTAATTTAGTGAATGTTTATTGTCACCAAAAGTGCTGATTTTACTGGTTAGTAAATTACGGATACATTTACAGTATTTTCTCACCTGTCCCACGTATCCATCACTGTTACACACCCACACCTCGCAGCCACTGTCAGGACAGCTGTGGCTGGGAGAGGCGCACGAAAACTGGAGACAAACGACAGTACATGAGTGGAGATGACTTCTGTACATCTGTAAAGACAGCTTGTATACAGGTTTGAACTCAACTGATTTAAATGACTGACATAAATCCTGACCTATATATATATATATATATATATATATATATACACACACACACACACAGATTATACAGTAGATACTCCCTGCTGCTCCCTGCTGCTCTCACCTGCATTCCACTACGTGTCTTCATGATAGGAATGGCCTTCAGAAACTCTGGGTCCCACTGGTCCTTATTCATTGCTAAACACAATGACACATTGACAATTAGACCACTTAAATAAAGCAGCTCTAAGCCAAATAAATCCTAGTCAGAATCATTAATGATGAAATAATAATCAGAAGCATTAAAATCATTTTTATGAGAAAATTACTAGAAAATACATTTTACGATGCTTAATGCAGCTGGGCTAAAACCATTGCATCCACATGCTGCTACACCTGTCTTTTTCTATTGTACTTAACAAGCTACAGTCCAGTAAATAATGTTTTGTCTCACTGTAAAGCTTTTTCACTGACCTAGCTTCTTCTTGGCTTCTTCAAAGGCCTGTTCAAAGTTGGAACGAATGTCAGGCGAGGTAAACTCGAAGATGAAGCTGCTCTCGGCGGAGGCTGTGGTGAACTCCAGCTTTGTGGGCAGGAAGGTCATACTGAAGGCCAGGGACTGCTTCTCTGACAGCTCCCTGTGAACTGACGCCATCAGATCCTTTATTACCTCATCGAGGGACTGAGAGGAAACAACAAGGAAAAGCACCATTAGATGTTTTGCCACTACATAGAACAGAAGACAATATAAAAGATCAAAAGCCCATAATAAATTAAGCAATTTAACATTTTCTCATTGTGTTTAAATCAAGGACACAGATAGAATGAGGGAAGGAGGAGGGGTTAAGACAAAAAAAAGAAGTGAACATAGTAGCTGCTGTTGGTCCACAGTACCTGGTGTGGAAAGCTGAGGGTCTCCGACAGTTTGCTGATCTGACCCAGAGTGCTGAGATCCTCATCTAATCGACTAATCATTTTCTGGATGCTCTCCTTGTTTGTTGCCAGAGTGGAGCCTGATGCAGAGATTTTCCAATTGAAGAACTGAATGCCATCACAATAAAAACTAAACATCTTAAGGAAAAAAAAACAACTTCAGGCTGCCTGGCAGATCATATTTGATGAGCTAAATTCCTTCAGTGTCTCCACCAATGATTTTGATTAAAATTATTCTGAAATACAATTATGTAAGAAAATAACTAGAAAACAAATGCTACTCATATCAGTAATTAGCAGTGCACATTTGCTGTGTGTCCAAAGCAGTAGATTCATATGAAGAAAAGATAAAAATGACAGGATGTGATCTAAAGATGAAGCCTTACTTTTCACCACCTCCACTTCCTCCAGGGGAAGCTTCCACAGAAACTTGTATTTACTGGAAGTATCGATCACACTCGCAGCAGAGTATCTGAGAGTGAGACAGCAGCAGAGGAAGAAACGTAAAGAGAGGTGTGATGGAGAAAAAGTGGTAAATATTACGACAAATTTTGTCAAACATTGTCTGTATATCTTTTGTTCAACACCAGGGGGCAGTGTGGTTTGGAAACAGTGTCTTTCCCCCTCTGTCAGTGTTTTTATGTTTGTGTCTGTGTGTGTTTATCACATACAGGCTCATGGAGCTGCGTCTTAATGAGCCAGACTTCCTCTTGAGGGTGGTGCAGATGATCAGATCACTGAAGAGGAAGAGAGAACGGTCTTTCTTCCCACCCACTGTCTTCTACAGAAAGAGAAAGGAGAGAGGAGGAGCTCAGCAAGTCTTCAGTTGGATCAGGGGTCATTCATGTAATGGTAAAAGATTCAATACAATATAAGTCAAATTAAAACTTGGTGATTTAGGTTAGTCAAAGTGCAATTGCCTAAATTATGATGCTGTTTGCTTTTATCGTTTCTGTTACTTTGATTTAATTTACAAGACATAATATCTCAAAACAGTGACACCAGTTTAGAAACCTCACTATGTTACAAACATTTGTCAGTTCAGAACATATTCCTCACCGCCTCCATGACCATTTCCTGTCTCAAGAACTTCCTTTGTGGGTTCAGTATCTAACACAAACACACACAGAAAAAGGCAATCATCACTTCACACTATAAAAATCATAATCATTGGAAAACAGAGAAGACTGGCTGAAAGTTCTGCCACAGTACTACTGGACAAGTAAACCGTAAAAGAAGACAAACATCAGCTGTAAAGTGTACTGTATATAGTACATTTCTCACATGTTCTACTCCCTCTATGTGCGCCTCGATCTCCTGGATGACCCTGGCCTCCTTCTCTGCTTCCTCAGCGGAGCGACGGCCCTTATTGATCCTCTCGGCCAATCGCTTGATGTCCCTCTGGGCGTCCAGTAAGTATGGGTAGTCCGGGTGATCCTCCATTGTGTGCTTGAGCAGGTCCTAGAACAAACAACACAAACACAAATATATATTCATCTCCCTATACACAAGCTTCTTGTCACTAAAGACAGGATAAGGCTACTTGCAGTATGCAGAAAGTGGGCAGTTATATTTTGAGAGAATTCACCTTAACTAGCAGCTCATATCGAGGGATCCTCTGGACTGGTTTAATCATCAGATCACCCAGAGCCTGTTTCTCCTTGTTCTCACGCATGTTTTGCTGTTGGAGTGAAGGAAGGAGGAGGACGACAGAGGCAGAGCATGGATATAAGAGAGGGTGAGAAAATAGCTGAGACTCAAGAAAGTAGCAATATGATTGACTGTAAAATCAAGTCAGTGTTGCGCTTCACATCTCCACCACAAGATGGCGAAGTGGTTCCACTGTAAAAAAAAAAAACCCATCTGGCATGAAGCGCTCTGTGGTTGAAAACTGAGAACAGGACGAGGACATGACACGTTTTTGTGGTGGCTGATTAAATTTTTTGCATCTGAGCTCTTGTCTGTGCAGCCAACTTGTGCTGTTTCCCCATACATTTATTTCTGGTGGCACACCACAGTATCAAAGTGTACAACAGTGGTCTACCAAATTTAACTGGACATAGCGCTAAAATATCCAGTCAAATTATCTGCTTGAATTGGTTTAAAGAGAGGGTTTGTAGAACACTTCACGGACAATAATTTGTCTGTATTTACAGTTCCAGAAAAAGGAGTGACCCAGAGAGAATCTGTCACTGTAAAAAAGACTTTTTAGATCCTCCAGATTTCCTGAGCAGAGGAGGAAATGTTCCTCACATTCAATTTGATACCATCTGATTTAGAAACAAGAATATTAGAGGAAAAACATGATTTTAAGTTAGCTCTTGTCAGGTTTCAGCCCCCTATGTCAAAGCAGTTTGCCTGAATTCACTGACAAGTAGATGCATTTCCATTGTAAAATCACTTGTTACATCTTTTTCAGAAACATTCAGAACTAAACAGACAATTCTTGTTTCATTTATTCACAAGCCTGATCCTGAAGTCCTGTAACTGTAGGACAGAAACAATCAAGTGTCTCTCTTTCAAAGACAAAAACTCATGGGAATACCAGCATGGACAAACAGAAGGAACAAGACAGGAAGCGCACACACACACACACACTAACATATACACAAACCTAACAGTGACAAGTAGAGCCAACAAGGCACTTTTCAGCATTACCAAGTCAAAACGTTGGTACAAAGTGGTCAAACTCCTTACTTCATTCAAATTTCATTCATTTCATTAAAATTCATTACTAAAAATTTCTAGACTGGTTTCCAGTTTTTCAAACAAACACATAAGAGCAGCGGCTCAGACAAAACATCCTGTGACTCAGTCCAATACTCACCTCCAGAAACTTGTGAAATGCCGGCTTGGCCTCCTTGGCAATCCTCACAGCATCTTTGGCGTTGAGAAAGTTGTCAATGTACGCTGAATACATATTAGCTAGAGTCTCTTTGGAGAACTGGAGAAAAGAAGAAGAAGAGGACATTTATGTTACTATGTTTACTCGTCTATGTGACAATAGCTTATTTAAAATTAATCTGATGGCGTTTTGTCTGAAGAAAAAATAAACAATCCAGGTAGAAATTGGTGCAGTTATACACCGCCTGTAGTTCAAACCACAACCCTGCTTGTAAAATATAAGTAATTATTTTGCGACAATAGCTTTCTTTAAGTATGAGCAATATCTTAAGTAAAGCAGGATATGTAAGGAGCTGGTAAAATAATCATACAGCTATTAGAGCTGAAACAATTTATTAGTTGATTGACAGAAAATAAATCGTCAACAATTTTGATAACTTTTTGATTACTCGTTTCAGTTGTTTATCAAGCAAAATTGCTGGTTCAAGCTTCTTAAATGTGAGTGTTTGCTGCTTTTCTCTGTTTGATATCATTTTAAATTCAATATCTTAGGGTTTTGGAGTGTTGATCGAACAAAATAAGACAAGTGTTATGATATTTTATTATTTTACTTTTTTTTTTTTTTTTACTTTTCATGGACTAAACAATTCATCAAAAAAAATAATACGACTATACTGTAGGATCAAACTCTCATTCAACATAAGAAGATGTCACGAGCTTATTTAGCTTTCACCGATTCCAGGATGAATATTTCCACAGGTAGATTGTTGCACTTGGTGAAACAATCAGGGAAAACAACCACTACAAATAAGAGAAAACTACCACTGAATTGCTGTTTTGGTCCACTTTAAGCTAATTATATGTGCTCAACAGATAGCATTTAGCACATGTTGTATTTGTTACTGTGCAATTAAATCATAATAATAGCAGAGAGCTGTAATCAGAGGGATAACCAAAGAAACTTTGGTGTAAGTGGTTTTCAATTTGTTTTGGCTGGCATCAGAAAATAGAATTTGCTGTTGTTTCACTCCCTCAAACAAACACACACACAGAAAATTCACCCTGACCTGCTTTCTTTTCACAAATAGAGGGCAGGGTACAGAGAGACTGAGAACTCAAAAAAAAAAAAGTAGAGATACAAACATAGAGACATACAGCACAATGAGAGTAACCTGCTTTCTACCCTTTCATGACATAACCCGACCCTCTTCTGGTCCTGCATTTCTCTTTTTTTCATCCATCTCCCAGTGTCCTCTCCTCTCTCCATTCCCCCTCTTCTCAGGCTTTGAGGAAGAGTAAGAGGACAGAGAAATAACATCTGAGGAGAATGTGAGGATTAATGACAGCAGAGGACAGAGAATAGGAAAGTACTCCGTCCCTACTTTCTATAAAGGTGACACTTAATGTTCTTTTCCAGCAGCTCTGTTAAAGATGTTTCTATTATTTACTGATCTACTCTTAACTTTAATTAACCTTCTTACCTTCAAGGCGAAGATTGTACAGTGGCTGCTAGAAAGCAATCTCAAAAATAATGTAGATAACTTAATGCATTGTTTTACTTTTTAACCCATTGATGTTTGCACTCTTAATAATGTCAAGTAAATGTTGTCTTTTAGGATGCAATATTGTTGGGTGTCTAGGGTAACTTCTATCGTGTCTGCTTTTTAAAAAATATCTGTTGAATGTCTGTAGTAAAAGTTTAGAGTATTTTTGTTGTAGAAAATGTTTTTGTTGTTTATGATGTTTTCATCTACGGTTTTAGGGTTATATTTTTCTATGTATTTTTTTCCTTTGTTCTGTAATCAGTGTTGGTTGATTAGGATGGGAGAATTGCAAGTTCATGGATGATTAAAATTAACCTTGAACCTTCAGTGCCTCTCCATTATAAGCTGGACTGTAAAAACACCACAGACAACAATGGAAATGAGTCCAGTACTTAATCATTTTATCCCTAAAAAAGTCTGGTACGTTGTATTTTATAAATATATTAGGAAGCTGTCAATAAACCAAATCAAAATTATTTAAACAACCTAAATACTAAGTATTTGTATTAACTGGAACAATGCATAGTCCGCAAAAACAGATTACATATATCTGTTTAGGAGGGAGGGAATATGTCTTGAAACCATTAACAGAGCACAGAAAGGGCAGAAGGAAATATGATTTATCTATGTTTAAGTCTAAAAACATAATATACCTCTATTGCATTGATATCTTACACAGATTTACTGCTGCTTGTAAGCCAAAGACATTTCCCACAAGCCATACAGCAATGACACAGCAAACCTGCTAAATATTCTGCCACTTTAAACACAAAACGCCTGAACAAAACTCTGCCCCGTGTGAGGCTCGAACTCACGACCTTCAGATTATGAGACTGACGCGCTGCCTACTGCGCCAACGAGGCCTGTGAATCACTGCAGCCGCTGCAGCTTTAAGAGCTGCTGCAGAGGACAGGAGGGGGAGGGGCAGGGGAGGCAGTGGGGGAGGGAGGTCCAGTCTGAGCAGTGTGGAGGATCTGCAACAGCTTCAACTAAACAAAAAAACCCTTCTATTCTCACTTTTCTGCTTGCAGCTATTTCCAATTATGTTCTTCTGTTTCTATATTGTAGCTTTCTCTTTGCAGGAAAACCCATCCATAGCAACATGTAATGTTTAACAGTTCACATAATGAATCTGTGAATTCATCTCAGGGTATGAAGTGTTGTAAAATTTTATTTTTTGGTGCTGCTACTTCTTAACCTGCTCTATCTGCTTGTATTTCAGTTAGTGGTTTCCTGCATTTCCCACATTGTCCTTGTGTGACAGTTTGTGTCCCCAGTGAGAGTTTGTGAAACTGTTTCATTCAAGCTGTGAGGTGCTGAGAGTGATAACAATAGCATTAACATAGCAAGAGACTGACGGTTTTTCCCCCACTCAATGAAAAACCAAGCCTGTAGCCGCACTGCATTCTGGTCTGTCTATGAAGAAACTGGAAGCTGTGCTTCTTCTACAATGAATTTCTGACCTTACGTTTAACAGTTAGCCTGGAGAAGAAGAAGACTGAAACCTGACATTTAGCCTAACACGGATGTTTTAGAGCGCTGTTTTTCAAAGTCTAGGTTGAGAGCCACCCTTGGGTCATGGGAAATTTTAAATGGCTTGTCAAGAGGTCACCGGGAAAACAAAATATTAAACTAGTGTTGCCAACTATAGACCATCTCTTAATAAAGCAGCTTCCCTTCAGTCCGCCCTACTGTCAATAATGCTTTTAAAGACAATCAAGCTCTGGTCTGCAGTTAAGTCCATTTTATATGTTCGCACAAGTTGCTTTACTGCCAGCTCATAAAAGTTCAAGACAAATGTATAGAAATGTTTTGGAATTAAAATTTAAAATAAATATAGGAAAACCTGTATGCACTTGTTTTATAATAAAATTTGCAATTGTATTTTAATAGAAAAGAGCATCTAGAATAAAAAGTGTAGCCTGAAAAAAAACGATTTGTTTTACAGATCTGAACAACTGTCTGCTAATAAATCTTACTGAAAAATTCTGGACATCATGTTGTCCTTCTCTTATCTTGCAGGGACAAAAAAAATGCACCATGAAACAATAAAATTGTCCCAGAGAAGCAAAGTCCACTGTATCTTTTGAACAGTGTAGAATGAGGTGCACTTTTAGGTGAACTGAATATCTGTTCATTAGTTACTGTTGATTCTAGCTTGAGGATGTACTGTTATAATTCATACTGTCGCATTATAACAAAAATTTTAGGATTTCCCAAGTGTCTCTCACACACCACAGCCTTGTTGTTTTCAATACAGATGCTATTCAGACAAGTAAAGGGATTACTGCAAAAAACTGAAACTCGCAATAAGTAACGTCTAGAAGTCTAAAATAGTTGGTTCCAACTCTGAAAATGTGACTATTTGTAAATTGAAACACATAAAAGAATGACACATATATTCTATTTTTTTATCATTAAAGATAGCAGGCTTATTGTCATCTCTACTCACTGATTGGATGAGGATGTGTCCAACAGTCTGCCTATCGTGCCATTGGCTGACGCAGCCGGCGACTTGCTCCAGGAAGTGCTCGTGGTGCTCCAGAATCTCTGGGATCTGGTAAAACATCTCGTCCACCAGCAGAGGGTCCACTATAGAGCTGCTGTCTGGCTGTTTGAGAGGACGCATGTAGCCCTGAGGGGACCAGACAACCAGTTAATTACTGACCATTTCAAATAATTTAAATGTGCACGAGATTAGCTAGAAACGTCATCCAGCAGTGGTGGAACTGTGTGTGGCTGTCGGGGGGCAATTTGTTTGACACATTTCTAGCATTGAGATCTAAATAATTCTAATAATCATTTCTGGAATCGACTGAAATAGCACTAAAGGTCTATATATTTAATATTTAATAAAGTCCTGGAACAAACGTCAACAGTGAGGATTTTTGAAATCTGAAGCTACTTGAGGAGACATTTAAGGGGAATTATTTCTTTTCAGGGATGGACATTTTAAGATTTTAAGACAATATCAGTTCATTTCATTTGTATAATTTTAGCTGATACCTGTTGTTTGACGAAGAAAATCTGAGACCGGACTGTCTTGCTTAGGAGCTTAATAGCTCCTTGCTAGTGGGTTGAAATAGACTGATTTTGTGGGAGAATTTTCAGTATGACCTGAATATGAGTGACCTGGTTCTGTTGTTAGCGTTTTCCTTTTACTAATTTTACATATTTTCGTTAACATTTAAGACTGCGTGTGGGGTGTAATTAGTGCTGCATTCGCACAATGTCGACAGGATATGAAGAACACCAAAACTTCCTGTGATGATTCCAAGACTTCCTTCAACTAATTTTTTTTAGAAATATGTTACATAAGAGCTCAGGAAGTTATGGAAGCCCTGAGAGGCAAGTGAGAAAAAAAAAACCAATTCTGGTGATACATTTTCTAAGTCTGTTTTAATGTGCTTTCTCTCCTGTATTTATGACTTAAGAACAGGTGAAAAAAGGCGTTGCCAGGATAATCTTTCTTAACTTCCTTAAATTATTGTTTTCATCTAGGAAACACGTGCAAAAAAAAAACAAACGTTTTGGCAGGTGAAGGAAACATCTTTTTGTCAGGATCATTTTTCAAGTGTTTGTTGTTGTAATACTCATTTCGGCCACAAGAGGCTCAAACCATAAATCCTCAAACCATGACAGCTATCAGATGACTACACCACTGGAAAATACAACAACTATAGATATAAATGACTTATTTCACTTTGCTTAACTGGTTGGACTTTATGTCACATTCCCTAGACTGGGGCACGAGAGTATAGTCTTGCCAGTTTGGGCTACTTTTCATTTAATTGGGCGGGTAAAAGTTGTTTGGTTCAGGTTCTGATAATTTGGGATACTTTTTGTACTGTTTCGGAAATTTCAGCCAACAAAAAGTTAGGCTAAATTCCAATAAATAATCCCCTCCTCTCCTCTGAGTGGTACTAATTAGACTGACAGAGCACTGAGTTCAGTAGGCTCAGCTCGACACGCAATGACTGAAACCACACAACCTTTATTTATTTATTATTATTATTGTTATTATTATTATTAAAATTGTTTATTATAACTAAGTTTTCCAACGTTTTTCCTATTCCAATGATTATTCTGTCATTCTGTCTGTAATGTAACATTATCTAAAAGTCTGTCCAATCTGACAATGTCACACATTCATTCAAGTTCTTCTTTTAGTTCTTTTTTGGTCTCCACCAACTCCTGGGAAATATATTTCATTTCATCGCTAACTTTGTCTGTGTGCAGTTCGGTGCTCACCAGGTAGCGTACAGTGGGCTTGTAGAGCTTTTTCACTGAGAACAGCTGCCTGCTGTGTCTGGAAACAACACTGATGAGAGCGGTGAGTGCCGAGTCTGTGATTATTACAGTATGTGTGGGTTTGTCACTATGTTAGACATCTTTCACATATATGTTGGCATTTGATCCATTGTTATTATGAAAACATTGAGTAGTACAGCTCATATTAATTCTTTATGTCAGACCAGGTATCAGGTCCTACCTCAGCTGACTGAACTGCGTAACAAATATTTTATAAATCTATTCACAGAAACCTTCCTAAGTCCCAAAAAAGAAACTGCAAAGAATCAGATTTCAACTTTGGACAGCGCTGCTGTAGCTGTCTCAGCTGAAGCATATCTGACACCCTCCTTCGGGGATCTGCACTCACTGCAGTCACCGTGGTAACACTTACTTTCCCTGTGTCGCCATGGGAACACAACCCAGGATTATTCACATTATGGCCACACACACAGAAACACATGCATAGGGAGAAGCACAGAAGTGTGCATGTGGGATGTGTGTGCACAATCACACACATTTCATAAAAATGAACACACAGATGTATGCAAGCACACACACTGTTTGCCCACACACAGCGAATGGTGACAGGTTATACAACCAGGTGATCACAGGTAGGGAAAGTGAGGAGTGTGTGTGTGTGTGTAACAGAGAGAGAGAGATGCGGCAAGGATTTGGGGTAAAGGTTAGTTAGCTGTTGGAACAGAGATAGGAGAGAGAGAGAGAGAGAGAGAGAGAGAGAGAGAGAGAGAGAGAGAGAGAGAGAGAGAGAGAGTGTGTGGGCAGATAATGCTGATGACAGTGATGGGGTTAGCAGATTAGCTGACAGGATGAATGACAATAAGTGGATTATATAACACCTTCGTTACCTACATTTGTTATTCATGTCCTCAGCAATCTGTGAATCCACAAAGGGTGTTTGTTTCTGTGTGTGCGGGCATGCATGCACGTGTGTGATGGCAAAGCACTCAATAAGACTGTGTGTGTGTGTTTAAGAATATCTGTGAACTGTGAACTTACCTGTATGATTATGTATCGTTGTAGTGTAGTGTATAGTGTTTCTGTGTGTGTGTGTTACCTGAATGAGACTGCGTAGTGACTCCACATATGACTGCTCTGTGTCCAAGAGGGTCATCATCACATGTTTCCTCATGTCCTGTGAAGAACAAGTAGAAGAAGTAGAAGGTCAATCGTCACTGCATTTAGAGCCATCTTTCTCACACACCCACATATTTTATACTGTGATTAGTTATACACACACACACACACACACACACACACACATTTAGTTTTAGGCTATTGTCTGTTCTGCTAAAGACATATTTCCTGTTGGCATGTAATGCTCTAAGCCAGGGAGAAAGAGTATGTATCTCAAATGCAATTAAAACATGTTAATGAGTCTTAATATGGACCCACAGTTTGGAATAAAGGGAAATTGGAATGAATCTTTTGGTGATACATTGTGTCCTTGAAAAGCCTTATAAGGCCTTAAAAGCACAGGCTTCACTATTGGTTTACCCATACGAGGCTCCACCTTGGCACAGGTAAACCAATAGCGAAGCCTGTTAGAGGGCTACGCACATACTAAAATAGAACGGGAGTTACATCCAGGTAACTACTATTTTACAATGTTTAAGAACCAATGTCAAATTACAGGTTTTGTCAAGTTTTAATTCTTCAGTCATGAATTAATGTTTTTGTTTTGTTGTTTTTTAAATGCACACTATTGTGGCGTCCTGATGGCCCAGTGGATAAGATGCAGATCACATAACTGCAACATCCTTGGCTCGATTCACATCGGGAACCTTTGCATGTCACTCCTCTCTCTTTCCCTATGTGTCCTGTCTGTACCTTCACTGTAAAAACTCTTAAGGCAACAATAAAAGAAAATCTCAAGAAAAGTGATATTTGCGGCCATTTGGATCTCGCTTTAACCAACTTTCTCCTTTCATGTTCACAAGACACAAGGACAGCAATAAGACAAGACTCTGCTAGCAGTTTGCAGCTACACACTTCACAAAGCTCCTACATGCTTTATATAATATATGCCCAGCATAAATTGATGAAGACTAAAAAATAAGAAAATAAATAAATTAGAAAATATATAAGAAATAAGAAACCAGAATCGCACCATTACCAGTGAAACTCCACTTTTGGGTCATGCTAAACAGGAACGGCATTATTATGATAATAAAATAGCTGATTCCCTTAATAATGTGTGACTCTGTTGTGTCTTACAACTGCTGTGTTAGGCTGTATGACAGCAAAAAGGTAAATAACAAAGATAGTGGATAGATGCATTAAAAACCTTGAGGCAGATTCAAACAAACAAGTCACAGAAACACAAACAAGTCAGCCTGGTTTTGAACACGTACATGCACTCTTCTATTACAGCCTTTTTTCCCCCACTACAGGAATTTTTCCTGGAACTCAGGAACTTTACATGCATTTTCACAGGAACCTAGTTCTGGTTTTAGTTCCTATAGGTCGTAGTTTCTGACCCCAAAAAAGTCCCCGTTGCTGAGGTATGGCTTTCTTACGACGCAAGAACATTGACCCTGCTGTTCTGAATGTTGCTAACTGGGCAAACACACGACTCAAAACTGCAACTGTTCCTGCTGTCAATATCGTGACTATGGATGGAAATATCATAAAGTTGTGCCGCAGTATATAAAAGCAAGAGATAGGAATGGAGTATGGAGTATGAGCAAGCAGTAGAAACTTTAATGAAACTTAACTTTTGTTCACCTTAACGTTTGTTCATTGCTGATACGTACTGAAGTGAAAAATTACTTTAAAAACACTCAGCAGTCCTTTTATACTTGGGCCGTTTGCCTTTCTGGCATTTTAAATTTAACATTTCTACCTCTGCACGTCTCCTTTCCAACATCAGACACTGAAAGACAAAGAACATCATGATCACTGCTGTCTCGTATGCAAGACATACGTCTCATACCACATCGTAGTTTTTTAAACCGTTATTGGTCTAATTTGCCTAATCTTCGCAGTCCTACAGAAGCAAAAGAAATACTGAGAAGTTCTGACTTTTTGGTTCCTACAGCTTTAAGTTCCTGGAACTGTTTGATTGAAATACTAGATCTTAAATGTCAGTGTGCTCTATTATAAATATTATTGTACGAGAGGCAAACACAGACAAGGCTGCAAATATGTCACAATCATTGCACATTCATAGCTCTCACACACACACACACACACACACACACACACAAACAAACACACACACACAAACAAACACAGGGACCGGATTAGAGGCCACTGAGGCCAGGAAGTCCATAGAAGCAAAGCGTGACTCAGCAGTTCACTCGAACAATGACTCATGATTTATGGATACAAGTGAAGAAGCTGCTCCGACACACAGAGGACACAAACCCAACACATTAAGGCCCAGAAGGAAACAGACAGAATGAAAGTGAAGAGAGGACAGACAGATGAAGGAAGTAAGAAAATACGTAAACGGGTACGTTTTTTCTTCGTGTTATGTTTTACTCTTCTACACTGTGAGATGAATCAAAATCAATGAGCAACTTGTTATTTTGAAACATAAGGGGACCACTAGTAGCTAAAACACAGTTTTCCACAAGCTTTCCCCCCAAAATTTAGTGGCAACAATTGAAATCCATCACTCTTTTCTCTGGTTATAATGCGATGAAGTCCATCCTATCACTTGAGACAGGCTGTGTGTGTGTGTGTGTGTGTGTGTGTGTGTGTGTGTGTGTGTGTGTGTGTGTGTCAGAGAGAGCGAGGTGGGAGAATAACAAGGGGAGTATACGGATCATGGAACAAGACCAACATATTATCTCAGGGGTCTCAGGGGAGACTCCCAAAATATTCTGGTACCAAACATGACTTATAAATATCAGCGAGAGCCACAGGCAAAACCCTATGGTGCATATATAACCACAATGTCTCTCTCTCTCTCTCACTGTCTTTCACACACACACACACACATACACAGGCGCCACAAAAATACACAGAGGAGGACTTTCTTTCCCTCTTCCCCTGCTCCCCTCTGCCAGCACCACTGTGCCCTATAAATAACAGTAACAATGACTTCCCAGAAAGGCCATGTTTAGTGTTTGGCATCTAAAGGGATCCCAGGGGCGCTGTGGGGTACCACCGGAGGGTGAAAGGTGGTGTGTGGATGTAGGAGTGTGCGTGTGTGTGTGTGTGGGTGACAGAGTGCATGAAAGTGATTGTGAGTGGAAAACTTGCCGTCTAAAATGGGCAAACATTGTGCAGAAAAGTATTATTGTTTTGGGGTTGTTGTTTTTTTATAGTGAATGTTAGGTTGACTTTTACATGCCCACCAGTCAAATCATTTTTCTTAAGATCTACACAGTTGTTCCTTCACAGAGTGGGGGATTCAGTCCAAGTCTACTCTGCCCTGAGATATAAACACAAACACAATGGAATGGAGGGAATAAATACAGGGCTGAACATGGCTAAAGAGTGAAACACAAAATACCACAGTAATCATCCATTCATACTCCCCAATTACCCTCCAAATGGGGACGCTCATCTATTCAAAATACATCTCGATTCAGTCCCCTGATACAGCAAGCAGGAGCAAGACACTGAATCTGAATCCCAGTTTCTCAAGTGTTATTTTACGAGACTTTTATCAAAAGGAAATCATAATTCACTTGCTGATCTTTCTGAGTAAATTTCACATCTGAGATTCTGAATGGACTGGCTTCAAACCCAGCTTTCATCCTTTTGTTGGCAAACTCCAACTGTATTGCATCAAAATTAAAGACGCGAACAGCAAGAATGCTGAGAAGACTTTCACTATTTTAGATGAATTGGATTTAATTTGAACTTTAAAATGAACTTTATTGAAAGGTCTTCAATGGACTTCATTGACTCTCCTGGCTTGTAAAAGTTGTCATGTTGTTTTTCTGTTTTCATATGACTATGTATGGCCCTCTTTGTTGAGAATCAAGACAGTCAATGATCTTTTTATTGATCAATTAAATGTTTATATTATGTCAGAAAATAATGGAAAATGCCCATCACATTTGGACTCGAGGGTGACATCTTCAAATGACTTGTTTTTCTGAACATCAAGTATATAAAATAGAGAAATTATAATTGTATTATTAATTAATTAATTATTATGATAAATAAGTAACTCAACCCACTAGAACCAGTAAATGTTTGACATTTTTATTTGATGAGTGCCTTAAAATGTTTAATCATTATTTTTATCACTTCATTTGCTGTCTGTCAATTAGTTGACTAATCAATTAACCGACTAATCGTTTCAGCATTATATCTTACAATCAAGTCATCACCCAATTCTGTCAACAGATGATAATTTGTTGACAGAACAAATTATCATTTGAAAAATAGTTCAAGATGCTGTCGAGCATAAATGGAGACAGTTACAGTAGTGTATGCATGTGGAACTGCAGTAGTGCTATCTCAGAAATACTATGAGTTTACATCTGCCTCTCAAATGAGAGTTGGCCAGATTATTGCTCATGCCGTCTGACGGCTGAGAGAAAGAATGTCTTTTTTATTCTTGGGGCTGCAGTATTCATGTAGTGCATAGTATATGTAGTAAAAGCAGGATTCCCCTGGTGGCCACAACGGCAGTGACAGATGCTGTTTCTGTCAGCAATGCCTGACATCGTGAACACAGCTGCCTCTGCATGAATGTTTCATTCAAATTAAACCTCTTTAACGATGATCAAATTAACGAATGCACATCCACTCTCTCTTTCTCGTGACTTCTTAATTGGAATCATTTTTGGTGTCAACCTGACAAAAACAAACGTCTGAAATTGACTGCTTTCACTACAATACAGGTAGATAAGCACACAAACATGCGCGTGCATGCACTGCGTGGGAATGATTGCGATCCTCAGAGAGCTGTTCAGTTGATAATGATGCCGGTCGTTTGACCCGACAACAAGAAGACGGGGAGTAACACGTGTATGTGTGTGACAATGAGGTAAAACAAGAGGGGAACTTCCCTCAAGACAGGAATGTTCCTCTGTTCTGTGCTGGTCGTCTTTATTAGATTACACACTCACACACACACACACACACACACAGAGACATCAGAACATGGTGAAATAATGCTAGGAATGCTAGTTTCATTTTGCTAGCAGGGTTACCATAGTAACCCCAGCTGAGAGGCTGAATGGTCACAGGAAAGACCAGAAAGTTCAACTGGATCCAGTGTAATAAAACAATTGTCACACACTGTAACTGTGGTTCTTATGATGACACAGCATGAGTCACTGTTTGCTGTTTCATTGTTCTCCCCTGCCTAGCTCAAGGGGCTGAGGTTGGGGGGATAAAAGAAAAAAATAAGGTAAAGTGTTCTCCACTCTAGTCATTATTTATTTTCATTTTCTTAAAAGATAATTAATTAATTTTTGTTACATTTTGAGTCTTAATTTGGTATTTGCAAGACGGGGCAAGAAATTAGCTGTCAGGTGATCAGACAGGTTTGTAATCTGGCCAAACTGTTGGTTGTTAACAGGCCAAAAAATTTAGCCAGATTATCCAAACCACTTTATTTGGAGGTACAATTTCAGGTGCAAAAGTGAGCGCACCGGAAATGCCAGTAATAATCCCTCACTGCACAGGAAAACTGCATGTGCAAACAACTACTGTAAGTACTGTAGTTGGTCTGAAAACTGTGATGGATACTTATAATGGACAGTTTGGGTAATAATCTCACTGTTAATCTCCGTCTTTGTTGTTGCTGGCGATGTCTCTGTGTTGCCAGATCTCGTCAATTACTTCAGTAAGTACCATGTTATCATGGCTGATATAACTGATGGACAAAACTACAAACATAAGAGCCAGGTAGTAATAATTTGGGATAAAAAATCTTGAGAGAGGGCGTGGCAGGGAGCAAAGCTGACACAGGTGTAACAGAAGTTTAATGAGCACAAGCACAGGTGTAACTACTAACATTAATGATAGCTACAGTCCACTTAAGTGCCCCAGTTAGCCACTGACATAGCTACATGAAATGCAGCCATCATTAATGTCAGAAATGACACCAGTGCTTATCTCTAATTTTGTCATCCTGATTTTCCATATTATAGCATTGCTATTTTGGTCTATTCTGTACGTGACACAACATCTGTTGCATGTCTGTCACAGACTCTACTAGCCCCACAAATGCAGAGAGTATAATTTGGGCTTTAGCCACAACAGGCACAGAACTCATAGCCTCTGGTTGTTTGTCACATCTGACAACATGAATGTCCACTAGAAAAGAAAAAAAAAAAAAAATTAAGACGCCCCGGACCTGACCTGAAAACTCATCAAGTACAGGGGCAATGAATACTGGCTAAGTAAGGCTAGCCTTGCCAGGAGGAGGGCTTCTTTATTGACAGAGGAACACAATGCTGCTTCAGGATTGAAAGGGCGTCTGCATCCAATCACCCTCCACATCAGTGGGGGTCAATCAGCAGAAAAACATGTAGGACCAGGGCAGAGGGACCGGACGTTATCCCCTCACTGCAACCATACCTTAGTTCTGTCTCAGGGAAGCAAAAGACAAGTGCTTCCATCGCTGATGTCATCTCACCATGGACAAAGCCCGACAGGTACATGTTGCTGTTGCCTTAATGTATTGTAATGTAATGTATTTAACGTGTTCAGATGGTGGTCTGAATGTATCAGACAGATGTTGCTGCACCAACAGCAGTTTATGCTGCACCTGGTCCAGTCCTGATACAGTTCTGCTCTGCTTTAATTGTAAACAATCTTTGGTAAATGTCGTCATTTGCAGGAAATGGTGAGAAGCGGGAAAGGGGGGATGGGAGGACGAGGGAAAGAATTTCTGTCTGTTTGGTTTGCTTACGTATAATAAAAAAACATGTACTTCGCTGAAGTGTTAGAGAAACAGCTAAAACCGCACTTAAAGCTTAATGATCATCTGCTGACATAATTCAAGAATTTTAATCTACCATGTCATCCACTCCTACTGATTATGTAACTGGTTTTGGTACAGTATGACTCTTGCTTGTATAAATTCAGTTCATTTTGGATTACTACATAATGCTGTTAGTTAAAGATCTTTGTAATCGAGCACCATTATAACTATTATTTTAAAATTATTTTAAAAAAGAATACTTGTGTCTCATGTAGTATCTCCTAAATTAAAATGACTCACCTTTTTTTCAGAGCTGAAATCTTGAGATAACAGCGTCAAATTATTTGTAATCAGATAACTTTGATCCATTTAACAACCCAGATCTCAGGAATGATGTGGCCTAAAGAGCAAGAATGTGTTTGTGTAATTTAATCAGCCCAAAACAGCCAAGCTAAGATCTGTTTGGAGGGATAGGTCTGTACATCACGGCCTGTTCATTTGAGTTCACAGAGTCACACAAAGAGCACAAGTATGCCATAATATGTTAAGTGTCTGGTAAGTGCATGATTATTCTTTTCTCCCAGACGCTTTCACCATCTCAAACATTAAGTTCACTTTGTAGTCAGGGTTGTGGCCTGTGGCACAGTCCCAAGCAGGATAGATGGCTCACAGGATTCAGCCCGCCACTTATTACCACTGGAGGGGATCTGAGAGGAAAGTGTGTGCGAAAGAGAAATGTCTGCGTGTGTGTGTGTGTGCGTGTGAGTGAGAGAGGAGTACAGCATGTTCTCATGTGTCCCTCTGCGAGCTCTGGTGTCATCACTGGGGGTCCATAAAGTAAAATATTCCTCACAACTGCAGCCAAACATTACAGCATAACAGTAAAGACAACATACACCAGAGTCAGAGCACAGGCAGCTTTGTCTAATGTCATTCTGTTTGACTCATTTTAGAGGTGTGGCTTCACGTAGCAAAAGGTCACAACGTTTATCAATATGTGCTGTATTTCTGTCTCTCTTAGCACTGTTGTGAGTGTATGTTGCTCTGTACACTGTCACATGGCACTGCTACTACTGCTGTTACCACAACTCTCTACAGTTCTACAGCAGGACAACCAGACAAAAGCAAAAGAAATCAATGTTTTTATTTTTTTTATTTTTTACTGAATTCCATGCAAGCTGTTCAATTGTAGAATTTTATGTATTCATTACTGGATGGGGAAAAAACTTCAGTTTTTCATCCAGTACCTCCTTTTGTACAGACAATTCAGTAAAAAGTGGCATTTTGCCAACAAATGATTGAAGTTCCCAGTTATTCTTAACGCAGCTGTGTTCACTTTTGTGCCATTAAATATTTTGCAAGGTCACTCTGTCTCTGTGACCTTAGACACCAACAAAAACACTGGAACAGCTGTAAAGACTGCAGCTGCAGCTGTAGCTCACTTTGTGCTCAGGAGCATACAGCTTCTCAAATAATGATATGTTGCCAACAAGTTTATGTTTTGGTCCTGATTATTTATTTCGTAGCAGAATGTCTGAACATGGCCCTGCACACCCACACAGGTGTTTTCAATGTCTGGCTGATTAGACTTCTGCTCAGGTTGAAGGTGGGCGGAGCTGTGGTGGGAGTTGTATGAGGTCAATGGACTACTAAGAATGTATTTTGCCCCGCCTTAACAGGTGCAACAAAGCTGATAGAAGAGTGAGATGTCAGTGAAACAGTCTGTACATGCCCACACAATCCTTTAAAAGAGCTCAAATCGCCAAAATAATCAAAATCACTTGTGTGAGTTGGGTGTGAAGTGAAATGTTGAGTTTTTGGTGCACATCTGGGACTGAAATTGTAATTTTTTTTATAACATGTTCACTGTTTTCCCATGTCCTGCACGTCCTGAAAATTGTGTTATTTTTTTATTATCAAAATAGTATTACTAATACCAAGGATTGTGTAGCTGGTATGTACTTACTGATTGCTTTCTACATTGTTGTACAGACTTCCAGGTATACAGTCTTAACTGATATTGGCAGCTTCTTTAACTAAGTCAATAAAGGAATTGTTCGTCATCTTGGGAAAAACTCTTATTCACTTTCTTGCCGAGAGTTAGATGAGGAGATCGATACCACTCTCTGTATGCTAAATATGTAGCAGCCGGTTAGCTTAGCTTAGGATAAACACTGAAAATAGGGGTAAACGGCTATCCTGGCTCTGTCCAAAGGTAACTAAATCTGCCTACCATCTCCCTAATTAACATGTTATTTCTCGTTTGTTTGATCCGTGTAAAAACGACAAGTCGCCCTTTTATGGGGGATTATGTGCTGAACTTTTTCTTGGCCGGAACATACTGCGGAAGAAAATACTGAATCTGTTGTTTGCTGTGATCTGATGTTCAGCATCAGCACAACAGATAGGCAACTTCAATATCAAAATGCGGGCTTTAGTCCCCCAAAACCCTTACAGTTTGAGGTCTGAACTGAAGTTATTTCATTAAAAGCATCAGCGGCAGAACCACAGCTTTTTCCTCTCATCGCTGTCGTCACACATCTCCACCCCTGCCACCTTCATCCCCTCCGTCCCTCCCCTCTCCGACGACTGTATCCCCTGGCAACAGCCTGGCGAAAGCAGCAACAGGCAGCTTCTTAGCCCAAAGAGAAAGCATCCTCATCCCCTAACTCTTCCTCTATTCACCCATACACCTCTGTAAAACACTGAGATTGATTTCCACATCTTATTCATGTTTCAAAGTGGCAGAAAAGTAAAAATAAAGGAGTCTCATCCTTCACTTCTTCAAGCTTCTGCCTCTCACCAGGCTTATGTAATCCTGGCATGCAGATGTAAGCAACAGCACGTGTGTGTGTGTGTGTCTATGTACTCCCTAATTGTCATTTGTAGGCTACAGACTGCTCTGACCTACTCTATAGTGATCAATAGTTTTCTCTCTCTTTCAGAAACGCATGCACGCACTATTGATCTACCTCCCAACTCCTCCATCATCCATTCCTTCCCTCTCCAAACTTATTGTACTCTTTCCTTTCTATAGTTCTTCACATTGGTCTCACCTCACATCCACACAATCAGTTAATAAAATAATCATTGTTAAGGTGTGTAATTAGTCCTTTACTTCAATATTTTCTTATCAATACTACAAATGGTTTTAGCAAAAGAAAGAGTATTTTGTATTTATACTGCATTACATACAATCAGAGCTGAAACAATTCGTCGATTAATTGATTTATTGTTTGAAACCAAATTAATTGGCAACTATTTTGATAATAAGTTAATCATTTAAGTTGTTTTTTAGCAAAAATTCCATAGATTTTGGGTTTTCTCATGTGAATATTTGCTAGTTTTCTTACTATTTTATGATATTAAACTAAATATCTTTGGACAGTTGGTCTACAAAACAAGAGACTTGAGTATGTCAACATTTGACTTCATTTTTTAATTATTTTTTGACATTTTAGATTGACAAAAAGATTAATTTAACCAGAGATTAATCAGTAATGAAAATAGTGATCAGCTGGGGTCCTACAATTATTTTAAGGATTTTGAGAAAACAAACTGAGGGTCGAAAGCGTCATAATGAAAGACCTAAGAAAGTGTTGTTTCTGTGGTGAATGGTTAGCTATAATGTGTCGGGGGGGGACTGTTTCCTAAACAAAAAAACACTTTCTGTAATGACTTGAGCAGAAGAGAACATTTAGCTCTGCTCTTACATAGATTTACCTTCCACATACAAATACACTTCAATGCTTGGTGTGGATTAACAGGCTGGGTGTTAAGATTAGCAGAACTACAGCGGCTGCATTATGTCTACATGTCCACATGCATGGATGTAATCCGAAAGCGTGTTTGGTGATTCTGCTCCCACTCAAGTATACATAACTCAAGCATGAGGTATACGACTAACACACAAAAAGGAAAAGGCTACTAGAGACACACTAGAATAAATTAAATTGCACTTAAAAACTACCAAAGATACTGTATGAAAAGATCATCAAAACACTGCAGATTCAGGACAGGAGACATGGACAGACAGTGAGGTTACAGAGAGTGTTTGTGAGAGTTGGAGCTAATTGTGTGATTCACTCAGCTCTAATAAAATTATAGACAGGCATGAGAGAGACAGAGAGAGGAGGATCTGAAGACAGAGACATTATTCAAGAAAGACATTCATTAAAACAAGGAATGAGCTATAATAACGAAGGAAATAAAAGAGAATTCAAAGAACAGCAGGATCTACAGCAGTCAAAGTGGAAGAAGAAGAGCAAGAGAGGAAAAGTAGATTTAATCGGAAGAGGAGGCTGAATGGAGTGAAATCTAAATTGACTTGGACAGGCAGGTGATAATGTCCTAGATACGCAGCGAAGGTGCAAGACAGGGACCACACACACACACACACACACACACACAAACAAACAAACAAACAACAACACTAGTCTACCTCTCCGTTGGGGCTTCCAGCACAAAGTCCATTTCCATTCAAATTCCCGCTGGAGTTCCCATTCCTGTTGTTGTTTCTGAACTGATCCGCAGCATCTCTGTCCACCACTTCTTCACCTCCTCCATCTCTCTCTCCTCCACCTCCTTCATCTCCTGTATTCTCTCCATTCTCATTCATCTCCTCCAGAGCGATGCTGAACTGGGCTAGGGTTCGGACCATCTGCAGCATACGGAACGGTCCGTGTGCCCGAGCGCACGCTCAGTTTGGCACATAGACACACACACGAAACAACCAGAAAACACCTGCAGGGTTTTGTCTGTTTGTTTACTCACACAAACTCGGTCTTCATGTCCGCAGAAAAATGGCAGAAAAAACAAAAGACACACCTGAGGATCGAATGAATCACCACCTTTGCTCTTATTCACAACATAAAATAAACATGTTCCTTCCTTTTTTCTGTCCTCTCCTCTTCCTGCAACAAATGCTTTTAAATAATTGAGCCCTTCAGAAAGCAACCTTTCTGCAAATTCTCTACTCATCCACAAATTCAGTCTTGTGTCTTCAGTGTGTGTCAAAGTGTGCGTCTGTTCTGTGGCAGGTAGGCTCAGCAGCGTAGCTCGTCACTGCGTGTGTGTATCTGTTTCTACTGCATGGGTGATGTAAGCAAGATCGGAGCGCATGTCGCGGTGTGTGTGAGGACCACAGGAGAGCTAAAAAGTGTGTGCGTCTGTGTGTGGGTGTGTGTGTGTGTCATAACCCCCCCCCCCACCACCCCTTTGGGTGTGTGTAATGAGAGACAGCAGGCAGGGCAGACGCTCACAGCACTCAGCTCCGCTCAGCCAGACTCGACTAATCCCCCGATAAATAATCGATTCAGGGATGAGGAGGGGGAGGATGACAGAGCTGTCCATCCATCCATCTCCCTCTAACTATCTTTCAAATGACCCCTCTGCCATGGTAACAGCATTTTAGTGTCACACACAGTACCAATGATTTGATGACAACACTGTCTAAAGTTGCCTTCGTCTCATCGCAGTTAAATGCTCCATTGAAAAATACAGATTTGAATGAAAATGTCCTTTCTGTCTATTCTATTTCTATGCAGGCACACTGAATGGCAGCAGCCCACAGATAACCATGACAACAGTGAGCAAGGGTGTAATTTTAAAGGACCATACCTATATTTTGGATGGACTTCCCATCTTCCAGGCTGCTACTGGTTTCCATTTTATGGCTGAAACTTATTTTCATCATCTATCAATCGGACTATTTCTTAATTCATCAATTAAAGAGGCACTCCACCATATTTACACATGATGATCAGTTTACTCATCATGAGGTGTACTACACAGTCTGTGATAACAGTTGTATACTGTGATACATGATTCTGGAGGGAGCTTGACAAAGTTAATTAAAAAAAGCCCTGATGATGTTGTCAACCAGGTTATCTTGGCACCCTGCATTACAGACTGGAGGTATGGGGTTTGAAAGAAGTGGGAATTTAGGAGGTATGGAGGGTCTAATGAAAGACACTGTTGAGCTGCATTACGGGAATTGTAGGATCCAGCGTTTTTGAAGCTTGACTGATACTAGGGACTAAAAGTCAGGATATCTCAGCCTCTGTTACTTCGATTTTTACCATTAAAACCATTTTTGCCATTTTTAAAAATCTGTCTCTTGTGAGTCCCTCAACTTTATGGAAATGCCACGCTAAATTGATGGAAGTCTACTATATATGAGAATATAATGAAAAATGGCCATTAAATCAAAAACCACCTACCCAAAAATATTCAATTCACTCACATTGGAGAAGCTAGAAATTCTGAAATAGGTGCCAGGGCATTTATTTGAGACAGGCTGTAATTAGAGACTTAATAACTTCTAATATACCCTGTTTTATAAGTATGTATTTTAATCATAATTTAGAAAGAAGTCGTCCTGTGTTCCACTGTAGTTGCTATTTTTGCTGTAAACCCTACCAGTTGGGTATTTCCCCTTCAATGGACGACTTTTATAGTGAAAAACTTCAGGAAAGGTTGAGTTGAAAAGTAACTTAATATTGAGAAAGCACAGCAAATTCAGATTATGCTGAATTTCCATGGCAGTTATTATACTGAAGTACAGGTACTGATAATTTAGTTTTTTCCTCCTCAGGCCCAATTTTTATTGGCCATTATTTCAGTTCTGGCTTTATGTGAGAATTTTCGGTTTTCGTGCCTTCATACATTTTTAAACAAATTGCAGTTGCAATAAGGACCATCTTCCATCGTCCTTGCACACACTATTTGGGGCAGTTTTCCAAAGAGTTCCTATCAGCAACTGCACTACCACATAAAGTTAATGGTCTAAAACATGCATAACCGTCAGTACAACCCTTTAACAATTCATAAAGTACATGCACCGACATTAACACGTAGCCAGCAAGCGGACACCCTTTTGTAACGCACATAGGGACGCTCACGGAAACACACACACATAGAAAAAAAGGAAAAAAATCTAGATATGTGACCAGAGCATAAAGACGCCAAAACTGCAATTTTGACAAAAGGCTAAAAGAGATTGTGTGCGTGTGTATGTGAGTGTGCGTACATGAGCCGGATGGCACACATTGCCTGAGACCTTTCATGAGTGCATAAATCTAAAATGCAGTTTTAATGAAAAAGTTACATAAGTAGATGGCACGGCATGTGGGTTTGAGCTGAACTGCTTGCAAGTAAAGTGAGAGAAGCAACAGTAGATTTAAAAATAAAGTGCACCATGCAATATTAATACAAATAACAAGCTTCAAGTGATTTAGTGTCAACCAGAGCACTTCTGCACACTTTTATAGTTTGACTAAGATAACAATAAACACTGAGAACGTAATGTAATAGAATAAACTGATTCACCGCATTCAGTTTAGTCCTTCCCTGAAATGCGCTGAATTTTTTCACATTCAAGTTAAGCATGGCATGACGGGGCTTTTGTCTTCTTCAACCAGCAATAAACCCAAACAGACTTTAGGCTCTTTCTCTCCAACAGAGATCAGATGGTGACAACAGAAAAAGGTCACAAAAGGACATTTAAAGGTCAAGCTTGTGGCAGGAAATTGCCCTTTAATCCTTGTTGCCATAGAAACAATAGATGGTTTTGAAGGTCTGGTGACAAAGATCAGAGATGACAATCTCTCAGGCGTGTTCGGAGTTGGAGCACAGAAACGTTTAATACATATACTCGGGTCTCTGGGCCATACATCTATTTCCTTTTTTACATGAAGGTTTCTATTTCTTTAGCAACAAACCGCCTTTAACACCAAATAAAGGGCACCTTAATGCCATAGTAAGCAATAACTCAAAAATCAAACTAATAAGTTTCCTCTGAGGTTTGATGTTTTGAAGCTCTGTAAAGAATAAACAGGGAGATGTTTCCTTATTCCTTTATATCTGCATCTCCATGTTTCTATTTTCATTCCTTTACTCAACCCACACACATTCATGCTAACATTTCTAACTCTTCTTTTTCATTCCCTCCCAAACATTCAGTCTGATGTATTAATATTTCAAGTGAGGTGGCTACTGTGAAGTCAAGACCTTCTACTTAACTTGTACTCTTACAAGCATCAAGGCAACCATGTCTGCATTAAAATATAAGGCTGGCATTATTCGGTATTCTTCTTATAGTCAACAAATCCCATTAAAAAGCCAAAACCAGCCGCACATTAGTCCGTCTCTCAATACTTGCTGACTTACCTACCATGTCTGTGCCACGCAACCCCAAGCCCATGTGTTCCTACTGAAGGCTTAAATATGTAACTATAATTTCAGTTTTTAAAAAGGTTAACAAATTTCCTAAAACAGCCGGCACTGCAGTTTTTAGCAGTCGCTGCTCAAACAGATGTAAATTGTGTATTTGTAGGGGACTATTTTCAGTCACGGATTAATACACATTTGGTGCGGTAGTGAGTATTTACAGGATCAGGACAGTGTGTGTACTCCCTGAATGAGTTAGCAGCTCATGGCTGACCAACCCAAATTGTCTTGGTCAAATTGGTCTGCATTCACACACACACACACACACACACACACACACACACACACACACACACACACACATACCCCCTCCACACAGACTCTTAACTACATGGCCATCAGATGATCCCTGCCTCCTTTTCTAGGAATTATTTAGTGTGTTTATTATTTTCCAATTCAGTCTGGCAGAGACAATAAATTATGATAAAACAGGGAGTGAATCGAACACAACAATGATTATGATCTACAGATCCACCAGAAAAATAAAATCTGTGGCCTGATTATTACCATCAATCATCAAAAACAAAAAAGCTAAATTAAAATTTCTACTGAGTCTAATGGTTCTCTATTCATGTGTCAACACATTCAACAGCATTTATAAATAAACACACCAGAACACCATAGATATACCACCAGATACGCATATGTGTCAGATCATGTGTGGGCTGAATTTGCACCCCTGATTCAACCTTGTATTTCCTCCCCACCCTGCAAAGAAATGTGTGTGTGGTTTAATCCTTGCTCAGCTGCCCCGCCTGTCTGTGTCAATGAGTGTTACTAAGTGCTGCTAAATGCTGATGTGACATCTGTATCCCTGCCTCTGAGCCAATATCGCCCCACAAAAACTGAGTCAGTCTGGAGGGAGTCTATAGATAAACATGTAGGAGGACAGATGACACCTGTCAGCATACCCACTGGTCCACAGGTGTGCGTGTGTGTGAGAGAGAGAGAAAGAAAGAGTAACCTTAGGAGAGGTGGACGCATGACTGCCCAAACAGATCAAAACAGATTTCCCATCACACACCTGTGCATGTATACAGCTTGTACCATCTGTGTGTGTGTGTGTGTGTGTGTGTGTGTGTGTGTGTGTGTGTGTGTGTGTGTGTGTGTTTGTCCAGTTATCCATCTGCCGCTTATCACAACAACCTTCATACGGTTACAGGTAAAAGTAGGACTGAATGAAACATGATTTATGCACTAACATCACGTGTCATTCAGGTGTGTTTGTGTTTGTGTGTGTGTGTGTTTCATGTTCTTATATCCCAGTGGGGACTTTGACTTGAACACACACTAACCCATGGGGACCTGTGTCACCTTGGGGACCACAATTAGAGACTGCTTTTTGAGGGTTAAGACGTGGTTTTAGGGTACAGGTTAGAATTAGGTTAAGGTTAAGGTAAGGGGCTAGGGAAAGCATTATGTCAATGACTGTCCTCCACTGAGATAGTGAAACAAAAGTGTGTGTGTGTGTGTTTGTGTGCAGCAGGTGTGTGGAGCTCTGTTAGCTTCTCATGTCAGTGCTGGATAACCGGATAATGACAGATGATTCCAGGAAAAAGAGGAGTCCCACTGCTACCTACAACATGGGAGGTCAGGATAAAGCTCTGTCTCTTCATAGTGAGTCCATTTACTCACACACATACATAAACAGTATCCACAAGGGGGCAGTAGTCATACTGAAAAATCATTACAGAGTATAACTTTTTTTCTTCCTGCCACAGGGTCACAGTTAAACATTTCTAGATAGGGCATTAAGGGATTCATTCAGAGGCCATGTAATGTCTCCTGTATACTAGGATAAATTCAGAAAATATTTATTTTACAGACAAATGATAAATCACTACATAAAATAACTTAATGACTTATGTCATACTTGGTTTTAGTTATTTCCCAAATGTCTTCTGGTCAGAAGCGCCAGTCATAAAGACTTTATTAAGCAAAGTAAACAACAAAGGGCATCTAATAGAGCTGTGATTGTTTACGAAACTGTAACATGTAACATGTGAGAGAGAGAGAGAGAGAGAGAGAGAGAGAGAGAGAGAGAGAGAGAGAGAGAGAGAGAGAGAGAGAGAGAGAGAGAGAGCGCGAACACACAGGTAACCAGACCTACTTGCTCTCCAAATACGCCCTTATGGGATGGTGTCGATTTGTGTGTGTGTGTGAGAGAGAGAGACAGAAAGAGAGAGAGAGAGATACGTGTGCCGTGAAAAGAGTCTTTGTCCCTGAGAGGTGAGGCTGAGGCAAGGACACGATTGGTGCTTAGGCTAATAGACACGTGCACAAACACACACACGCACGCACCCACACACACACACACACACACATATTGGAGGCACCCAAGAAGAATATCCCTCCGCACTGACACACATGGATACACACACGTGAAGACACCTGAGATGATCTGATATATCTATGAAGCAACAAACAAAACTGATGAGGAGAAACTCCAAGACTCAGAGATGCGATTGTCCAGTTTTTTACTAAGCTACCTGCTATAGCTCAATAAACTCCCCACTGGAAGGGTTTCAGGACAAGCACAGCGGACGCAACTCGAGCCACTTTTTGAGTTTTTATTGTGTACACATACACAATAATCATCCACAAGCTAGTTATATGTAACGTTTTAGCTCGTCAATTAACTAATCAATTAGGTTGCTAGGTTGTAAACCTGCAATGAAAACACAAAAACAAACATCAGAATTAACTGATGAAATTACACAATCATGAGATATTAATTCTTAATCTGAATTACTAGCAATGCCAGTTTACAGACACTCACCGGCAAGCGTACCAGTCCTGATCAACAACAGAATGAAAATGAACCTAGGTGGCGCTTGTGCACTGACTAACTTTGCATATACAGATACACAATCTGGTGACTAGGAACGATAATTAAACATATCTGTAACCTAGTAAGATTAGAACATATGTGAAATATAACATAAATGTGCCTGCATTAAGAATAAGATGGTAAATATACACACTTATTTCTTCAAATACCCCAGAACATAATAATAACATCTATCACTTGTAAAATACAAACGCAAAACAAATAGTGACACCTGCTGGAAAGTTCTACAGCAATTAAAACCCATAATCATGAAATTACCAGTCAAAAAGTATTGAAAATATTCCTTTTTACACAATCTATGACTAAATGAACACATATTTGATTTGAAGAGTGGAATGGAGTAAAACAATCAATGTCATGCAAAGATCTGTAACCGCACAACTTGAATCAGAGTTCCTGCAGTCACTGGGATGTTTAACGACTTTTCACTGACTTTAAAGGCATTGCTTGATGGCCACAAAATTGTAATGCTTTGGAGTGAGTGCTCATTTATTACACATCTGATCTTTTCAAGAAATCAGTGTATCAAGTATGGATCACAACATCACTCTCACAATGTGGATTCAAGTGCTTTCAATTTAAATTATTCTTTTTTTTTGTAATAAAATTTCATTTTTAAGACAATTTAAGCCTTTTATAAATTAATACCCACAAACTTTAAGGTATTTCCAAGACAACTGCTTTCCATGAAACTGCATACTACAGTAAGTTAAGTGCACTTTTCATCTTCACAGGAACTTTATCAGCATCCTACAGGAGATATCCGAATCCAACCAGACAGCATTACAGGGACACACCAGGAGGAGCCTTCGACGGACTCTACATCTATGTTCTCCATTTCCAGCCCTACCGCAGCCAAGCTGACATCTCATCCACTTCCTGTCCAGCAACCTATCCCACAATGCACTGGGATCCAGAGATAGCCATCAGCCACAGAGACTAGTCTTAACCCCAACACCACTCCGGAAATACCTTCTCTGTGTCTCCATCTCTCCCGCCCAGTATGTCCTTTCTGCCACCCTCTGCCATCTTTTTTTCTCTTTCTGATAATTTCTAGAAATCCTCCCATCTCTCTTGCACTGCCTCCATCACCAGACCCTATCAGTTTTTCAGTCAACAGTGTTATTTTTTTTAATCCAGACTGCAAGGCTTTGTGAAATTTCAGAGTGCACTTAGCAGACAGTTAGTCAGCATCGTTCCCAGCAGATTGGACTGTTATAATACTACAGTTTAGCCAAGACTAAACACTATACTGTGTATTAAACCAATCTCTCTCTTTTCCACTTCATACTTTACTTTTCACTTTCTTTCTCCCCCTTTTCAGTCCTTCTTCCTCCCCCTTGTTCCTCTTTCTCTCCATGTCCCCTCTTTATCCTGCTTTCCTCTACATTCCTGACCCCTCACAGCCTAAATTCCTTGCATGTGTGTATGTGTGTATGTGTGTGTGTGTGTGTGTGTGTGTGTGTATAGGTTGGTTGGCTAGTAAAGCTACAATAAATGAAGTGTCTTATTACAGCTTTAGGTAATCAAAACATATGCCGGGCTTTTCAAAAAGGATTGAATGGAGCTAAACCTTTCCAGGAAAACTATGTCAGAGAATATAGAGCAGCTTTGAGTAGATTTACAATAATGAAAATGCTCAAAACGCCACAAACACTGGGACACCGGGGAATTTCTGTACTGTGTCTGTGCACCACAGGCAGCAAAAAAGCCAGTCTGAACTCATACAATGAATGGTCAGAGAACAACACACACACACACACACTAACAGAGGAGTGACAACAATGCATCAAAACAAAGGCTGATCTCATGAGAGGGTGTAACAGGGTGGAGAAAAGGTAACGAAACACAGAGAATAAGGTCTAGCAGAAGGAGAGAGATGTTGCTTTATCAGGGTTTAATCCAGGGACTCAGACCACTCTCAGAATGTTAAAAATCCCAAACTCCATGTATTTCAGTGAGGAATGTAACTCTTAAAGAGTAACTTCACACTATTTTGGAAGGAGGAAAAACATGGCTGCACTGGTCTTTATGGGTTAAAAAATCTGTTGAACTTCTGAAAACACCCAACATCACAGCTGGGTGTGATCAGTTGTGATCTGTTGTACTCGTGATCACACTATGATGTAGCCTTGTACTTTAGTGCCACGCTACATCACAGCTGCACAGGTTGTGAAAAAAAGCATGTTGTCACCACAAGTTGGCAGTGCAAAGCAGGATAATCAACGTGGGTGAAGTTACTCTTTGTAACTTTTCTTACCTGTTGCAGCCAGGAGGGGTGTTTTTTTTTTTTTTTTTTACTTTTGTCACAGAGCATGAAGTGAAAAAGTTGAAAATAGTTTTATGAAGATGGAGTATGGATCACCTGCCCAACTGCAACAGGCAACCAATGAGTTACAAGGGATCTGGTTTGATTCATCTGTACTTGACAAAAAGCCAAAAGCTTGAAGAAAAAAAAAACAAACAAACAAGATTATATCATATTTGTTCTTCTGGAGCACCTGGACAGGATAGATGCACATGTTTTCACACTGACTGAAGAGATCTGGGAAACCCCTCCATATTCTCACCGACTTCTTCATTCCTAACTCGCTCTGTCTCACCCTCTCATGGCTCGTCTAGCGTTATCAGTGGGTCTTATTCTTTGTCTGAACAGGGCCTCACGCAGCAAATCTCTGCTTCACACTCACACTGTCGCACACTTACACACCTGGAGGCTCTGTGGTACAGCAGCTGCCCACTGAGCAGCTTCACTCGTGCTGTGTGAAAGTGAAAGTGAATACAGAGTGTAGTGATTGAGGGAGCTCACACAGATTCAGTTCAGGAACTCAATCCTTGCATAAACCTGCTCCTCTAAAAACGCCAGAGCCTTATTGGGCATCTGGATAGAAGTTGTTGCTTCTTTTCAGGTCAATGAAAGCCTGGTGGTAGCTTTGTTACACAGCCCCGAGGCAGTGGCAGCAGAGAGGGCAGGCAGTCACCGCCCAAGTCAACCAGCACAGATTTTCACCTTTCTGTTGCTGCTACAGGCGTTTGACCATGTCAGACCTTTTCTACTTAGCACAACCCTATTCTTGCAGCTGTGTGATTCTGAAGAGACCTGTGCAGGGTCAACTGCTGCAGTTGTCACTTTTCCCTCTGCAAGGGCTTTAAGAGTCAGTGACACCTGACAGTCTAATGAGAGGGCTGCAGAGCAACTCTTTTGAGACTGGTTCAGTGTGGACAGGAAGGCAGGTGAGTTGCGGAGACAGAGAGATGGAGCAAGAGAAAAGCATCAAGATCAAGCTCTTGTTATTGGCCAGTCAGTTGCTATGTAACACTGGTTGCCACAGAAACATCTGAATGGAAGAGAAAGCATGAATGAGAAAGAAAAAACCAAGCAGCACAGAGCACCTCATGATTAGCACCTACACACACACAAACATTTACCCTGCGGCGTCACACTACAGAGGCTTTGCAGCTGCGTCACGAATCTCCTAGCAACAACATCTGGCACCATCATGGAGGCCCAACTGGATAACTGGCTGTGAACCACTATTACATATGACAGGCAGGCCAGAAATAGATACCCGTAAAAAAGTTTATTGTCAGGTATGTAAGGTCAAGTGATTAATGCAGCAGCAAAAGATGCCCAATAAGGTTTCCAAATGTAGGTTATTATGATACATGTAACTTTCTTATCCTTAGCCAGAGTCTCTTTTCCAAAGCCAAGAGCTTATAAAGAGTCAGCTCTGTTTTGTATATAAACAAGATTAAGAGTCTACAGCCACGCTAGTGGCTCTGTTAGGCTGTACTTAGGCACAGCGGTTCTTTGAGCCAAATGCTAACATAAGCATGCTAACATGCTCACAATGACAAAGCTGACATGCTGATGTTTAGCAGGTGTAATGTTTGGCATGTTCATGGTTTTAGTTTGGCGTGTTAGCATGCGAACATTTACTAATTAGCACTAAACAAAGTACAGCTGAGGCTGATGAGAAAGTCATTGTTCTTCTTCAGGTATTATTAACCACAGTATTGGAAAAAGTTTCATTCAGACCTGATGATGGTACTAAATGAAAAGTCAGAGGATCACCAAAGTGATTACAGTTCATCCTGAGGGGAACATGAATGTGTGAACCAAATTTTATGGCAACAGGTGTCAACATATTTCACTCAAAACTACAAATGGCGAATCAGAATCAGCTTTATTGCCAAGTAGGTTTACATATACGAGGAATTTGCTTTGGAATTTGGTGCAAAACAATAAATATAGTAGAAACATAAGAAATATAAAGCAAGTACTGCAGGTCAAAAATCATAAATATTAAATTGATAATAAGATATTAATGAATATAAATAATTACTATAAGAAAATATTAAAGAATATGTACAATATGACTGTTATTTAAAGAATAACATGGACCACAGCCTCCTGCTGATGTTCAGGTCCCACTTGAGGTCCTGAGTGATGATGGTGCCCAGGAAGTGGAAGGACTCCATAGTGTCGACAGGGAAGTCACACAGGTTGAAGGGGGCGGGTGGTGCTGGGTTCTTCGTGTAATCCAGAACCATCTCCACTGTCTTAAGAGCGTTGAGCTCCAGGTTGTTCTGACTCCAACAAGTCACCAGATGGTCAATCTCCCACCTGTAGGGAGAATCTTGCCCACCAGAGATGAGCCCAATGAGAGTGGTGTCATCTGCACATTCAGGAGCTTGACAGAATGATGACTGGAGGTACAGCTGTTGGTGTACAGGGAGAAGAGCAGAGGGGAAAGAACGCAGCCTCTGAGGGGAATCGGTGCTGATGGTCCGGGAGTCAGAGACATGTTTCTCCAGCCTCACGTCCTGCCATCTGTGTACTACTCCCGTGCAATATTTAGTTTTCCCATGTTAGTTTTTCCTATTTATTGACATTGATATTATATACCTCCATTACTGCTGTGCAATATCTTAATCTCAATAAGCTACACACGACAGTACATGCACCACTGCTTATTACTTATTTTATTACATTGTATTATTATACTGTTTTTTCATCATCAACCGGTAAACCCACTTGGTACTTCACACTTATTTTATCTTATACTTATACCCACCTGGTACTTAATTTATTTTCTAACCTGTTTTTATAGTGTTTTATAGTGTATTATATTTTTTGCTAGTACTTTCTCCTGTGTGCACTGACGTAAAGGCAAGCTACTGTAACAAAGAGTTTCCCTTCGGGGATCAATAAAGTATTTCTGATTCTGATTCTGATTCTGATCTGCGAGAGGCGAATTTTAGATATCAGGGGATATCTAAAATTATCAGGACACAACATCTGGAAGCCATGAATGTCTGTACAAAATGCTGTACCAATTCATGGAATAGATGTTGAGATATTTCAGTCTGGACCAAATTGGTGGGCTGGTGGCCATCCATGGAGCCATGCCGCTAGCATGGTTAAAAACAGCTTTAGCTTTAGTTAACTAGCCAGAAGGCTAACATTGGACTGCAGTTTATATTAATGTTAACATAGGACTACTTGTTACTTAATGCTACCATGTACAGTACAGCAGGCTTTTTTCACAGCAGACATTATGACCTGTCATAGTAGGAAAAGCACAGGTGTTACTAATAACATTAATGATGGCTCTGTTTTATTTAAGTGTCATTACTTAAGTCATTAGTGAGCCAGCATGCACAACACCAGGACCCTGAAACTGAAGCCGCTAAATGGAATTCAGCCATCATTAACTTTATATTTTATACCTGTGCTTTTCCAACTTTGACATGTCAAAATGTCTTCTGTGAAAAGGCTTATTCTAGTCCACAAATCACATGCATAAGCCACTCAGCAAGAGAGTAACTGTTAGCTGACCAAATACTATGGTTAGGTAGTTAGTTGTGTTTTAGGTAAACACAGGTTGACCAGATATAGCCAAGGAGTAATAATCAAAATAATCACTTCTCTTCTCGCTAGTTTTGTCATTGCAACAATGACAAACACCACATGTTAAACAAGCACATAAGCTTACATAAAGCTAATCTGCTGAAAGAGTGACGTCAAACACAAGAGCTCCTTCGTGCTCGTCATCCAAGTGAACAGACGAGGACCTGATTGAGGACCACCCTCCCATAAGCTGTGCTCCCAGTGGGACAGAACTAAAAAAGGGAAACATTTTCTTTATCTCCACTACAGACACACATACACAGTCCGATACCGGATACTCCCAGGAAAATGGATTCGTTTATAACTGCACATATGAAACAAACCGTCACATTCCACTACATCTGCACACACAAAACACAGAAGCCACAGGGGGTGATCTCTGTCATCTTTACCGTACACATTAACCACTGCTTTGTCAAAATATTCACTAACAGTGTCACACTGAACTTTCTGACTCCTCATAAACACACCGTACGTCCAAAAGGCTCCATTTGATTTAAGCAAATAATGATCATAACGTTTGACCTGACTGTGGTATACAGACCAAGGTTATACCAACAAACCAACACAAAGGATCAATAATGCTAACAAAAAGAGGCCTTTTGGAGGTAGTTTACAGTAAAAGACGACTCTGATTCAACTATTCAACCCAAGTATTGTCGGTTTCCCGCAAGAACCTCATATTGCCAAACATTGATATCAGCTGCTAAAGTGGTTTACAACTCATGGGTCAAGCCAAACCACTGAAAACATATTATAAAATGTCAAATACACATGGGGTCGCCTGCAGGGCTCAGTCTCTAAAAAACATTTTGAAACACAATGTGTGTGTAGAAAACAGTCAATAACTATGAAGTGCAAACAAACAGCCAAGCAGAAAATAACTGTCTTTGTCACATTGTATCAGTGGTAGTGGAAGTGCTCCTTTGTTTGCTTACACTCCAGATTAGAACTGACTTATTTCCTAATGGCCTTACACTCCTGTGAACCATGTGTTTGGACTAAGCTAATATCAACGGTCTATTTGAACAGGGGCCGGTGAGCAGTGGGACATTTAGTTAATGTGTACTCATGAGTAAAGCCGGGGAGGAAAGAAAAAGTTTAAATGGTACAGAGAGAGCTTTCCAAAAACTGGGTGTGTACTGTCTACTGAGAGAAAGAGAGAGACAGTTTCAGACTTGGGGGGGAGGACAAAGTATGAGAGCACAAGGAGCGGCATAAAAGAGCAAACTAAAACGGAAGATGATAGCATGAATAAAGAAAAGAGAGAGAGCTGCCAATGAACTTCAGGATAGCCAGAGAAAATGGAAGAAAAAGGGAGAGAAGAAAAGAGACCCCCTGTTTCAACCCTGCCCGATTCCCTCTCGCTCTCTCCTTATATGGCAGTGTATGCGTGTGTGTGTGTGTGTGTGTGTGTGTGTGTGTGTGTGTGTGTGTGTGTGTGTGTGTGTGTGTGAGAGAGAGAGTGATACGGGCTCAGTCCCAGTGTTGCTCTTAAAGGGAGTGATTAGATCAGCGAACGCACGCACTGACTAAACTGAAACTAAAAGGGCCCTTTCCTTGCCATTTGTACACTGCTACCCAGTTTTACCGCTTTCCAAAAAATCCTCACCCCATCAACCACTCTATGGCACTTTAAAATGTCTATGGCACTTCATAAAAAGTACTTTACGTTAACATTAATGTAAATTGCCAGGAAATGATTAATGTGGAAACATGAAGTTCATTTTTCAACAAAAACTCTACATAAGTCCTACGTTTTTCAACATGGCAGAAAAATTAGGTTTTTAACTGTTTTTGGTCTCAAGTCATAATTCAAGTATATTTTTAAAAAACTTAAAAAAAAAAAAACCAACTAAATTTTATTCTTTGAGAGTTATTGAAAGAGGTGGGGAGGAGGAAGGGAGAGGAGAATAGAAGAAAAAGAAAAAGGACAAGAGATTATATCACAATCAGCGTGTTTATGGCTATGGCTCCTCAGAGGGGACAAAAATAACCCCTGGGATCTTTGCCTCAGGATGGAAGGAATCATAAGAAGCAAGAATCCTCTCATTCTATCTTTTCCACCTTTTTTCATTTCATCTTTCCCTCCCTTCTTGCTGCACCGGACTGCTTCCCAGAATGCTCTGGCCTGAGCCCAAATGACTGGAATGCAAGAATCCAGGTAGCATGTCTGCATAAACACACACACACACACACACACACAGAGCATCCATCCACACATACTGTAAAAGGAGGAATGTACTGTACATGTAAATATACACATATCAGTGCAGACGTAAACCTTCAGTGAAATGTGTGACCTATGTGACTTTTAGGTCCAAAAATATGCTCCTCAGTATTAGTATGACAGCGCTGGGATCAACAGAGAGGACACTTTTATTGATCCTGTATGTAGCATCAACTTACGCTACATACAAGATTAATAAAAGTTTTAATGTCCCTTTCAGCAAAGCTAAAACTAATGTCCTAATTATGTGGATCTATCGACATGGGTGCTCACACTGAACTTAAACATGGAACCCCCAATCGGTTTGTCCATTGACAATTCCAATAATAATAAATAAAACTAAATAAGTTTTATTCAAACAAGATGTCGACAAATAAAAAAAGAGAGAAGCAGCATTACTTTGTGCAATTATATTTTGAACAGAGAGCAAGAAGAAGAAAAAAAAAATATGGACCTGCAGATGGCAAATAAGATGCAGACAAAATGCTCTGTGTCTGTTTTGCAGCAAAGTTCAGTTTTATTTATATGAAAGCAAAGTCTCAGTCAAGACTACAGTATTAGTCACAACATAAAAAAATCAACAAGTCCTTTGTCAATGCCCTCTAGGACGACACACAGAAGGAATAAAAAAAAGAAGGTAGACAACAAAAATGGTGGCAGCAAAAATTCAACGACAGTAATTCTCTTGGAAAATACCAACCCTCTCCCTCCTCTCATCTTCCCTCATGCCATCTTCCTCCCTCTTCCCTTATCTTGTCATTTTTCTTTCCCTCCCCATCATGTCAGAGAGAGGGACGGGGATGGGGACGGGGGGAGGAGTTTCCGGAGAGGACAACATTCCCAGGCCTGTACTATTCCTATCCCTATTAATAGAGCACACACATCCAACCAAAACACAAGCCAAGTCCCATATCTTTATGTTGTGGCCCTAAATGCAAACAAATATAGTTGCAATTATCTCATGAACCACCAACCACCACTGACACTAAGCTGCATGCATAGAGATGAGAAAGACACAGAGACTGATTTTAAGGCACCAGACTGACATGAGTTAAACATGATTCACACTGACAGTCAACTCACGTTATTTCCTAGCTCACCAGTACACTGAAAGACTCAGCGTGACACCCAAAAAGTCACTTTTTTTTTTTTTTTTTTTTTTTTTAAACCAGGACTGCAGCCTGTCATTAGGAAGATAAGATGCTGTCATGTAACTAGCGGTTAACTCTCTGTTGGGTTAATGCTTATGTTGTTTAGCTGCCACAGAGGAGAGACAAAGGTGAGACAGAGGTGAGGAACAAGAGGTCAAAAGGTCTGCTGTCGGTGCTGAAGGCTGCTCATTTCCGACTGCAATGAGGAGAGTTTTTCAGAGCTCAGCACCTGAGGTGGTTGTCGGATTTATGGTGTACTGTGAGTCTGTTTTCAGATCAAATCTACAGGTGGCTTCACATGTCGACATCTCCAAATGACAGCAAGAGATAACAACTGCAATGTGTTTTGCACCACAAGATACTATAAGGGAGAGGCAAAAGGTTTTGGCAAGTCAAGTTTTTTTTTCTGGATGAGATCATTTGTAATTATGTGTTTATTTGTAATTTGTACAGTGTGAAATGTAAGTTGTATGTGTTCGTATGGTACCTGAAACCGGATTTTTATGCAGTCAGAGTAGGCAAAAGAATTGCAATGGATGGGAGGCTCTGTGTTGCATCCCCACTTTACTATCAGATTCACAAAGCGGGTCATAATATTACATAAAAACCTTTCAAGTGCAGCTTTAATTTATTATCTGACATAAATACTTAACACAGTAAACTGCAGGCTTTCAGTGCACAACTCATTTTAGCTCAGTGATTGTACAGAAAAACTGCTAAACTGCATAATTAGAGGCTTTTTAATTATAATTATAGTAACATCATCCTCAGCTACACTCTTCCATGATATAAAAGTATATATTAATATTCAAAAGCAACCAAAAAACCAAAAGGCTTTTTTTTTTTAAACAAAGAGTTAATTATAAGATGCACAATAGGGCTTTAGCTTTATGTTTCATTACAGTTATCCAACTCATTTTGGAAATGTGATTTGGATATGTTAGGAGCACAAATACTCAGATGTAGTAGATCAACGCATCAAACAGAAAGTAAACATAGTGTGACCTTTGTGTTCATTCAGCAACTGCAAGTACCACCACTACACAGTAAACATTTAAATGTATAAATGATCAAGAGAATATCACTTTTAGGAATATAACATGCTCTAAAATGTAATGACACACAGTGTAATAACGGTCTGCTGTACAGTGTAGCTTGTCAACATGTAAAGTCCCTCTTAAGAGGACTGTAATTAACAATTGCTACATACATAACTGAATTTATAGCTGATGAATTACATGGATGGATAATTATATTGATAATTAGATAACAATAATCTAATAACTGAAAAGGATGAGGAAAATGCATTTAGGTTATTACATCACTGTCAATACTATTATCACATCATAACTTAATAGGCTGCACCACTTTTACTGTAATAATTGCCTATTAATCGAACAATGTGATGTTACTATGCTTTACAGCAAGCATCCATTAATAGGTTTGATTACAGTTTCAACCCATTAAGGGGACATTTTAATACATGCTGAAAATCTAAATTTAGACAGTTCTTGTGTGGGGAAAAAAATACGATCAATTTTGCATTCATAGTTCGTGTTTTATCAAAGTCCTAGAATGTAAAGGGATAAACAAAAAACAAAACACAGACATTGCTACTAAGCAGGTTCTTTCTCAACATATCCTGGCACTGTTGTGGCTGCTGATGGAACACTGAATTAGGGCTGCACGATATGGTAAAAGAATCATATTGTGATTATTTTGACAGATATTACGATTGCGATATAATTCTAGTGGGAATGAACATTTTTGCATCACAATTTTCATTTTCACTGAAAAAACTATTAAAATCATTATGATGTGACATTTGTTGGGGTCTGTACCAAACAAACATGTTTTCTTACATCTGGAGAACAAGATTTGTAGGCCGGAGCATCTCTGCAGCACTTACAGTACTTCATTATAATGGTGTTTTGTAACACATTTTACCTTTATCAAAAAAAAAAAACTGCAGCTTCTATGGATATTGCACTTGGCCATATTGCAACTTTGATAATATTTCGATTAATTGCGCACCCCTAGTGTGAATGCATGTGTGGTTTGTTGAAATCTTCTTTTAATCAAGAGGCGTTCATATTTAAGTCTGCCATGCTTTGCCAGGCACACACAAGCACATAAGTATACACACACACACACACACACACACACACACAGAAAGTCCAGAGAGTCTTTTATGGCTGAAGGGCTGTTCACTCTGTCAATAAGATCCAGATGTGAGCTCAGTGGGAGAGGGGATAAAAATAGAGCGAGAGAGGTGAGAGAGACAGAAAGAGAAAGACGGAGACAGGGTCATAAAGAAAGCAAGAGAGACAGACGTAGAAACAATGATCTCAGTGAGAAAAGTTGGATGGATAAACGCAGGAGAGCAGACAGACTGATGGGGTGAACAGAAAGGTGGGGAAAAGGTGTAAACTTGGTTTGTTTTTTATTGTGCCGACATGTTTCTTTCTTTCTTCTTCTCTCAAACAGAAACGCTAGCCCCTCTGATGTCAACACATTCCTACGGCAACATACATACACACCCGTTCCACACAGATGGTTGCTACGGACGACGAAGAATACACATAAGGGCGGCCATCATCTTTCTCTAGCCCAAAAAAAAAAGTCCACAGCTCCATCACTGTCTACCCTAAATACAGTGTTACACAGTGTTTTAGTGCTTAAAAAAGTTCTCTGGTCTTTTGAAGCAGCAGAGCTCCCACTGTCTTTTCTGTCTTTTTGCTCTGACAAACCCATTAAGGGAGATGCAGAATGGTAGTGTGTGTGTGTGTGTGTGTGTGTGTGTGTGTGTGTGTGTGTGTGTGTGATGGTCAAAAATGCCTCCCCCAAACCCACTTCCTGCCCTGCCCTCTCAATGAAGACAATTATGGTTCCTGCGAGAAGGATAACACAGAAGAAATAGCTCCTTAAAAGGCAGGATCCATGTTGTTTTCACCTCTCCACACATTTTTCAAATTAAAAGCCAATATTGCATGTTTGTCATATATAAAGAATAGGTTTTTCAAATCTGTATGAAGAAGTGCAGAGCTGAAGCCATTTATTAGCTTCATTTTTCAGTTTTGCTTTACTAGAAAGTGGCAGGGACAGGAGGGCTGCCACATAGATCACAGGCTAATAATGCGGTTTTCTACTGAGACACAATTATGCTGCAAGAGTCTTTTCTTTCACATTAACCTGAATGGTAGCATGACTGTAATTTACATTTTTAGACAGATGCCTTAACTGCAGCAGAAGTGATCTGTGTCTGAGGTTTTGAACTACAACAGATGACATCGTGACCTGCACTCCTTTGGAAAAAGGTAGGAAAGCAGCAGCAATGGCTGTATTCGTGGTTGGAGAAAAAACCGAGCCAATCACTTTATCCTATATCCTGCACTTGCTTATTGCACTTCTGGTTAGACATACACTGCATTTCGTTTGTACATGTGTAATGACAATAAAGTTGAATCTAATCTAATCTACTGCAGCTTCTGCTTCCAGTGAAAATGACGTGGGTGGGACGCATACGTCACTCGCAACTGACTGAGAGGCCTGTTTAATATGTAAACACAGGGACAAATGATGAAAAAATATTCAGAAAAGACAGCTGATAATGAAAAAGAACTTAGAGAAAGTTGGTGATGTCATTGTGTTGTCATTCACGTGATAACCTCAGAACAAAGAGAAGTGCAAACAAATTATTTGCGACAAATAAAATGTATAAAAATCACCTGATGGCTACAAGGACGCACTAATCCCTTTAAGCCTCGACAATTGGTTTAAAACTTCAAGGTCAGAATGTGAGCTATTTTTAGGAACATGGCATCTTCTTATCACAAGTGTTTTGTCTACTCTGCCATCATTCACAACCTTGAAAGTTTTCAGTGAGAGTTTTAGCTGCACCAAAAGCATGAACGTCCGCTAGATAACTAGATGATACAACAGAGATGTGACCAGGATGACGTGACAACAGTGCAACAAAATGACAATGGATGCTATAATGTGTGTGTGAAAGGTGTCAGACCCACTAGTATTTGTTCCCATTTCACCTGTGGTTGTTGAACTTTTGGGTTTGGACCCCCACATTTTACCACAGGCATGTGTTTTAGGTCCCTAAATGGCAAACAATCCTGCTGTTTTTATTACACTGGAGATCAGTTACAAAGATTTAGTCCTGGTCTGACAATTCTCAGGAAAATATGTGCTCCAGTGATGTTTAATGCGAATGGCATCTCTGTAGCACACTGTGTGAACCTTAAATCATTTCTCTCCTCCTTTCACAATAACATTTCAGAACCACACAATTGAAATGCCAACTGGTGAATAAAATGTTTGAGGGGAGAAAAAGTCGAGGCCTGGTTGAAAATAAGAAGCCTATTGAGGAGTGAAGAAGGACGACATTGTTTCAGGACAGACAGACCCGATTACCCACAACCCCCTGGCTGTCACTGGGTGATGGGAGCTTTGTGTGAGCCCTTCAAACATACCTTTGGACACACACACACACACACCCCCCTCCAATCTCCAGATAAATGGCAGTCATCATCATTAACCATCATCAGTGCCACAGTGATTACTGCTGTTATATTTGGCTACATTTCCACACCGTTGGTTGAATGTGGGACAGACAGCCAAGGGACAGCAGGTCAGCACACACACATATGCACACACACACAAAACTTCATAATTCAAAGGGGTTGCTAGCAAAGGTTAAAAAAGCTAGCTAGTTTCACTTTTATACATTTATACTCAGACAAAGATCAGTTACTGTTGGTTCTGGTTCAAGTATTTCACATTAACAGCAGCATCCATGCCAAAATTAAGTCCTGACACACATTGGAGGTGTATCTACTGTAACTCCATCACTGCCAACAGTGACTCTGCGTGATAAACTTGCAGGATTAATTCATTTGGATCTAATGCCAGATAGGGTATTAGTGCATCCAAAATTATTTTTAAATAGACTTGTAATCAGTCAAGGTGATCACTTCGTATAGCAGCGGTTCCCTGACGCCACCTCTACTCCCGACCCCTCCTCACAGGTTGCATATGTCTATGTGTTGTGAGCATTTCCAACCAAAGTGAGCTTTCGAGAGACAGGAAGAGGTAAAACTCTGCAAGCAAAAAAGAAAAGAAACAATTCGTAATTTTGGGAATTTATGGTTATATGCTTTTTATTGGAGAGTTAGGTGGAACGATTGATACCACTCTCATGTCTGTCTGTTGAATATAAGGCTACAGCCAGCAGCCAGTTAGCTTAGTTTAGCATAAAGACTGGAAGCAAAGTGAAAAGGCTAGCCTGGCTCTGTTCAAAGGTAGCAATCCGTCTGCCAGCACCTTTAAAACTCACAAATTGACATGTGAAGCTCGTTTGTTTAATCTGTATGAAAACCAAAGTGTAAAAATGTCAATTTATTCCTTTAATTCCTATCTTGTCAATCATCTCGCAACCTCTCAGATTTATTTTGTGACCCCTTGGAGGACCGACCCCCAGGTCTTACAGGATGTGACCTTAGAAAATACAATCTGATGCAAAATACTCTCCTTTAATCAACCATGTTTCCAAAACCCTTAACCTAATTATTACCAGAGTTTATTCTCAATTGTATTTTAAAACCTCTGTAAACAACTGATGGGAACTGATGTGTGTGACATTGTGACTCAAGTGACATTTAATGGCTTCTTATCACTTCAAACAAATGTTCTCACAGTCACTGAAACCTACAGTTTAGTTCACATACACACACTGATTAAACACCAAAACATATTTCTGCTACATAAATGTTTTGTTTTTGCGACTTTTCTCAAATATTTCATTTTTAAACAGTTTTCAAATTAAATAATCCAAGGAGTCATCACTCATCACGGACAGCGTTTTGCTTTAAAAGGTCAAAAGCCAAAAAAGGTTGAGAATCACTGACTTTGTCTGACATCAGTGCTGATAGTTCTGTGTTTGTATGAACTTGTTAAAAACTTGCCATTAGCCTCAGATTCTTAGATCCATATCTACTAGCAAGCCACAGCACAGACAGGAGGAGTGACGATGGGAAAGTTAAAGTAAGAGTCAGAGAGAGAGACAGAGGAGAGAGAAAGAGAGAGACAGGGACAGAAAGAAAAAGACACATGGAGGGAGGCAGGGGAGTTAGAAGCCCCTTCGTCTTTTACATTTTTCTATTTGGCATCAAAGTCATTGAAACACACACACACACACACACACACACACAGTAGTCCCATGCCTCTTTCTACTTCTGTCTTTCTCTCATTCACACTAACACACACACACACGTACACACAAACATGTCTAAGTTTTCTCGGTTGAGGTAAGGTCAACATATTTTCAGTCTGACTCGTAGTTTTGTCAAAACTCATCTTGGAACAAAATGTTGTACTTAAGTACAAAGGTTGGCAGCGGCCAGAGAGACCAAGCCTCTCAACGCTCACCTGTGAGGGGGCAGGGACAGGAAACAGGTCACTCATTTGGACTGTTTGGAATTTAAAAACACAGATCAATTTGACTACAAAAGACTAAACTCTAGCCTGAGTGTTGATCGCTGGTATAATACATAATGTTTCACAAAAGCAAAGTGAGGGCTCAATAATTAAATTCTGGGACTATTAAATTGCAGGTGAGGTGTAGTGGGAAGTAGTGAACAAAGCCGTACAAATATTCTGACTAGTCTGGCCAAAAAGTCTGTACAGTGATCAAAGTATGTGCCACATTACTTTGATCTCCAAACATATATTTTGTCTGCATGAACACACCAATTAGGGTTTTCCAGGTAGCAAACTGTTACCTGTAAAGTACTGCTCTTATCTTATTTTGTGCAGGCATGGTGGCTACTACTGCTAATACTGATTATGCAATTCTTTTATACCGAAGTCACCACATTTACTGCTTCTGGAAATATGCAATGCACCACTTTCTGTGGAGCACAGAAAACAGAAGAACAACAGTAAACTTTAATGAGATGGGTATAGGTTGAATCATTTGTAACACATCAGTCCATGTTGCAGAGTAATAAATGTCAAGTATTGTTACTCTAAAAATATAATCATGAAATAAAATCATTTTTGTGGATTAAAAAGTTATAAGAAACACAAGCACTAAAAAGTTTTTTGTTTTTAGTCTTCACCCATCTCATTTGAAATCCATAAAAAATATTCTACTTTTGACAAATTTATTGTACCATTGATTTGTAGCCTTTTGTCCTGTGAATTGTCTGTAAAACTGGAAACTGATGAGACTAAATTCCTTCAGAAAAACGCAGTCTTAAACTGACAGTGCTCTACAGTGATGTCATCCACGTCCTGAAGACGATGTAATGACACCATGATGAAATCCACATAAGGGTGATGTCACTAAACAGCAGCGTAGACCTAAACATTACAAGAGACTTATCTAACCGCTGATTCAGCAGCCAACAATCCACACACATACACTGTACAAACACACACAACTTACTTCGCAATATCATTTTTTGGGTTAATTTTTAATAATTTTTGGGTAAAGTTTTAATCGCAAATAAGACAACCCTGCGTTTGATGAAATTCATGTTTTATGTCACAAAATACTAAACTACTTGACTGGATAAGAAAAAATATCAAGAAAAGAACAATGTGACTCAACTGAAGACGTTGGATCCAACATGTCTTAAACTGCATCCCATACAAACACACAGAGGAGCAACACCACCTGCCTGTGATGCCGCTTTGGCCTTAGCTGCTCCTTTCTCTCCTTTCCAAACATCCTCCTCCTCTCCCTGCGCCTTAATCCGAGATCCCAGCAGCCACTCGGGAACAACACTCCGACACTTCGAGCTTCTCCCATTCCCATTTTGGCGAGAGTTTCTCAACTGGCAGCTAGAGCATGATCCAAACCGGCGGACTGATGCCATAAGGCAGAAGAAGGAGAGGGTGAAAGGAAGACAAGGACAGAAACAGAGAAGGGAGGAAGAAGCAGAGTGTTTCTACTGTCATGTTTCTCTGGATGATAAAAGACAAGTGAGAGAATAGGACTGAACGGCCCAGTCAACCCACAGTTAGACCAAGGCCTAAACCCTGTATAACAGTGTGTGTGTGTGTGTGTGTGTGTGTGTGTGTGTGTGTCCGACCACGCAGTAAACTATGCTACACGTTGCACGGGTGACACAGTTGTACCATTGTGTGATTGACAGGGGTAGACGAAGGCACCACGTCCATGAAAATCAGTTCACAAAGAGATATGTGCATACACAAACCCATACTAACATATGCATGCGTAATAATGTAACTATAGACTGTCCACTTTCTCTGCTTTTTGAGTGTGTCTATGGCAGTGTTATGGCAATTGACTAGTACTATTTGATAAACTATTCTTTGGTTTTCAAAACCTAACAGCTTTGGATATCCAAAACAGTGTTTGTTTTTTATCATTACAAGTTATTCAAAATACTAAATGCAGATTTTAATGAAAGCCCTGACTGACCGACAATATGCACAGTGGAGTATGTCACACAGCAACCAGCTAACTGGTTGACAAAGTGAGCTTTGATAATGAATTGTCGTTGGGCAGTGAAGTTAAAATACTGGACTGAGTGGTCCCTAAAGTTAAAAACGTGTTACAGGGAAGGATTTGGCTCTCACTTTGTATATCAAGCTGACTCCTGCTGTGTCCAAAATCACTCCCTCATTCACGCATTCACTATTCACAATATAATAAAACACTCATTAATTTTCTCTAAAATAAACTGAGGATTTCCGACATGTTAATTATCATAATTTCGCCCATCATGGACAGGTGTGGTGTCACATAACTTTTACATCAATCAAAGACAAAGCACTTTGAGATTTTCGACATTGTGTCCACAGTAGCTTTGCTAGCCCTAGCATTGGCTAATTCTTTTTTTGACACAAGGCCGTATCTGTTACTCACGTCAAGTGGTACCAATTCTTAGGACTCTCAGGTCTCTTACCTGAGACTGTGAGTCCTGCAATGAGAGAGCCCTCCCAGACACAAAACGACAAAACAGCAGCAGATGGGGCCAAGCTGACAGAAACATCTTAAAGTCAAAATACAAAATGAAAAAAGATTTTAACTATCCATAACATGAGTAAATGTATTTAACTTATTTCCAATGCTTGATTACGATTTTAAATTCACACAGTGGAGCTCTTTAATACTTATTTATTAGCTAACTTAGAGGATACATGCTAATGCTGCTGCTTATTTTTGTCAACCCAGGCCAACACTGTCATTGTCTGTTAGAAGTATATCCCATTGGCCACGGTCATTAGCACACCATCAAAACTCAAGGGAGCATTAGCTGTTGAAAGCTAACAAAACAACGATTGTTATATTTTGCTAACACTTTGAAGCACTAACATTTTACTGTCAAGTACATTGGTAAATAACCCCAGGAACATGTTTCAGCTAAAGGCAGAAAGACAAATAAACCCTCTATAAGAAAACACACTGAGTTACAGAAGCTAGAGGAAAAGGAAAAGAGGCTAGCTAGAACAGGGGGTATTTTCTACTGTGGCTCCAGCTGCAGGAGTCATAGCTCATGTACATGCATTGATATCATTACCACTGATTAAGTAACACCACCTGTGCCATGAGGGCTGCAACTATTGATTATTTTATTATCAAAACTAATTTTTTTTAAATTAAGTGATTAACAGTTCAATCTATTAAATCTCGAAACACTGCAAAAGGTGACATCTTCAAATCACAAAGCCTTTTCTGACGAGGCCAAAATGTTTGCTATTATTCAAAATACAGAAAAGCAGCGAATCTTCATATTTGAGAAGCTAGATTGTTTTGGTGTGAGTTGCCGAGTTTTGGAGATATCGGCTGTAGAGATGTCTGCATTTTTTTAATATAATGGGACTATATGGCACTCGGCTTGTGGTGCTCAAAGCGTAAAAAAAAAATACATTTGAAAAACTCAAAAGCAATGTCTCTTTACAGAAATCATGACAGTACTCAAGATAATCCACAGATTTGTTGTGAGCAGTTTCATGTAGGAACAATCGTTTTTCAAATGTATTTTTTTGGCGCTTTGAGCACCACAGGCCGAGTGCCATCTAGTTCCATTATATTCAAAAATGCAGACATCTCTGCAGCCGATATCTCCATAACTCGGCAACTCACACCAAAACAATCTAGATGGATAAATAGCACTACAGGTAAGAGGAAAAATAGGTATTTTTGTTTTTGGGGTGAACTGTCCCTTTAAGGATAGACAATTTCAAAATCAATTGACTGAATGAACAATTAATCAACAAATCGTTTAAATTCTAACATTTTGTTATTGTTTGAACAAAATAAAACAGAAACAGAGAGACTTTGAACTGCTGGCTGGCAAGTGCAACGTAGGCTAGTGTAGAATGACAATAAAGCATTTACCTTGCACAAACATAGTAGGCTGGTGTCCACCACATTATTAAGGTTAAATGCTGACAGACAAAACTAATGGGCCTAATCTGTGTGTACAGCTGATCCAGTAGGACCTGTAAGTTGTTATCCCTTGACTTCTTCTATGTATCTGGAATAGATTTTTTTTTGTGGCATGTAAAGTATTTTGAGGCATTTTTACATATTTCCTTTTTTGAAGAAAACAATTAGCACCAGCTATAATGTAAACCTTAGGGGATTCCACTTAGGACATGGCAGCCAACAGTGCAGCCGTGCAATAGGTGAATCATCAACAAACTGAAGACTCCTCACATTAGACATCTTTGTGGCCACGTGGACTGCAGATGTATGACTCGGACAGAAAACTACAGGGAAGACTAACACAACTGAGAGAAACCCTGCCAAAGATATACCGTGTATCTATGGCACACCCCAAAAACAATCTTTAACAGATGACCCCAATTTCAAAGTAGTGTAAGAACCAGGTGAAACCAGTATTCATTATCCATTATTTACGTCACTTACAAACATATATACACACAAACACACACTTTAGTATGTAGAAATCTGCCTGTGCGCACAAAAAAAAAAAGCTGAAATAGCAGCTCTGCTAGAAAGTGCTGTTTCAGAGGAGGCTTTCCTTACATAAGCAAACTGCTCTGTAATTACACTGGGTGGATCCACACAAAGAAAGAGACAGTCAGGAGGGCAGCGACTGGGACAAGAAATGAGGACACCAAAGAGGAAAAGAAGATAGAAGAAGAATCCAAATAGCCCCTGTTCACAGGTTTAAATTGTCTGAAATGACTTTCCACTGGCGAGCTACAGTCACAAAAAAAAAAAAATCCAGGAGCTCTCCTTAAAAGGAAAAGTTAAACATTTTCAAAGCATTTTGCAACTGTCATCAACCAAGGGCAAGGACATCCAGAACTGTGTTCCCACAGAGTTTCTTCCCCCACTGTGAGAAACCAGATGGAGCCTCATGTTGTGATTTGTTTACAGTGACACAATTGTCAGTTGAGCTTATGTGCATTTTAAAAAAAATAAAACCTTTATTATTCTCACACTTGCTAGGCCAATGATTTTAACCTAAATTACCTTTATTAGTATTGCTACAAGCTAAATGTGGTGTGCATTTAATTTTTTTTAATTCTTGAAATTAAAGTCATGTGTAGACGTGTAAAAAACTGTTTAAAAAGGAGGAAACAGGACTGAAGAAAGTTAAAAGGAATAATTCGGCATTTTGGGAAATGGCTTATTTCTCTCTCTCTCTCTCTCTCTCTGACGCTTAAAAAGTAAGTTTTTCTTTGCCACTGTTGCCAAATGCTTGCTCATGGTGGGATTTGTTGGGTCTCTGTAAATAATATTATAAAGAGTACGGCCTAGACCTGCTCTATAGGAAATGTGCAATGAGATAACTTCTGTTATAAAATGGCGCTGTGTAAATAAAATTTAATTGAATTTTGAATTGAAGATCGCCACCACTCTCATATCTGTCTGTTATGTAGCTGGAGCCAGCAGCCGGTTAGCTTAGCTTAGCACAAAGACTGGAAACAATTTTAAACAGCTAGCCTGGCTCTGTCCAAAAGGTAACAAAATCTGTCTACCAGCACCTCCAAAGCTCAAGAATTAACACATTACTCATTTGTTTAATCTGTACAAAAAACGTGTAAAAGTGTGTAAAATGACATTTGACGTTTTACAGGGTGTTATGTGCTAGACTATTTCTAGACCAGGAGCAGCTGCCCGACTGCAGGAGGTCAGTGCACATAAAAATATGTTTACTCGACTCTTCTGCAGCAAGGAGCTTATGATTTGTGTTCTATGGTTAGTTATCTATCAAAATTACTTCAGAAATCCTTACTCAGAGGAACACAAAACATTTTTGTTGTGCCTTTCCCAAAAGCAATACACCAGGCTCTGTGTGTGAGAGAGAAAGGCAAAACATTTTGCGTGTGTTTGTGTGAGTAGAGGACAAGATGGCTGGAGGTAGGGGACGTTTTCTCTCCAAAGTTCTCCGCTCTCTTGGGACCTTATCCACATAGGAACAGAAACCATAGCAAACATGAAGGATCCAGTTTAGTCCCAACGTTCCTTTTTTGTTGCTTTTAAGTGATATGCTGGTTATATTAAAAATCGACTCAACCAGTAAGATCTACATGGATGCCATCACATTTTCTCACACCACACTCTCAGTACAGTGATCCATCCTTTTACGTATAAGTTTTTAGGTGCAGTTTTCCACCTCCACTGGCAAAAGTAAACTCAAAATGTCTACCATCAGAGGCTGCCTATGTATCAATGAAACCACAGATATCTGCAGTGTGGCCTTTTGATCTTCTGATTCATCCCACCTCTTCCCTCTCATCTGCTGAGTCATGGAGACCTTCAACCAGAACAAACCACATCCTTTCATCTCTACTTCACCTTTACCTCGCTTAGCGTCCCTCACCTTTTGAACCTCACTAAATCTGTGTTGACCTTTGCATGTAAAAAAAAAAACAAACACCCACACTATATCCTTTGTGTGTGTGTGCGTAATGTGTCCTTTAACCTTTACTTTTAAGTCTGCTTTCAAAAGGAGCAAGTTGCTCATTGGGTAATGTCCTTCCTCTCCATTGATTACAAAATAGAAAGGTTTGATGGTGCATTTTCTACCACAGTTTTTTTTATTACAGAATAGAGGTACATTAGCAGGAACTCCATTGGTTCTGCTGGACCCTCACAAAACCATTAGACAAAACAAGTTGATTCTGATGTTGGTTCTGTTTGTTTAACTGAGAACACCCAAGAACATCCTTATTCTAAAAAACAATTAGCCTGTTTTAGCCCCTCAATAATTATTTCAAACCTATGAGCCAAGAGCAAACCAGCTCACTGCTTCAGTATATGCACATCTCTACTTTTACTGTTCCTCTCCAGTTTAACTACATCTGGGGAGGAATGGGGATTGCAACACGGGAGTGAAAGAAAAAAAGACCGGGCAGAGAGAAAGTATTTGATTCCATGTGGGTGGCCTGATAAAACAAAGTCAGTCATAAATCTGAAGCTATAAACACTGTGCTTTTAGACCTAATCCATGCAGAGCATAGCACAGACCAATCTTTCTGTCTCCTTTCTTTCTCTCTGGCATTCTATTTCCCTCTCTCCTTCTCCCATTAGCACTCCTGCTAGCATCCTCTTTAAACCTGCATTGGCCTCATCAATGGGATAAAAGGTAATACATTGGATACATTATTTTATGTGACTCTGAGTCACAGAAGAAAGAGTGTGGTACTAGACAGCTGTCCTTTGTTCATTTCAAGGATATGCAGGAAAATACATAATTGAGTAGAGACTAAAATGTCTGTAGCAGCGATTACAAGTACCTGAAATTAGCATTGAATGATTGACCAGATTCTTAGTCTTGTTTACTTATTTTTATCATAGATCCTGATTTAAATAGGGATGTTGCTAATTTTATTTAAGCAGGTAGTTAAGTAGTTAGTTAGGTAGACAAAATTTAACACTAATGCATTTGATACGTTTGGCTTATCTTGTTAAATCAAATCAGGGTTTTAGAGATAAACACTTTTATACAAGTAAACTGCCCAAAAAAGTATTGTTTTAGAACCAGTACCAAAACTTAAATTATACCATATTAAAATATGTTCACTAAAGCATGACAACACAAAAATCCTTGGGAGTCTTCAGCTCTTGGAGTTGGAGACTGTTATGCAACAAGAGGAGCAGGAAAGATGGGCAACATTCCTGCTGCCTGCTAAAGTGAAAACTACTCAAACAGTACAGGAAACACACACACTTATTCAAGAGGAATAATAATCCATCAATGTGTGTATCGTATTTGACGTCTTCAACAAAAGAGCAGACACTGTTGTTTTCAGTAATAGTTACAGTACTATTTGTTTGAACCTGTCTGTTCAGCTGCTGTGAAGGAAGAGCTGTTCTGTACCTGAGAGGTGCTCATTTTACAATGACTGGACAAACTGTGCTAACTAAGTGGACTACTTGACGAAATAGAGCCAACACTCCTTTCTTCTACAGGTTTTATGTTCAAGTTGGTTTTGAATACTTTAGTAAATCACAATATATCAAGATGGATATCGAGACATTGATTTTCAACCTTTGGTTGAACTAAAAACCAGCCTTTTTCTACCATCTTCTCCCATTACCTCTCATTCCCTCCCTCCCTCACCATTTCATTCTTCAGCTTTCTCTCTGTTCTATTTTGATCCTGTAACTTTTTTTTTTTAGCCAGCCATGTGTTTCCTTCCAACTCCCTTTCTCTCTCTACCTGACATTTGGCTCGGCAGCCTGCCTCACACCAAGACAAACATTATGACCTCACTTCTCTGCAATGTTCCAGAGAAAGAGAGAGAGAGAGAGAGAGACAGCAAAGAGAAGAATAAGAAACATTAGGTGGAACGCTGGAGAATTAGTATAAAAAGACAAATGGGGAGATGGGGTGAGCGTATGAGCTGAAAATGCAACATACTGATATAGTATTTCAGACTGAGACTAAAGACTTTGACTGACCCAACATCTGGACAAATGATGAAGGAAATGGGAAGGGAAGGAGAAATGGCACAAACGAATAGTGAAGAAAGAAAATCAGAAACAGATAAAGATGACGTTAATGAGAGATTTTAATGTCAGAAAGCGGGCACTGTGCTTTGAGTGAAACGAGCCACACTGCAGTTTCCAGAAAAGGAAAAAGCTTGTTCTCTCCCTCTCTCACCTTCTTTCTTTCTTCCCTCCTTCCTTACTTTCTCATAACTTGTGCTCCATTTTAGCTTGGCACAGTTATTATTACATTCAGTCCAAATCACACACGCACACTGTCACCGTGCACCAGAGCTGTAGGGCAATGCTCCAAACACAGAGGGTTGGCAAAACTCTGGGCTCCAAACGTTTGAACAAGCCATTGATATATCCCAGACAAACAGTATGCACATGCACACACAGGCAGAAAGAAGAAGAGGAAACCAGTTTATAATACATACATGTATTATAATACACACATGTATAATAATTTGTGACACAAGTCACAAATGTGCACACACACTCAACACAATGGAGTGCACATACGCACACGCCAGCCGGTAGTGCTGGACATCATCAAACACTTCAGTATCCACAACAACTTCCCATTTCCCTAAACCCATTTCCTGCCTGTTGAGGTCACTCGCCAGCTACTGCTAATGTCGCTACGGCAACAAGGATAGTGGGCAAGGGAGTAAAACAATCAACAGCTAATGAAGATCAGGGCGGTAGATGTAAATAATATCAATGAGCAGCAAAGCAGCTTTGTGAGAGAATTCCAAAGTCAAGCAGCGACAGGCGAAACAACAGGGACATACTCTTTCTAGCAAATGAAAACAACAGGGTCCAGATTATTGAAACATACACAGTGACAAATCACAAGTAACTACAGGCAAGATTTGGCCTCCCTACCAGAGCAGAATGAGTCCAGGGCTGCAAAATAGCCACGGCAATAAAAAAAAAAAGCAGTCATGAAAGCAAAACCCTGGATGATGTGTCTGCAACCTTCTGTCCTGAGCTCAGACGGGATGATATTGTTTTTACTTTCTCCGCACCTATTCAGAGTCACAGACAATAACTTTGACTTCAGGCAAAGACCTCCAGGAGAGACACTGTGTGTGTGTGTGTGTGTGTGTGTGTGTGTGTGTGTGTGTGTGTGTGTGTGTGCGCACGCACACACTCTGAGGTGTGTTATGAGTAAGGGTAACTTTGTATGACAATGAATTACATAGTCCACAGAAAGGAACATTGCATATACATAGAATCACGCAGACACTTTTAGTTCCCACTGCCCTGCACTGTTACACAAGTCAAACTTCATGAGTGGCTGCTGTTAACAAACCTTACAAAATAAACTGTGTGCATCTCTCTTTATATTTAACTATTTACATAAGTTTAGATTGATCATACTATGCTAAATTAAGTTTAGCACATAATGCTTACTCTAGCCAGTGGTTGTTTAAAAAAAAAAAAAAACACATTTATTTTTATGTATTCTGTATATTTATCATGACATTGATTTTTGGTCACAGCCCTGTCAGTTAACCTTTGTATTGCTATGGTATAACAAGCCAGAAGTCTCCCAATGTTTAGACACTGCTGAGTAAATGCAGCATCACAGACATCCCAATCTGTGTTTGGGTGAACTGTTTATTATATTCCCTCTCTATGATTCTATAATTCTGGCACAGAGACAATCGATATTGGATGAAACAAATAAATGAGACACACACACTCAGCAGGGCTTGGTCCACTCCTTAATGCGCTTTGTCTGAGATTTGTTTAATCAAACTAATAACATCCTCTGATGTTTGTTTAACACTGCTCAGCCTTTAATAGCTTCTGTATTATAGCACAGCTCCCAAATGTGCTCTGAAATTAACCATACGAGTCCTGATTCACAGCACTTCATAAAAGCATAGGCATAAGAACAACCCAACTGTATTAGACAACATTATGGGCCCTTTTAAGACAACTGGTATTACCTCAAACCCACATATCTTCCATTAATACACTAAAAATCCAGTTTCACCATTTGGGACAGTAACAAATATGAGTTCTGTGATGCAAATAACCATTTGACTTAATCATCAGAGCCAAAGACACCATGCAACAAGAGAGCTTTGAGCACGCCAGCCTTGCAGTTGCACACACTCAAACATGGCATTGAAAATGATAAAAAGACAGAAAAATATGTAGACTCACCACTCTGGGCTTGGTCCTCTGTGGGGTAGCCGTGAATGCAGTGTCCTCTGTGCTCTTCTTCTGTGGTCCAGCTTCTGTAATTCCACTTGTGCTGGTCTCGCTGGGCCCCTCTGAAGCTGATACTGAACCTTCAGCTCCATCCCTGGCCACTGGAAGAGGCCCTGGGCCTTCAGTGTCTCTCTCAGCAGTGCTCAGTTCCAGAATATATTTCTGGGTTACGTCCTCCAGAGATGGGGCCTCGTCTCCTGGAGGCTCACTTAAGGTTGGAGGCTCTGCAGTGGGTCGGACGGCAAGGCAGTCCGCTTCCTTCAGTGGCTGGAGGTGTGGAGGTGGGGAGATGGGGATAAAGGTGGCGGGTTCGCTGGCATGGCGGACATGCTTGGGCCTGGTTTTGGATTTGGATTGCAATGGGGGAGGGGGAAGAGGAGGGGTGAGGTCTGTTTGGTCACTGTGATCCCCTTGCTCCTCAGAACCCAGTTCTGGGGACTCAAATGGGTCCTCATGAGAAAAAAACTGAGCCAGCCTGTTTGGACGCTTTCTGGGGGGGCGACGAATCATTCTAGGGGACAGAACCCCAACTAGCTTGAAGTCAAAGTTAAACTTCTGCACCTCTTTCTCTTCTGCACCTTGGTCTATTACATCATCATCATGATTATCAGAGTGGGGGATACATTCTGACTGTGAACAAGCCTTCTTGACTTTATTACTGCTGTCTGCATGGCGATGTGCTTGTGTTGCCAATGTGTGTTTAGGCTTAACTTCTGGCTCCCACAGTTCCTCTCTCTGCTCATTCAGGATTGGCTCACTGCTGGAAGGTGGGATCTGGCCAGGTTGATCCAGTTCACTGATTGGCTGAGTGATGCCGGTCTGCCCTCTGAATTGAGGGTCATTCTGGGAAAGTAAAGGGGCATCGCTACGGCGACTGGGGTCACTGAATGACTTCTTCTTGGGAGCTTTGCCATTGCCATGGTCATCAGTCATCAGTCTGTCCATTGCACCTGGCTCAGCTACAATGCTTCTGATCACCCCACTGTAGTCACGAACGGCATCATCACGGAGCCCGCCATCACTGTAAACTGACAAGTCACTGGCCACACTGCCCTTGTATTCTGACAAGGTGGCCACAGAAGAGGCCTCTGGAGCACCTCCTCCTCCTTTGACAGATAGGGATCCTAACAGGTTGCTGTCTACAGAGGAAAAATTGTTATTCCCTTCTTCTGCCACAGAACAGCGCCGCTGAGGCATGGGGTCACTGAGAGAGCGGTAGACTGTGGACTCCCCATTTCCGACAGCTGCTATTGTTGACTCTGCATTACTGCCATTACTGGAATCTGAGCCTGTGTTGTTATTACCAGACGGGGAGAACTTGCGCCTTCGACGGATAGCACTTGGGGTCGCAGGGGATTCAAGTCCTCCTCCTCCTGCTGCGGTGCCTGCTGACCTCTGCGACACAGCGCTGTTGGTGTTGATCTCCTCAGTGGTAGTGTTGACATTGTTGATACCAGCAGTGCTGCTCAGCTCCATGATGATACTGTCACTCTCAGCCGTACAGGCAGAAAGAGGCAAGGTGGGAAGTGCGCTGAGTTCATTCAGACGATTTGTGCAATTCACGCTGTTCTCTGTCATCTCTTCTCTATCCTGCTTAAAACCTTCAGCTTCATGGAGAGCCGATTGCTTCCATACAGTGACAGGCTGCCCTAGCACATCCCTAGCAATTCGTGACCCTAGATTATCCCCTGCTGACCCCAAGAATGACCTCTCGGACGGGTCACTAGGGCCTGTCTCTGGCTCTGTTACAATCCCTTCATCTGTTAAACTAGACTCATGGCCCGAAAGTTCATCCACAGAGCGGTCATAGAACATGCTTTCCCCCGAGTCGCCCTTCAGTAAGGCTCTCTCTGTCTCTCTGCTCTGTCTTTTTGCCTTCTCCCTGTACACTGTGCCCCTGCTGTTTAGCTTCTCCAACTGCATACTTTGTCCATCCCTCTCGCTCCTCTCCCTCTCCCTGTTCTCTCTCTCCCGCTCATGTTTATCCCTGTCTTTTGTGTTCTTAAACTCAGCCTCTTGATCTGTCCTTGCCTCATCCTTAACACTCACTCCTGCTTTCTCCTTCTCCTCATTTGTTTTCTTGACCTGGAAACATTCATCCTCCAAATCATTGTCAATTCTCCTTACATCTACATCATCATCTTCCCTAGTACTCATCTGGCAGATATCTTGAATGACCTGTCTGGCTTCCTGCACATACCTCTCCTGCAATGGAGGCATCACTTCCTCCTCATCATCAAATCTATAATCCCTCATTCTTTGTCCTCTCCCAACCCTAAAATCACCCCCATCACTTTCTACTTCCCTATCTGACACTGACACCCTCCCTCCATCCTTCTCCTCATCCAAGTCAAGCTGCTGCTCAGAGGAGCTCCTCTTCGTGGTGCCACCTTTCAAGCAACACCTCACGGCTGTTGTGGGTTTGTCTGAATAAGTGAAGGATTTTGCACGCCGCAGGGTGGCGGTCAGGTCTTTCAGTGATGGCCGATGACCAGAAGGTAGAAGTGTCCCGCCATGAGTCCGTGAGCCCATCCTGTACACCGATGACCCCTCCACGCCCCCAGATTTGTCTCCACTTGTTTTCCGCACTTTGAGCTCTGACAGGTCAGATTTCAGAAAGCTTAAGAGTGACATAGTTTCTGAGGCAATATCGGGGTTGGACATGGATATTACATTTTTATCATTATCATCGACCCCATCCCCACTTGTTGTCCTCCTTATTGCCATGGTCTCACCACCCCTAACCCCTGCAGATACTCCACTTTGTCTGGAAAGTACACTAGGTAAGGAGGAGACTGTAGGCACAACCTTAGGGCGCACCCGCACAGGGGTACGGGAGAAGTTATCCCCATGGCCAAAGCTTGGGGATCTGTACATGGTAAAATTCCCATGGTACGTTTTACTCAGCATGGACGAGGACGCAGTTTTGCTAGTGCTGCCTCCAGCTCCGCCCAGGTTAAAAAACACATTTGCTGTACGGTTGGTGCAGCTAGCCTGGTCCTCCTCCTTCAGTGTCTCAGTGCTGGAATATCGGCTGCTGCAACGTGAACCACCAGGACTGGAAACAAATGGGGGGATATTGACCTTCGACACTCGTGATACACCAGGAAGTGTTGTGGACGTTGCAGGTGAGGAGATGCGCTCCCATTGCTGTACCCTGGCTCTGTTACTATGACTACAGGGTTCTCTTGCAGAATGGCTCCGAGATGCTGTTCTCGCAAATTCTCCTCCTGTGTTTTGTTGGTGGTGCCTCTCTAAGTGCTCCATTGTCAAGGCCACGTCACTGTCGCTGTCTTCTGATTCGCCATCATGATCATCATAATCATCACGGCCTGTTGCTAGAGCAGCTCCACTGACCTTCTTCTTCTTTCTCAGCGAGCGGCGGCGCACTGCCTCTCGACTGTGGGGGCCTAAAGAACTAGGGCTGTCCTCCTCACTGCCTGAAGACCTGCCAATGCCCTTAGCTCCCCAGCAGACATTTTTACTGCGGGATAAATAGCTGCCTCCTCGCTCTGTGGTGCCCCTTTCTCCTGCTCTGTAGGAGATGAAAGGAGCAGGGCCAGAAGAAACACTCCAACTACCTCCTCCACCTCCTCTTCTTTTCCTGGTGTGCTCCTCCTCTTCGTCTCCAGAGCTAAACCTCCAACGGGAGCTGAGGGGAGAGGCAACTTTTGCTGGGGCTCTTAGCTTGGTGGAGGGAGCTACAGTTGAGGAGGAGGAGGTAATGGCTTTATCTGGAGCTGGAGCAGAGGAGGGGGAGGAGGTGGTGGGGGCTGGCGCTCTAGAGTAGCTATGTGAGGAATGTAAACTATCCCTGGGCAGCCCGACCCCCTGTCTATCCCTTCTCTCCCTCACTGTCGGCTGCTGAAGAGAGGTGGAGAAGGAGATGGTGTCTAAGCTCTCCGGTCGACTCCAAGACAAAGTAGCAGGGGGTTGAAGGTCAGGGTTGGGGTCAGATGTCAACCCTGTTGTCCTGGGGGTCTTAAGGGCAGCCTCTGCCTCAGTGCTGGGACTATGAGATCTGTATGGAGATGGGTTAATCCTATGGTAGTGACTACCCCCAGTGCAACTGCTACTGCTGCTGCTTTGAAATGTATTTCTGCCAGAAGCGTTGTTTTTATTAGAACTACGTGTCTCTATGTCTGCCTCCTCATCATTTGAGTACTGCTGGTGGTCAGCTTTGGAATAAAAGTCCATACCGTAACAAAAAGTCTCTTTAGCAGTACTGCTTTCTCTGCTTTGTGCTCCAACTATGCATTTGCCATGCAAAGACAGGCTACTGGCTTCATTAGCAGAGCTGCAAGGTGAGTGTTTGTCACTTCTATCCGAGAGAGGAGCACTCTCACTGGGGCTGAGCTCGTGCAGATGGCCTCTGCCGGCTGCTTTTAAATTCTCACAAGTGTCAGTCTTGTGCTGCTGCGTAGCTTTGCCTTGTCTCTCATCAAAAATTTGTCTAATTTTTGTGACACTGGGCCACTTGTCAGAGTGCAGGGGAATAAAGTCACTGTGGTGTGTAGAGAGGTAACTTCTGTGAGATTTACAGGGTGAAGGAACCCCTCTACCAGTAACATCCTCTTCCTCATCTGTGGTCAAAGTCTTTTTGGGATCAGAGGGACATGCATTGATCTGTGAATAATCTCTCTTACCAGAGTTGCTGCTGCTGTCGGTTGATAAACGTGAAAAAATCTGTTTCTCACTTTTCTTCTCTGAGTCCGAGCCTGACACAGAGTCGGTGCCAGAGTGAAACTTTTGCACTTTGTTGTCTGTGAGAGACTCTGCAGTAGTATTATCACTATCCTGGAAATATCCACCACCGCTGTCCTCGTGAAAAGATTTACGAGACCGAGACCCGTCTCTCCTGGAGCCCCTGGCCCGTGGAAAAGTACTGCTCCCTCGCGTCACTGCTGCGCCGTCTCCCGGTGAGGCTCTATCCGTGCCGGCGGAGCCGCTGCTGCTAAACTTCTCAGTGAGTTGGCGGATGGATGGAGAAATAGAGGAGAGAGGAGTGGAGGAGCCTCTCTTTGGATCTGCGGTTGGGAGGCCGGCGGTGGTGGCAGAGATTTTGGAAACTTTTCTTGACACACTGACATTACGCGTCGCCAGGGTCTGTTCTGCTTTGCTGGGCTCCGGGGGAAGGGCGACGCCAGCTGCCTCCAGATCCTCTGATTTGTGTTGTTGGTCTTCACTCCTGTTGGCGCTCCAGGACCCCAACTTTTTGAAAGAGACGCTGCGGTACACAGCCGCATTCTTCCTCTCTCTTTCTGCCATTGTTCATGTCTTTCTTTGTTAGATTTCACACACACACATTTTAACTCCACGGATATTAGGCTACAGATCCAAGCACCTTTTGGAATTGTGGTCCATTTCCCCCACGCAGCCTAACGGCATGAAAACCCAACAACAATCACTCTTTTTAAAACTTAATTGTTGGCAAAGCTTCAGACTGCACAGTAATGAGGTTAATGAGTGATAAATAGCTCAGTGAGTAAGTAGATGAGTGCTGCTGTGTTATCAAAACTTACATGTTGTCGATTCTCGAAACCGCATCCGTGCAAAGAGGAAAAGCGCTACAATTTTTTTTTTGGCCCAAACTTTCCCAACCTGTTCACAAACTCAACTTTTCCATTGTTATCCCATACTGTCTCTAAACCTCTGCCCATCGCCAGGTTAGCACGCCTGCACGGGCCCGACGCATCATTCACTATTAATTCCCAAACTGTTTGTGGATTCCTTATTTTGGCATGATTTGCTTTTCCGTGACTTATGTTGTTTTTAGCATGTTAATGCCTGAGATAGGGCAGAGGGGGTGGGCGGGACTAGGGGTATAGGGGCTGTCATAGCCCCCTCGGGGATTGAGAGGAAAAGCTTTTTTCTTTTTTGATAGGAGAAGGCAGATACTGTGGACAAAATAGATGTAATTATAGCCCTTTCCCTTGCGAAAAAGACAGTAGCACTGTCACATTTTTGAACAACATTTTGGACTTGCAGCATATTTGTAAAACTTAGAAACATCCCTATGATGATATCACTATAAACACACTATTGATTTCCAAGATACAGTTTACAGTATTTCTGTCATCAGAGGAAAAGGCTCACAGAGGAAGTCAGAGAATGATACACTTTGATTTAACACTAAATTGGTAACTGCATATTTAACAATAGCTCTGTACACCACAGTGTGTTATGATGGTGTTGGTGAATTGGTGAGTGTCGGGGGGGCAAAGAAAAAAAGTTTTCACTCATGCACAATAACCCCTCTGTGGTGCTTCCCATGAGGCTGTCTGGTCAACAGGTCCTTTTGTTCCAGAGAGGAATTCTGTGTTTCATTCCCTCAGAGGAGAGCAGACGCTGACTGCAGCGCCCTCCACAGTCCGACCTGTAAAATGTCCGCACATTGGTGGTAGATAATGGAGCTTAAATCAAGCGAAATCACAATCAATCACAATGACTCCGTCTACAAGCGGGATTCAGTTGTTTTTATAATTTGATAGGACTTTTGCTAAATTACCTACACAATTTTAAGCAATTAACCATATAGAAATGCTTCAAAGTATTTTCACTACATATTCACCAACTGTTGGCTGTTTTTAATATTTAAGTTTATCTTTGTTCAGTTTGGAAGCTCAGATTCAAGTTTTGGGATATGAATTTTGCCCACTAAATTCCAAGGAAATCTCTACCAGACACTGTCATGTTACCAGGTGAAACTGTGTTAACGTTTCATTTGGCTACAAATGTTGTTAGCCACCTTGCCAAATACATCAGCCTTTCATTGGTCTGACCAAGCTGAGAGGACAGAGAGAGTCAAAGTTTATGCTGTGTTGTGAAAAAGAAGGGGAAAATATACATTCATTAGAGTCTGACTGACGTAAAGGCACTCATGACAGGCTGCATGACTTTTTTAATGGCTGTTTTCAGTTAGTTTTACATTGTGACAACATCCAAAACATTTTCACAAGCAACTCAACATGGCTGCATGGTAAGAGGGGAAAAAAACCTCCATAAAATAAAATAAAAAATATATACAAAAACACAAATGTTACTTTTTCATCAACATAATTATATCTATATAACAAAAATATAAATCTATTCCTCATACTACTCTATGTTAAAGTATTTTGCAAAAATAAGATTTCTTCTAAATAATACTGATTGACACAGATATGTTGGCACAGTGCACAGACATCCGGATCTCTCTAAACTGACACAAACACACGTGACACATTTCAGACAAAATAAACTAGACATCACAAATATTTGACCAAACAGACACATAAACAACAAGACCTGCGCAGTCACTTTTTGCTGAAGCACAACATACAGTATATTACTACATTACTGAAGCTGCATACTGTACAGACACGCATACGTTAAGAAGTTCCTTACATTTCTAAACACATGACCACATACTGTGGTCAAAATGTTCCTTGCATTTAAAATGCATGAAAATTACATGTTCACATTAAACTGATACACACAACATTTGTTCCCTCATGGGTGCAAAACCCAAACTATAGTTGCAAGTTTGAATCAAGTGTTTAGGTAGTAAAGCTGCCAAAAGGTTGTGTGTTACAGTGGCTTCAGAGCAATTCAAAGGCTGTTGGCAAATTAAATGCATTTAAAAATCAGAATTAAGGATTATTTTAGTAATTTCCGTTATCGATTAAAAGACACTAAATTACTTAACACATTCAGCACTAAACCACCATTACCCACCTCTGGCACATTTTATAATCAAGATTCATTTATGTTGGCAGTAAGTGTATCAGCTAAATGCCACAATTACCTGCATAAATACAATGCAAAATCCGGTCAAATTTGTGCAAGATCCACTAAGCCTTAAGGGAATAAGACCTCTGCATATGAAATGAATTCCACTGTTTTCTTTACAGTGTGTGTCTGAAAGACAACATGCAAAAGTAACCGGAAAAATAAGTACTAGCAAAATCATTAAAATTTTAAGTTAAATTTGCATTAAGCTACAGCAAAACGCAGTTACAACAAATAAATTACTACACATTAATATGCCCATTTAACAACTCAATCTGCATTTATGTTCATGAAATGAACATAACACATTACCAAATCATAAACTCAGTATAACTCCATAAGAATAGCAGAATTAGACTGTATTGTATCCATCAACAGAGGTGATTTCTTGGAACAGAATTCCTAATTTCATGGGAAGGGTTCACACACTCACAGGAAGTGGAAAACCGCAGGGTTGAGCCTTAATTTAGACCCAGCCCTGAAGTCCATAAATCGCATTTTTCCTTCTCTCTAAGCATCTAATGCATCTGATACGGATTTTTTTAAATGTATTGTGATGGAACAGACTTTTGAATGGATTTCCTTTGTTCAATGAAGAAGTTAAAGAACATGTGGAGAAAGCCATGGACTCACGGCCTATTTTAGTGTGGTATGAGCAGGATATTTAAGTTTTCTTGCATCGGTTTATCTCTGATCATAGCAGCTAAGAGCTCATCCTTACTGGATAATTTTAATAATCATACCATTTTCAGAAAGAACAGAGCCAACATTTCAGTGCAGTGGGGTGCACACACCATCCAGTGGTGAAAACATGCAACAACAAGCCTTACAACTTGGATAGTGTTGAAACAACGTGTCACTTTTTGGGGAAAAAACAGTAGAAACCTCCATTTGAAAGTGTAATTACTCCATATAAAAATACACAAATACATTTTTCATTTTCAGTCTTGCTCTCACTACTTGTTTTAACTGCCATGTTTTTGCAATCATATGTTTGTGAGGCATGTTTCCCCCCACCAAACAGCAGTTCATTACCACACACACAAGTGCATCATGCAATTCTAACATGCAGTAATAAACATTTACAATCACTTTGGGCATTTTACATGGCTTTATGTCATAGCGGATTTCATCCTAAAAAAGACATTTATTGATCTTCCTTCTCTTCTCTTTAACCATTTATACCTCCACACCACACATATCTCAAAATCATCTTTCATCTATACCTTGATATAAACTGTGGAGACACCCCTCATTATTTCATAATTTTAGAGCATTTCTATTATACTGCAGTTCACAGTGTGAAACAAAAATGAGAAATGTTTATCCTTTACTACCCAGTGCACAGCAGAGACTGATAGTAAACATTTCACAGATAACAGGGACAATGCAGGATGTGAATGCCCTGGTCTGCTGACGATATAATCAGCATTTACATGCATAGTACATATACAGTACTCCTCAGCCACAATATTTAATAAAATACAGACAATACAGAATCAGGAATCTCAATGAGAAATACACCTGTAGTCTGTCAGTGCCAATTCAAGAGATATACGAGTAAGATGAGAATATGGATTTTCATTTCAACTCTGGGAATTTCTCCTCCTAGGATTCTCAGTCTATGTTTACCTTTCATATTACAAGATTACAACCTTCATGTTTCATTTCAGAAGGCTTGTTTATATGCCAGTACCTCTAAATCTCTTTCAGAGCCTCTTAGGAAGGTACAGTTTTTTGTTACAGTGAGTAGTAGGTAAAAGCATAAAGGACTGCAGCTTAAATTAGAACATGCACAGGATCCACCACTGGTGTAGCAACAAGGCTTTAAGAAATAGTGTTGCAGTATATGATCTGCTGTTCGCTCACACACTGGTACCCTTGTCCTTGAGGGTGGTGACTCTGAGCACAAACCTTCTGGTGCTTTGGCGGTAGCGTGGCTGGGTGAAGTAAAACAGAATAGGGTCCAGGAAGCTGTTCATGCTGGCAAACGGTCTGGTGCTCTTATAGATGATTGAAAACAAGTTTCTTGTCTTGCAGGGCACACCAGGCAGAGCACGCACCACCAGGTACATGGTCTTGGTGAGGTGAAATGGCAGGAAGCTAATGCAGAACACAGCCATCACCACAATGATCATCCTCACCGCCTTGTCCCGTTTCTCCCCAGTCGCCATGGAGACACCCTGGTAGGACACTGGGCGACAGAGGATGTGGGCCATCCGACAGTAGCACACCATCACCCCCATAAAAGGCAACAAGAAGCCGAGGCAGGTCAGAGCCATGCCGTAAGGATAGTAGTGTACTGAGTGCTTTGGCGTACTTAAATCATAACACACTGTGCGGTTTCGCTGGATTCCCGTCGCAGCGAAGTGAAAAGTTGGCGCACACAGGACTACGACCACCAGCCATACACCTCCACAGATACACCACGCCAACCTGCGACCACCTTGCGTGGGCCACATAGCGAGAGGATGGCAAATGCCCACATAGCGCTGCACACTGATGCAGGTGAGGAAGAGGATGCTGCCATGCAGATTACTAAAACAGGAAAATGGTAAAAAGAAAATACTGTTAAGTTAAATCTAATTAAACTGTATTCTTCTGTACTTCATTGTATTTTATAACATTTGTATCTGGTGTAATGTCAGGTCAAGGTTGTACTTGATACACTCATGCTTTTTATTCAATAAAATAACAGTGTGTGCAGCTAGCAACACTTTAATTCCCCCTATTTAGCATTTATAAGCAGTATATAAACATTTAATAAATGGTTCATAACACACAATAATGCAGTTGCTTTTTTCATTCTTCACGCAACTACTTATGTCACTTTTCGTGTGTACAACATTAATGCCTTTGAGGAGAGACTATCCAAAAGTGTGCGCTGTTATATGTATAATTTATTGCATCTCGCCCTCTCTACGCCAGCAGACTTTTCACCCCACCTTCACGTTTGCCTTTAGATGTGGTCGAACAACTTAGATCCTTTGAAGCCTACTGAGACCTTAAGAAAGACCGAGTATTCTCATTTAACTGGAAAGATAAAAAATGATGGAATACTTTTAACACACAGCTGTACACAGAGATAGTTAGTCCAATATTCAGTCAAGTATCTCACCTGTAGAACTGAAACCTGACCAGTTTACAGGCAAACTCCCCAAAGGGCCAGTAGTCATGACTGCCGTAGTTGTAGATGAGCAAGGGAAGTGACATCACATACAGAAAGTCGGCTATGGCCAAGTTGAGCATATAGATGTTGTTTTTGGACATATTGGGCCGAGTCCTCCATATCTTCAGTATGACAGCAGCATTGAGAGGAAGGCCGAGCAAGAAGACAAGGGTGTACACAGCAGGGAGTAAAATACGTTTAAAGTCTTCCTTATAGGTGCAGCGAAGGCCGCCTAACCCGCTGATGTTGCTGATGTTACTGACGCTGGGGATGAAGCTGCCTGCTGCGAATGGCTCTGTAGGGCGTTCGCTGGTAGAGAAGAAGTCCAAAGAGAAGGTTTGCGAGATGAGAGTTTCTGTAGGGAAGGAGTTGACAGAATGTGGCATCTTCACATTCTGGAGGAGAGACAGGGAGAGACACGAGGGGGTTATTACTTTGATGATAATGTCAATATTTTAACTGGATTAAAAACAAGAGTGATGACGTGGATATGCACTTACAAATGTGATTTTACCGATTGTCACTGTAATCTTGAGCTATTGGCAATATTAAAATTAATTATTCCCACTCAAAATAAAATTCTAAATTTATATGGCTGTTTAGTGCATACAATGTAGAACAAACCACAAGCAGTACATCAGTCTTACCTAAAAACTAGCAAATCACACTTAAACGATAAGTTTATGTGTGTTTAAGTGTATTTTTATTTGTTTATTTAACAGGGACAAGAAGAAGTAATGCAAAAGATGTAATGTGTGTAGGGCATCTAACTGAAGCAAAGTTTTAGACCCTGCTCGTGGTTAGGCTTTTAAATTTAGCTTAAAACAAATAAGCAAACAGAGATGAAACAGGTTTAGCATAAAATTGACAGACTGTGTGCATGTGCATATGCATGTATGTATTGTAAATGCCTGTGTACGCATTGAAAATGAATGCTTTTTGGATTCTTCAGTGTTCATGGGATGACTGTGAATTTGACAGAGAGAGAAACTCTCCACCAGAGGGCACAAGAGATCAGCATTTGTTTGATTTATGCCATCACCATCTTAAACATCACAGGGAAGCAGTCACCTTGAGCCCCTTCAACACTGGACTTTTAGTCCAGGATATTATTGATAAGTCTACATTTTGTCAATTGGGTAACTGGGTTCAGTTAATTACTATTTAATACTAGAGCAGCCAAAGTTCTTTGTGAGCTCTGAGTTAAGTACGAACTATGCAGTATTAAACTAGGAAGACTAGATAAATAATATGATAAATATTTACAGGGTAGCTGTGAGCAACTGGAGAACACAGGGCAGCAGCAGTATTAGTATTAGTATTTCAATCCTTTACTTAGGTAAAAGTAGTAATACCACCACAAAAAATACTTAATTAAAAGTAAGACCCCTATAATCATTATTTTATTGAAATGGAAGTACATTAGCAGTACCAGTAAAATGTAGTTAAAGTAGTAAAAATACTGATTGTAAAGAAAGACCCTTTCAGAGAGTTAAATTATTGTTGCATTAATATGTAGGAATTTCATCGCTGTAGGCAGTGCATTTAATGCCAGCTCTGATCTTCTTAAAAATAATAGCAATAAAATGAGAGCCAGCCCATTAGATTATGGTAATTCAATCCTTCCATCACTTTATAACAAGTGGAAGCTGGACAGCTGCAAGTTTTGAAATGGAAACCACTGCAGACTGTCTGGTCTCCCACTCACAACTCACACTGTCTGGAACAGGCTGAGATTAATCAACAATCTTAATTACTGCTCCCACCACCAACATCAATCATATACATTTCCTTCGTGGCAGCATGTGGGCGAGTAAGTGATTAGCTTAAGCCACTTCCTTCCATAGCCTTGTCAGACTGTGACTCATGGCATTTCACAACTAACACCCCATCATCTGAAAGGTGAGTACTGCACATGTGCGGTGTCTTGTAACTGCTTAAAACACTGTCTTTGTGTGTTTTTAAAAACTGTGTGTTTTAAGTTAACTCCTCTGTGTGGGTGCTGTTTCTTGAGAATAACAGTGACGCATGATTTCTTAATTCCTGTTAGAGTAAATGAAGGAGTGGAGAAGGGAGAGAGAGCAGAGTGCCAACAGACCATAAAACATTTCACTACACTGAACCAATGAGCAGGCAAAGAGGAATGGCAAAGATTTTGGAAAGTACATTGCAGTCGGCTTTCTCATGATTTATTTACATCGTAATTCAGATTTTTTATTTGGTGACTAGCCTTTCTCAAGAAAGGCCTTGAGACTGACTTTTTTGGCTATCTTAAAGCCCTGTGACATCATGGCAGTCACTCTCAAATCTTTCTGAAAACACGGCACTTAAGAAAGTGATGCTGTAGATTTTATGATGGTAAGGGAGGAGGGGTTCTTGTTTTTGCCCGAAGGTGCCTCTTATGGCCAGCCTTCGTGTTCAGGCCTGCCTTTAGTGGGCTAACCATGCCTAACCTCCAGGTATGTAGTTAACATCACCTTTTTTATCTGATATTAAAGCTGCAATCCAAAGCATAACTTTTCATATGTACAGCCAAGGTGATGGTGCCTGCTGTTTGTGAAGTTATGTCACTTTGTACTTGTTGGTATTCATAATGTAGGCATGCAAATGCAGTTAAAATGTCAAAGAGCAAGCAGTGACATGAAACCAAACGTATTCTTTAGTTTACTAAAGAACTAAACAGGTCACCGGCAGGTCTCCTACAAGCCCTAGCAAGCAAATCATTGTCTAAAAAGCAAAGCAGGAAGCTGAGATGTGCCAACTGAAACAAGCGCAGCTCTGATTCCCATATTGAATATCTGCACCTCATTAGGACTGGCACTGTGGTGGAGATAATCATATATCACTGAAGGAGGATAATGTTCATAAAGAAAATGAATTAACTGTTGAGTGTCAATTTCTTTTTAAATTAATTAGGGAAAGGGGGCAAACAGAAATGTAAAACCTCTTCCTGATCTATTTTATCCTTTGTGGTAATGTTACACATATTTGCAGCCTTCATCTAGTCTACTTTAACTTATTGCATATTGAGGAGTGCATGTTTAAGACTGCTTTCTACAACTGTCACTAAATTAAGTGGATTAGGTGAATTTAGCGCTTCATACTGTTAAACTCAAATATACCTTATCAGTTCAAAATGTTATGAAAGTAATGTGTGCAAAATGTTATTAAAAACTTAGCATAAACTGATATAAATGAGCCCAGTTAATAAGCCATAGGTGACTACTGACTTTTATGGTAAATCCCTAATGGATTTAAACGAAAATATTCACTGGACGAAAACAGATTCACATTTCACTTTCAATAACAGCAATGTATTACTTTTGTGTGGCTTCAATGATGACTGACTGTCCAATCAGCACGAACAGTACACAGAATAACGCACCGCAAAGAGTGCTCCTGAAATCGGAGGTGTGTATGAATGTGTTTGTTTGATATGGTCGTGTTTCCAATTTTCAAACACTCTAGAGAGAAAATAGTAATCACAGTGGTCATATCTGCACTCTGTGTGTGTGTGTGTGTGTGTGGGTGTGTGTGTGGGTGTGTGTGTGTGCGCGCGTTCGTGCCTGTGTGTTCGCCTCTGATGGCTTCTGGGTAAAGTGTTTGCTCTCTCCAGGCCATATCCATTTCCTAATCGGCACTGATTTTAGTTTAATTGCAGTATAATAGATAAACACATTAAAAGCACAGCAAGAAACACAGACAGACAAAACCAAAGGGAAAAAAAGGTTAAAAAACAAACAAAAACAAAAAACAACTAATTTGGAAAACACAACTTTTCATTTCACAAGATTTATATCACCAGAATGACTCCAGAGTCAATATTTGTTGTCGGTATATATGAGGTGGGTAACGTTTTTGTGAGTAAAATTAGCTCACAGTTGTTGCCCTGTCAGCATTTTTAAAAATGTAGTCTTCTGTGTGTTTACAGAGACACCTCAGATACCTGTGGTGTTTCTAAACACATAAGTATAAAGAAAAGATGAGACAAAGAGTACAGACTATTTTTAGAAAGAGACTCTCAAAACAATAATGACAGTTGCGTGTGTAATGAATGTCATTTCAAGCCACATGTTTACTCCATCACGACACAGCAAACACTAATTAAACCGACCTCTTTCATGAACTGATTTGGTTGTGTAATTATGGGTGTGAAGAAGTCATCTACTTTTGCTATATGACTCAGTGCTGCTTTTTCTGCCCACATAGTTGTAGTATTTTTGGCAGGTTTCCTAAAACTTGTTCATACATCTTCTCCTCAAACCCTTTCTGTGAGAAAACAGACACGTATCCTGTACCAAGACATTTGAAAGCTGTTACAGTTCCTCCACCTTGAGGGGAGAACCATGTGATGTTGTGCTGTTAATAATAAGTTGAGATTTTACCATCAACTCAAACTATTCCTTGGATAAAGTGGAGCTTGATTCTGGTAGTAAGAAAAAACATTTACACTTCTTATAATTTGTCTGAGAAATAACAGTGCTGTAAATGCTCAAATATGTTGTACACTGCTACTGTAAATGTTACGACAAGCTACACTGACTGGCAACACTGTTTTTTCATGCTGTTTTCACTGGTACATTCAATAATCTGTAGAAATCCTCTTACCCTTAAAAGCATTGTACTGTATGCATCTACAGTCAAAAGGCTCATTGGAGAATGCGGGCATCGATCCCGCTACCTCTCGCATGCTAAGCGAGCGCTCTACCATTTGAGCTAATTCCCCTTCTGGCTAGTTCTGTACAAAACAACAAATGACATGTCATTTAGAAGTACACACCCGCAGTCCTGCCCACAGGAGCAATGTTACCAGTTGCTGACAGGGACGCTCCCTCACACTGCACGCTGTTTATCTCCCTCGCTCTCACACACACACACACATGCTTAGACAAGAGAGGCACGCTGCTGCACACTCTCTGCCCTCAGGCCTGCCAAAAGGCAGAGCTGAACGGGACGCAAGATTATTTATAAACCATGATTGCAAGAATGTGACTGCAACTCAGACAAATATAGGAGATTAACAACAGGGTTGTAAATCAAACACCACATATAAAGTTTTAATGATTATTCAGCCTGCAGATTTGGTACCATAAGGACTTTTGAACCTGGTTAAGGTAACATGAGACAACCAGGCAGAGAGTAAGCCTTAAAGCTGCACTAATCCATTTTTTGATATTAACAATGAATCAAATGACTATGAATAATGTGAAAGGTGTCACTCATAGTGACAAAACCACAAAGAATTATTGTCAACTCTGCAGTTCCTCTCACGGAGCGTTCAAGAGTGCTTCAGCTAATTGTTTTTGTCTTATAGCCCACAACTTCACTGTTTTGGTTCACCCTCATCGCTCTCAGTGTCATTTCCAGCCGTAGCGTTGCATAGTAGGCAGCTGGGGTTTTTTTTTTTTTTTTTTTGGGAGGGGGCCCTCAATCAACTTAATCCACTATGCACTAAGTACCCCGCACTAAACAACAGACAGACACAGTTAGCGACTAGCTGGTAAACATGGTGGATCATTTAGCAGCTAAAGAGACAGAAATTATTAATTGAATTATTTGAATGCTAAATGAATTCAATTAAACAACGCTTTTCTGCAAAAAATACAATCTGTTCAAACCAGCACCCCATACATATACACACACTGAGATCCACAATAATCTGGATTCATTAGCTGTGGCAGCCACTCTGTATCAGCCTCACCGGCTTCAGAGACGTTGCCGTAATCTAATCTAACAGAACAGTAACGGGTGACTGGCAGATAAGGGCATATAAAGACTCATTCTGTATACTGTACACACAGACACTCTGTCTCTATAACAATCACAGAGCAGGAAATGTAAATGAACAGAGGAGGGAGATGCTGAGTTGAGGAGAGAGAGCAGGGAACAATTCAACTCTAATTACTTTCCCATCTCTGATCTCTTCTGTCCCTGACCTGACCAATCAGTGATTCATGCCTGCTGCTCCTCGCTCTCTGGCCCTCTGCTGAAATACAGCACACACAGGCTACCGCATGATGTGTATACACACTTATGCTTTGGCTGTAATGAATTTGAAAAATGGCACACAAAGTGACCAGGAAGGAAACTAAGAACAGGCATTCATCTGCTGTACAGACAAATACAGAGACATGGACTCGCATGTAGAATACATGCTTGTACATGTCAGTGCACAAACATAAACAGCCTCTTTACCAAGAACAACAACCATTATTTCACTTTCCCAACAAAGACAGATGAAGCTGCAGATGTCACAGCCCTTTGTCTTACTAATTAATTTATGGTGCAGGCTAACACGAGTCCATCAGTGTTCAGGACTGGCACTGGCCATTACACATGAGACATTTTAAACCAATCAGCTGCAGCATAAACAGATATGTGGGTGATGAGGAAGGCTGGTGTTCAACACAAGCACACTGCATATGGTCAGGAGGAGAATAAAACAATTGCTTCTTGCATGAGACCCAACTGCAGTTAACGCTCCTCATAAAGAAACTCTCCCCAGAGAGCACAGACTATCTCTCACATACCAAGTAAGAAGCACACACATTTTGAGCCAATCCCCCCTTTCTTCTCTGAAAAATGATATGTTTACACTGACTGTTTAATTTTCACAGCAGACGTGTAAAAGCTTTAAGTACAAATATGGTCTTTATTGCATGGTTAGACAGAAGGCTTTATACAGTAATCTAGAGTAGAAAAAAAAAACCTTCTGGCAGAACTAAACCAAAATGTTAAGCCGGTTGCTTCTAGTCTGCTGTAAAAATACAGATGGACAGGAGTGCCTTCAAAATTGCTATGAATCACACACAAGGCTGCAGGTGACAATACACAGTGCTCTGTTGGCAGCGGTGGAAAGTAACTAAGTACATTTACTCAACTACTGTACTTAAGTACAAAGGTATTTTTCATTTTATGCAACTTTATACTTCTACTCCACCACATCTCAGAGGCAAATATTTCACTTTTTACTACATTTGTCTGACAGCTTTAGTTACTAGTTAATTTTCATATTACAATTTTTCATACTCATCGTGTCCAGTAAAAACCATGTGTCTCCAAATTTGGTGATTTTGAATTTGAATGTTTCTAATAAACTGAACGATGAAGTGTTTCCTTTTATGGGATGAGAAAATTCTCCTACTTCTTTAGCTAAATAAACTATATAAACCTCCCCCGGATTAGCTGGAAAATGCATCGTCACAAAGCTGAAAACAGGGCTGTTTTTCTGAGCTCATGAAATGTTGACTTTTTAGAGATACGTGGTTCTCACAGGACAGCGACACTACAAACATATGATGATCTTACAGAATATGATGCATTGCTGTAGATTAAACTGGCCAACAGTATATAAAGTAGGTCAAATTAGCTCAAACTTTAACATCTACAGCAGTAAAATGCAACACACACATTAATGCAGCAGTAATGTTAATCCAAAAACATCATATTTAATAAAATGCTGACAGGGACCATTTTACTGCACAATGAGATACTTTTACTTTTGATACTTAGGACATCTTGCCAATAATACTTAAATACATTTAGATAAGTAAGGTTTTGAATGCAGGACTTTTACTTGTAGTTGAGTATTTTCACAGTGTGGTATTAGTGCTTTTACTCAAGTAAAGGATCTGAATACTTCTTCCACCATTGTCTGTTGGTAATAATTTGCCTTAACTTGTAGACAAAAACGTGTTGCTGCGCGTTGCTGTAAGGATTTGGACTGATGATTTCATCAGGCGTGTAAAGACTGATAGACAGCAGTTCAGGCCCTGTTCTCTGTGTGACTCTTTTCAAGCGGTTGCCACACATAGGAGGAGTGAATGCAGCTCTGATGAAACAAGTAAAACACAGAGGCAGGAGACTGGGGCGTTGAAACCTAAATGTGCATACAAGGTTCCTTCTGACATTATCATCAGACCAAAGTGTCATTTTGTTTCACTTCATTCATTCAGCCAGTCTCTGTGTTCTGGTTAGCCGATATCTGGTTAGGGTGGTGGCAATTTGTTTTGCCCTAATGCATCCGTCCCGTTGAAGTAATTTTCAGTCGCCACACAGGCTGTGGTAGCGGTTGCTAGGTGCAGGTAATGTACCGTTTTGCGCGGCAATCGAAGAAATATGCCGATTTCGAACGCCTTGGTGTCTTGTGAGTTAAAGCACCGACCATGAACCCAACGTCCCTGGTTGGAGTCTTTGTGTCTCTACTGTCAACTTAGTAATAAAGATATTAAAGATCTGTACAAGTTGTAAGTCGACTTACAGAAAATTTTATTGGATTGGTGCCTTCTTAAAAACATCCCGGCCTCCCAAATAGAAATCGGCTAACATGAACTCAATGCCAGGATGAATGAATGAAGAAAAACAAAATGGCATTTCAGTCTTATTATCACTAACATTTTATGTCTTTATTAGACAGTAAACATTAGAAAGCCGAACAGAAAGGAGAGGAGAGGAAGAGTAGATTCAAACGGGGGACACTGAGATTACATAGCCAGCGTCTTAAACCCACAGGCCACAAGGATGTTCCAACCTATACAGTTGCATCAATCTGAATTGTCGCAATTTTTTGTGGCTATTTTTCATGGATGTAGCTAACTAGCTAATCCCGCCAACAAAGCTCTGACTGTTCAGTTGTTTCTGTTTGCCATCAATGAGCACAACACCATACCTATTTGAAATGCTGAATGAATTAGAGATGTCCAAAGGTCTGAAAAACAGCACTGGTAAGAAACTTATGCAGCAAGTTACACACAACACACACATACACAAAAAAGCATGAACACAGATACAACAACAGACACGCTACTGGTCGATTTGTTCCGCTCTTATTTCTGTCCTTAATGCCTCTACCAGAGCTGCAACGATTAATAGATTAATAGATTAATAGATTTGTTGATTCTTAGTTGCAGCCCTACTTCCTATCATTAGAATAATATGGGTTTGCTGACAATGCATAAATATCCCAGGAAAGCACAAATATTTTCAACTTTTGTGGCTAGTCACTTGTTTTTGCTCTTGAATGATAATTGTTACTGGTTTCTTTTAATGTTGATAGAAAAACATGTTTATTCAAACACAAGCTGCAAGTTGCTGTAACAGCTTGAAACACACCTCAGACTAAAAGCTTGTCAAAAGCTTAACAGAGTGGTGGCTGTTGTCATGGGTTTGTGGTGCAGAGGGGATGTGAATGCAGCTCTGGTAAAAGCAGAGTCAGTAAAGCATAAAGACAGGACAAAAAGAAAAGCAATGTCTTAAGCTGACTGATTCCCCAATACATCTCTGACAATCTTGGAGAACTATACAGTAGTTTTTTTAACATTAGCTTTGGTCGCTACGGTTCCCAATTAATACGGCTTATAGGAGTGATCCCTCTAAATCCTGCTCAGACCAGAGAAGTCAGATTTATCTGAGGACAATCGCATTAAATGACCAATTTTAAAGAGCCATTTTGCTGGCATGTTTGGGATGGCTGCCACTGAGATTTTGATTATTCACCCAGTGAGATAATGCCGTGCACTTAACTTTGTCCTGTAAACAATTTTGGCCTTGTTTCTCTCTCTCTCTACCCCTCTATCACCTCTCTGGCTGAGTGTCTCTAAACCTGTGTTACATTTTGTCTGTTCCCAGACAGACAGACAAAACACCAGCAAAAGCCTCACCATTACCTGGCAGAAAGGAATCTTCACTAAAAACACACACACTTGGGACACCCAAGTCCCATGGCGAGCGTGCCAGGTCTTTACACATGACAGCACATCCAAATGATTCTTGGTTATTACGTCTGTGATGTGACAACTTGTTTTCACTGGAGTTGGGTACACTTCCCTTGCTGCTACGAAAATTATAGAGCAAACAGTGTGACATTTAAAGTTGTGTAATATGAGCTTATTGCAAAAAAATCCAACGTTGCAATTTTTTCACTGGTCATCAACAGCAGAGATGATGTATGAGCAATCATTCAAGTAATTTTTCAAGCTTCTCAGTTATGAGGATTTGCTGTTTTTCTTCGTCTCATGTGATAGTAAACATAAACATATTTAGAGGTTTCAGAGTGCTGCTCGAACAAATCAAGACATGTGAAGACATCGCCTTCGCCTTAGGAAACTGTGATGACTATTTTTCACCATTTTCTGACATTGTATAGATGAGAAAATAATCACCAGATTTATTGATAATGAAAAAAAAACGTACATATTAACAGTAATATGTATTATAGCATGCTGTATTCTGTACGTTTTACACTTTCTCTTCACTCCGAAAGGGAGGTCTTGTTACTTTCTCGTGTGTGTGAGCGAGCGAGAGCACTTGGCAGGCAACTATCTTTTAGTCACCTGCACTACCTGTTTTGATGGTGTCCTGTGAGGATGCTTTTTCCTGTCTCTGTTTGTTCTCAGTAAAGTATAACCCTAATCTCCTGTTGCATTAAGATATCAGTGTGGGTCCAGTGTTGTGAAACACTGTACTGGGTATTCTCAGATGGCTGATACAGATATAAAGACAGATGGTTGCTCTCTGTGGACACACTGCTAGTTGTCATACAGCCATTTATAAAGGTTGCAAGATTCATTACAGTATCCATGAACAGCAACAAACCACACATGCAACATAATATCTGGCCTATTCTTCTTAATATTCCTAACTGTAATTGTAAAATATGTATATAATGGTCCAATTCAATGTAATATAAAAAGATGAGTATTAGTGGAGTCAAGAATTGTGAATATGAACAAACTTCTGCAAACAAGAGATTATTTACATTTTTTATCTGTGATGTCAACAAGTAATGTGGTTTCTCAAGATGAAAAAAATGTACACTAAATTCATAGGAATAGTGGCAGTTTCCCAGGGACAATTTTATGGCCTCATTTTTGTGGTTTGAGACTTTCAGCAGAACAATTAGCCTAATCCTTTGGTTTCATTTCCATTGTGATGTTCTGCAAATCCTCATGCTATAAACTTCACACAGATGCTGTCACACATCATCACACCTGGTATGTGCACAGTAAAACCTTGATGCCCTGAGGCAGGCCACTGCGCAGCTTGCATCAGGTTAGTGCCTTGCGTGACAGCACATTGGGTCTGGTTCTTTAACTTCACAGATTTAGAGAGCACACGTTAACTGAGTTTTGAGGGATTTGATTTAGAAAATAAAAACTCTGCGGAGAAAACAGGAAAGGCATCTAATTTTATCACAGCAGGCATCAAAACTGTATCAAAACTACAATGACAGCACAATAACTTCCTTTTACACTGCACACAGGACACAAATCTTCCTCCATCATAAAAGAAAGATATTTGCCAGGCATGGTGGGTTTTGTGTATCTGGTTCATTTCGTTAATTGTCTGTCTAATTAACATTTTAACCGTTTTCTGGCTGTAATAATACTTTAATACATGTAAGAAGGATTCAGGTGTCACAATAAAACTATAAAGCTGTAATAAGAACATCACAATGACACCACTGGAGCTAAAATGCCATGTATAGCTGGTATGATTGGTATTTAGCAACCCAGCTACACTATGCCCCAATGGGAATATTAAAATGTCACTCGTTTGGTTCAGATGTCTTAGCTAGATATTTTACATTCCTTTACGGATTAGTAAGAAAAGAGGAAATAAAACTGTAAACAAATACAACTTACCCTGAATGATAGCAAAAAAAAATGAAGCGGCAACATCAACAAGTTGGCGACTTAACGTTAGCCATGGCAGAAGACTTGTCTTGCTCCTTTCCTCTCCTCTGCAACAACAAAGACCAGTTCAGCGTGGAGGAAATAAGTGTAAAGAAATCACTATGAACAAACTCGAAGCGGTTTTGTATCATAAACACCGAGTACAAGTGTGGTTTGAACTCTGTTGTTTCTCTGTGAAGGACCTGCATGCTGTGTGCGGTTCCGGCTGCAGCACACGCTTCACACACTGTTGCTACCGCTGCTGCGGCACCGGACAACGGCGCGCGCCACTACAGGCCCACGCACGCGCAATGAGTCTTGCACCACACACAACCAGGGCACAGGGAACAATTCAGAAAATAAGAAATGTCTGTGCGCTTTAATGCAGTTATTTTTAACCTGATTTGTCAACATGTTTTAACAACTACACCATAGTCACGAGAACTACTTGTTTTTATGACTGTCAGGCTGGCAGGTGTATTTTAGAAGTACCTCGTTCATACAGGTAGTTCCGGTCAACAGTTTAATTACCGTCCTCAATCAAGGCGCAAGGAATAATTTATAATTAAAACTGAGCGTAACTATAGCAACAATATTTATGATTCATGCCAGTTAGCCAACTCACTGTTGAAATCGAGGGTTAAACTGGCAAAAAACAAACTTTAATTTATATTGAGGTCAAGAGTTAAAGTCCACTCACCCATATGCTCCCATGTATATCTGTATGGGACACCACTTGGAGCACTGCTTACAGTACATCAGTGGTCATATGTCCAAAGTGTCCCAATACAGTCATCAACAAATGATTTCAAATGCTAAATGTGAGACTATGAGTAGCTCTAAGTATGACTATTATGGCCATCCCTCCAATTACAGAGCACACAGGTGTGCTGATGAACCTATCATTTTGCTGCTCATTGACATTAAACATTGGCAACTCTTGGTAAACATCACTGAGAGTGACAACTGTTTTTCATGAGACAATGGCTCTTATCTCACTGGGATTTTATGAGACTTTTATTGTACTCTTATTTGATTTGTCAGCATCACTGCTTCCTGCTCAGCCTCCGGGTTCCACCAGAATATATCTGATAAGATGTAGCTACAGCAGAGACAGAAATTTGGGAAACCACAGTGTTAGACAGCACAGCTTTATGTACCTGTTAGCCTCCTGTAAACGTCACAAAGCACTAATTGCTGTCAGTGAAAAGGGGTTGGGTTGAACAATATAGGTGTAGATGGAAGCGTTGTGGCTGCTGCCTCGTGTGCCATTTGACCCTTCAGCCTTGCAGTACCCTTATTAGGTAAATGAGTGGAATAACTGGATTTGTGTGGCATGTTTAATGTCAATGCAGTGGTAAAGTGCAGAATATACAGAATAGAAAGTAGGCCAAAATTCAGGTCCAGATTGAAGACGTGTGGAAAACATCTCAACATATACTATTCTTGTGGAAATTGACAACGTAAGTGTGTGTTGGATCCTGATCTGGAGATTTAAAGAAACTGAGGTCTGAAGGAAACCACTGTTATCCCATATCTGTGTTTTTAAAAAACGACACAAAATATTGTTGTGCATTAAGTACTGTTGCTTATGTCTTCAGTGTTGTGGCCAGTGAGTCATGACCACATGTATCTAGTAGCCTACACATCTACTTTCTCTTTGTCATGTGAAAGTGAATTTGTGTATAGGCCTTGTCATTCACAAGGAATCTGTCCTTCATAGTCTAATCATTTATTATTAACAAACTAGTCAATATGAGATGTTGAGAGAACTTTCTGTTCTCCTGTTGTGCTTGAGTCACTCCCCCCCTCTATATTTAATTTATAACATATTCAGTGCAAATTATTTATTTGAACAGAGTTCACTCCCTGTAGCTATCAAATGAAAAGTATGAGCTGTAATACTATGATTTAGAGACCTTCCTCAACAGTGAGATTAAAACGTTCATGTGGATTGAATCTGGTGTTTATTGGTCGTGTCTGTTGACAAGAAAATCTTGAGCTTGAGTCATGTTACTCTTGAATTGTTTTATTGAACTGCTACAGCTATAGCTAGTGTTGCTGCGGTTAACTTTGATGAAGTTATCAGTGTTTTTGCTGACTGCGTGAGTGTTAGTTTGAAGAGAGTTTGAGAAGCCAGATTTCAAGACTTATATTAACAAATCCTAAAAATCTTCAAGCTGGCATGTCCAAATTTATGAGCGTTTGTGCGAGAGATGAATGACAGTGTTTATGAGCTTGAATTCAAGCCAACTGTAATGTAAAGGAATTAGCCACTGCTGGGAAAGAGACAAACAAGATGACTGATTATCAGTTAGTTGCTTGTATAGAATCAGTAAACACTTGTCTAGAAAATTGGCTAGCATTACCCTCGACCACACACTGACATAGCAGCACAAAACTGGTTGTTTTGCAAAATTTAAATAACACCTGCATATAGAAATACCCTGAACTTTACAATTCGCTCCTTCACAAGATGTTATAAAGTGAACAAACAGAGATGGCTATCAGTTAGGGAATAAAGACTAAATGTCAACTGTGGCAAACACAGCATGTAAGAACAGCCACTGATAGAGAAAATGAATATATGAAAGAGGGTCAAGTCACTTAGATGATTAAATTTCTAAACAGTCATCCAGCAGATGCTTCTTCTGTTCTGAATGAGCAACTATTGTCATGTTCGAATTGAGACGTGTGCAGACAGGGAAGTGGAATTAATTTCCCTTCAGAAACGAGTTGCTCAAAGCTTCATCAGCAAACTTCGTAATGACTGCAGAGTTATCGTAAGATCCAAGCCAAAGATCCAAACACAGCCATTTTCAGGCCGCCACCCTTCTTTGCAACTGTTCTGCAATAGCACGGCTCGAAAAACTTTGCAAACACATCCACATCAAGGGGCAGCTGAGGTGGAGTGCAAACGTACAAGGGCCGAATCTGGGCCTGATCCTTCTTTAACAAAAGTCTTTAGTGTGAAGTTGGCTGAGTCATCTCACACTGTTTTGATTGAATGGCATCATAAACAAATATTTTTATTTAGAATTAGATTTTGAGCTGCTCACCATGGCTGCAGTGTGACAGTGTCACTGAAATGTATTCCAACAACGCAAAGACAAACAGTCTTCGTGTGTGGTTTCCCATAAAAGATTTTTCCTGGCAAATAGTCTGATGACCCTAAGCTTCATGAAAACCACTTGAACTCAGTCTTTTTTTAAGTCTTCACTGCAAACTTTCTAGTGTGTGACTGGCTGTTTTCACACAGTGTTACAAATCTACAACTGCCCTGTTTTCACAGCCTGCACCTGGTTTATCCAGGTTCTCTATCGCTGTCACTTCAACTTAAAATTCCTGAAACAACTTTCTAATGTCAAAACTGATTATGTGCGATTATGTGTATATGTACAGTATGCCCAGTACTTTATGTATGCATGTATGAGAGTCGTCTGCAACAGGATGTTGTGATTTACCCTATGTCTGCTTCAAGAGCTGTGTGTATTTTGTTCATGTCAGTTAGATATACACACACGATAGTCTGAACACTCCACAAATGACAGCTTAACCATGTACACACAGTCAACAGACTCTAATATTTAACTAGATCTGATTAAAGATTAACCACCATATATTAAACGGGAAACCTGGAGGAAAAAGACAATGGTATCGGTTCATTCATTCGTCCTTGGCCAGACTGGTTTTATACAAGAACAATCATTTTAAATCAGCAGGTTTTCAGTTTTTATCAATATCAGGTGTGAGTTTGCAGGATGTGGTATCAAGGTGGAACTACTGCGTAGAAAACAGCTGTACGATGGGGACAGCATAAGATATACTTAGTGTACTTATACAATAAAAACAATTGATTACTATGATTGACTTAAAAGTCAATGACTTGACTTAAAGCTGATTTCCACATGCTCTCCTATTATGAAATAAAGAGAGTATACTGTGATCAGAGGCTTTTTGTCATAACAACACAATGAATGGTTCTATACAAATAACCATTCTGCTTAACACTTTCAGGGCTTTCAAACAGGGCTTAACACTTTCAAAGCATTCAGGGCAAAACGAACAAACATCGAGCATAAACTGGAGCTGAAACACATCCGTGATTCAAACAAAAGCTCAACAGACTTTAAAAAAAAAAACATGCAGAGACAAAGCTGCAGACGCGTAGTTGCAGAATTCTTCGTCTTTTGAAGTACCTCCAGTACAGGAGGAGGGTTAGATCTCGTGATGGTAGGCCATGTGTTGCTGTCTGATCTGGCCTGCAGGGTCCCAGCGGATGAGAAATTAAGTCATTAGTTAATAACTGCATAATAATCATTAGTAATAATGAACCTCTTTGGCCGCTGTGACAAACATATGATGATCTTACAGAATATGATGCATTGCTGTGGATTTAACTGGCCAACAGTATATAAAGTAGGTCAAATTAGCTCAACCTCAAACATCTACAGCAGTAAAATACAATATACACATTAATGCAGCAGTAATATTAATCCAAAAACATCACATATAATCTAAATCTAAATATAATATAAATCTAAATCTAAATATAATATAAAATATAATCCACATATAATATAAAGTAACTAAGTACATTTACTCAAGTACTGTCCTTCAGTACAATTTTGAGGTACTTGTACTTTACTATTTTCGTTTTATGATACTTTATACTTCTGCACTACTACATTTCAGAGGGAAATATTGTACTTTTTACTTCACTTCAGTGTATTTGATACCTTTAGTTACTAGTAACTTTGCTAATGTGATTATTAATACAAAATATAATCAACAAATTAATTATGATGTATTATTATGGACAAAGATAAGACTTTATTGATCCCTTGGAGAAATTCACAAGCTACCTGGCAGTATATATAGTAAGAAATAAGCCCTACCTTTACCAGCTGCAACATTACAGCAATGGACATTTTATTGCATCAATAATTATAATTAATTAATATAATATACAATATTCTGAAATTGGCAATTCTGCATAATGAGTGCTTTTACATTTGGTACTAAGCCTCTTCTGATCTGCATCGTACCAGCAATCAACTCACATTTTTGTCATGGATAAAGATATGAGGTTGAGTGTGTTTGGTGGGGCATTGTGCATATAAGAGGTGTGTGTCAGTGTTTGTTCAGTAGCACGTGTATCTGGATCAGTGGTGGTTAGTATTGCACAACCCGGCAGGATGTTTGGCAATGGATATGGAGAGAAGTGAAAGTGTGAGTGTTCTTTGCTGTCCTTCTATTTCGGCCACAGAGGAAATAGTGCTTTCTGGTTCTTCTATTTGAATGCAGACTCACAAACCTTACATCAACCACTTCTTGAAGCGGACAAAGAGAAGCAAAGACTGCACCTGTGTCATTGACAATGACTGTCATTAAAGGCAAAGCGCCCCTCTGAAACTCTTCTCTTGATTGGAAAAAGGGTAAATTTTGCTATTTTTTGGCCAACAAATTAAGTAGATAAATAAAATAGACTCCGGCTATGGTCCCTGGTTTCTTTAATATTTTTTCCCACCAACATCCACTCACTTACATGTACTGATTCCCACATTTCACCTCTTCCGCAGTTTCATTTGTTTTGTTAATAAACAAAAGTTAAGCACATCTCTGTGTTAATACTTGCACTGATGTCTTTAGGTGACACCCTCAGGAGTTGGTCGACAATGAAAAAACAGACTCTGTGGTCATTTAGAACTTTTCCCTTTTGATTTCCCTCTGATGTAATAAATCTGGATTTGTGACTCATGCAGACCTACAGTCACGCCCCTTCTGTTAATGGGTGAGGATCTGACTTATCTTATTCCGTAAATATTTTGTTCATTTTCAGAGAATGCGTTGCTGTACTATCACTTTCGTACTACAAAATAAAAGGTATCGGGCTCACTTTAGGAAAATGTCACGGGTATTTTCCATATAAATCTGTGTGGCGCTGTACTGTACATGCAGATAAGTATCTCTTTCATTTTTCTCAGTATAATGTGACAAATCCCAGAGAGCAACTGTTAAGACTTATCAGAGTTAACCAACCAGGAAAAATAACAATGTCACAAGACAATCTTCCTTTTATAGGAAAATTTTAATAGTTATTCAATGTTCTACATTTTACAGTAAATATACAATTACAAACTTGGCTTAGTTATAGTACTAAGATCACTAACTGATCTTTAAAAAAAAAAAACCCTCAACAACAAAAAAACGTAAAAAAACAAAAATTAAAAACAGATTTACACTTCATATCACAAGCCTGACGCTGGCCCTTCACTCTGGACCAAATAGCTAACATACAATTCACTTCTCTCAACGCTGAACAGACGTTGGGCTTCTGTTTCAAACACAACCTTACGGTAACAGATATACCATAGCATGTGCAAACTGGGTACCAAACTAAAACTTCCAAAGAAGGGGTTGTTCCTAATACTCGATCCAGGGGGGATACAAGTATGCTTTTTTTGGAAGACAAGGAATTTCCACTTTTTGCATCACATTTAGTGTCAAATTAAACTAAGAGAAATCTCTGACAAATTGAAATTAAAAAGCTGCAGCAGAACATCAAAGACATTTAAGAGCCTACTATTCACTGTGATAGTAGTGTTTTAATTTATACCCATGAAAAAAACTAAGACTTAGCAACTGCAAGGCAAAAAAAAAAAGAAAGAAAAAGAAAGAAAAAAAAGAAGAGAGGCTAGATCGCAGGAGAGGAGAGGTGTTGAATTGTTCTGATCGCATTTTCACTGTCAAAGTGAAGAGGTGCAAGACAAAAATGTAATGGAAAAAAACAAAACAAAAAAAGAACTGAGTAATCCTCAAAGTTTCCACTTTTCAATGTTCGGAAATGTCACTGCAGACAGAATGATCAATGATAGAGGAAAATAAAAAGATGATAAAAAAAGACCCATGATTAAGACAACTTTGCCTCCCTAAACACATCAAAGTGTTCAACTGTCCATTTTCATTTAAGTGCAAACTGAAATAAATGAGAGGCAAGGAATGGACTTTAATGGGGAAGCATTTTCACCACCCTGAAAAACGAGCCTGCTCTGTGGGAGTCGTTTACCTTCAACTATCCCAAATGCTCTGTGGGTCTGCCTCTCTACTGAGCCTCCACATTAAAACAGAATTACAGTTTTCAAGAGCATTGGTCCTCAGCCCAGAAAGAAAAACTTCAACCTTATTTGGTGTCTATTTTTTGTGTTGTCTCAAATGGCATTTCTGAAAATATCCTTAAAAAAAAAGAAAGAAAAAAAAGACATCATTTGGAAAGACCACTCCCCAAAAATTTCTCTGTGCTCAAAATGTGACATCCAGTTGTGATTCTTAAATGTAAATGACACCAATAAAATTATTTATCATTTTGGCTCAAAGCCTTGAACCATGGTGATGCTATCCAGACTTTGTCGCTGGCGACATCTAGTGTTTTAAAAAGGCTCAGTGGAGATTTCACACATGCCAAAAAATACAATAGATTATCACCATTAGTGACACCAATGTAATGACTATCATATAGTTCAATATGACTGCTACTGAGACAGGGTGGTGAGGGTTGCAAAGGTCAGACTGAAAGCACATAAAGGCCATAAAACATGAGACAGAGCAGAGGGTTCAAAGAAAAGGTCAAAGTGGACATGGGAAGGAGCAGAACATATGATCGGACATCATTTTGCATCCCTGAACGTGATAAAAACAAAATGTTTGAATGGTTAGAGGGATGTAAAATGGCCTCTGAAGGGAGTTGTGGCAAAAAATGAAAATAGGATAAACACAGGAGGATACAGTAAGAAAGATAAAGGGGAGACAGGCAATATGCAATAACAACAATGTGGGAAATAGGACAGCAATGGGAAAACACAGATTCACAGGAAGTTAGACATAACAAGGACTTAGAATTCACCAGTTAGGAGAAGAAACTAATATTTACTAAACAACTGTTGGTGAAATATGGCACAGAACAAAGGGCGTGGAGGCTGAGGGTTTTCAAGACATCGCTCAATACATCTTTGCACCCACAGAACAGAAATGGACGGCAAAGATGGCTTCCAAAAGCATCATGGTAACCTTTTTCAGTCAACCAAAAAATGCTATCCATTTCAGTTCAGTCATGAATCCTCTGCATCCTCAAGGTCTGTAAATTCAGGAAACAATTATAAAAACGTGGGAATTTGTTGGCGAGAATTTCCAAAAGTCCTACGTTTATTTACTAGACCTTGCCTTAACTTTGTCCCCCTCAGTGACAGATATGTTGAGGACAGAGATGCAGAAGAAGAGGTAAAAAAAAAAAATATATATTAAAAGCACAAACAGTAGCTGCCACACTGATGCAACCATGCTTAGCTAGAAATACATTACTGTACCACTTGCTGTATAAATATACTGCATTTTTTTTTTAAACTTAGAGATCCAATGCTATAGTGAAATACACCTGAATATTATGCATACCCATTATGCTCAATTCACCAGAGGGAAAGAAGAAAAAAAAAAACCAAAAACATAAGATTTAATTGAGAAATACTGACAGAAGTAGTGGTTGGTTAAATAAATCCTAATGACAAGTAACATTACTGCTGTCGCAAGAAAAGCCCAGTTTCTGTATCTTTTCAGTTTTACTGGCTTGAATCAAAATGTACAAGATCTTTACACAGTGGGAACATTTTATGACCCTCACGCCGATAACATCCACTTGATATCTTCCAAAATACAAGGGTCGTTTTAAAAATAAGGCTCAAAGATCGACGGTTTTCATCCGACAGCGGCATTGTGTAATATTTTCTAGTGTACAAACATCTGGACTAAGAATACCTCAAACACTCGACCTTATTGTTTTATTTGTAATTACAATATAAATTGCTTCTTCCTCCCTCCTGCACTACAAAGCCTAGGTACCTGTTACTTAACATTAAATTATAGTCATCAAGTTATTTTTTTTGTCTTATGTTGTGCAATATTTCCTCACAAACTTATTCAATACCCAAATTCTTGATATGTTCTACTCTTCTTAGCGGTAAGTGTAATAATTATTGAATGGAGGCTGCATACAGAGCCTGTAATCCATATTTAGAGATTACAACAATAAGCATTTTTTTAAAAATCAATTCAAAACGCTGATAAAATAATTACTGTGTTAACAGTTGGAGGCATTCCCTCTTATTTTATTGCAATATCAAACCACTTCATCTACATACCTGCGCAGTAAATGCTTTTTGTTATACCAATCTATACTCTACAGATCATGAAGTTGTGATTCGAGTCTTTTTTTTTTGTAAATCCTGAAAAATACCACAGGCCTCACCTAAATATTAAACCCCACCACCACTACTCTGTGTGTTCGTAGTGTTTGATTAAGATGGGTCATCCTACTGTGGATGTAAATTCCTTTGCATGTACATAAATGCCTTTACATGTATAAGCATAAAAAAGGCAACAGAAAATGACTATATGGTCCATGTCTCATTGGCTCAAATATTATCCTCATTTAATGATAATTTTAATAAAATCAAGGTTAATGCTGGATTTTTAAAAATTGAGGATAATGTTTAAATGCGGTCGGTAAAAGCAGATATGTGTAAATCTCCGACTCTTGCAGAAAAAAAAAGCACAGTGAACAAATGGATGATTCTTTTTCATAAAAACTACTTAAAGTCTAAAAAGCCTCCTATTAGCTCCTGGAGGTCAAGTTGGACTGCTCCTGACGCCCAACTGGACTGGACTGGTTTAAAACTAAGTGACACTGCATCATCACGGCTCTGCATGCTTGCTAATATGTCTTGATATTCTTAAAGTGTTGTAGCCATGAACACTAAAACCAGCACTTTTTGGATGACAGTATTCTCATTTTGCTCCTGCAATTCACATGGGAATACCCACAAAGTTAAATTTTGACTCAAATTTTGAGAATAACAAATCATCCCTATATCATGGACCACATTACAGCCTTCTGACTGGACACAATTTCTTTTTAAATGTGGTGCACAACCATCCATGTCATTGGTTTGGTCTTTTCAGCACTCACAGCACTGTGGAATGGACTGAATGAATGCACCTATCCATTTATCAGCACAGCTATTTGACTGGTCCATTATTAACTATTTACTCAAGAGTCTGGGTTTCTGTCTGTTGAGTGTTTGGTTTTAAGTCCTTGCCTGGAAGAAGATAGGAGGAGGAGACGACATAATCGCAGCAAGAAGTCAATGTACAACACATATAGTGCAAAAATAGCAGTGTGCTTGTGCAGTCTCTTGCAGGTGAGCGGTCACAAACTCAAATGTCTTGTACCTTGAAATGAAATGACCGACCGTGAATATGTGATCATCTTCTCCTTCCCTGTCGTCTGCTCTCCCCGTCTCGTCCTGCTCTCCTCTCCAATGCAATCCCTTTAAACTCCTTCTCTGCTGCCTGCCCTGCACACCCCTAGAAATCCATGTGGTGTGTGTGTGTGTTTGCTTGTGTGTGTGTTGATCAGTAACAACATAACTGGAGGTATCGTACAGTAAGTGCCACTAAGTGATCATGTGTTTTCCAACACACCACAGGAGCCCCTGTGTGTGTGTGCATGCTCGTGTGTGTTTGCGTGTGTGAGAGAGAGAGAGAGAGAGAGAGAGAGAGAGAGAGAGAGAGAGAGAGAGAGAGAGAGAGAGAGAGAGAGCACGACCATCCATGCTGTTGACATGGTTATTATAAATATCCTTACATTTTCTAAATGTATTGACCTACGCTAGGGTTAAGATTTCGATAGTATCACAACATACTAGCCTGCGTAGTATGTAGCATGAAGTATGTTTTCTTAGTGTGTACTAGGTACTATGCTAATGTGGACACAGTGGGACACGCAGCAGGATGGTTAATGGTCAGTAAGTGCTCTGCTCATAGCGACATAGCACTCACACGGAGACGAAACGACTGGACCGACTACTGCCGGACAGACAGCTATGTGCTGGAAGACGACTGAGATTAAACTGAAAGTGAAACAAAGCGGATAAAAAAAGGATGAAGAGGAAGGAAGAACAAAAGGCAGGAAAAAAAGTCTACAGAAAAAAAAGTTAAGTAATTCAGTTGAGTGTGGTAAAAAGAAAGAGTCTTAAAAAATTAAATAACCCGAAAAAGAAAAACTCCTAATTATGTTAAAAACCCTGTGCTGATATCTAGTTGTTAGAAAATTTGGCAGCATAAGTCAATGAGTCTACGTAGTGACTGATGGTAGATGATAATGAGGAGTAAGTGCCCAATATTTTCCAGCCAACTGAGCAGCAGCAGGAAGGACCACACACACCAGCACAACATAGAAACAGGAGCAACTGACACCCGTGATTGGTCAAGAGTCCTTCTGGAGTTCCAATGACAGAAAAGAAAGTGAGGAAATAAAACAACCATATAAAATAAGGTAATGACTGGTTGGCAAATGAACAAAAATAAAATAAAAAAAATAAAAGCAGCTTTTGGAAAAATGTAAGAGAATGTCGCATAATAACAATAATAGTAAAGTGGCTGTTGCACTTTAGTTTTGTTCTTGCAGACAGGTGCCGAGTTCCCGTGGTTACCAGTGGGAGCCCGTGTAAGATTTGAGCAGTTGCATATGATGGTGGACTCCAGATCTGGTGGGACACAAGAGCAGAGGTACACATTGGTGATTGATTTATGATAGGAAAAGAGGGGGAAGAAATGTGAGGCAGAATGTCAGAGAAACAACAGAGGAACAAAAATAAAAAATAAAATAAAAGGAGTGAAAAGGGGCTGAGAACGAAGGGGGACGGTGGAGGAAACAGATGGGAGGAGAGAAAATTGGGATGGTGAGGAACAGCTCAAAGAGGAAAAAGCGAGCAGCAGGAGGGCAGACACTCACATGATGGGTGGGCTCTACCAGTGAGGCGGTACGTAGCTGTACCCAGGTGTCCCTTGGGGCCTGTAGGTTGGCACAGTAACTGGGTGTCCTCCAATCTGGGCGTGCTGGGGCGTTGTCAGCAGGGTCCCTACAGGAAGTTAACAACACCATTCATGAGCTTTAGCCATTTATGAATCCATCTGCTGAACAGCTATGAAGGCTTGGTTTGTCCCTTTTTCTGTAATTAAGATGCTGTAGTTGTACATAATGACTTTTATGTTATGTCAGCTTGTTCGTATAATAATTTGCCAATTGCCAATTTTCCCTACGTAATTTTTTTTAGATTCATTCAAGCATTTTGGTATATTTCCCCTGGTTTTTCAAGCATTTTAGCAGCTGTGACAATTTACTCCTTTAAATAAAATATAACACTTATCTACCTACCATGTACGTATAAAATAAACCCCGAAGGAAGCCGACTAAATAACTGAATAAATGTAAGAAATCAATTTATACTACAGCTGCAACTAATGATTACTTTCCTTGATTAATCTTATTATTTTCTAACTTAATTTAATTTTGGTCAACAAACTGTCAACTAACTGCCCATCACAATTTACCAGAGCCCATGATGACAGCTTAAAATGTCTTGTTTTGTCTGGCCAACAGTCCAAAACCCAAACATTCACTTTACTATCATAGAAGATGAAGAAAACCAGCAAATATTCATATTTGAGATGCTGGAACCAAAAAATGTTTTGCATATAAATTAGGATTAATCGCTGAAAAAAAAAAACAGTTGTCAATGGACTTATCAATTGTCTAAACTCTCATATATACCCTGATGTTTTATGATATACAAGCCTGACCCTGCCAAGCACAAAAAAAAAATAAAAATCTATGAATTATGCAAGCCACAACAAAAGGGAACTCTCAACACATTCAGTAAGCAAGATTAAAAAAAATATGTATGTGCAAGAAACCATCTCCAGCATATATAAATAGCTTAAAATCGGCGATTACAGTCGAGAGAGAACAGTCAAGACGTTAATGCCTTTAGTCAGCATGTCATGGCTGAAAAACTGAAATAAACTACATTTCTAAGTCAGTGGTTCTGATCATACCTGCGCTCATGGCCATGGTTGTCCCAGCTACCATCCCCATGGCAGCCATGCCATTGTTGCGAGGAGCAGGTACAGGGACGGGAGCAGGATAGAGGGCTGTGGAGGGGATGCTGTTAGGCTGCACCACGGTGGTGTGATGGATCACATGTGGCTGAGCCGCATACACTGGCTGGGTATAGTACGCTCCCTGTCAGGATGAACACAGGAAAGTGTTGGTGAGTTTGAGGGTGTGTGTTTATGTGTGTATAAGATATATAAAGCTTATTATAAACTTTAAATGTTTATTTTATTTGAAAGTCTAAGAAAAAGGTTTAAGAGGTCCAGTATGTAGGATTTAGTGGCATCTAGTGAAATTGTAGTTTGCAACCATTTGAATACAGCTTGCATACAGCCTCCCCCGTCCAGGCGTGTAGGAGAAACTAGGGTGGCTGTGAAACTCGCGAAAAAACGTGAACGGCCCTATCTAGAGCCAGTGTTTGGTTTAGCCGTTATAGGCTACTGTAGAAACATGGCGGTGCAACATAGCGATGTAATGGGACACACACCTTCCGAAAAGTTCAATCTTTGTCCACAGAGTATTTTCCCAAAAGTCTCGATGATCCCCAAGACTTTGGGAAAATACTCTGTGGACTGACGAGACAAAACTTGAATTTTTTGGAAGGTGTGTCCCATTACATCTGGCGTAAAAGTAACACCGCATTTCAGAAAAAGAACATCATACCAGCAGTAAAATATGGTGGTAGTAGTGTGATGGTCTGGGGTTGTTGCTGCTTCAGGACCTGGAAGACTTGCTGTGATAAATGGAACCATGAATTCTGCTGTCTACCAAAAACTCCTGAAGGAGAATGTCCGGCCATCTGTTCGTGACCTCAAGCTGAAGCGGACTTGGGTTCTGCAGCAGGACAATGATCCAAAACACACTAGGAAATCCACCTCTGAATAGCTGAAGAACAACAAAATGAAGACTTTGGAGTGGCCTAGTCAAAGTCCTGACCTGAATCCTATTGAGATGCTGTGGCATGACCTTAAAAAGGCAGTTCATGCTCGAAAACCCTCCAATGTGGCTGAATTACAACAATTCAGCAAAGATGAGTGGGCCAAAATTCCTCCACAGCGCTGTAAAAGACTCATTGCCAGTTATCTCAAACGCTTGATTGCAGTTGTTGCTGCTAAGGGTGGCCCAACCAGTTATTAGGTTTAGGGGGCAATCACTATTTCACACAGGGCCATGTAGGTTTGGATTTTGTTTTCCCTTAATAATAACAACAACAACAACAACCTTCATTTAAAAGCTGCATTTTGTGTTTACTTTTTTCTCTTTGACTAATATTCAAATTTGTTTGATGATCTGAAACATTTAAGTGTGACAAAAAAAAAAAAAAAAAAAAAAAAAACAAGAAATCAGAAAGGGGCAAACCCTTTTTCATACCACTGTACTTTATTGCTTTATTTATATTATATTCCATTTCTGCCAATAGCTCATCCTAAATGTTACACACCGGACCTTTAACTACTCATGGTCATTTTCCACTGCAGGGACAAGAGAAAGACAGAAAAACACTCGGCAGATCAACAGTGCTTTCTGGCATTTTCCATCTCTCTTCCTTCTTCTGCACTTTTCAAAAACATCCATTTTACCATTAAAAAAGAACAATACGATGGCTCTATTGTCGACTTGTCTTGTATGGTTGCGTCTCAAACAAAGCCACTGCTTTTTAATCTGTTGTCAGTCGAATTTGCCCAATCACCAGGGTATTAGTTTCTAGAGTTCCTTGAGACTCTTAAAACCAATTTGAGTCTTTGGTATAAATCATATCAACATTGCAACAAGGAACACAAAACAACCCATCACTTAAATTAAAAGATTCTACATTCTTGATTAAACAGTGCTATTGCAAAGATGACAAACCATTTGGTGTTGCATTTGTAAAATTGCTTCACCTGATTGTATCAATATGCTGTAAAATGTATTCAACCAACCAGACAACATAAGCATATTTACTCAAATGATTAAGTTAAATGGCACTGCCAACCGAACAGGTGCGGCATGACAGTGTCTCCGCGGTAATGTTGTCAGTTCTAAATCAGTATCCTTACCTGTGTGTATAGGTTCTGCTGAGGGTAGGCACTGCGGATGGGGTACATAGCTGTTGGGTATGGGGTGGGGGTCGGGGTGTAGGGAGGGGAGCTCCATTTGACTGAGTGGGGGGAACTTTGTATGGGGTGCCTGCTGAAGTATATCCTAAAAAATAGTCAAAAGAAAAAAAGAGGGGAGAAAGGAAGGGGGATTTAGAAATACATTACATAAGAGCAATACACTTTATTACTTCACAGTGATGTTGCTAGGTACGTGTCCTCTGATGTGTTAAAATCCGAAAGAAGCAGTAAACTCACTGTTGATGAACCAGGGGACGCACCATATTTTCCCCCTGATAATGCTAACGTACATTGTTAACAACAAATTTATGTTGAAATCATAGAAAAATAAAATAAACCTCGCTGTCAAAAACGTTTTCTTACCTTCTGCAGCAAACCGGGTAGTTACTTTGGTAATGACCAAAAAAACGCCTCAAATACAGTCTCTCTCTCTCTAGCCTGTGTCTAATTCAGCGTGTATCTGATCCACCAACCAGCACGCTCCAGTTTTATTCAAACTGATAATACTGCCCTTTGTGTGCATGAAAAGCTATTTCTCTGTATAATGTGACCTCCTTTTTCTGTCAGCTGCTGTATGTCTGCAGTGTATTTACAGATTTTGGGATTTTATTGTTTGATTTTCAGATACATTTTCAACATGCATGAATAACCATAGTTATAACCATATAACATCAAACACGAGTTTAACACTACAATTTGTCAAAAAACACAAATTTTATTGGGGACCCACTCAAATGACCACCTGTGGGTCCCGGCGACTCACTACATTGAAAACCTATCAACATCACTGCTTCACTGGTGAGATTTTGTTTTCTTAAACCTGCTGATCATCTGATGTTTTGGCCACTTGGGGGCAGTGCAACAAGCTGTAAAACACAGACATTATCACCTTTTAAGTTGATATGAGGAACTTGTTGGCAAATAGTTGCTCATTTACACATCCATTTGGTGATGGACATGTAGCGTAGGTTTTTAACTGAAAACAGCTGCTCGCTGCGTCTGGAAACGGTGCTGATGAGAGCAGTGAGTGAACCAAAACATTAAAGCTAGAGCTGAGTGGAACTGCAGAGTCAGGTGATAATTCTTTGTGGGATCATCACTACAATCGACCCTTCTCACATACAAATAGTCATGCATTAGTAAAAATGATTCTAGCAGATTTAAGTTTTTATAATTCACCATGTTATGAATAATTCTACTCATAAATTAACCCTCAACAACTTCAGCATTAGATGCAGACCAGTAGAAACCAAATCAGTAAAATACCAATTTATTTAAAAAAACAGAAATCCCTCCCTTAACAGTGTATTTCAACTTTCAAATGTAGAGCTTGAGTTGGCTGCTTTTCTTGTCTTAGGAAATGTAATATTATTGGTTTTGGACTGTTGATTGGACAAAACAAAACGTTTGATGATGTTACCTTGACCTCTATTTATAAAATTTTCTATGAAATTAAAAAGACATTTTTCACAGTCTTCTGATGTGACCTAAAGAGAAACGAATTGCGAGATGAATCAATAATGACAATAATCATTAGTTGCAGCCCTATTCAAATGTTTGTTATATCTTTTGCATTTCCTACAAAATCCACCAGATGGAGGGCTGGTGCTTTTTTCTTGAGTCTCAAAACAATGCAAACAAGGGGTTTGTGCGTCTTTAAGACGCCTCATTTAGCCAGTGATACCATGATCTTTGAAGACAGCATTTCTGCGTTGTTTACTGCTAAAGAGAGTAGATCTGTAGTCCATGTATATGGAGTACAATCGCCTTTTTATGGACCATATACAGTCAAGCAACCTACCAACCTCAGTGGCACAGAAAGAAACACGTTTTAACTCACACTACTACATTCAAAAGGTTGAAAAGCATGAGGAATACTGTAGTGAAGGCATCTGGTTCAGTCTACTGCATTCATGTCTGCTGTTAACTGTGCGTTGCAGTACCTCTGAACAGCCACACGGAGGAGCCTGAAGGTCAAACATGCTACTAGCTAGTTGCTGCTGCGGAGCTTATGAAAGCACTTCTCTCGCACAAGGACAAGGGAACAAAGAGATGCTGGAGCTGCTATCTGTGTCTAAAAGTGTATGTGTGTGAGTGTGAGAGAGAGAGAGAGAGAGAGAGAGAGAGAGAGAGCGAGCGAGCATACTCTCACACGCATTCTTTGCTCTAACATGGATGCAGGGCATTAGAGGACAATGGTGTGTGACAATTACACAAAAGCCCTGCTGATAGAAAACAGTTTGTCTATTCAATGGTCTTGAGAAATAATGACATTGACCAAGACGCGTTTCTAAATCAGACCACAGCTGGCTTGTCTGGAGGGTGATGTTTGTCTAGGACACAAAATCTAAAAGACTTTAATTTCGCCATAAATTAAACACTGTAGAATACACATGGAAAGAAGTCTGCAGTTAAACATTACCCATGCTGATTCAAACAAGGGCCTCAATAATTAGGTTCAAGTCTTTTGTTGGAACAAAGCTGGGTGAGCTTTGCCAAAGCGTACCTGATATTTTGTTAGACTTCCAAAAGATAAAACCAAACTGGGGGGGGGGGGGGTTTCAAAAGCAGCCTGTATGAAATCTACCACCAACCCACCCTGCCTTGTTAAGACACTTACAATTCAGGAGAATAGGAAACAATTCATGCAGCTATCTGCCCCCCATGTTCAGAAAAAGATATCTATTTATAGTAATTAATACTTTCTGAATATGTTTTTATTTAGGTGATAATCTACTTAATCCTTTTCAAGACAGACATTTATAATACATTTTCTAGAGAAGAAGAAATTCACTCAGTTCTTCAAAAGGACTTTGTTCTTTTCATTGTTGTTACCAATTTATCACCCGATCCCTCTGTCTGGAATCGCCTAAACATCATCTGTAAACTCATGAACTTTGTCTTCAGGATCCTATTGAAAATCTTATTGACTGCAAATTATTATGCCTCAATTTTTCAGTGATCTTTTAGTTATTTAAATACGTTTGCCTTTTTTGTCTCCCAATGGTCAGTTTATTGATTGCATGTTGCATGATGTTTCTTTTATTTTCTTTGTTTGTTATTTTGTCTTGTGTACCTGATGTTGTTAATTAAACATTACTGTTTCTGAAATTGTTTTTGGTTGAATCCAAACGGCGTCATTAGTAACGTTTCTGTAATATCTCCAAATAATTCAAAAAGACAATGAGCCTGAGTGAGATCGTATTGGACTCAGTCTGGGTTTCTAAGCTGAAAAGTTCAAGACCCCGTCACACTAAACTATATCTATACAGACACACCATATCTGGAAAGGACTCAGACAACTATTATTCCCATCGGCTTTGGGGGACCAGACACTGAACCCCAGCAGAGTACGTATCTGCTGCTATAAGGCCACTGGCAGCTGTTACTGGCTAGCTTCCCACTCTTCACCATCCATGCCCTTTAGGCTGGGATCACCACTCTAAACAACTTTCTGATTTCTCAAAATATACTCACTATATCTTGTGAGTGATTGTGGTAGTACATCAATTTTCTAAGCAACATCTGAGTCACAACAAAATTGTGAATCATAAATAACTTAGAAAATTATAAAAAATGTGGGAAAACAATATTTGCTTTAGGTGGCGTGTGCATAATCAACACATAAATTCAGTGCAGCTCTTTGGAACAGCAGCATTAACAGTCATCTGACTTTAATTAAAATTCCATCAGTGTGTAATTTATTCACCACATTAAGTGTTATCCCAGCCTTAACCTAAACACAGACTAACTTTCATTTCACACCAACAAATTACTCAACTGCTTTTCAGAGTCCTAACTGATTCCAGTGATTACTCATGAGCAAAAAACATTTCTGGAAGTTATTCAAGATAAATTGGTGGCACATTTATTGGTTGATCAATGGTTTATTATTTCAGCAGACTTAGCACCATTCACAACTACCAAACTAGGAATAGTCATCAGCTTTGGCCTCAAATTCCCAATTTAGAATTTAGAAATTTTTCAAAATATTTAATAAATTCCTCATTGCCAACAGTAGGAATGCTTTTTAAATTAGAATTTCCATCTGTAACAGTATTGGAGAGTCAGGTTTGCACAGATGATTGTTGCATTATTGTTGCCTTTAGTTAGTTGGCTCATGAAATGAGATTTCTTCTTAATGGGATCCACACAATAATGCTCTTTGCTTTTTGGTTCTGCCTGCAACATTTGTTTTTACTGTATGACTCTTTCCTTATGTTTTCATCTGTTATAATTTTGCTCTGTATCTTTATATTTTGTATTGTGCAAATAAACACAAACAATAGGCAATAGTATTATATCTACTCAACAAAGGGCAGGCAGAATAAAAGACATATCCTTGCAGTTTTGATACTTAAAAACATGATAATGATGTAAAATCATCTGCATATACCAGTGTCTGGGTGACATTCTTTATATAAAACTTCAATGGATGCCCTACACACTATTGTGGTGTGTTTATCTCAGATTTTTTTTACTTGAAAAATGACAATCATCTCACTAATTAACACCCAAAAAATTGGGGTGAACTGACAGCAATTTCTCCCAAGATATTACCTTGTTAAATACTGTATAAACAAAGTCATCAAATGGTGTGTGTGTGTGTGTGTGTGTGTGTGTGTGTGTGTGTGTGTGTTGGGGCTCACCTGGTGGATACCCAGGACTGCCTGTTTGATAAAGGTTGGGTGTATAGGTGGGAGCCGTGGCAGGATACCCTCCTGGATAGCCTTCAGGACATCACGGACGAGAGAGAAAATATCAGAAACCATAGCTTATCAAAGGGCCACACACACACACACACACACACACACACACACACAGGTAGGGCAGTATTTGGTTTGGAGCAGGATGTGCACAGATGGCGCTCATTAAAAAAATGTCTGCACCAATAACACAGCCGGCTGAATGCGTCTTACATACAGACGAGACACACCTGCCAATATGGTGGGGGAGGAGATAAATTCAGAAACATTAGCAATGCACGCAGAGACGTGCAAGGGGGTGCGCACACACACCACACATACTCTTGTGCGTCATCAATTACACATCAAGCAAACAAAGCAGATTTTGACCTGAGAGAAAGCTTTCACTGATAAAAGGTGTGAGTTCGACAGAGCGAGACAAAGAGGGAGGAAGAGAGGAGAAAAGCAGGAGAGTTAAGAGACAGTATGTAAGTCAGAGAAGTGCTGCTCACTGCTTGCTATTATTGGCAGTCAATCTCACAGACTGTCTGTTCTGTAGCTTTGCGCCATTGCTATATCTAGCTTTGGCTGCTGTAGGTTGAGCCACAGTCAGATGGAACAGGTCTAATAGATATCTGCATCAATCTACACTGCACCAGAGTCTGAGGGCTGTGATTGTTAATTAATCTGTACTCAGTTCAGTTTTAATATATTTTTAGTATAGATTACACAAACCTTTGACTATTGAAATAAAATACTAAATAAATGTGGATTTTTGACTACATGAAAAAACAGTGATGTAACAATTCACAAAATCCAAAGTTAAATTCAATGTGGTATTGTGGATAGTTTCAAAACAGCAACTGCTGCGTTTCTGTTTTACATCATTGTAAATCGAATATCTTTAGCGTTTCAGACTGTTTGTCCCCCCCCCAATTGTATAAATTACATAAAAATTAATCGAATAGTTAATTCAAATAGATTATTCAGTATAGTAGATGATTCGATCATGACAGATCAGTTGACATCCTAAGCATAATGTTTTAGACTTGAGAAGGAGACAGCTGAGACTTTAACTGGAGTCGGGCTCATTTAAAGTGACTTCTCAATTGGAAAAATAACAAAATTATCATCTCAGCTCAACAGCTGCCACACTGCATGGTTCAAAAGATTTTGAACAAAATGTCTGGTTACTTGTTCAACCCATCATACGCACTGATCCAAAGCCATTAAATGATACAATAACACACCAGATGATGTTACATCCCCATGAAAACACACTGAACTATTATGATTACCAAGGTGTCTAAGTTTGATAATAAATAGCTAAAGGGAGGGATGATTATAACTACTGCTCCTTACAAGTACAAATATTTGTATTTGCTTACTGACGAAAAAAAAAAACTCTGTCTATCCTTACCTCACATATCGTCATTGTTAGCTCATTTATATACTTAAGACGAAGACGAATTTGGGTTTGTTTTACATATCTGTTAGCATCTAAAGCATTTTTTCCCCAATTATCTCATAAGTTGACCTAAGTTACATTTAACATCTTGAACTTGACTTGAGTGTTGCAAGGTTGGTGAGTCTTGTGCAGCGTTTAACACGTGAACTCAGGGTGACAGTTCACCATGTGTAATGTTGCCTGCCATCTCAAGGGTTTGGGAATAATCCACTGGAAAACCAGTGTGTTGTATATAGTTCTATTGTAGTCACACCTGGTTGGCCTACAGATCCATGAAAGTGTACATGCAGAATGAGTATCTGGGCGGAGAGTGTCTATTACTCCAAGACCCAGTTTACAAAGCAACCCTAATAATTTTAAAATGCTACTCAAAATTTAGATATATTAAAATAGAAGAACAAATCAGGTATAAAGAGCATATTTCTGAAGGTGATTTTGTTAATAAAACTGACTGAATTTGTTCAAATCCAAACTAAAATTACAGTATACAACAACAATATTTTACTATAGCTCCTCTCTGTTGCATTATTTCTGGGGATGTCTGCTGGTCACAGTGAGTGCAGTTAAGACATATCGGGGGTCATTTTCCTATATTCAGAAGAGGTAATTTACTATCTGTCAGATTTGCACATATGAAAATCAACCTTCATGGACCATTTTATCATTTATGAGTCTGTGTTGAGTGTTTTTGCATCAATGGACACACGAGACGCTCATGGGGGGGAAAAAAATAAGTCTCTGCCAGGAAATAATTCCTGAAAAACATGCTGCTCCTCAGACTTTGTCACATGTATGTTTTCTAGTTTACATGCAAATGTAAACTAAATAGGAGTGAAAGCACATAACTGTAAGCTACACCAATACTCTCATTTTACTGCATCAAATATCCATTTTAAATACATGTGCAAACTTGGTGGTGAATGCGGGAATGATGAATGTTTAGATTATGTAGTCACCTTTGACCAGCAGTTCTTCAGGAAAAAAAACAAACCCTACAGCATATTCAAAGAGATGGAGAGAAGGGAACCGAGTGTGAAGACTGAGGAACATATCAATAAAAGCACAGAGTAGCTGGTAAAATGACATCATGGAGCCGTCAAATTTTTCCAACTTCATGCTTCTGCATCAGGTTAAAAAGATGTCACAAGAGACGAAAGTAACTGTCTTTTGTGGCATAATACAGTATGGCAGAACAAATCTAACCAGCTGACTTGTGGATGTCAATGTGGAGCTGATGTGCGAAATGCACAAGAGTTTTTGCTTCTCTGGCTTTGTCTCAATTATACATCTGGCCACAATGTTTAACTTAATGTTAAAAAAGTGAACTGTTATTCTTTCTTGTCAAACAAAAGAGTGCATATCTGCATTCTATATCTGCCATATGACACCATTCCTCACAAGAGACTGACTAGCTCTTTGTCCACAGTGATGTGCTTGCTGGCTGCTTTTTAAAAGAAGCTTTTTCAACCTCTGTTCTTCCATTTTCTTGGTGTATCTCTTCACCTATCGCACTGTAAGCATGTGCTTGTGTAAAATTAAAAGCTCCACAATGTAAACAATTACAATTACTTGCTTCTTCAGGTAGAGATTGATGTTTTCATGCCAGTTAAGAAAAGACGTCAGTCCACACTTTGTGACTATTATCTCCTATCTTCCTTTACCCTTATCTAACATCAACTCCCACTTGTACTGAAAATGCCAGAAAGGCTTGTTTGTATTTCATCACTTTTCTGTAAAATCTCTTCTATATTGCAGCAACCATATGTTGTTTGTTAGGCTTAAAATGTAAATGTTTTGTTCAAATGCCCACTAAGGACATTTCTTTCTCTGAAACACATTCTATAGACGGTGAAAAAACATTGACGTAGTCTGTTGCCAGTTATGAAATCTGTAAAAGAAAATCTAAATGTGAACAACAGGGTGGCAACGGAGTGGAGCTTAGATGGGGCAAGTAAGCAAAAGCCACAAGAGCTGGATGCATAAAGACCCGTCAATCAAAGCTAAAACCCTAACGCTCTTTTTTTTGGAGCAAGAATCTTCTAAACTGTGAAAAAGTGAAATTAACTACTACTAACCCATTTATAAAAAAAGAGGGTTTTCTTACTTTTGGGAGCATCAAGAGGCCATTAGCAGAACTGTCTCCTCCACTGACGAAAAATTCAGCAGTGCTTGTCACTTGCAGCCATCCTTAAAAACATGTTTGTACTGGTAAGAGGATGATAAATGTGTATGTGCGTGTTAGCCTTACCTGTAAAGGCCATGTTCTTAGGGTTTCCATATGGGGTGCCAGGCTGAACGGGGCTGTAGACTGGATTCATAGCTGAAGATAACCTGTTCTTACTGAGAAAGAGAGAAATAGAAAGTGTGGCAGAAAGGGCAGGGGGATAAGAGAAGACAGAAGAAAAATGGAGGAGAGAGAGACGTAAGCCATGTAAATTGGAAAGAAAATTGCTACGATTATCAAGCAGAGGCAAACACTCATCACACACATTAATCCCAAACTCAGGTTCTTAAGGCGACATCCAGCTAAAGCATTTTGCCAGCATGGAACAAAAAAAAAACCCCAAACAAAAAACAATCAAGCCCTGTGAATCCTCACCCTCAAGTAGGCTCAACATAAGCATGTATTTAAAAACACAGACTGCCTGAAATAAAAAAAAAGGCAGAAGTACTGACAGGAAAGCACAAGGACGCATGGATCCACTGAAAAAATGGTTTGGTTTCCTGTGTGGCATTAAATACAGCTGGCCAAATGTTGCACACCTGCCTTATTTTCACTACTGCACCAATAAAGGCAGAGCGAGCTCTACCAGCCTGGTTTCCAGGTTTGAACGGAGGAGTGCCACTAAAAATTTAAGGTGCTGGAAATGGTTGGGGTGAAGGTGCCTAATAACAGAGCCATTCATACTACATCTCCCATAGGGCATCTTTCTCCGCGGGTCTCACAATGTAGACGAAAAGACCTCAAGTGCTCCTCGATTATTTCAACTTACCTGGTCACCTGGAGAATATGGGCATGGGAAATCATGTACATGTGTGTGTGAGTGTGTGTGCATGCGTGCCCCGTACCTCTTGTGCGTGTCTGGTTGATACATGAAACTGAATTTGTCTGTGGGATGCCCGCTCGCCATTCTTGCTGTATGCAAATGAGGAAGGAGTGGAAGTGGATATGCAAATCTGAAATTAAAACAGCGAGAGGTCATGATTACAACGAACACAGGAAAAGGAAAAAAATTAAAATAAAAAAAACAAAAACAGCAAACAGCAAGCACCAGTGCAACAGCAAATGATTAGTGACGGGGGGGGTGATTTAGACGGTGTGTTTGAGAGTTGTTGGAGTGTTTGTGGTAACTGCTGTGTCTTTAGCCACCAATAAATGCATTTAATAACTGTGCTAAATACAAAACAATGCATGGAAAAATATTTAGGCAAATATTGTGAGAAACTGGCTGTCTTTGCTACTATTTTGTGCACTAAATATTTTATACCATCAGTTTATGTATGTACAAAACAAGCTGTTTCTAACAGTACTGGCTGATAAAATAGCCTTGAGGTAATTTATTCATTCACCCCTGTGTATGTAGCGCCTACATGATGTGCATATATCCAACAGAAAATGAGGTGTGTGAGTATGTATGTATATATATGTGTGTGTGTGTATGATGTGCTGTACGGAACATCCAATACAAGCAGCAAAGCAAACATTAAGACAGCCAAATGAAAAAGCACAACATACCCAGTGTGCGGGCAAGTGACGGAGAGCAAAACAACAGAAGAACGAAATATAGTGCAAATAGGCAGAGTCTTGCACCGAGCCATGAGTAAGCATGATCCAGTACGCACATGAGCTAGAACCACAAGAGCAGTGCACAAACACAGAGCAGAACAGCTGCGGAATAAATAAAGAGAGGAAAGGTGTGTGTGTGAGCTGTGTGTTGTTTGAGTTCATGTATATCTTGTGTTGATTTTTACTTCTGTTTCTGAAAGAGAGGGGACCTGGTATGTGATGGCGGTGATCAGGCCAGTTCCGTCTGGTTTTTATGTGTGGCTCTGTCGTGTGCTGCGTGAAATATGTTGTGGCAAGCTCTCTGTACACAGCACATCACCCACCCATTTACCATGTACAGACTCCCAAAACTCATTTGTCCAATTCTGCTTCCTATAGATATATACATTTGTGAATTGGATTGTACCAAATGACAAATTTCCAACTTAAATCTGACCGATCCATCCTGTGCTTCATGGCCAGTTAACAAGTTAACATTAAAGCTTCACTGTCATAATTCCTGGGCATACACTGCACCGTGGTGATGCCAAACGGCACCAAGTGACACTTCAAATTAGGCAAGGAAGCATTTCAGCACTTCATCCAGGAACACTGACGTCAAAGCACCCAAGGACACTTGAGAACTGAATACGAGCACAAATGCATGGGTGCAGTTGCTTAAGTTGTTGTGTGCATGAATTCGTTGATACGCACATATGCATGCCCCAGAAAATGAACAAAAACATGAATCTGTGTATCGGTGGGTGTGTAAAACATCAAGTGGGGTACTGGGAATTCTGGTTCATTTCTCATATTCGTATCTCATAACAAAAGAATATCCCTGGGGAATTGATTAACCTATTGCTGAACACATCTCGCACTACATTCCTCAATCTACTGTATCTCTTATGCTTTAATTCCTTACTCTAGGACTATTCTGCCTCCCACCTTTCATTCTTCTCTGGCGCTCTTTGTTCAATTTAATATTGGATTTTTCCACCTCAGTTAATCAGTGTCTCTACATGCAAAAGTTTGATTATAACAAGATTAAATCAAAATGCAAAGATTAACTGCCACATTAAAAAAAAACAGCTTAACTGGATTAGTTTAAAAATACAATGCCTGATTTTCCCAAAATGTCTTCCAAGCTCACTGTGCAAGTTTTAAAATTCAACACAGTCTTGTTATTGTATTATGGTCCTTGCACAGATTATTGCAGATCAACTAAGAGTCGACAGCCACACTAGCAGCTCTGTGAGGCAGTACATAGGGAAAGCTGTGCTTTGAGCTAAATGCTAACATCAGTTTAGCAGGTATAATGTGTTCATCATCTTAGTTGTGTGTTAGCATGCTAAAATGTACTATTTAGCACTAAACACAAAGTACAGCTGAGGCTGATGGGAATGTCATTCGTTTTGCAGGTATTTGGTCATAAATCAAAGTGTTGGACAAATTTAAATTTTGATCGATGATGGTGCTAGATGAGGGGAACATGAATGTCTGCACCAAATTTCATGACAGTCCATCCAATAGCTCTCGAGACATTTCAATTAAAACCACAAATGTGAACCTGCTGATGGCACTAGATAAGTCAGGGGATCACCAAACTCATTAGGATTCATTCTCTGGGGACCATGAATGTCTGTATACAATTTCGTGGCAATTCTTCCAATAGTTATGATTATGATAAAGATGTCTCAGTCTAGACCAAAGAGGTGGACAGACTGATTGCCATCCCTAAAGCCCTTGCCGTGAGCATGGCTAAAAACTGTTTGATATAGTTTTAAAAATTGAAATCACCATCATTGACATCATTTAGGTGAAGGCACCATACAACCATTAGCCAAATTAGTCTCATAATTTGCTTTGTGGTGTTTTGTGGCAAATTTTCTATAGGCTCTCCTAATCTTAACAGACGATTATTGAACAATATCATCAAACCAAAAAGCTTCAAAGCGTGCCATGTAAGAGCTTTAGTCAAAATATTACATGAACCTGGTGGTTATTCACATGAGCCAAGTTGAAATGTGTAGAGTGAGGTAACAATGCCCATTAACACATGGACAGGTGGCTAAACTAACCCTGAGGTCTAATGCTGCAAACACAACACATACCCAATTACAGCTGTGCCTGAATAGAGTAGAGAAAGAGTGTTCATCTGTTTTGTGTGTGCACGCAGGCAAAGGTGACGGAAAGTAAATGGGCGAGAACAAGAGGAGCACTACGGTGCGTCTAATGAAGGTGTGTGTGTGAGGAACATGGCAGAAATGCATGTGATGAGTAGGAGTGCCTAACCCCAACTCCCTTTGTTTTCAGGGGGAGGTGATGATGAGGTGCTTCAGGCTGTCAATTCCTAAAAAAAAAGAAAGACCCTTTCTAGCCAGAAGACCTTCTGTTCGACAGACCACTATGATTGTAAAAGACCAGTCTCCAGGGGACATTCACCATAAAGAGACAAAGAGATAGTACATTTATTTGGACAAAGTGTAAAGGAGCAGAGACTAGTCTACACATCTCCTCCACCGTTTGGAAGCATTTTGGCCGCTTAAGGCATACTTCACAAAGAACAGAACTAAAAATGACACACCATATTGTTGGTTGCCTGAAAATGTCAAAAACACATCCACGCTTGCTTATAGACAGACACCAGCAAACAGCAACTGCTGCTGGGCGCTTGGAGCCAAGGGTTTGGGTTGTGTGTTCACAATGAAGCATAAGCTCTTAATGATTTTGTTTTGCTACGCTTTTTTCTGTAAAAGGAACAATCTGCCATTTTGGGAAATACACTTACATACCATGCATACTGAAGTCAAAATCAGTTGCCATCTCTGTGTAGGGCTGCAAATAATGATCGCCATTTCTGATTAATGTATTATTTTTTCTATTAACTGACTGATCTAGAGCTTCAACTATAAGTAATCTGCTGATTATTTTCTCAAATAATCAATTTGTCTATAAATTGTCAGAAAATAGTGAATACTCAATTTTAATTTCCCAGAACCCTTCAAATGTCTTGCTTTGTCCAAACAACACTCCAAAACCAAAAATATGTTTAATTTACTATCACATGACAGAAAATCCTGGAACTAGTCAATGTTTGGCATTTTTGCAAGAAAAATTACTTAAATCGATAATCACAATAGTTGCTGATTCATTTTCTGCCGATCAACTACTCAACAATCAACAAGTTCATCATTAGTCAATACATCTCTAAAATAATGAAAAATGGCAATAACGAGTTACTGGAGCACAAAATAATGTCTTAAAATTGCTCACTATAAAATGTTTGCCATCAGGAAATGTTTAAGTATTTTTTATTTGATTAATGACCAAATTATTATCAGATGACCAGGTGTCTTGAATGTTATGTGTTATGAATTATTACTCATTCAAACACTGAGAAGATAAATATATAATGTGTTGCTAGGATACAATTTTAAAATGCAGTCATGAAGGAAACAAGCTTTTAAAGAGCTGAGAAATGTGAGTGAAAATGTAGGAAATTTGCCTAACTGAGGCCAAGTAGTTTCAGTAGCATAATTGGCAGAAAGCTTTTACTTTGAAGAAGCCGCAGGTACATGATGTACACAAGTGTGCAACTGTGTTGCCAGTATTTGGACTGTACTTGTATAGCGCCTTTCTAGTCTTTCCAACTACTCAAAGCGCTTCGCACTACATATCACATTCACCCCATTCACACACATTCATACACTGATGGCAGGTTCTAACTGCTCATTAGTACAAATAAACTAACTAATCAGTCACACGCAGGGCAGGAAGTCAGGGCAATTGAGGTTCAGTGTCTTGCCAAAGGACACTTCGACATGCGGGGATCGAACCACCGACCTTCCGATTGGTGGACGACCAAGCCACAGCCGTCTAGTAGCCACTGAGGGCTTACTGGTCACAGTTGGTCTGAATCTAGATTTGTACTCTTTTATGGCTCTTTTTTTCCAGCTACATTACAATTTACACTTATGCCATGCACACACTTTGCGATGGTCTGCTTTTTGTAAAAATATATTTCTGTCTTTTCACACTTCTCTCCTTGATACAAACACACCTGACTTCAATAACAGCAGGGCTAGCTGTGTAACATCCCTCCATCAGTCAAAGGGCTGCTGCCCACAGGGGGCTCTGGCAGTGATGATGAAACTGTACATGTGACACGAAGTGTTTTCACTCATCTCCTGACAGCTATTACACCTTTTGATAGGTTATGGCAATCAAACCAGTCAACATGGCAGGCTGTCATAGAGCCAAACAACCTCAACATAAAATTGGGTCTCACATCCAGAAGATGGTGTGCGCTGTCAACTGGAAGTTGTTTGTAATTGTGATTCGACTTGTTTAGTACTTTCTGTAGGTGGCTTATCACTACAACAAATTTCATTCAAGATTCTTCTCACTTGCAAAGGACTAGGCTTTATTTCTCATTTGTGTAATGAGATGTATGATAAATGTTTGTCAACTTGACCTCATACCACAACATAAAGTAAAAAAAATTGTAATTCTATGATACTATATCAATGAACATACTGCAATAGGGTTGCAACTAACAACTATTTTCATTAATGATTAATCTGTTAATTGTTTTATTTTTAATAAAATCTAACAAAATAGTTAAAACAATTGAGCCCATTCACAGCCCATTCTCACCTACTCACCCGGTCTGTCTTTACTTTTCCTTCCTCTTTGTTATAAGAGTTGTGTGGCTCCTTTTAAGGAACAGGGCAGTGTGTAATGAGTGTATGGGTGAGTGAAACAGAGTGACGGTGGTTGCAATCTGAGCAGACAGGTGTGTTGGCGATTGGAACAGAGGTAAAGATTAGAGGTTTAAAGTCATGATGTTGCAATGGTAGAGGGCTTAGTGGTCGATGGCTGTCAAGCAATTGGCAATGTATGATGGCATTGTTAAAATCGGTCCAACCCTAATGGCAATTATAATTTACCAGAGCCAACATTGACTTACTCAAATTCCTTGTTTTATCCCATTAAACAGTCCAAAACCCAAATTTATTAAGTTTCACTAAATCCTCACTTTTGAGAAGGTGGAATGATTAACAAAATTGTTGATTTTTTTTCTTCTGTTGACTGACTAATCATCATCAGCTGTAACTGCAACCCCTAACACTGACGTCAAATTGTATTGGGAGCTCGTTCTCTCTCGCTCGCACGAACACACACACACACAGTAGATCAGGGATTCATTCACTACTGACTGACATGATTAAAGAGACCTTTGTGCTCCCTGGCTTAACCTGAGTTACTTTTCAGGACTTTGTTAAGCTTAAACTCTATTAGTGGGACTTCATTTGGGCTGATCTCACAAGCTATTGCCTCAAGGCCTAGGTACAAAAACACAGCTGCCTGCATGCTAACAGGGCTGGGGTATGTTTATGTGAAATCAGTAATGTGACAGTCAGGTCTTGCCTTGTTTCAGATCTTCAAAGTTTATGCCCACATATTTAATTTGTGCATGTTAATATAAATGTGTGCTTGTTTCAAAATGATAATGTTGGTTCCACTCCATAAAAGGGAGATTCCTGTAGCCTAGGGGGACCAGAAGAGGAAATAATGAGGGAGGAGGAGGGAAGAATAAACGTCTCTCTCTCACACACACACAAAGAGCTACCATTCCTGGAGAACATGTACAATACAACAAACCCCCCACACCACCCACATAATACCTCACCAGGCATCTACTCTTAAAGCAACAAATCAGAACCAGTGGGCGTCATCACACTTCAGTTCTATTCTCTCCTGCAATGAACAGCTTTTTTTTTTTTTTTTTAAATCCTTAAGAAGACAGCATTTCATTTATAAGCAGGAAACAGAGAAAGAAAAACATTAAGACAATAAACTGCTGAGTGTAATTTGGTGCGTCAACAGTATTTTTTTTCCTTACAGACCAATTAATATTCAAAATACCTACCTACAGAATGAGTCACACATTTAATATACTTACACTGGGCGGCTCTTCTCTTCCTATTTGTTGATTATATTCTATAGCATATTTTAGCATCGGCTCACTGTAATGTCAAGCTGAAACGCTGAGCCTATTGAAAGAAAATTAATCAGTAATGGTTAATTGTTTCAGACCTTTTTTAAGCAAAAATGCTAAAAATTAAATGGTTCCAGGTTCTCAAACGTTTGGGTTTTGCGCTGTTGGTCGGACAAAACAAGGCAAGCTATTCAAAAATTTTACCTTGGGTTCTGGGAGAATGTCATGGGCATTTTTTATTATTCAGTTTATTGACCAAACGACAAAGAACGCAAGAAAAGAACTGGCAGATTATTGGTAATGAAAATAACTTTGCAACCCTACTGTACTGCACAACCAACCATTGACCATCAACAATAAAGCTGTATTAAAACCTATTTCTCTATAACACTGAATATTCATGGCCAGATTACAAAGCTGATTAAGAAATAGGTTTTCAGGGCCTATAATACAGCAGAAATCATAACTGCAGCATGATATCTAACAAAGCACAGGCCTAAGGGACAGACTAACTAGTGGCTGCTATCACAATCAAAACTGACATCCATAATCATGTCCGAGACCAAATCCATCTTACAACAACATTCAAAGGCAGTGTGATGGAATCAGAAATCCCCCCTGCTTTCCACACAATCAGACCTGCCCTGCAGCAACGAGCTCCCAACAGCCCTGGGCTATTTTAGATCTAGGACAGCACTATACACTTTGGGACAGCATCTGCCCTTTTCTCTGTGTCGGCTTCCTCCTCTTCTATTCTCCTTTTCAAAATCATCTCATCAGTCACACACCTCATGGGCCTGCATCCCTGGATTATGTGACAATATTGTGCACTGAAAATGGAAATGTGCGCCTATACCGTGAAATAAAAACCCTTCAACATTATCCATTTATGGAGATTTCTTCTGCTGCTGTGGTCCTTGGTTACGAACACACATTTATTAAGAGCCACATTATAGTAAAACAGTATAAAAGGTTTTCTAAAGTATTTCAGACTGCTGACATTTTGGAATATCAAATACTAAATACCATAGGTCTTACTGATGATGTGGAACAATTTTAGTTACAATCTGTCAATTACAGATTGTTTACATTGATTCTTTTTGTCTTATGACCATGATTAGGCACAATTTTTAACATGCACATACACACCACCATTGGAATACCATCTATGGCAAAAATGAATTTACTCTGCAATATTTGTATATTTTGCCGTGATACAGCTTTGTATTAATGATTTGATTATGCAGAAAGAAAGCTAAAATTACCCACAGATTATGGTGTAAATCATTAATAGCATTACCTTCTGAGGGTAAAAGCAATAGAGGGTGATGACAAAGCTGTCCCTAACAAAGAGTCCTTATTTAAGGTGTTAATTAGAGGCTTCTGTCTAACTTTCTTAAAAGGGAGCATCAAGTAATTTTACTTTTAATGAGTTCTCACAGCAACTAGGCAATTACAACATTGATAGTAGCCCTGAACGATACTGGAAACAAGACTAGACATCTACAGACGTGCTAGTTGCCTTAGTGAGGCTGTAACAGACCAGACAACAAAATTGTTGGATGGATGACAAATGGAGAGAAAGGTTTTCTACAGATATCTATAGATACCATGAACCAAAGTGAATTTCACCACTTCAGAAGAGCCAGAAAACCATGCAAGAACTCTGGTGGAACATTGGCATATATTTCTAAAGCAGCATGTGTTGATAGTATAAATCTTACTTATTGCACATTGAAATTCAACTAGTTGAAAACATGTACAAGATTATCAATGGGATATTTTACAGACTAACATACAGTAGTGCATATCTGGTTGCAGAAATCCAAAGGCCCAACAATATGCACGAGACTTGTTCTTTCCCACAGTTTAGCTGCAAGTAAATTTAACTCACACTGATCGTCTCCATGATAGGTGAACTATTAAAAGCTACATAATTACAAAATAGAAAAAAAGAAACTGTCGTGCCTGTACATCCTCAACACTGTGCAGTCACTTACGTAATAGCCATATAAAAAGACACAGGTACATCCCTAGCCTGTTCCAGAAAGTTTGTGTATTTGAGTACAAAGCACACTTGCTGCAAGCAATAAGTTCAAAGGTGCTCCAAATTATTGACAGCTTGAAACAGGTGCATCAATTTTTATTGATTACTTACAAATGTCTCACTAACCCAATTAAGACGGGAGAGCAAATAATGAGCTGCTAGGCAAGTCCAGAATTCTTTCACGTGGTCATGGGTTTGATTTTGAATGACCTTTTAAACACTGCTTTTTGGGGACACACACACACTGGATTCATATTCTGAATAATTTGAGTTACGGAGGGGGGAGAACAACACAGACACAAATTTACAAGTACACAAACACAAGAAGGAGAATAGACAGCTTTGTGAGCAAGGACTTGACAGTTAAACCCATGATAAATAATCAATACCTCCAGGCTATATTAACAACAGACAGGCATTATTGCCTGCAGTGGAGGTGGGACTAGACAATTACAGAAGGGGGGAAAAAGACCATAATATTGTAGTTAAAATAGCAACCAGTAAAATTTACTGTCTCTTTGCAAGAAATCTCCATCACAAAATCTCTCTTCTGTTGCGTCAGTGGTTGCAGATATTTCAAACTTCGTAAACATACAGAGCCAACCAGGGCCTTTCTTTTTCTTTAATGCTCAAATCTCGCAGGCCAAATGAACTACCCACAGTGCACGCACATGGTTAAAATGAGTTTGATACAAGGTAGATATTTTTCTCAGTAGTCAGTGGTACAATCAGATAGATGCTCTTGTTGCTCCGTGTCTGCTGAATGCGGCTAACAGCCGTACCAACTTCATAAGCCAATAGTATAGCAGGTCTGCTTTTCGCAGTTTGCCCCCTAGTGTTCAAAAACTAGCAAATGGAGCTTAAATAAATCAATTATTACGTTGTTACTGTGGTTCAACAAATTGTCATAGTGTGAAAAGCAGAGGTGTTACTGGCCAGTTAACTCTCTGTCTCTCTCAAAACCTACACGGCAGCGGCAGATGGCCGCCCACCATTGAGCCTGGTTCTGCCCGAGGTTTCTGCTTTGGCCCCGGTTTAAGTGTTTTAGTGTTCTAGTAAGCCATGACAGTGTGACAATACCACAACCCTGAAAGTGGGGCAGCTAAAAGAAATTCAGCCATCATTAATTTTATGATTTCTGTGCTTTCCCTACTGTCACATATCAAAATGTTTTTTGTGAAAAAGACCTATTCGAAAAGCATCCCAGGTGTAAGCTAGCTGTCAGATGATTAGATACAGCAGGGTGCTGGGTGTAGAGAATCAAAACGCAAACACCGTGCCCCAATTCCATAGTAGTATACAAGAAACTAATGTACAGTACCATTTTGTGTTTCTGCTGTTGCTGTGGTGGAAGGAATGCAACATTAGACAACTGTGGGTATAATTTGTATTTTCAGATCTCATGCAGCTGTGCAACCCCTGCATTTATTTCTGGTCTTTGCATTTCATCGTGGCGACCAGATTCCATTAAGTTGCTGCCTCATTATGGTTAAGTGTTACTGGTCTGACGCAACTAATGTGTACAATCAGGATAACACATTGGGAGAGCGGCTACAGTACTTATTAATTTGATTACTTTTGTACATTTATTAGGTGTCTTCGTACCAGAGATAATTACTTGACTAATGACACATCTTCTATTGTTACATATCGTTCAACAAATACGTTGTCGCTACATCTCCTCACAACAAATGTTTGACTGGGCTTTGTAGTCCATTTCTAACAAATGTACCTGTCAAGACAAATGAAAGAGAGTATGTTTAAGGTTTGGAGAGTTTATGCTTTAGTATTAACCTAACATGACAGAGACATAAATAGAAGTATTTACCTGAGTAAAATGTCAGGGAAACCTGTAATCTTCGTTGCTGATGTTCACCGATCTCCATTCAGATTCCTGCTCAAACACGTGCAGTTGTGAAGTTTTTGGTTTAGAAGCGGTTATTTAGATGATATTCAAGGTAGAATTGCAGCTCAACTTGGTTAGATGAGTTTAGATGCCTGCGTTGACTTGAAAAGCAGTTGTCTGTGCTTGGAGTTTGCGGGCGGTGCCTGCTTAGGCCTCTGGGAGCTGACCAGAGTACACTGGACTTTTTTGAGAAGGGGACACACAGGAGGCAGCAGCGCTGCGATGTGCCCCGAAGCGCTGCCCGCTTCCTTTAGGTGCCCATGTTAACCAATTAGGCTGTTCAGACAGAGCGCGTTGTAGCGCAGAGCTCAGCGGTCTGATGGCACTCAGCAGCGATAGTTTCCGCGTCTGGTCAATTTTTCTGTGTGCCGCAAGCAAATCTGGCAAGAAAACACACTGATAATCTATTATAGATGATATGGATTGATATTATATATGATATAAATGATCTGATTGAGAGATTTCTCTGCCCTCTCCCTCTTCTTCTCCTGGAGTGACCCCCAATGATGAAATATCAAGATCTGCCTATCCACTATATTTATTAGAAATAGTATCAATGCTGTTTGTGACTGTGTTTTTTAAATTACATACTTATTCCGAGAGAGAGACGAGCAGACACACACACAGGCCTGTGTCTGCCCCTCCCCACAGATCATCACACAAGACGATCCTTTTAACTTCATTGTTGCAGAAGAATCGACACCCCGCAGAAACACATTCAAAGCTTTAAGTTATACATTCATGAGGTTATTATAAAAGACATTATTAGCGCTTTATTGTGATTAGAAAAGAGTAAAGGGGCAGAATTGCTTGTTGACTGGCCAGGAGAAATGTGCTTCTGGTGTGAACAGCCAGGCTACTGCTTGCAGGAGAAAGCAAAATGTTTTTTCTTTGTTGACTGAGCCGCCATGCGAGCAGTCACGTCGCTCTACACAATTTGTCGGCTTTTTACCTGCTCATAGAAGCTCTTCCATTACCGCTCTGCATTGTGTTGTGGTACAATAGTGCTCATTAACAGCACTCTAAAAACTTATTTTTACGAATACTTTATTTTGTTTTAACTTGGCAGGTATCCCTTAAGTATAATTAGATATATGTTCATTTTGAACACCGCTACTGGACAACATCATGAAAAAATACTATTGATCATGACTGTAGATATCACTAATGAAACAACAGCCTGCGGCTCAGACATGTGTACATATATGGCCACAGTTGAAGACCCCCCAGTATGACTGACAGCTGAATGCATTACAACTGCCTCCAGGGATCAGTTCAACCTTTTATCCTAGTCCTTTATTCCCACCTGCTACTGCATATATGCACACAAGTGCGCGCACACACACACACACACACACACACACACTTAGATCAAAGATCAATCACCAAGCAATGATGTATGTATCCAGACAATGCTGGTTAGGAATCTGTTCAGGTACGTCATGTCAACGGGTTGATCTTCCCAAACAATGAGCTCATCTCATTTCAAACTCAATACAAACGAATGTGGCACACTGATTCTACAAAGTGATTGTAGGTCAGCATAGTAGTACAGAGCACAATGTTACTTGAGGATGCCTTAAAGACATTTGTTATCACTGATAAGATAATTCAACATTTGCCAAAATTAAAAAATAGGGTGTACTGGCTCTTACCAAGCGGAAACCTCCAGGGCTGAAAAATGAAGCCAAAGTGCCAAAAACTGCAGTTCCTCAAATGGCCACTTGAGGCTGGCTCCAGAAGCTAGTCAATCCCATTAGACCCCGTGTTAAAATGCACAACTTTACAGCAGAAATGGTTAAAAAAACGGTTTTGGTCTCTATAGCTAATTTCCCCGTTCATGACAACTGTACAGGGGTGAATTTTTATATAACTCACTCGTTTAAATTATATTAAGGCTTAAAGTTATGCATAATTAAGGACATGACCGCTTTGAGTGATAGGTGGGTGCCCTATCAGGTGGCTTGCCGCTAGGTGGTTTCATCAACCAGGCTCCATTTGGCCCGCCTCTGCTCCACCTCTTTGCCCATTTTTGGATTGGCCAGAGCCAGGGACTGTCAAGATGTCAACGGCCAGGCTCACCGGAACCGTCCACTTTGAAGAGCTGCAGCGGTTAGTCCATTAACCAGTTATCAACAGAAAATTAATCTGCAACTATTTTGAAATTTGATTAATCATTCGTCAATTTTCAAGCAAAAATGCCAAATATTTAATGCCTCCAGCTTTTCTAATGCAAGCATTTGCTGCTTTTTCTTGTCTTAAATTATAGTAAAATTAATATCTTTGGGTTTTGGACTGTTGGTCGGACAAAAGACGCGGTGACGTCAGTTTGGGCTCTGATTTCTAAAAAATTATTTTCTTGTGTTTAATTGACAAAACAATTAATTGTTTATTAAAATAAAATAAAAAAATCAGCAGATCGTTATGTTAGTTGAACATTTGTATCCTTTTCATTAAAGCTGCAATTCATGACTTTCAACATGTTCAAACTACATCAAAAACAAAGGAAAATCTAGTGTAGCCTGTAGCAATCTATTTTTTTCACCTTCTTACTGTTGGTATGCAGTGAAAAGGTCACTGACCAGGTAACGTGAACGTGAGTATATCACTGATTGAACTGATTAAAATTTAACACCATTGGCACTGTCGACAGGACAGGTGCAACAATGCCAAATCTGATCAACATTTCTTACTAGCAGTGTATGGAGAGCATCTCCCACCACTGTAAATGTGCCCTTCAGTGTTGATCACACCCCACAGTACAAATGGATATAACAATATATTAATTCAAACAAAAGAGAGCATTAATACAGATGTAGATGGTGAAGTGAGGAATGTTTCTCCAATTTTGACTACTGGGGGATGGTGGTGTAAGTTTGTTAAATGTCAGCCCAAAGCAATGTAGGCTATTTTAACACTCAAAGTATAACTCAATATACAATGATAAATGACAACCATGATGAAATCCAGTGGTATTCAAATATGGCTACCTCGTTGTTAAACATCACCGACTTTCCAGCTAGTCCAACCACGCAGTTGTTCATATCTGCTGGTCTCTATTACAAAAAATGTTGGTCATCAAGTTGAGGGACTGTGGGCTGCACACAAGAGGAGAGTGAATCTGGAAGCTGCCGTCTGTCAGCATTTTGTTCACAGATCTCTGATGGGCAACTCATTAAGTGGTTCAAACCACATGGGAATGAAGTGCTAGAAAGACAACAGCCTGTTATAGAACCACTGACTCTCACAACATTAAGTGACTCCAGCTTTGTATAGTCTTGACAGTTTTACGGCTGCATTGTACAGCCAACCATTCATACACATGAGGCTGCACTCAACGCATGCCAAAACCTGCATGCCCCCCCTTTTCCTCTAGCATGGCAGACAGGGGTCACCTTAGACTAAAGATGAAATTGAACAGCCAAATACTTAGACATATCTCTATGCTCTGACAGATATTTAGCTTAGTTCAGCAACACTTTTTTATTATAGCTTTTTAAAAATAACTCTGCCACCAATATTCTGTAATTTGAGTGGATTTCTCAAGGATGGCCATTGTCCTTGCATTTAATATGCCTTCATCTTGGGGAAGCAATTCAGCTTCACAAAGCCAGATGCCAGATGCTTCACAAAGCCTTTATAATTTGTGGTAGAATCAATATGCCTCTTATGTTGTTTGGCACCATGAAGAAAAGGATTCCTATTAGAGGTTACAGTGAAAAAGTAATTTATTTTAACCTAATTTACATCAAAAAATAAAAATAAGCCACATACATGTCTAACATACATGGAGCAGTGCTTCTTCCACTCCCTGCAGAATAATATTTGAACTGCACACACTTTACTTATACTGCGGTACTCTGGGGGGTGCCAAAAACAGTAGTATCTCAGAAATCCTTTTAGACAGATAAGGTTTTTTGAATTACATGAGATTAGTAGTCAGTGACTAAAGCAGGTAATCCCCCCCAAAAAAGAGATGATCGCGAAGAGGATTCATTTCACTGATAAGACTAGTCATAAGAGAGAAGAAGAAAAATATGCCTTTAGCATTTTGTGTAATCCTGAGGCTCCATTCAGTTTGTATTCTGAGTTGTCAGTGAGTACAGTGATGGCATCTCTACCTGTGCTGAAACGATATGGGTAGTTGATGAATCAGCCAGTTGACCTAAAGAAAACTAATTAAGAGTTTTGATAATCAATGAATCGTTTAAGTTGCTAATCAAGCAAAAGTGACACTGAATGAAACATTTGCTATGTGTAGGAGGATTTGCTGCTTTTGTCTATTTAATGTCATTGTAAAAAAATATTTTGCTTTTGTTTGGGACAGTTGATCAAGCCATTTTAACATGTCATTGCTTTGAGAAATTGTAATGGGCATTTTTCACCATTTTCTGTAATTCTGTAGAGGGAACAATAATTGTTTTATCAAAATCTGGTCGGCAAATTAATCGATGATGAAAATAATCACTAGCTGCTGCCCTAATGTCTGCATCAAACACACCAAGATAAATCTGCATTTTGCATGTGTAATACTTATTCTGACCGTAGCTGGGGCCTTCATGTAACTTAAACTGAACCTCAAGAGGAACCACGTTTATTATGAACATAAGAAGAAGTTGGTGCGTAGACGTATGCAGAATAGACATTTTAGGCCGACAATCTTTTCAAACACACCGCAGATTCAGTACAAAACTCACTTGAAAACAATTAGTTCCACTCCAAAATACAACAGTTTTGTTCATAATGGTGGCTGTAGCCTGGAGGATACAGCCTGTTACGCAGGCATTAGTATTTACCACCACTTCAGTGGTTAATATGTAGTTATATCCATCAGAGTATGGCATGCACTGGCAGTGCACTGCATTCCTGAGATAGCAAGCTACGCCAAAACAGCCATGGTTGGACAAAAATGGTCACACTCAAACAAGCTTAAGACACCATTTTGAAAATCCACCGATTTCTAGATAACAACACCGCGATGCCATCTTGCCAATTATCACTAGATTAGCTACCGTTAGCATGTCTATTCAACCATTCCTTAGCACCCCATGCAAGAATCTATACGGGTCACATAATACTAACGTTAGCTTAGCTTGTCCGCTAGCCTGAAAAGACAACAGCTAACCCGCCGTAGCATCCCTGCATCCCTCGGCACGCGCTGCTCAAATTGCTAATTAGCGAGCTAGCTGGAGCAAAGATTAGCAAATGACAAAGAAAAACACTCACGGTAGGTCGGCCTGGACTGCACCGGAAAAACAGCTGGAAATTTTACCGCCTGGCCGCAAACCACTACCGTTAAAACCCTTACCGATGCGACATAGGTAGTATCAGTTTTATTCCGCTATTTGAGCTAGCGCGTTTAGCTTAGCTCGACAGTTCCCCACTGTAGCCACCACGGAAGACAATTGAAGGGATACGGAGGGGAAAGAAAAGACAGAAAAATAACGAATAACTAGCAAGTCGACACATGGACATTCCTGCCCTCCATGATAAACAGCGGACAAGACTTACCAAAGTCACTCGGTCGAACAAAAAAAGATTCCCCGTGTGCGTACGTGCTTTCTCCCGTGTGTCTGCTCTGCCTCTGGTCGGTGCGGACTGGCTCTGCTACAGCAACGTTTTTGTCGGGCCAGTGGCGCAGGGAAGACAGCTTTCACCCGAAGAGACGGTCACCGTGTGGGGGATGGGGATGCACTGCCGGGAGGGAGAGAGGGAGAGAGGAAGGGAGGGATGCAGGGATGCAAGGAGAGAGGAGCTTTAGTAATAGCCAAATGATCATAATAATATGTAGATCAACATGTTTCGGACTTATAACCACAACAGTAAATGCGTGACGGAATGGCATTAGTTTATGTTGCTCATTTTGACTGATATTACGGAGCATTTTATTTTAAGCGTTAGTACAAATCGACTATTATAGGCTAGTTTAAGTGATATGGATTATGCAGATGGAGGAAGATAGTCTAATTGATTGGCTGTTGTATAATCACATTTTTAGTTCTTTGTTCTTTTTTTGTGTGTTTGCACTTTATTGATTGAGTCCGTGGTTTTTGTGTTGATGAGGGATAACCTTATACCAGTATGTCGTTGCGTATATTATTATTGTTATTACCAGGAGTAACACACGCTGATGTGGTATTAGTGTATGTCTGCAAAAGCCTGCTGTTATGTATGTTTGTAATCAACATTTCCAGGTAGGAAAGTGTGTTATTTGGTCAGCAGCACTGTGGTGGTGAAACGGTACTGCAGAATCGTCGGAAATTCACGTTCAATAATTCAGATTCAGTGGCCTTTGCTTCATGCATAAGCACAACCACACATTTTTGCTTCACGGGAAGGCAGCGACATCCAGTGGTGATCTAAATATACACGGCCTATTAGGGTTTGTTTGCAGTATATTGTATATAATGAATACAGTTTTTGCTCAAATGCAATTTATTTTATTTTATTTTTATTTAAATTATCTGTTTAAATAACCCTTACTTCTTAGACCGTCATTTGTGCTGTAACATGAATTACCACCAATGAGATTATTATAAACATTGTGAGCCGTTCATTTTTATATCATATTATCTAAGTATTAAGTCGCATGGTTGCTGCATTTAATTTAATGTATCTCAGGTACCACTGCAGGTACAATTTGTGAAAATAAATAAATAAAAAACAATGACTAGGCTATCTGCATAGCAAATACCAACATAAACAGAGACAAAAGATTTACTAGTAAACAGCCTGTAGTATTTGTGAACCCTCATTAATATATGTCTGCAACTGATAACGGTTAAACCACAAACCATAGACTAATGCACTAAACCTTAGCCACGAATTTAGCAGACTCAACGAGTTTTTAGCAAAGACCTGCAGTCTGTAAGACGACCAATAAGAGAAAACTACATTTCCCAGCAGTCATTGCGCCTCCCTGTACCGCAAACAAAGAGCCTTTTGTACGCACACAACTGAGAGGTTTATTAACGAGATAAATATCTCATTATTATTAACAAAACAGCAAACAATTTCAGTAAAGATTATGTTAGCGACAAGTATAACCGCAACAACAACAAAAAAATAAGCTAAGCGAGTCCTCGCGTGATTTCACGTTTCCGGAAGTTAGAATGGCACGAGAAAGAGCGCTGTCCGAGGTGCTGACCAGTGACTACCGCTTGTCCTGCTTCAGACTTCCTACCTGCATATTTCACAGGTATTGCTATTACTTATATATGTTTGACTTTTAACAGCGATACATTATCTAAGGTAAGTGTGTAATATCTTCAATTTGAGCTGAATAATTATGTGATAATACTGAATGTGCTAGACACAACCCAAGCTTTTTCCTCTGAACTGTTTTCAGTAATATTATGCTTGTATGGTAGAGTGGGACTGTCTGTTACAGATATGCTGAAGTGAACTAGATTATTTTATGAATTCCCTTTTCTTATCACTACTCTGTGTCAAGACACACACACTCATTCACATAATATATGAGGACAGGCTCCGACTCACTACATCCTTTGAAAATGCATTATAACCTTTAACTTTTTTAAAATATTGTCAGAATTTGCGAAGATGGATGAACCTCAAGAGTCGTCCTCCTGTATCACCAACGCCCACAACTCCTGCAGCAGCAGCCCTCCCAGTAGTAAACCTGGCAGTACTCCACAATGCAACGGGGTCCCAGAGTGCAGGACCCTGCTGCGGATGTCTGAGTCACATGGACTCCAGCTGCTGGGCATGCTCAGATCATTCAGGGAGCAAGGCTTGATGTTTGACTTCACCATTAAGGTCCAGGAACACAGTTTTCCCTGCCATCGCTGTGTCCTTGCAGCATGCAGTGATTTCTTCAGGTATCTATCTATCTATCTATCTATCTATCTATCTATCTATCTATCTATGTAATTCATCTGTTGACATCATGTGCAACTTCTCTGTGTTTAGGGCCATGTTTGAGGTGGATATGCGAGAGCGAGGTGATGGTTCAGTGACTCTGGGCAACCAGAGTCCGGTGGCGGTGGGTTCTTTCCTGGACTTTGCCTATTCTGGAGAGGCACTCATCACAGATGGCAATGTGGACATGCTGTTTCAGCTTGCCTCTTTTCTGCAGGTAGAAATATAATCATTCTTCTTTGTTTTTCTTCAAAGTACAGCACATCATACATTGTTTTTGCCAAGTTTGTGCCACAACCAGCGCCTCCTCACCTGGGTTAGGGTTAAGGTGTTACTATACAAAAACTTTTTGACATGTCACAGTAGGAAAAACACAGGTGTAAATAATAAAATGAATGATGGCTGAATTCATTTTAGCTGCTTTGGTTTCATGGTACACCCGCACAGGTTATTAAAGACATAGTTGCTTCAGTATATTGTAGTCTGTAAAGGCATTTAGACATTTTCACATGGATGTTTTCCCTATTGTTCTTGTCGTTGTTGTGTCCTCAGGTGTCAGTCCTGTCCCGAGCGTGCAGCGCCTTCCTGATAGGAACCATGGATCTTTCTAACTGTCTGTCCCTTTTCTCCCTTGCTGAGGCCTACGGCTCGGCCTCCCTCCTCCAAAGTGCCAATGAGTTTGTGGTTCAGAACTTCTCTGACCTTTCCAAAACACAGGACTTTCTGGATATGCAGGTGCTGCTTAAGAACGGACAAGATAAGGAAGTTATTTTATCAGAGGAGCTGAGGTTTATATAATGATGAATGTAGATTATTTGTCATTAAATCCACGTTCCTTTAATTTATTTATACCATGGCTATATATTATGTATGCAGAGTCTGCATTCTGTCTGCCTGAGCAATGACTTTAACCTGTTTTTGCTCACTCTCAGTAATTAACATGACAGCTCCAAATCATATTCCATAGCCAGTAAACTGTAATTTATTATGCAACTCTTGCTGATTTATAACATATGATTTATCCATGTTAAAGGAGAATGCTGAGAAAAATGACACCATATCTTTTAAATGGCCTTTAAAAAAGATAGAGCGACAACCTTTTTCAATATGTTTCAGCTGTCTTAGCCTCTCTTAAGGTTATGATATAGATTCAAGATATAAGAATAATTTTATATTTATTTAGTAGAAGGTTTTAAAATTAATGATTTCATCAAATTCATGGATAAAAAATGGGGCCTGTTTTACGTCAATTTTTGACCAAAGTCTGGCTTAAGAAATGTGGATATAACAACATAACATTGATCACATAATTACACTAAATATCATAAAGTCTAGCCCTGAAGGTCTAGGGTGGTGCCTGTCTTCCAAACGGCTTCTGCTGTGTAAACATAGTAATAGTAGTGTAAGAAGTGATTTTGATTTGACAAGTGACCTTATTATCATCCTGCTCACATCAAAAAGCATGACTGAACTGTTAAATGGACTCACTTGGTATTTACTATTTCAATTGTTTCTTATAGGCGAATGTGTTGGAAGCATGCCTAAGGTCAGATGCTCTAAACGTGCCCAGTGAGGAGGCTGTGGTGAAGTCACTTCTTAGATGGATACGCCATGATCTCCCAGGAAGACAAAAGCTGTTGCCGGGCTTGTTATGTCTAACCAGACTCCACCATCTACCTGTACCTGCACTAAAGGTATAAACACACTGCATATGCTGGATTTAGAATAGTCTGCAATTTGTAGTCTAGTGATTGTCTCGCCCTTACCTTCTCTCTCAGACTCTGCGTGATTCAGACACTCTCCTCTGCGACGGTGAGTCCTGCCTCGCCCTGCTCTCAGAGGCTCAGAGCAGACAGGATCAGTACAGTGGCCTGCTCACTGATGCCAGGCCGGCCACCACGCAGAGCTACATCTACATCCACAAGACGGAGGAGAACGGAGAGATCCGCCACACTTTCTGCTACTGTCTGGAAACAGACCAGTGGAAAGAGCTGGGAACAGGGCACGGAGAGGGGAAAGCCACGATGCCAGACCCGCCGGGATCCTGCCTTACCAGCTATGCTGAGAAGGTGCGTTTTGGGGTTAAATCGAGTGCTGCTGCTGTTTTGAGCAGTGGTTCCCAACCTTTTTGGCTTGTGACATTTAAGCAATGTCAACTTGTGACCCTATATTACAAGCTATAGCCTTGGTGTGGGCATGGGTTGTGGACAGTTCAACCAAAGAGTGAGCTTTCCTTTCCAGATAGTTTCATTTGAAAGCTTTTTAGAGGCCTCAAGAGGTAAAAGTATCCGTTATTTCACAAGAAAAAAAAACAGAAAAATAAACTTTCTTTTTTGACAGGAATCTCGTTTTCCCTTCAATTATCTTTTTACCTCTGAGATTTATCTTGGGACCCCTTGAGGCATTCCGACCCATAGGTTAGGAATCAGTGATTTAGAGAACACGGGTAAAAGGAGGCACAACACCTGAAAAAGGGAAGTACATGTCGGATCAAATTAGGGAACAAACAAATGGGGTCTGGGCCTATTTACAGTGTTTTGGAATGAATCATATAACTAGATTATGTTTTCATCATGCTTCTGAGTTATAGCTTGAAAAAGTTCACCATCTTCTCGTCTTTCCACTGGATCTAAGATGTTTGTAACAGGCGGTTGCCGGGGGAACTGTTGCCGGGCAATACGTCTCCATGTGGCCGAGCCGTTCCATGATGCCACGGACGAGGTTTGGTGCTTCTGTCCCGTGACCCTAACCTGCACACCTGCACCAGCCATGCTGAAGCCCAGAACCACGCACACAGCTGTAACCTGCCTGGACCGAGTGTATGTCATTGGAGGACGGACCAAGGGATCCAGAGGGGGAGCTCCCAGTCTGCTGGAGGTAACAGTGTCTCCTTTATATATCATTACTGGATTATTCATTTAGGAAAGTGAGTGTAGATTTTTTTTCTTTGCAGTACAAATTCCATTCGTTTCTATCCTGTATTCTAGGTGGAGTATTACAACCCTCTGACCCAGACCTGGTGCTCAGTCAGCCCTCTGCCCACTGCCATCTTCTACCCTGAGGCCAGTGCTTGTGGCAGTGTTATCTATACACTGGGGTCGGAGGTGGAGATGACAGACTCCTTTAACCCCTCACTGGACTGCTTCTACTGCTACGATGCCCAGCAGGACCAGTGGAGCCGCCTGGTGGCAGAGTTTGGCCAGTTCTTCCATGCTACGCTGGTCAAAGCGGTGTCAATTAATAATACACTGCACCTCTGTGACCTGTCCACTTATAAGGTGGGGCCAAAAGATGAATGAATGAGTTGTCAGTCATTGCACTGCAGTGTTAAAGCATTAAAAAAAGGCTTATGTAGTTTTCCTAGCAAAAAATAAATAGTTAAACACATAGTTCAAAGTGTGCCTTTTTTTCCCGTCCAGGTCTACAGTTTTTGTCCAGAGACCTGTGTGTGGAAGGGTGAAGGGTCATTTGAGTGTGCTGGGTTCAATGCTGGAGCAGTCGGTATGAGAGACAAAATCTACATCCTGGGTGGAGACTACTCACCTGACGAGATCACTGATGAAGTTCAGGTAGGAGAACCTTTTTATCCTTAAAAGCTGCCCTACTTTAACTTTTGTTGGCTAAGCTGGTGTAAGTCGTGCTTTCTTGAGCTAAAGGTGGAAGCCATCTGATGTGTCGACGGGTTTACTAATGGCAAAATGGCTCTTTGCTTTGAAGAGACCTGGAAGGAGTTATCAGTAGCTCACCAGAGAAACATTGGCATCAAAATGAACCCACTGCAAAAGACAAAAGTTATAATATAGAGGTTTGTTTTCTTGTGGCCTGTGCAGGTGTACCACAGTGGGAGGAGTCAATGGGAGGAAGTGGCTCCCATGCCCAGAGCGCTCACTGAGTTCCACTGCCAGCTCATCAGCTTCAACAGATACAGAGACCCATGGGGTGATACAGCCTGATACACAGCAGACACACACCCACACACGAGTGGGTATACGTGCGTTACATGTGTCACTAATGTAAGCAAGTACCCATGAGTCTCCTCTGTGCATGATGGACAACTGACTGAGCTTACGCCTCAAGAGAGAATGACAATCTTCAACTAACACCACCATCTCTCACAGATCATCGTAACACGAGAACCAAATTATTTATTTATTTTTTTATTTAAAGATTTGATCCTTACCTTTGCTTGTGTGAAGCACCTGCTGTCATAGGATCTTTGTTGTGTCGATCAAAATGTGGTCCCTCCCATGGAGGAACCCAAGTGAACAGAAGACTATTTTAGAAATCCTATTTTAGTAACTGAGTATCTTTTCCTGCTTAGTATGTTTTAAAAGGAGAATTCACCCAAAGAAGAACTCAATTCAATTCAGTGGGACATTATTGGCATGAAACAGTATCTGTAAATTTATCAGCTCTCCTACAGCTAGAATATAGAAAAGAAGACTTTTGTTATGTAACACTTTTGAGGCTCCATTTACTGTACAGCCTTCAGGAAGAATCCACTCTACCTTTCATGCATGTGGGGATTTTGCAGCCTGAATGGATCAAATGATTTTGTTCTGGCATTACACAAAACACCTCATAAGTCACAAGGGGCTCTATAGGCACTTTGCCATGTAAGGAAAACTCATGAGATAAATGAATAGTGGACTGTTTGAAAGTCCTTTCAACTAAATGTGCTTTATTTGATAGTACATATATTATTTTGTAATATTTTCAGAAAATGGTCCTATATGAGGATCTGGCGCATAACGTTGTTGGGGCTTTTCCATATTATTTTCCTGATTTTCCTTTCTTAGTTCTTTTTTCTAGCTGATGGAGACCTGCTCATATATATTACACTATCTAAAACTCAACTAAAATATTCATTCACGTGCATGGCAATACTGTGTCTTGGCGGATTTTCACTTTAAACTACTTGCCTTTATTCTGCTTCAGACTGTCATGTATCCATGCTTCTGTCATGATATATATAGCAATTCCACATGTGACCAAGGTAGATCACCTGATTATCTTCAGTAACTGCGTGTTTGATGGAAATGTGCAACTTTACCCGTCTATCACAGAGAAACACTCTGTAGCTTCAAATAATGCAATAACTTAAAGTTTCAGAAACCAGGAGGAGAAAAATGTGGGCTTCATGGTGTAAATCATGAATGCATAATATGTTTGTGTAATGAAACAGGAAAAGAATCCAACAAATGAAAGACTGTTTAATGGCAAGAAGTGAACATAAACATAATGCTTCATTATTTGGGTTGATGTCTTCTTCTATGAGTAAATACAGTATCTGCATTTGACACATTCATCACTTCGAAAAAACAGAACAATAGACACAACAGCATGATTCAGTGTATCAAAGGTCACATGAATGACACAGTGACATGGGCAACTGTATCTGCTACTGTTTATAGTGACATTACAGTGTTTTCTAGCCCTCACTTTAAAGGTTTCCACAGTGAAAAAGTAGAGCCCCAGACCTCTGTTCATTTATTTGTATTCACCCTCCCATCTCTTCTGTGACTTCCCCTTTGTCTCTTGTCAGAAATTCAGGGCCACATTCAAAAAACATCTCAGAACACAAATACGCATCCAAGACTAGACTGACAATGTGCTCATCTGGCTATAGCAATCACATGGTTGTTTGACCTCATTGGAATACTAGAGCTCTGGACCAGACCAGTGACCATAGACTAAAAGAATGAAAAGATGTAAACACTGTGTCTGAACAAGAATCAATCAGCAGCAAAGGTCTACAGTAACCATGCTGGCTTCCCTCCACACATATCTCCATCTCCTCTGCCTCCCGTTCATCTCCTTTCTTGTTGCTCCATGCTTCAGTCCTGGTAAGTTTTCACCAGCAGCCACATCAGCAGCACAGTGATTAAGACGATCGTGAAGTTGAGGAACAGCTCCTGCACCGAGCGGTCCATGGTGTTATCTGAGAGGGGACGGAGAGCAGGAGAGAGGATCGGAGAGGGAGCGCCGAGAAGCAGTGGGTGCTGCCGCAGAGGAAAGAAGAAGACGAAGAGGAAGGATGCAGATGTGTTGGGTGGTTTTAAATAGGTGTGGCTCCTTTTTGGACTAGTGTCCTGGACCTGTGAGCAATGAAAGATATGAGTTAAGATTGCCAGAAATACAGGCGTGCTTGTGTGTGCATACATGCCGCCTCCGTTATCATCGATTTAGAGGGAGCAGTCACTTCTCTGGCAGACCGTTACACCTGTTCACAGTTACCATCACTCAACAGGGAGAGGGGCCACAATATCCCCTCATATACACACATGGGACATGACGCCCACACCCACAAAGCATACATCATAATACACTAATACACACATGATCAGGTTAGAAAGAACTGTAGGCCAAAGTTGTTGATGGATGAAAACATCACATTTTTGCCCTTACACACATTATTTTAGATACACTGAGCAAGTCCCTTTACACCCATTTAATATTTTATAATGTCTTAGATATCAATTGCAGAATTTTAGAAAGGTTTTGATTGGATTGGTAGCCCACCTTATTCTCCCAACAATGACAACACTATTCAGAATGATAACACAAAATCAGATGTAGTCAATGAGCTGTTACCGTTTCTCTTTTGGCGGTGATCTCACTATGAACAGGAAGAGGAGGAAGCAGATGTTCTTATGTCTTCCAGCCTTTCTTTATCTTGACTTCTGATAGCTTGTCTTCTTACTAGAAACTTCTCTATTGTGGCACCTCTTCCCTGAAGTATCTGTTAGCAGCTGATCTTGCCGTTGTCCAGCTTTCTGCGTTTGCCAGGGCAGGGCCCGCTCCTAAAGTAGCCATCCTCAGCGGACCGCCCATGTTTCACATACACACAGACTGATGTCACACACCAACTAAACAACCAATAGAGTGTGTTATTTTCCACAATCTCGTCCACTGGAGTGCTTCCCATCTATAACCATAGAGAGTCTCTATCTCTCTCTCACACACACACACACACACAACAGAGGAGGGACTCAGAGTTATTTATAAAACATTATTGCAGATACTAGGTGGATTACAGTTGTTCCAAACACAATACTCACTCAGTCTTCTGATGGATATGAAACTATAACAGTATCACTCAGTATCTGGGTAGGAGCTATGCACAGGGGAAAAGAAGAATAACAAAGTAACCTCTCCAAAACATATGACATATAACATATGAGGCTTGTAAGTTTAAATCCAGCTGATGCCACAATTCATCATGCTGTCAGGAAATGTTACCTCTGCCCATAGTTATTTAGGTACTTTGAAAAGTGTCATGATACAATACAGTCGGTGTAGTCCCTCATTCGTCCAGGAGTGTTCTATCGTAGAAAAGGTTTCAGTCGTAGTCATCTGGACACTGTTTGTCCAGAAGTCATTCTCAATTGTGTCACAATTGAGAATGACTTCCGGATGGGAGCCGAAACGTCTTGATTCTGAAAACAGTGTCCAGATGACTACGACTGAAACCTTTTCTACGATACAATACAGTCCTTTCTGCCACTGCACTTCAGTTACTTTCAACATTCTTCCTGGCTGCTGGATGACAACTGCCAGTCATGTATGACAATAAAAGGATGTGTAGGTCATGTGGCAGTGTTGCATCTAGTGGCTGGCATCCTTCATAAATCGGTTTCTCTTAACTGATGGATCAACAGACACAGGCAGCCGGGCAAAAATCAGTCGGCGCTTCCCTCAGTGAAGTGCCGACAGGCTGTACCAATCAATCTCCATCTGCATACCTCAAGAAACAGTTCCACATTTTGGGAAATATGCTTGTCTGCTTTCTTGCCGAGAGTTATTTAAAAATATCCATCCTCTCATCTAATTCTCTGCCAGAGAGCAAACAAGTGTTTTTGCCAAAACTATGCCTTTAAATAGATGTTAATTATAAATGTGGTTGTGTGCACCCATTGTATTTTTTCATTCTTCCTCCTCTATGTTATGCTGGCGCTAAGAGAAGGATTTTGACAGTGAAACTCTCAGCTCATCTAACACTTGACAGCTGCTTACAACGGTGTTATCTCTGAACTAATGTTAAACCCCCTTGACACACACACCTTCTCCCATACACACAGAGGGGTCACAGCAGGACAAAGTGTGTATGATCACGGCTCCCTTGAACTTTTCCATCACAGGATTCCAAGGTCATTCCCAGGGGATTTAACAGATCAAAATGGCTGCCATTTTATCACCCTGCTACTCTGCCAGCGTCAGACCAATAGCTATTTGACCCAGGGATTCCCATTGTCACTGAGCTCCGGTGCTGGGGTGATTGAATAAAGCAGGGCGAGGTGTGCAGGCATCTCACTGTGCGGGGCGGACCACGGCCCACTCTGACAGCTGTGTGTGTGTGTTTAAGATAGAAAAGTGTTGGCAGGGTTACCCTCTAAATCAGTGGAGAGACATAGGGTGTCAACAAGGCCTCAGAGACACCATTCCACACATTCTGGGACACAGTATGTGTGTGCATGTGCGTGTGTGTGCAAAAACTTTGCAACCACATGTTTACAACCAACGCACTTGAAAAGCCTACAGTGGTGCTGTTACGTCATAAACACAAGAATAATCTCATTTAGTACTTTAAAGGTCAATAAACGTTATTTAAATAAGGCAGTGACTCTTATGTCTGTACACTAAATATGAGACTAGGGCCAGGAGACAATTAGCTTGTTAGCACAAAGATGGGAAGCAAGGGGCAAACAGCTAGCCTGGCTCTGTCGAAAGATGACAAAAAAAACATACCAGCACCTCTAAAGTTCAATAATTAACATGTTAGGCTTTATCTCTCATGGTTATACTTTCAATCTTATGGCTATGATTAGTGAATTGCCTCCTGGCTGTAGCTTCATTTCTAGCGTACAGACATGAGAGTGGTATCGATCCTAAACATAAGATTAATTCAATTTATACCAAACAAGTCCATCAAATAATTATTTAGGGAGTCATGCAAGGGTCAATAAAACCTATTTTAATAGGCAATGACTTAATACTATGCCTCTACACTAAATATGAAGCCAGAGCCTGGAGATGATTAGCTTAGCTTAGCATGAAGACTGGAAGCAGGGGGAAACAGCTAGCCTGACTCTGCCCAAAGGTAACAAAATCCACCTACCAGCACTTAAAACTCACAAATTAAATCTTTATATCTCGTTTAATCCGTACCAAAAAAGTGTAAAAATGACATTTTATTTGATTTTGCTTCCAGTCTTTTTGCTAAGCTAAGTGGCTGCTGGGTCTAGCTTTAATAAAATATTGAAAAAATAACTCAAACACAAGATTTGATGCAGAAAATGTGCTATTCAGGAAAGCATTGCCCTAATGCTATTATTCAATAAACACAAAATGTCCCGCGGCTTAGCCTGCACATTAGTCTACAAATCGCTGGCACTGAAAAATGATTTATCCCACAGCTTTGCTCATTTAAAGTGTCTAAACTTTTCCACTACAGCAGCAGTGATTGGAGGAGAGACAGGAATTCATCTCAGCTGACTGTCATCCTGACATAGAGATCATACATACACCAGATGGACCACCAAACACAAAGTTCAGCCCGGTTAATATTTTGGCCAGTTGAAATATTATGTTTGATCTGTTGCCAAAGACCTCTACCAGTAACTTCTATCTCTGTCTTCTATCTCTTTTAGCTGCCTGTTAGTCAGTGAATAGACTGACCTTTTACTTTCTTCAGTGCCACAGTATGATATGTCGTCTCTTGTTGATATGTGTGTAATGCAAGACAAACCTTTGGCTGTACACATTTATACCATGAAAACATGCCAGTTGCCTTGGTTGCATATCAGTTATATTTCATTTTGAATTAAATTGGGCCTAAAAATGATCATGTAGCAAAAATATTTCAGTCTCTGGAAAGAGGTCATGAAAGAACAGTAAACTGAGAATTGGCGCATGTTTGTATGTGTCATCAAACCTCTTGCAGATTTCAGAAATACATGTGTCCATCCATCCATCCATTTTCTACCGCTTGGTCCCGTTAGGGGTCGCGGGTGACTGGAGCCTATCCCAGTGACTTTGGGCCGCATATATACATGTGTATATATCTTTATTATTTATTCCACTAAATAAATAAACCGTGTCACCTTGTGCAGTTTTGGCTGATGTATTTCTGCACTTTTACCTGGCTGTTTCATCACCTCAGTTATTTTTTAACACTCTCATCTTTCTCCAAGAACAAACAGATATCTTCTTACACCTAGAGTCCCTAGAGAGCGGTAGAGATCAGAATCACTATTTTAAAAAGCAGGATCTGGTTTCTTTATCCGTCCATTTCCGTCATGCAGTCTCCAGCTCATTAGAATACAAAGATGCCAGCAACAGGAGTTCGGCCAGTGGCTAGTGGCCCTGCATTTCAAAGGGTGATGCCATGCCTCAGGGTACACAAGTGGTTCCACTCTAGTTCTCACCTTTAAGCTGCTTTTTTAGAGCTTGGCTGATGTGTGAGGTGAAGCTGCCCTTGAACACTGGCAAGGGAAATATCTACTTAATCTCCTGTTCATAACATTGAGTGACATTTCCACTTGGTAGAACGTTGACACTCGTTCCATCACATTCATTGTTCACAAGTTTGTGAATGGCTGACCAACTCTGAAATATGTTGTTAAAATTATATTTATAAGATGATGTGCAAAGTTTGTTTTTGTCTCTGGAAACAGCAGTTGAGAAACAAATCTCACTACAAGGTCCAGCTTTTGATCATGCCACATGATCTTCATTAGCAGATGGATCATTCATCAGCTACTAAGTGGACTTTGTGGTGAGATTGTTTTCTCAACTGCTGCTTCCAAGGTCAGACATTAACTTTGGTCCTCAGCTTTGAAGCCAAGTTTTTCAAGTACAAGTAACTTCTCCATGTGCTGAGGAAGATTGTGTGATATGTTTGAAAGTTCCAGAGCAGCTACTAAATGGACCTGGTGGTGAGATTGTTTTTATCAACTACTTACAAGACATTTAGGAACAAATAAAGTTAGAGTCAAGTTGTCTCGGGGTGATGAATTCCAAAAAAACTGGCCATCAGACATTGGTTTACAAAGACAGAAAATGGAATAAAATGGAAGCGGGATTGTTTCCTGCCTTTTGAATCAACCCATCTTGCCCTTGTTTTAAAATGATTGTCACAAAGTACACTGGATGAACATATTAGTGTTGTGAATGTAAAGAAATGGCGGCAAAAGCTTTAAGCCTTGCTGCTACTGGCCCCGATACATTCCCCAACAAATGAACCAGACTGATGTCTCTGGGTATCATCCAGTGGTCATAAAAGAGTGAGGATTTCATTGGACTGTTTTTAAAAATAAGATGGGAGCAGAATGTTGTGTTCATGGCAGAGAGGGCAGCCATGGTCTCCTGTCTGACCAGCTGTTGTTTTGTCGACTAAACTGAGCGGGCTGTTAAGACGACGAAGGGTTCCCACTGGCCAGCAGCTCAGCCTGGCACTGTTAATTACTGAGATGGCTGAGGACAGGTGAGGGCTGCATTACACAACACACCCGTGTCTTAATGCACGCGCACACACTGATGCACACGCACAAGTGTTTCATGCTCACAAACACATACAAAGATGTCCACATGCATGCTGGAACACACGCTCAGGGGGGCTGTCGAGTCATTAATCTGGCTGTAGAGGAATTCATAAGCAAGGATCTGAGCTACTTGGCTCCCTTGAGGGAAGAAGCAGACAGAGAGCAACCAGGGCAAACAAAGCAATACAATACATAAATTACAATTTAGCAACATGCATGAACGTGAAATGACTGCTTATATCTGCAGCATCTGCCCTGATGTGTAGGGTAGGCCAACCAGCCCATTGTTATGATACCTTCCCATTCTCGGGTATCACAAGATTATCCTCAGTTGCCAGAATTTAAGTGGAGTCTGATGATGGATGAATGAAATGGATGAAAATGGAATGGCAAACAGTCTCCCCAGGATAGTCACCCTATATACTCACATTTTTATCCCTTAGTATCAAGTTAGCTGGGTCTATAGAATGATCCCTGGAGCATTTTTGTCTGTCTTTTGTTGAGAGATTAGGAAGGCATGCAGCATGGATTTGCTATCAGGGTTATGGGTCCTATATAATGGAGCCACAAGGGTAAAACACTAGACGTCAGTAAAGCTTGGATACCAAGTGAGAGATGGGCAGAAGGACCATTTACACAAAAAGAGCAACAGTAATCCTATCATTAGCTTGATACTATAGTTATACTATACCACAGCAGAACAATATGTCCCTGCTGGGATATTATACACTAGGAAATAAATAGCAGTGTTACCCATTAAGTACAAAGACCAAAAAGTATTACAGTCTCACTAGAGACACAGTACTGAGTAACATTCATGTGATACAAATAAGGGCAGAGCATTATGCTGGGCTGTCCATTATAAGAGTGTGAAAAGTGTTTCTTGTTGATTCTCTGGGGAAAAAATAGTAATTCAGCAGTTTTTATTGTTTCAGTTTATGTTCATATCCCACAGGCTGACCACTCTGTGTCATACAGAAGTGTCTGTGTGAGTGACTGACTGGCTTCCTTCTGACTTTGGTAAAGATAATTTATTATTATCATTATCAATCCATCCGAGTTTCAGAAGTGAAAATCATCTCTCATGGATCCAACTAGGACACTGAGAATAAGCACAGAAGTAGACAATGCACATAATCCCAGTTTTCAGCGGGGATACTATATTTCTACAAACTAAGAAAAAAAACTATGTAGTCAGATTAATTTAAAACATAACATGCTATAATCACATACAAAATCTACATGGTCACTTTAATACTATTAAGCCAAAGGGAGGAAGGGTACTCGTGCAATCAACGGGAACTATCAGTGTTTGATGCTTGTTGCACGCGGACAAAATGAAATGTCGTACCATGGATCCTAGTGTGGGAAACAACGTGAAGGCCGTCAGGAGAAGTAAAGAGGATAAGAAAGTTCTTCGAAAACAGATAAAAGCCAGTCACACTTTACTGAAACATGAAGGTATCAGTACAGCATCGCAGCCTACCAAGGTAACAGAAAAACACGTTCAGAAACAGGAAGTGGCAGCTGTCAGGCAGCGAAGAGAGCTAGCTAACATGTACCTTCTTCTACTTCTTTTAACATGTACTTTTGCAGCTATTAGACGCAATAAAGAGTTGATTTTTAGTTTAATAAAAAAGGTACGCTAGTAGCTGGCTAGCGTGCTTGTCTACTTTTCAGGTATTGCTTCAATATTAGCTTGTATCTACTGTCTTCAGTCATATAAAAGTAAAATAATAGCAGTTAAGGCGTTGTAGGGGACTTGTCATTTGCTAGCTTACAGTTGGGATACATTTTCCAACCTGCAATCATTATATTGTGACAGAATGTGTTTCCTAACACAAGTCTGGATCCGTTTTAAGTCATATATGCACAAGGAATTTGTTTTAGTCTGTTGTATCCTAGGAAGGACACATTAAACGTAATGATTACCCCATCCTTAAAAAGCAAAACAAGAAAAATTACATGTCAGGAAATGGGTGTCATAAGAAGATAGCAAATGAAGAAATCTATATAGAAATCTCAAAAGAATGAAAAACAAACGAGAAATGAAAAATAACTTACTGTAAAGTTTGTACAAATATCTTTGACTGTAGGGAGTCAGTATGAGGAAATAATTAATAAAGTTTCTTCAGGACCAGAGTTGAAAACCGACAAAACATAAAAGCATTAAGATAAAAATATAAAACATTGTATACATTGATGAAGGTGTGTGTCGAGTGTTAGGTGGCTGTAAGGCGTTCAGCAGTCTGACAGCCAGGGGGAAGAAGCTATTCATTCTGCTGTAGGATTTAATACAGTGATATCTCAAACGGTGATGATGTCACTGGTTCAGACCTTCAGACTGTTTAGGATGTCATCTTTCTTAAAGTGGTCTGTAAAAAATCAACCAGTCTATCGCTGTCTCCTCTGCAGAGTTTGGTGGTGGCTAACGGCGGCCTGGGGAACGGCGTTAGTCGAGAGGAGCTGTCTGCAGTGCTGAAAGAGATGGGAGAGCTGGAGACGCTGATCATGCACCCCCACAAGCCCTATGCTTTTGTCACGTACAGGTACAGGTGCCGAATGGACAGTACTATCTATATCACACCAGGAAATTATTTTAAATCTTTTAACACCTTTTTTTTTGCAGGCTTATTCTGGAAGATTTTGGTTTAAAACTCACACCGTTGTTATCATCATTCTGTTTCCAGATCTGAAGAGAGTGCTCGGAAAGCCCACATCCACCTCAATGGCCAAAAGCTACAATGCGGAGAGAGCAGTGTCACACTCTACCTCAGTTATGTCGACTCAGGTACTTGCCTTAAACACTGAAACCCACAGATGCAAGCATAAATTACTTTAAGAACTGCTATAGTCGTTTGAAGCATTTTAACAGTAAGTTGGATAATAGATAACTAAAGACAGCCTTTAGATTTGTTTGTGTGTTTTATGGTCTGGAAATTATGTCTGATAAGTAGTATCTGTATGTTCTGTTTATGCAGTAACCTGTGAAGAGGAGGCGTCTGTTCCTCTGCCAGAGGGATTAGTCTTGGTGGAGGATTTTGTGTCTCCAGAGGAAGAGGCTCTGTTGCTTGCTGCTATAGACTGGTCGTCTACTAATGATGACATCACTGGTGAGGGGCTGCATAATGTGTTTTGTTCTGGTTAAGTTGATATGTTGAACTTGTCGTAACGTTTGCCCAGAAACTTGATCATAAACCTAAGTCTTAGTCTTTAACATTGAACCTAACGTCGGTGTAAATATTAGGCAGAATAGAGCAGTATTGATGAGGAAAAAAAGTTATTTTTTAAAATTTAGTTTGCATCTTTCGAATCGGGCATTTACAGTTATGTTGAAAAATTATAGTAATTGTAAATATAAAATTGTGCACAGATGCACTCATATTAGATTATATACAGTCTTAATGAATCACGAATAATCATCTTTAAGTTTGTATCATTTTAATGTAGAAAACTATTCAATACAATTCAGACAAGAAATACAAGAACTTGAACCTTTTTTGCTAATCTGATTTTCTGACTTTATTCTAATGCCTTTTAGCGCCAAAAGCTCTGAAGCATAGAAGGGTCAAACATTATGGCTTTGAATTTCGCTACGACAACAACAACGTGGATAAGGACAAGCCGTTACCTGCAGGTAAGCTTGCTAAATATTTATTTTTCTTACAATCAAGGTTTTATGGGTCGTATTTTCATAGGTTTGGCCACTCTGATTACAATGTTTAGATTTTGGGACACTGCCTGCATTGCTGTGTAGTGCTGTGTTGTCCTTAACAGTGTCTTTTTAGATATTACCAGTAGGAGTTGCCATGAAATCTTCAAATCCTACACTGCTTATTGTCAAGCAGAGAATTATCATCTATTAATAATAATATTATTTTATAATATTTTTTGGGCTCAGGTGGGAGATTTAATTAGTTTTTGGTTTTTTTTGCACAAAAATGCAGTAAGATATCTCAGCATTTCTGTTTTCACCTATAACTCAAGTGTTGGACAGTGTGCCATAACAATTAAAATAAGGAAAAAGTAACAGAGGAGCTTGTGTGTGTGTGTCCGTCCGTCCATCTGTCCGTCCAGGTATTCCTCAGGAGTGTCTACCTGTTCTGGAGCGGTGTGTGAAGAACGAACACATCGACATCATGCCAGACCAGCTGACTGTCAACCAGTATGAGTGTGGACAGGGTGAGTTATTCCAGTCATGTCTCTAATGACTCACCTGTACCATATCACATACAGCCTCCGAAAAACTAAGATAATTAAACTTAGATACATTTCACTTTGGAGAAAATGGCAGCTAGTCAAAACGCAAAAAATTTAAAATTAAATTTTTTTCATACCCTGTGGTTACTAATATATAAATAAAATTGACTTGAATTGACTAAAACCACTCAGTTGAATTTTCTGACAAAATAAGGTTCACACTTGTAGGTTTTATTAACCTATACCACAAGGTGGCAGCAGAAGCTTTCCAACATTCATCGATGAGGGCTGATGAAAGTCCTTGGTTCCATCAGAAACCATACAAACAAGTTGAAACCAAAAACATTTGTATTTTAAAGAAATTTGATGCATTCCGATTGGTCTACCTGTTTTAATTCTACGTGTGTGTTTATAATATATTCAGGTATTCCTCCTCACGTGGACACTCACTCTGCCTTTGAGGACACCATCATGTCACTGAGCCTGGGGGCACAGGTAAGAAGTCACTCCATCGTTTTGTGAGTGAAACATTTTAACTAACTCCAGCTGACATTCTGCTGATAACGCAGCACGAGCTGGTCCAGAGAAATACTAATTGGTAATTTACCCAACCACATAATTCACCAGTCAGCTTGTGTAGCCAGTATCGACCAGTGGTACTCAAGGTGACTTCATCAATAATTAAACGGGAAGTTACATGTTTAAAGATTAAAAAAAGTGTTTGTCTGAAGAAAATAGTTTTCACATTTTAGCATAAAATAGCGATGCAAATACTTTTCTTTCTCTTTGTTTGCCTTTCTGTGTTGGGGGGTTTGATCAGTCCAATTAACCGTCACTTCACTGACCAGGGTGATTCATCAGTCTCGGGGGGCACGACTGTCAGAGATGAGTGTGTGCAACAGTATGTTTGGATTTGGTGTCCTTGTGATTTGACTGAGAACATTTTGTCACTGTGCTTGCTACATCTCATTCTTTTCTCTCTCTGACACACTTATACTGTCACAATCTCTCGCTCACTGTGGCCTTCTATTAATGCAGTATGTAGTTAATGACTCTTTTAGAGGTGTCACGGTCTCCCTGGTTTTAAGAATTGAATAGACACAGATTTTCCTTGGTGTTGCTGTGTCCTTGACTATTCCAGGTGTGACTAGATGGTGTGACCTGGTACTGGGATGCTGCTTTAGTCTCTGCAGGGTGACTGCTGTAGATGAACAACCCATCTGTCCCTGCTTGTCTGAAGCGCAGGGGCTCTATTAGCAATCAGCTGTCATCTGTCACAGCATCTGTCACACACACACAGACTGACAGACGGCATGTGTGTGTAGTGTAGTGTGTGTTCTTTGTCATAGCTCTTCAGTAGAGATTTTGAGCCACAGAAAATGTACAGTAGGCGTGTTACATCACATGCTTGGGGTAAAAAGGCGGACACAATATCAAGAAGAAAGGCATCACGCACTGATTAGACACTCCCAAAGCTTTATTGAGCACGAATACAAAGTTTCAGCATTACGTCCTCATCAGGTAATACTCAACATGTGGCCTTCCGTCAAATCTCAACATGTAAACATCAAATTATTTACAATACACAAAACTCAGAGATATCAATTGCCTATCGTTCAGTAGGGTGAAATTAAATATTTCAAACCCTAAAAGCAATATTCTCTGAATATGGTGATGTAATGATTATAGAGAATATAATAAATAACATATTTCAAAGAATATTTGGAAATATACAAAAGGGGTAAACCTTTTTACACAGAGGGGACCATTATTTTAACCAAAATTAACAATAAAATGCTAAAAACGACCACTGGTGCACACGTGTAACCCAACGTACTGGGGATTTTGACTCGCTCTTATTTAGTGTGTGTGGTTTTGTTTTTTTGTTTTTTGTATTTTGTTCATCTGTGTGTGTAACAACAAGTTAATCCCACTGCGATTCCATTCAGTTTCGATTCTTGCAGAAAAGATAAAAATCTCAGCCTGCCACCTGCTTGTTTGTGTGTGTGTGTGTGAGAGAGATTTCAGTTGTGGTTTCGGGCAAAGATATGATTATTTGCTGGTGTTGCATGGACATCACTCACACTCACACAATCATACACAAACCCTTATCTCTCTCTCTCTCTGTCACTCACTCACTCACTCACTCACTCACTCACTCACTCACTCACACACACACACACACAGACGCCTCTACTTCACAAAATCCAATTTTCCTGCTGTCAGAAGTTGGAGAGATGTAGTTTGAAATTGTGTAGATGTAATTTCCCAGCAGAGCTCATGCTGTTATGCGCTGTAAGGAAACATTAGGATCAAACACCAACACTGGGGTGGAGATGCTTCTGCTGGTTGTTAGTGAGAGAGAGTGATTTTTTGGGGGGGGCGTTGTTTGTCCTCTGGGTAACGTCATTCAAAACTGTTGAGTAAAAGGAAAGAAGATTTCATGTTTGGTTGATGTTTTTTCATATTCACTTCATTTGTGATGTTACAGGTCTGTAGTGGTGTAATAATAGTTGTTAGTTTTTATAAAATAACATTTGCTGCTGCTGACAGACAGGCAGTTAAACCAGCATTTGTTCAATAACTAATTCAACACAGTCATACTGCAATTCTGCATGAACAATATCTATGAATACTCAGTTTGATTCTTAACTATTTAATTATTGAAATGCCTGAGTTTTAGTATCAATAACAAAAGATCCAAAAGATTTTTTCACTCTGCTACTTTGCTAAATAAAAACATTTTTTGTCTGTAGTGTTTAATCTTGTCACCACCCAAACAGTTGTACAACAACATGGCTAAAATAAAATACAGGAAAAAAATGATCAAAACTGAATTAAATCAGGCAGTATTCTATTGGAGAATTTAGATTTTATTTTATTTTGTTTCCTTAAGTAAACTGAGACTGCAAGACTGAGAATTCAATGAAGCATTCGGGGTTTAACAGTTTTTCGATACTTGAAGATATGGACACAATTTGATCAGTGCTACGGGTGTTGAGGTTTGATACTCATTATCAGCAGTTGCATGGCTGTAGCAGCTACAGAATAATAAGTAGGGATGCACCGTTCCATTACACTACATCGGTATTAGTACAGATACTGACCTTATTAAGTGGAATTGGATTTTGGCCGTGACGTGACCACTCCATTTCCTTGTCACTATCATTATAAAAATCTGTTTTTCTTCTGTCGGTCACGGTTGGCCACTGACCTCACAGTGTCTCGCATACAGTTGAATCCAATGAGTTCAACGCAGGGATGTATACACATTTTAAATTCTGGAAAAAGAGGGCCCTGGTATCGGATCGGTAATCTCTCTCGGCAGATACTGTGAGCTGAGGTAACAGAATAAGTGAAAAGGTCATATCGGTGCATCTATAATAATCTCTGCTGCAAGAGACAAACAACTGTCAGTTCTTTGCCTCTCCACGGTTTGCCAGTTTATGTCCGCTGTGTTTTTTTTTATTATAGAGAAATGGATAGTTGTATCCTGTTGGTGCGTGCGTCAGTGAGTGATCTCCTCAGTGTTCATATGAGAGATCTAAATTGTCTTATTTTTAATGCTTGTGCGTGTGTGTATTATTACAGACGGTGATGGAGTTCCGTCACCCTGATGGTCGTCTTGTTGCCGTGGTGTTGCCAGGACGGAGCCTCCTGGTGATGAAGGGAGAGAGCCGATACCTCTGGACACATGGGTAAGCTGGCTTGTGTCAGACAGATCCGTCTCCCTCACTAGGAGTCTAGTTTATCTTGACATGAGCAATAGGTCGATTCACAGAGGAGTGACACTTCTTTTCTTCCTCTATGTCATTGTAGTAGAGCACAGAAATACTGAATATACGGACCTTTCCCTGGGCTTCATACTGTATTTTGTACAATAGAGTCTGTCTGTGGACTTTTTTCCACATTAATCCCTTCACACATGAAGATAAAACCTATGACAGGCTCAGGGTTTGATCATATCCTCCGGTGTTCACATAAAAGTACAACAACTGTACAGATTAGTTACTGTCAGTTTGTGTATGATAGTTAACCACTACTACATCTGACTCTTAATCTCTCCTCAGGATTACTCCTCGGAAGTTTGACATGGTGCCAGCCTGCGACCCACAATCCCCTGCTCATACAACGCCTGACCTCAGGACCCGCGGCAATCTCACTTTGAGCAAGAGGGGCACCCGCACTTCTTTCACTTTCCGCAAGATCAGACGTGAACCCTGCCGGTGTGGTGAGAATCTTGCAAGTGTACAATAAAACACACGGTGTGTTTAATAACAAGACTGCATTACCACCGCTATACGAGTGATGTTAGACAACCAGTTTTTTGAGGGAAATTTGGGGGCAATTCTGGGTAAATTCTGTCCTGAAAATCTTCCTGTATCACCACCTGTAGTGCACATATGATATACAGTCTGATGGACACATTTATCAAAAGCACATCGCGGCAGCTTGACTGAGAGTCTTTTTAGCAGGAGCGGTTCCATTCGGGATCAAACCTGTAACATGTTGCATTGTATGTCACATAATCTGCCCAGTGAGCTACACAGGGGCATATGCTGACTTTGTGAGTCTATAAATCTGTAGGTTTGCATTATACCAGTTGCACGGTAAACAGTTTGACGTCATTCATTGCCTGTTACACACACACACGCTGTGATAGAATGTGCGGTGATAGAAATCAGGGGCCCGTTTTTATCAAATTTGCAACATGTCATCTGCGATTTGCAACATGAAATCATTTGGTCTTCCTTTACTTTTGACACATTTCACTAATCAAAAGAAATGTCATATGTGCGACACATGCATGAGCATGCAAGGGCCCTGTAGGACTCACAAATATATCTGCAAATTGCAAGCAGTTATGTGTATGTGCTACCCTTTGTCTCACCATTCAACTCCTTCCATCTCTCTCTCTCTCTCTCTCTCTCTCTCTGTCCCCAGCCTTCCCCTCTGCCTGTGACAGTCAGGGAGCTCCCTCAGCACCCTTGAACTCACCGCCATCTCCCCCGTCGCTTCCCTGTTGCCATGACGACGCAGCCCGTCTGGAGAAGGAGTATGTGCACCGGGTGTACAACGCCATCGCCTCCCACTTCAGCAGCACTCGACACTCCCCATGGCCTCGCGTTTGCCACTTCCTGTGCTCGCTCCCACCTGGCAGCGTGCTGGCTGATGTGGGCTGTGGAAATGGGAAATACCTGGGTGTCAACCCAGAAGTGATTACAGTGAGTGTCATCATGCCTGTTAATCTTTGGTGATCCTTGTAGGAAAATTTCCCTTTCCACTCCATTTTTATTGCTTCTGCTTCTTAGATCATCATAACTGTAAAATGCCACACAACTTAGCAAGTCATTTATGTACAGAAACATGTCATAACTGCGAGGCCTGTTTCACAGACACAGTCAGCACATCAGTTGCAGCTTCCTCTGAGGTAGAACTCCTCTGTTGCTACTTCAGATACAAGTAGAGGATCCGATAGATTCAGAAGGACAAGGTGGCACATGCCTTTTCTATATTGGATATGAGTCCAACTCACCCAACAACCGTATATCATAATGTTACTGGACGAAGCCACAAGACTTTAGAAATAGTTAAACATTTTGGGAAATACTCTTATTTGGTTGGAGTGAGATGAGAAGACTGATACCACTCTTATGTTTGTGTGTTAAGTACAATGCTGAAGCCAGGACTTGTTTAGCCTAGTTTAGCATAAAGTCTGGAAACAGGGGAAAACAGCTACCTCATGTATTTTCTTTGTTTAATCCATACACAAACAAAAATGTAAAAATGACATTTTATTGTTACCTGCTGGAACTATTTAAACACGATACATGAGTAAACACAGTATGTCAGATTTAGAGGTGTTGGTAGGTGTATTTTTTTTTTATTTTTTCAACTCCAGTGCTATACTTAATTTGTAGACATGAAATTGGTATTCGATTGGATCATTTCACTCTCAGAAAGAGGGCAAATACTGTAAGCTGTTTTTAAGTAAAGTCTCTACTGTAAGATATAGATTTGAACGAAATCAGTCTCCTCAATATGGCTTTAATGCTCTTATCCAGTTCCATAGTACAAAAGGCCTTAAATCCATCAACACGGAAAGTGCAGGCAACGAAAAGACACTGCAAAGGTCATAGCCTCGGAGCTCAACAATCTCATAAATGTAAAATGAAAAGGAGTAGCTGTGTCAAGTCCTCGGCGCCCGGTTACAGTGTTGCATAAGCCAGACCTCTCTCTGCTCCTGAGTGAAGTGAGGGAGAAGACAAAGGTTTGCATCATTACACTTTCCTTGGGCAAGAATCTGCTGTTTACTTATTTACCTCCTAGTGTGTCTGGCTGGTCATGTGGGTAATGCTTTGGTACTACAGCAAGTCACATTGTTCACATGAAGGAAAATATCAGTTAGCAGGTTGTCTCAAGTGTCCACATCATGTGTCATTTAAAATGAGCTAAATAAACCAAAATAATACACAAGGGATGATATCATTGGGGCTGAGGCCTGTGTTGCTCTCAATATAATTTCTGCTGGTTGTCATTGTTTGCATTAGCTCAGTTTCCATGGCAATATCCTACGTTTTCTGTTTACGTATACACACTGGGACATTCATATTTGGGATTTGGAGATGCGTGTAAGCAGCTTATCCTGACTCAGACTGTAACCGTGATAAATCATTACTGAGAACACTGTGATCATGTAGGTCACACAGCAACTTCCTGAGTTGAATCTGCTGCCACTCTCTTGAATTTGTTTCATTTCCCTCTGCACTTTCTTTTAGTCTTCTCTGTATTTCTCCCTCTCCCTCTTCCCTTCTCATATTCTCTCTCCCATTGCAGATTAACACTGTTAGCCTTCCCGGTTCTAATTGAAATGAAAAAGCTTGACCTTTGTGTGTTTGCATGTCAGCAACAGATTGAGCGTGTGTGTCTACTTGTGCATGTGTGTAGTATTTCTCACCATCTCTTATCACCTCTGTCTCTTTTGGGAAGAGGTCATATGAAGCTTGATTGAATTGCTCCCTGAGACAAAATGTGTTGAAAATGATCATTACTGTCATCCAATCCCCTCCTCCTTTCTTCTCTTCCTTTTACATTTCTTTCCAGCTTCCCTACTCTATAATTTTCTCCACTTACTACATTTCTTTGTTTTCCGTTTTCTGTTCTTTTTATACTACTTATTTGATTTCTTATTTATTCTTTCCCCATTCTGTCTCTGTACTTTCTCCCTCATCTCTCTGGCTTAAGGGACAGTTAGGGGTTGTTTCTGCTGCTTTCTGTGTGATTTTTGTATTAAAGTATTAATAGGTGGGAATTTAGAAATGAGGAGTGCATCCATAAATTCAACTGAAAGTAAGACTTTCACCCGTGGTCTTGTTTGGACCTTGTACATCTTTAGACTTCTCTGTTCTACTGTACTTGTGTCCCTGTTTGTGACTGAATTTGTATGCCTGTGTGTGTTTTGTCTCTTTTCAGGTTGGTTGTGATCGTAGCAGTGCTCTTGTCCAAATCTGTGGACAGCGGGGTTTCCAGGCGTTCGTATCTGATGCTCTCACTGTTCCTCTGCGGACAGCCTCCTGTGATGCCTGCATCTCTATAGCTGTCATACACCACTTTTCCACACAGGTAGACGGTGCGCGCACACAAACACACACACACAAAGAATAACAGGTGCACATACTGGTGACATCTGTATTTCTATAAAAAAAAAACAATACAGCACCTTTTCTGAAAGACGGACACACACACAGAAAAAAAAGCACATTGTTCATTAGTCACTTGGCCTCATAAGGCCCTTTTTAGACTGCAGGAACTGTGGGAATCTTTTTAAGATCTCACCTCTGTATCAACTACTGGAAGCTGTTTAAAGTTTTGGCTCCTGGGACAGATCCAAATTTGGGACAAATCCCAAATCCCCCTGCTCTCAAATGTTTGTACTTTCAAATGGGCCAGGAACTGTTTGGATGGAGTCTGTGGTACTGAACATCACTGATTGGTGTTTGGTGATAGTGAAATTCTAGTTGTTGTATTATTCTTAAGTTAGGAAATGTATCAACTTTTACTAATGTTTAAACAATTTTGTGAAAGATGTCCCTAGAAAAATTCCAGAGGAAAAAAACGCTCATCAGATCCTTGTTCTTTTCCAGAAAAGCACACAAATTTAAGCTCCATTTTTGCCCCTTAGTTGATGAATTCATGGGGTTACTTAGGATTATGTGATAAAAATGGTCAAATAAAGAGTTTGTGTGTGTATGTGTGTCGTAGGAGCGTCGGCTGGCAGCAGTGGGGGAGCTGGTGAGACTTCTGAAGCCTGGAGGTCGAGCGCTCATCTACGTTTGGGCTTTTGAACAAGAGTACAACAAGCAGAAGTCCAAGTACCTCAAAGACCAGAACAAAGAGCACCCTGAGAACCACGGCCCCACTAAAAACACATCAGAAGACAGCCAGGAACCTCATGGGAAATCGAGTATCCACACCAGCAGACATTTAGAAGACAACTACACGCCTGTAGACAACCTACAAGATGTTAGCACAGTGACTGATGGCAAACTTAGTGTGCACACTAACCGCACAGCCTTCAACACCCAAGACCTTTTGGTTCCCTGGCATCTAAAAGAGGGGAAAAGACGAGGCGAGGAAGAATCAGGAGACGGTGGGAAGAAGGGTAAAAGGAAAGAGAAGTCCAAAAAGACTTCAGGTAACTCCATAACCAAATTAGACTGTAACCCTGAGCCCTGTCCAGGTTTTGACTCCAACACATCTTCTGGATCAGGTCTTGACACCAGTGATGCCACACACAGCCCACACCCTAAACCCAGTCCGAGTGGCGACACCACTCAGACCTCCAGTTCCACTCTAAAGTCAGAGTCCGAGAGCAGCCCAGCGCCCGTTTTTCACCGCTATTATCACGTGTTCCAGCAGGGGGAGCTGGAGCAGCTGTGTGGTCAGGTGGCAGGAGTCAAAGTGCAGAGCAGCTACCATGACCAGGGAAACTGGTGTGTTATATTAGAGAAGGACTTAGCGAGATGAACTGACACACTCATAATTTATAATAATTTAGCTACAAATACATATTCGAACAAGAGAGTTCATGCAATGTAAAGACTAAATTAAAGGATCCTTTTATTTGTTTAAATGCAGAAGAGAAAAGTGAACAGACTAAGTGCCATGAAATAAATGCAAAGATTTTACAAAATGCCTGCCTTTGTTGTGCTCTTACTTGCATAATTTCTTGCCATTGGATCAAGGTGACATATTACAGGGTATACATGATATATTTAGGTTTAAAAGCCACCTAAGGTCAAATATTAGATCTGGATAACTATTTTGGTGTATTGATTGGGAAAACTAAATGCAGCTAACTGAAACAAACCTGGAGGTAGTTTGAGGAGGATGTTGGTTATAAGCAACATTCTCCACAGTGCATAGACTGTACAGTAGATCACCAACAATAATCTTTACCTCACTACTTTGCTTCGTCCCCTGTCTTTGACCTCGGTGTCTTGGTCTGAATTAACTGAGCTGTAACTAAGCTGTTAACAGTGTGCCCGACCTTTTCAAGTTAAAGGGCCGAGAGGTAACGTGGCGTTGGGGGATTTGTTCACATTAGAGATGCAGAATGTTTTTTTGTTTTTTTCTCTTGAAAAAAAAAAATGTGACTGTGGCAGAGCTAGCACCTCCATGGTGAAAGATTATTGTCCAAGCCATGTACTTGTATGTTGATTAATAAAGTTAATGTGCAGTACCTCATCATAGGTTTTACATCATAGTCCTTGTTAAAATAGACAGATGTAGTATGCCACAAGTTTACTGAAGATCATTAAAAGAGATAAAGATTTAAAGTTTAAATAAATGTAATGGGCTTTTAGCAGTGCATTTGCTTCCCACCTGATTTGGTCTTGTTTGGAATATGTAGCATAAACATGAGATGTCTAATATTGGGATTTAACAGCATTTTACACACATTATAGAAGACTATGCTTTCAGCAGTTACACATAATTTTTATAAGTGCCGTATGATACTGCAGTCATGATATTGTGCGAAACATTTCCTCTTTTGGAGCACCTGAAGTATCTCATGACACTGTACTTTTAACTCAAGTAATAACAATAAGCCACATTTAAAAAGGGTTTTTTTTTCACCCTGGTCACTAAAGTGATAAAAGCCATTTTTTTTTATTGTTTTTTGTGCACAATTTACAATGTGAAGTTAGGATTCAATTTAATCGAAATAACCATTTTTGAGTTGTTGCCACTCGATTTTAGTGTTGGATCAACCGATGATCAATCAATACTGTATTTTAATTTAGATTTTGTATAATGTGGGAACACTAACGTATGACTATATCACTCTTCCTCGCAGACACACACGTGTTCACACTACATCATATTTACAAGATAAGTTTTACCAGATGGCTGTAAAGACAGAATGAATCGTAGCATAATGGGGTATTGATTAATGTGCTATTTGTTGTGGAGGTTGGTAATTGGTCAGCGGCTCCTGGTAAATTGCCCCTGTGGCTCCTCAATCCTCTGTGACCCACACAGACAAACACATTGTGGTGCTGAGGCGAGAGAGAGAGTTTGGTTGGTTATTGACAGTGGTTTATTGATTAAGGTGAAGGAGCCAGCTCTGTGTACGTGTGTGAGGGAGAGGGAGAGAGATCCTTTGTAGTTTCATGCACAGTAATGTGAGTGTGTGTAGTAGTGTTATTGTGCATGTATTCTGTCAGCAGAGTCTGTTGCTTGACATATGGAATGATAATTAAAATTTAAAAGGTGTGCCTCCCCCAGGTATAAGCCCATTGATTTGACAGGCTACAAGACATTTAAAATGTTCAGCTCACAGCAGTCAAGAGACATTTATACTGAAATAACAGTAACAATTCCTTCCCTGATGGGTTAGTGATATGTGTGACTGTAGAGCTCTGAAAAGGGAATAATGCCAGGGAGGGATGTAAAAGCATAAAATAAGTGTGGGTTAACTTTAGTGTGCTTTTGGTCTGGGGCTGTTTTTAATGAACTGGGCTTGTTCCATTTAAGGGAAATCTTAATGCTGCATCATACAATGATATTTCAGATAATAGGATAGCTTTCAACATTGTGGCAACAAAACAAACTTGACTGGCCCACACAAAGCTCTGACCTCAACCCCGTCCAACAACACCTTTGGTATGAACTAAGACAGCTTTGGAATAAGTTCAATCTTGTAATTTTAGAATTACAGCTACTACTATGCTATTTCTGTCTCTGTGTATATGACATCTATTGCATGTCTGTCCATCCTCGAAGATCAACTCAGGAAGATCATCATGCTCTTCCTGAGTTTTCCCCCTTTTTTTCTGTTAAAGGGGTTTTTGTGGGTCTTAATTGAGTATAAACGGTGTCTTGTGTTGTACAGATTGTAATGCCCTCCGGTGCAAATTTGTGATTTTTGGCTATATAACTGAAAATGACTTAAACTTCATTTACAGTCCTGTTTGCAGCAGGTTTACACATAACAAGATGCAAATGTATGTACTGTATTAATGGGCAGATAGCCTTCTACCCTCATAGTTCACGCATGTTGGAAGTTTTATATATGTGAATGCAGCCTGTTACACTGGTATTCAGTAGATGAGACAATTGAATGGACTGGATAATTATGGGTATTGACAAGTACTACTATTACTGGTAAATAGTCTAGTGGTATTTACAAGTAGCGTAGTATTCTAAAAAATGTGGCTGATCCTTTCTGTAGATTAGGCTGTATTTGGTATAAACATATACATTTAAAATGTAATCTCAGCTTTCATTTCACAAGGGACTTAACCACGATGTTGTGATTTATATATGCACCCATTCATTTGTAGGATTTTTTTTTTTTGTCTTTCCAACAGACATATGTAAAACATGACATTAGTTAATTACAACACGACTGAGAACAAGACTGCCAAAGGTACTGATAAAAGCAAATAACTTAAATTAGGAAGTAAAATAATAATTTAAAAAAGCTGATGAAAATCTACAGGTATTAATGAATCTACTATGGCGATGTCTTTTTGCACTGCAAGTCAACGGTTGACGTAAACGGCAGCGCTTTACGACATTTAACGAAAACATTGACGACAGTGTCATGGCGGCGTACGGAGTCAGTTTTGAGAGTTCGAGCAGTATCGAAGAAAGAAAGGATAGTAAACGACAGGCTCGGCAAGAGGCGATAGAAAAGGTATAAACTGTAAGCTTTGTCGCGAACAACCCTGTAAGTAATCTGAGGTTAGTTTTCGTTGGCGACAGTTATGGCTTAAATCTTCATGTTTCGTCCAAATGAAAGCTAACAGCTAACGTCTCGTTAACGTTAGGAACGGATGAGCTTTGCTGCTCAATAGTATCTTTTTTTGCGGAATTGTCCTTATCCGTGATGTAAATTGGTATCTTTGTGTCTCTTTCCATCTCCCCCCTCTCTCGGAAAGCTAACAGTACCTGTGTGTCTTCACATTAACCTGTGTCTGGACAGGCGGATACTCTTAACCTCACAGGACAAACGCTGCTGGGGCAGATAGGAGACCTGCGGCTGTGTTTTATATCTGTGTTATGTCACGGTCGCAGCTATACAGTGATAAAGATGAGGACAGGCTCGTTTTTGAAGTCACAAATGTACACAGCTATTTAATTGTGCGTGATCTTTTTTGCCGTGCAGCTGTGTTTGCACTGTTGCCAGATACACAGACTAACACAGAGCAGATGGCGCAAACAAATTGTGCTTCCTGTAGATGAGCAATTAAGATTGTAAATACATTATCTGCCCGGCTCACTTGTGCTTGAACTGGCCAAAGCAAAGAGTGTGGCTGGGTCTGATTTATTCTGCAGAGTTTGAAGAGGATTTGGCTCATAATGACTTAAGAACTCATCAGTGTCACTGTCATTGTATCCAAAAGATATAATTGTGCAGCTTGAAAGCCGTTGCTCAAATATTTGAAAATCATATCTCTTATCAGCAGGATCATGGCAATGTGAAGACGGTGTCCTTCTTTCATAATGAGAAAAATGTCTCTGTGTATTCCTTTTTCAACAATATGAACCTCTTTTCATAATTTTACATCAGCATTTCTATTTCAGCCCTATTTCAACTCTAATTGGCTTGGCATTAGATAGAAGAGTCAGAAAATGATAATGCTGGTGTACCCTTACGTGGATCTGTTTTACTTATTTTCATTTTGAATTATCCCTCTTATTTCCATCGTGTCATTCAGGCCAAGCAGCAGCATGAGAGGGAAGAGAGGAGGAAGGAGCTGAAGAGGCAGAGAGGGGAGGACACTTGGATGCTCCCTGAGATCAACCAGAGGCTGCAGGAGATCGAGGATGTGAGATACAACGTTTTTTTTTTAACTTAAAGTTGTGCATTTAATCAAACTCAGCAGACAGTGCATTTATCAACTTATAACAGCAGTCACTGCTTAATCACCCTATTGCAGTAGATTTTTAGACTAACCATGCCAAGTCACAACTGTACTGTACCTCAAAGCAGTGGTGAACGTGTTGCTGGTCTGCAGCATGATACAGAAGTTCCACACCTTTTTATAGTTAGAACATTGTTTTTCATGACAGTATTGTGTAATTGTATCAAGCATTTATGTACACTTTCACTGCCATTATGATTTACATTGAGGAAATTATCCAGAAGAGATACAGGAAGATCTTGATCATAATGATGTCTTCTGATGTAATCAATCATAAACACCCTGATGGTCTGCTATTATGGAGAAACATGAGCCAAAATAAATACTGGAGACAAATGGATACTCCTGCATACCTTGTGTGATTGAGGACTGACTGCATCTTAATAACAAACAATAATACAATGGGGGGAAAAAAAACAGAATTCATGGAACCTGATCCCCTCACAGGAGGGCTCTGTGAAGAGCAAGAAGAAGAAAGAGAAGAAATCTAAAAAGAAAAGGGAAAAGAAGAAGAAGAAGGCCAAGAAGGAGAAGAAGCCAACAGAAGCAGGAGATGGTTCTAGTGACAGCTCAGAGGTAGGTCATTTTCACTGCAGGTTTCCTTTAAACAAGGTCTCTCAAGTTAACACCTGAATAGTGCCAGTAGATACTGCTACACTGGTTAATAACTAAGTAAAAGTAAAATAATTTGAAACTGACTTTAATTCTGCTAGACTAAATTTATAATCGAGTGAAAGTAATTTTTGGCAGGTGAAAGTTTTGTAGTATACTATTCCCGGTGAGCTGTGAAGTTTAAAATTTAGAACTACTTACAAGGCTTTGATAAAAACAATATTTTTTTATATATACAGGGATAGCGGTTTTTAAAATTCAGCTTTGGGCTTTTTCCTTTTTTCCATCCTTTTGTTTTGATATGATGATCTCTCATACTGTTTTCCTTCTTCATCATCATTTTCATTCTTCTCCCTCTCTCTGTGTGTCAGGTTTCAGGGGATGAGTGGGTTGAGGCTCATCCTCAGACACAAGCTGCTAAAGCCTGGCAGGTTCCTGATGAGCCCAAGCCTTCAGAGAGCAACCTCAGCCCAGCCCAGAGTGTCCAGGTAACTTCCTTACCCGGTCCCACAGATGCTGAATAACGATGTGATTAACGTTTGCTGTCACTCAAAGATGTACATTTAAAATGATAAACTTTCTCTTTTTATGTTTTGTTTTATTTTCAGTGAAGATGTTTCTCTTAATACAACAAATCATCTGTGGATACAGAAATTGCCAGCTTTGCCGTAGAGTTTTCAGAAGTCCTCTCTATCTTTCAAGATAGAGATGACTTTTAGATAAGATAGTAAAGATAGTAAAGTCCATTTTTCACAATGGAGATTAATAAAGACGCTAAATAAAGCATAAGCATCTAGAGGTAATACTGTATCTAGAGGTATTAAGAAGGTTTGTCCATAAAGACACGCCTTGTTTGCTTCATCTGCTTTAGAACCAACTTACTCACTCATGGCACCATCTTCCATTACTGAGAAGTATGTGTGCTGTATGTGTGTATGAGAACATAGTTGCCATGTGTTAATGGTCATTGGTCTTCTCTCAATCTATACATCTTTCCTTTTCTTTGTTTAACCCCCCACACTGTCTGTCTCCGTCCCCTAGAGAGACGAATGGATGACTTTTGACTTCCTGGCAATGAGTACCACGTCCACAGCAGAGAGGAGGGCTGAGAAAGAACGACTGAAAGAGGAGGAGAGGGCAAAGGCTCAGGCCATTGAACAGGTGTGTGTGTGTGTGTGTGTGTGTGTGTTGTTTCCCCATTTTTCTCTCCAGTTTGTAATGAGCAATTCCCTTCTGCTGTGGTTCCTGTTCCACTGTCGGCCCGGGGAGGGTGTAGACAGCCATGTGGTTCCTCTGATGGTCTGCTCAGTCAGCAGATTCACATGTATCTGTTATTTGAATCCTAATGCAAAATGACCTGTATGTCTGTATAAGAGGGAGATAAAGAGCCATCATGTTTGTGTGTGCAAGGATTGCACACTATATGAAAACACTGTGGCAGTCAGACTCCTCATTTTACCAACAGTGTGGTTACCAGGGTAACAGAGGTTGTCCCCTCTCGGACAGCAGTAATGTGTGTGTGTGTGTGCAGGGTGTTTTTCTCTGGATTTTTAGCATTTGTACCCCTGTTGTGCTATTGTCAGTATGCAGAAATGATTGAAGTGTATGTGTGTTTTTTTTCCTCAGGCTGGTTTGCATAAACTGGAGCTAAACCCGTACTGGAAAGATGGAGGAACTGGTCTGCCCCCAGAGCAGATAGCTCGTACTGCAGCAACAAAAGGTAATAACAGAGTTTAGTAAACTCTGTTGAGGCATTTCCAAGAGTTGGATAGCAGAACATTTTCCAGCTATATAAAATATACTATAAACATCTTTTGGTCTCAGCACCTCAGAATTCAAACATTCAAACACAGAAATCCATTGTAGAAGAGGCAGAGCTATCAGTTTCTCGGATGAAAGTTGCTCCAGTAGACCGGGGTGCAGGGAAGCTGCAATATTGTACATTTTGTTACCTAACTGTTGCCTCACTACACCCCTCTAGTGAAGGGGAAAAAAATCACATTATAAACTGTGTACAATTCAGAGGGGTCTTCCTGATCTCCACAGTCAAGCACTGCAACGCCCATGTTTACTTCCAGCACTGTTTTTCTCCTCATCACTCATTTTCTCTCATTTCTTGTCCTTACCCCACTCTTCAGACCTTCAGACCAGCTTAAACAAGGTGCTTAACTTGACCAATCCATGCATTATTATTATATCCACTCACTGGAATTGGTGATTGAAATGTTGGCCATAAACAAGAAGAAAATTGTACATCCATAATAATTTTTTTTTTAAAAAAAGGGTCCGTTTAGTTGCTGTTGCTGTGGAGCTTTTAATCGTATCACGCAATTTTCCTCAGTTAGCCCAGCTGTCATGGAATTGTAGTAAATGTTTAAATTTACATTTTCTGCGCACTTTAAGGACTTCTCATCCATGTTGGCGTAGAAGTTGACTTTTAAAGTTAATTCTTGACCATGGAAACAGCAGAAGACAAAGCAGTCTCACCTCAAGGTCCATTTAAAATTGATTGTATAATAGACGTAGAAGATTTGTGTTACTATTCTTGATTATTGCTCTATCTACTGTAGATACATTTACTGTATGAATATGTAGAATGCATGCGCCTGTGTCTTTGTATGCTACTATCTTTTTACTTTATTCAGGGGAAGCCTACATAAAATCTGTCTTGGGTTCTTTAAAGGGACAGTTCACCCCAAAATCAAAAAACATTTTTTTCTCTTACCTGTAGTGCTATTTATCCATCTAGGTTGTTTTGGTGTAAGTTGCCGAGTTTTGGAGATATTGACCGTAGAGATGTCTGCATTTTTTTTTTTTTTATATATATAATGGGACTATATGGCGCTCGGCTTTTGGTGCTCAAAGCACCAAAGGAGCTATTTTCTTTCTACCAAACTATATCCGCCAACCGTTTCACCAAGCAGAAGGAAGCGTTTTACATCTACTAATCTAATATTCAAACTAATAGTTCGATACTGCTAGCTCACCTAGCACCACTGAGCTAGTTACAACTCAGCAGAGGAGGATGCCATTAATGTTTACATCCTGCGCTGTCACAAGCACGAGCCTCTCGCCCATGAGCTTCCTTCTGTGCGGTGATAAGGTTGGTGGGTGTAGTTCGGTGCAGAAAATGTTTCATTTTGGGGTGAACTGTCCCTTTTAACAACAGACACTTGCTGGTACAATAATCTCTGAGCTTTAACATCTCATCTTTCCTACCTCTGTTATCTTTCTTTTTCCTACCTGTCTGTCTCCCTGTGTTTCTGTCAGCCATTTGCATGTGTTAGTGTTAAATAGATATATAAGAGTAATCTTTCTGCGGTCACTCCTCTGTTTCTGAGGCCCCAGTGGAGGAGTCCTGGTATTACAGACAATCCCTGGTGACCCTTCATCCCCACATTCATGTTTTTACCCAAAACTGTCTGCTTTAAAGAAGATTTGTGTAATTATGTTTGACAGTCCTGCTCAAAATGAGGTGTAGGTGTGTCACAGGGGGAGCTTCTGTAAGTTGGGGATGCACAGCTTCGCTCATATCCAGTAGGAAGCGGAGGGGGAATTAGTTGCAGAGCTTGTTGGTATGTTGAAAGTGCAGGAGAATGGAGATTTGAATTTTAAAATCAGAGGACTTGAATACAATTATGTGTGCAGAAAAGTCTACATGGAGGTTTGACAGAAGAATGAGAGGACAGATAGAACAAGGAAGAAAGAGCTAGAGAGAGAGACAGAGTAAGCGGTGTTAAGCTGACAAGCAAATGCAGGTATGTGTGCATGTGTCTCTTATCTTTCCACAGTAAGTACAGTTCCCTCTAGAGTTGGCATGGCCTCTCTGTCATAAGCTTTATTCTAAGAGCAAGGCAAAATAAGCTGACGCAAACATCACACACACACAAACAACAAACATACAAACGCACACGTAAGTTTGCTTACTTTTCCCCTTCAAACTGTGTGCCAAATGTCATTTACCTCACCCTGTGTTATAATTATGGTGTTGCAGAAGGTAGAGACTGGTGTGTGTATATGTGTGCGTTTTTAACATTAGATACACTTTTGTTCGGAAAAAAGTCAAGGAAACACTTGCTGTTAAATGATCAGGTGACAATTGGTCAGCTCCAGGATAATGCATCTAAAAGTGGTGCAACAAAAGCAAAGCAGTTCAAAAGCCAGCTCTGTGATCACAGTAGAATAGACTTTCCTTCACACTTGACCAGAGGTTTTGGACAGTACATTTGTCCTGTTTTATCTCTCTGGGAAGTTGTATGAACTGTTTTTTGAAAGAACATTTATTTCCCATGGATTTAAAGACTCATTTTCTCTAATCTTTTCTCACCCTCCTTTATCCCACCCTTCGTTTCTCCTTTCTTTCGCCTCTTGGTTTTTCCCTGGATCTGCCTTTTTTTTTTATTTAATTTTTATTTGTTTTCAGCAACATTTACTCATGTTCTTTTCCCAATTCCTCCACTTTCTTAATTAACATTTTTTTGCAACATACCAGTCCAGTTATGTGATGTAAATTTTCAGATGACGTCAGGAACCTGTAGTACTTAATTTAGTTTTCTTTAGCAAAGAAGATTTCAAGTAGCTTCATCGTTTATGGTCTACTTTATTTTCTTAATTTCTTCATATGTAAATGACAATATGGAAGACATGGAGGCCCAGAATTTGATAACTGGCAGTAGTATGTGCTTCTTTGTAACCTCCGTTCCTGCAGGCCCAGTAGTGAATGATGGAGGTCTGAGCTGGCTGAGGAAGAACTACCAGAGGATGAAGGAGCAGGCAGAGAGGGAGCAGCGAAGCCTCAACGATGTGGTGGCTGAGAGATATGGAGTGAGAACTGATGGCACACGCTCACACGTTCACATGCACATTTTAGCAGCCACATACGGTTAGGTGAAAAAAGCCACCGAACAGATGAAGACGTTGCATAATATTCAGGTTATTGTCAATGGAGATTTGGACATAAAAATATTGATTCAGAGTTACTCTTACTTACATGTCACGGTAAATGCACTCTGAAGTCAAGGATGTACACACACTGTGGGTTCATACACACACATACACACATACTTGCTTACTACTGTGGGAGGAATGTGTGCCTAGATGTCTAGATAATGTTAATGCTGGCAGTTGTAGTGGAGATTACCCAACAACAGCTATGTAAATAGTGAAATTTGAGGACCCTTCTTGACAGTAAACAATAACTTCTGTGGTTTCTCTGACCCGAGACTGATCACTTTTGCACTCATACAGGTGATTTGTGCTGATGTGATGTTAGCATTTTGTTGAACAACTTTAGTATCTGGTAGGTAAATAGCACTGTTATTACCACAATTTTCACGATTTTCACAATTGCTAATTAATGCTTCGTGGCTAGTAGAAACATCAATAGGTTTGGTGAACTGGCTTTTAGGCTTGTAAGGTAGCCAACAAAGCCGCTTAACTGAGCGGACTCCTCTTAAACTACATTGTAAGCATCTTTAGAGTAGAACCATTGACTGTAGAAAAGACGTAGACGTAGCTACTGTGATGTCACCCATTGGTTTGTGGACTACTGTTTTGAAGCCTCAAGTTCGCTATTTTGGCCGTCGCCATGTTGGTTTTTTTGGAACTAGAAGTGACCATATTTGGCTGAGAGGGTGGAGCTGGGGAGGGATACGCATCACTACGCCACAATCCTGATTGACAGGTCGCAGTGGTACCACAAAATAGCCATGCCATAAAGCATACCCTGCTTTATCGTCTATTTTACTCTAAGTGGGACTATGATTTACAGAAATGAACGATTTAGCGATTTAGATCATAAACTCGTTAGGAAAACGTTTACTGAGGTAATAAATCACGTGAGAAGTAGGATCGTTTTCTCATAGACTTCTATACAATCAGACTTGTTTTTGCAGCCAGTGGAGTCACCCACTGCTGGCCATTAAAACGAATGCAGGTTTAAGGCACTTCACGTTGGCGTCACACGGGAGGTTCCCGCTTGAGTAGACCACACCAGAGGGCAAGCAACAAAACCCTTTTAATATGTCATAGTAACCTGCTGGACATTCTGAAAAAATATCTACCTTCACTCTACAGACCGCTGCTGTCAGTTAGATATATCTGTTTTTTAGACTTGGTTTTATATAGCATGTGCACATTGTTGGGACATTTTCCACTTGGCCTCCAAGAAAGTGCCACAGGTGGATGCTTTGGACATGTGTGAAGATCTGAACTGCAAAACCTAAGAAAGTGTATTTTTGAATATGTCTTGTATTTTCTCCTTTTATAGTCAATGGAAGAATTTCAGCAAAGACTTGCAGATGCTGAGAAAGCTGTGTATGGACAGAGAAGAGGAGACAGCAGACCAGCAAGAGGCGGCTGGAGGAAAGGAGAGAATGAGGCCAGAGAGGGATGGAGGCGAAAAGAGGGAGATGGGGCAGAGAGAGGTCAGTGGAGAAATGAAAGGGAAAGAGATTTATCACCCACAGAGAGAGAGAGATACCGTGCTGGAAGAGGAAAAGAGAGGGAGAGGGGAGGGTATCGAGGCAGAGGGGAAGAGAGAGATCGAGATGGAGACAGGTTTAGAGAGAGGGACAGAGACAGTGAAAGAGACAGTAACAAGGATAGAGACAGAGAGAGAGATAGAGGAAGAGACAGAGAAAGAGACAAAGGCAGCGATAGGGACAGAGAGAGGGATAGGGATAGTGAAAGAAATAGAGAAAGAGATTGGCCCAGTGTTGCATCATCATCATCATCATCATCATCATCTGGGCAAAACTGGAGTCACCGTTCTCCTTCTCTTGGTTCACTAAAAGGCCGCTTCCTCAAACCCTCAGAAGATGACGACAGTGGTGAAGGTGGGTCAATGTCAAGGCCTTTTCTAATAGTCTGAGTCAAGTTTTGCAGAAGTAAACAGCATTGTGATCTTATTTTGTCCAATTCATATGGGGTAAACCTTGCGCTTTTTTTCTTTTAATTTGTGAAAAAGAGCAACAACATAGGTCCCATATCTGCTTATTTCAAAACTTATTTCATCAAATGTTATACACAGTCTAACATGCCAAGAGTCTTGGGAGCCTTAATATGCTTTGTAATTTCTTTCCTGTGCAGCTCCAGAGCGTCGTCGTCCTCTTCCAGCACCGCCGTCCACAGGATTCCTGAGACCCAGCTCTGATGATGAAGACTCTGGTCCACGTAATACCAGCGTCCCAGCCTGGAAGAAGAACAGCAAGCTTGCCCGTGAATCTGACAGCTTTGAAAAACCACAGCAGGAGAAAGAGAGGGATCCTGGGAAAACTGTAACGGCTCCTCAAGATGGTCTGTGTGGTGACAAAGCTGCTGTGACGACAGAAAGGTTTCACTCTTTTTATTTTGTTGCCTTGAAAAAACGGTTTGCAGAATGATATCACACATACAACTCAATATTCCAGCTGTATGTGTGTTTAGGTGGACATTATGAATGAATTGGACCAATATTGCCGTTTCCCATGCCCATTATTGTCCACTCACATGAAACAGGATGTCACAATCATTACAGCAGTAATGGCTTTGCTACTACATACACATAAACACACTCTTTAAAATCTTTTGCAACTGTTTTTTAAACCATTAAACCCAGTATTTTGCTGTTTTGTGTCTATTTCAAGAAGACTGTAGCTTAGAAGGGTACAATCACTCACAGTCTCATCCTGAAAAATGTTTTTCCATTTTCCTTTGAGATTCAGTACAGAAATCATGGACTGAGTACTGAACATCTCTATATCTATATATAGCCTAAAAGTACAAATAAGGCATATTTAATCGTGTGCTTTTGGCAGCCTGTGTAGATATTGGGTTACAAGTTTGATTTGTAATGGGGCCACACACACACACACACATAGAGAAACTACATGCGCTAATGGAACTTCAAGACACAATGCATAAAAGTCAATCAGTCTGTGTTAGGTCATATTAATGTGGTCACATAACAAACTTAATAGAGATTTTCTCACAGTAATCCCCTCCATAAAACCTGGCTGTGTCTTCACATGTGTACTTGATTAGTTTCAAGGGCCGTGCAAGAACTGTTGAAGTCCTTATCTGCGTAGTCTTGATATTCCCAGAAAAAACTCCCTAGGCCTCCCTAGGGTTCTGAGCCTGTAACTCATAGCTGTCTTTCTGTCTAAAGCACTATGTTTAGTAACAAACATTTAGACACACATAAGCTCTTAACCTCATAAAGCTGTTTATTTTGCGTTATTGATGTCAACCATCAGTCAGTGGATGAATGTTTCATTACAAAGCATCAGTTATCAGCTCCCTCACACAGTATTTCAAATACTAATAAGCTTATATGTTTTCTTACTTTCACGGCAGTCCGACATATAGCACCGTTGTAGGCAAGATGTCGGAGTATCACTGCTTTGTAAAGCCTTCTTAGTTGTTCTGTGTTTTGCCTCATTAGACTAAGTTGTTTGGGTAAAGCAGCACCCAGAACCCCTGCAGCATGAAATGAGTCTGCAGTGTGACAGCAGAATGAAATGAGGCTATGAGAAGTGTAATAGCCTAGAACGATGCTTCCCAGGCTGCAGTTCAGATCCTCCCAGGCAAGGCTGTAATGATCTCTGGGGGGGCACAAAGACTCAAATGAATCATAACAGATAAACAATATGAAGAAAACAACTAAATGGTTAAATTAAAAACTTCACAAATAAGTTTCCCATTATGGGATTTAGGACTGTTATCAGGGTGGAATAATTAAGTAATTAAATCCTGTTGTTCAGAGGTTGAGTTATGGGGGAAATCTGGAGGAAAAGAGAGGAAGAGGACACTGTATGACAGGGTGAATTGTGTATCACTAGTATTATAATATGGTTGTGAATCTTCACGAACCAATTGGACATTTAATTTCAAAGGTTTTCTTGTTAAGGTTGTGAATTTGTTAAATTATAAATTGTGGTTGAAATGTGGAAATGTTTGGTCTTCTTCACTTTTTAAAATTCCCTTTCTACCTCTGGGTTTTGGTCTGCTCTTCAAACTCTCCTCTTCATGTTTACCTAGGAGTGAGAGTGAAAGTGAGGAAGAAGAGGAGGAAGAGGTAGAGGTTCCACTGCTGTCAGAGGAGGAGATGAACAAACTGGGAGCCAAACTGGTGAAGGCAGAGATCATTGGCAACACGGTGAATAGGTTATCATTATGTTACTGTTATGTTATGTTATGTTATGTTATGTCATGTTACAGTGACCCCCAGTGGAGATTACCATTGGGCTGAATATATGACAGCCTTGATTATAATATGACCCGCCGTTTTCCAACACCTGTTTTAGGAAAAATACTTTTTTAAGATGAAGAGCTATTTATTAGCCTAGTCCTGTTCGGAAAGTTTCCCTGAGATAATATTAATCCAAGGGTAAGATAGTTCTCATTTCTGAAACCCTTTCTCTCGTAAAAGTGAAACATGAATGGATTAAATGTAATGTATGGTCCGGTTGATTTACTTTTTCTCAACACATTTGCTTTGACTCTTTTCTTTGTGTAGATTTAACAGCACATCAGGGGATCCATTAATTTATAGCGTTCATTGATCTGTTCACTTAACTCCCCCTCTGTCTATCTCCATGTGTCAGTGCTAAGCATACTATTGGGATCTCTTACAGAGAGTGTTAAATTGCTGTCTGTTACAAACACACACTCACACAACTATAATGCTAAGTAAGTGTTATCGACCTGGCATCCAGAATCTCCCTACACAACAAAATAATCAAACAATATTCCCAAACCTCTTTGTTTGTGTGTGTGTGTGTGTGTGTGTGTGTTGAGTGCATTTAAGTCATGCACTTGCCTTTTATGCCTTGTACATGAAGGTATAAATCTGGCACAACAATATGGCTTAAGAGGTTCTGTCCTCTTTAGTGTTTCTGTTTTACAGTGTTCAGCCTCAAAGCCTTTTTATCTGACGATTGTCAAAACACACTGATAGACAAAATATTCTAAACTTGACTTAAGAAAATAGTCACCTTTTATATATTAAACATTTAGACACTGGAGTTCCCATTTACATATCTGCCAGCATACATGATATTTCTATGATAGTCTTATAACAGCTGTTAATATCTGCCTACTAATGTACCTGACAGGCTCTACTTTTATAGGCTTTATGTCCAAAAATCTTCCATCTCTCCCATCTTCATTCTTATATTTCCTGTAACATTGTGTAAATACATTGTGTGTTACCAAAAAAACTGTATACAGAAGTATTGACTGACTTAATACTGCTGTTTTATCAGTAAATCTTAATGTGCAGGCTTTTTAAAACATTTTTGTGTTTCAAATGTGTGTATGTATGTGTGTGTTTGTTTGTTTGTTTGTTTGTTTCAGGCCATGGTTGACAAGCTGAAATCACAGCTTGACGCAGCACATAAAGCCAAAGAGAGCCACGCCGCCCGAAAGAAGCTACAAGAAACAGCTAAGTTAAAGCAGGTCTGTAAATACTAACTCTTACACACTCATTGTCACAGTCACTGTTGGTCAAGATGGAGACACAGTACACACAGTTGTGCCCCCACACACACACAAAAGGAAATCATGATTAGACAATTTAAAAAAAGATGGAAGAAAAGAGAGGACTTATTTTTTCTTAGAAATAATTTTTCTCCACTCCATTTCTCCTTCTCGCCTATTTTTATCTGTCTCTTTGCTATCTAAGTACTTGCTATTTCCTGAGCACAGTTTTCCTCTGCGCTGATATCTACACAGTGCTATTTCCGCCAGATTTATTATATATCCAACACACACACTGATACACACTTCACTAAAACACACTGCAGATTTTTCACATTTATAATCGCATAAATTCCCTGATACAGACACAATGTCCTAAATTGGATACATAAACACTCACTCTCAAATCACGCACAGATATAAACACATGCAAACACAGGAATAGATGGATACAGAGACTCACACACAGCACTTAACCTGACACACACACACTGTATCTTCCTGTGTCAGATTTATCTGCTAGCTGCTTCTTTTTCCTCTCCCATAGTCTAAATGCTAATCCAAACACTCAAGGCTATATCTTTTCTAAACTTCACACACACACACAACACAGCAGGTTACGGCAGCATCCATCTCTCTCGCTGTGCAGGCAAGAAAAGTGCCTCACACACACTCGTCTTGAGATGAAACTAAACTGCTGTTACCTCCGATTGCTTTTAAAAGGAATTTGTTTGTTTGAAGTCTCTTTCCTGCTCAGCTTTCACGTCTTGCTTTCTGTATGGAAACGGCTCCTGTTTGGCATTTTAAGAGACCATAATGGGAAACAAATGTCTTAACGTGCTCACGACACTCTTCTACCAGGGGGTCACTCAGAGTGTGCCCCCGTGTTAATGTGTGCGAGAGAACGAGACAGAGACAGATTGAGAGGGAGAAGAGAGATTATATGTGCCATCCTGCCTGCATTTGTAGTACAGGCAATTAACAGAGAGCAATGGCAGTGCCCTGACACTTCAGCACTTCTTTATCTCCTCTCTTTGGCATTGCTTATGCTGTTTCTGGCTTCACACACACGCACGAATATGCACAAATAAATGGAGGACTATTTCCGACATGAGCAGACTCTAGACAACTTTATAAACACATAGAAAGCAGGCTACGATTATTTATATAACCTGTATATTATCATTTGCAAGGTAGGCCAGATTCATCCCCACTAAGGCAGTCCTGTCCAAATTAAAAGACTACGGTGAAATCCTCAGTAAGATTTCAGAGAAAATGTCATAATTCTTAGGTTTTAGTGCACTTATCAGCTGATAGGTACTTCAGCCCTCTTAGAGATGGAGTGCTGTTGGTTTGCACTCATTCGAGATCCTTCCAAACTGTCTTGTTATGGAAGACTTTTGGCTTGTCTTCACTATTCAGTGTTTTAACTCTTGTTGTCTGTCTGGCTCATATTTAATGTTTTGACTGCGTGTGGAGCCTTGAGAGGCCTAACTGTGCCGACTGGAGCTGAGGAAATATTCTCTTCTATAATTTTTTTTCTTACAGTCCACTTTCATTTTCTTGTGACTGTCTCCCATCCTCTCTGCTACTCCCACCTTGTTCTCGTTTCTTGGCTGTCTGCCTCTACCTGTCAGGTGGAACTTCAGTCTTTTACAGGCTGTCTCTGGCTGCTGTTACATAAGGCTAGTTTTTCTTCTGAATGTAATCAATCTAATTGACAACTCCCAACAAAGTATTTCAGTGAGCACCACATAAAATTATGAGATAAAGTGTCCTGTGTACATTTTCTGCAAAAATCAAGAATAGCTCCAACGTGTGCAACTCAGACTTCAGCTCCTCATAACAAGCAAACATTTTGATCTTTGAAAAACACGGACCTGTGTTGAGCTCTAAATTGGCACTGAAGCAGCAGTTCATTCTACTGCTGGAGTTTTTTAACAGAAGGCAGGTCTTCTGTTCCCCCTCAAACTAGTAACATTTATTCAAAGATACAAGTGCTCTTTCAAACACATTTGTCTTCACAGAGGAACAACTTTAATCTAATCCAACCAGGTGATCATATACAAAAAAGTACAAGTATATTTAGAAAATTGGGTCATTCGAATGAATGTTTGCCTTTAAAATATTTAATCCTGGGAACAGACTATGACAGATTAAACCCAGCCCTATCAAAACTAATGAAATTTCTTTGGAATAAGCCAGGTGAATTTATATAAGGCATTTTTATTCTGATGAAGCCCTGATTATTAGTGGAATAAAAGTTTAATAAGCAGCTACTTGACAGCCCCTCTTTTCTCCTCCCGCTACCTGACACACGTCTCCTGCTATGAATCCAAAACATTGCCAGATGCTTATTGTTAAATCCACCCTCTTCCTTTCCTTTGTTGATCAGGGATGTATGTGCCTCCAACATGACTAACAAGTTAGTTCAATTGGTAGTATGTTACAAGACTAATTAAAACACACTTCTTTGTGTGTTGCATGTCATTTGCAATGTAAATTTTCATTTTGATTAAACTTGTAGCTTTACGGCCTTCCATGATGGCATGAATACAACACAAATATTTAAAATTTTTGGGAGAATGACCTGGCTGTGTTTTTTTTTTTTTAGGTTGCAGGTCACTCCAGTGAAGACCAGGAAGTTCTGCTGTTCAGAACAGACCAATCAGGTCGGGCCTGGCCAGTCAACGCCCCCTCTGGACCTCAGGAGCCCCACGGAGGACGACGGAAGAAGAAACCGGTAAGAGAGAGAGGCATGACGGGTGGTAAGAAAGTAGACAAATAAATGACTGGACAGCAGGGAGGGAAGTGTTCTACAAAGGAATTTGAAAACATGAAAATGTACTGCTGCACACATGGTAAAAATAAATCTTGAACTGCACCAGCAAGCCACCACTTAGGACAAAGACAGAGAGGATCCTGCACACTATTGCAACTAGAAGACAGACAAATTGAGAAAAGGGGGAGCAAATGAGCGGGTTGTGTCGTGCGATTTGTTCCTTGTCGTTTTGGTATTCATCAAAGTGTGAAATGAGAGCAGGGACTCCACCTGACTGTGAGTTGAAATGTGTGTAATGTAAACAAAGCTGTCCAGTCTATTCTGTTTATGGTTAGTAAAGGAGACTGGGCAACTTTATACATTTTTAATGTCTGTCTCACCCTATGTTTCCCTCAAGATCATTCTCTGGCTCAGGCCTGTCCATTTCTGTCTGTCAGAGTTCACCTTTCCAGTTTGTCAGTCTGTTTTTTCCCCCTCATGCTCTCATCTTCTTCTACCTCCCTCTTCTCTCCACTGTCCTTTGTGATTTTGAATGTGAATTGAAGAGATATTAAGATTTTGTCTTTTTTTACATGCAGCACCCATTTTTCTGTGAATTTTCCTGTTCACCACCAAAAAAAATCACATTATATTGATATTTATTCATACCTCTATTACTGCTGTGCAATATCCTCCGTATCATTATAAATAAGCTACACTTAACTTGGCAGTTCATGCACTATTACTTTATACCATATTATTATCATCAACCGGTAAACCCACTTTGTACTTCACACTTATTTTATTTTATACTTATACCCACTTGGTACTTAATTTATTTTCTGACCTGTATTATAGTGTATTATAATTTTTTTGCTTAGTACTTCTCTTCCTGTGTGCACTGACGTGATAGTGAGCTGCTGCAGCAAAAGAGTTTCCCCGCGGGGATCAATAAAGTATTTCTGATTCTGATTCCTCTCTCTTTCCGTCTCTCTTCAGATTGAGACTCATGTTGATGGGCAGCGTGTGCGCTACTTCCAGGATGATGACAATGTAGGTCTGAAGGAGATGGTGAGGAGGGAGAAGATGAGCACTGCACAGGATCAGAATGCCCTCTACTCTCGTATGGCTGCCAAAGTAAGAAATCGTTTGCTTTACCACAACCTTGCAACTGCTGGGCAGTGCTGAAAACAACTTGGCCATGAGGGCGACAACCTAGGATGTTGATAATTATTACCAGAATGAACAGTGAGACCAGGAATTAAAGATACCCTGTGGAGTTTTCTTGTAAACAAAACTTTTGTTTGCATTCAGTATTACTCACCAAAATCCACTGTGTGTATCCTTGAGGTCTAACAAATATGATGAATGCATTTCCTTCCTCATAAAACCACTTTTGTTGGCGCATTGCTGCATTTTTTTGGTGCGTTACTGCCACCTGTAGATCAGTGGATTAGTGTGAAAGCATTGGCTGCACCCCTAAAAAGCAGCTAATAATAACAAAAATAACAACCTGGCATCTTTGGGCTGAGATCAGTTAATCTGGCAACACAAGGGCAAGGTTTTTCACAATCTGGCAACCTAAGAGTTGGTGTTATCACAAGATTGCAACTTTAAACTGCAATAATGGAGTCAGAGATGGTGTGCTAATAACACTCAACTATAATCAAACATAATCAAAGCAGCCAGATTACATTCATTTGCAAAATGGAAGCTGTTTGATTCATTTAAAATGTTGTGTTTTTTTTTTTTTTTTATCGCTAAGCCTCAAAGCACACCTGTGTTGCTTTATAGCAACCATTGCTCTGGCCCTGGTGGGTGTCCATATTTTCATAGAGCCATGGCTGCTGTTTTCCCCTTTCTTCTCTGCCATTGGTCGACTTTCTTCCTCGTTGCTTTGGTTTCTCTGACGAGTCAGATTGGATGCCATCTCAGAGTTAGTCAGAGAATTGCATGACCTCAACATAGTGGCAGCTTCTTCACCTTTGTACAGCGAAAAGAAAAGTGACGTTTAATTTGTTGTGGACACAGCAGTTTAGTTGAAAATAATTAATCAGTGCAGGACAGAACTGTTTGTACCTGAAGTTGACAAACTCAAGTAAGGTGGATCAAGCTGGCTTGCACTCTGGCTTTTGTCAGTTGTTGCAGTCGCTCATACCTAATATGGAAGTGTATCCAGACCACAATTTATATTTAAAAAATCATCATCAGTCACTTAGTTTTTCAGTTATTTTGTAGTCATTTTATGAACTGTTAACTTATTACATTTTTAATAAAGTGTCTTGGACTTGTTGGTGTAACTGGGTTAGTAGAAAAAATCTTTGTTTGATAAAAACAATGAGGGGGCCGATGCCACGCAGACACCAATACATACTAAAGGTTGCTTTGTTTGATCAATCAAATTTGGTAAATGGATTATCAATCCCCACTGCAGTCATATGAACAGAGTTAGATGAAGGCATATAAATATGGCAAGGTAAACCTACAATTCTGCTCAGGTGCTGTGTGTATGAGTGTGTATGTGAGGATCACCTAGATTAACTCCGTCATTCTTCCCTCAGGAAGAGGGAAAGGATAGACGTTTAGGATTTGTTCTGTCAGATTGGTATGCAGTTTGGTTCTGTGTCGTTATCCATTTCTCTCCACTACTACTCTTTCATCTACTTGTCTCCCTCTGCGACTCTCTCTCCTCCACTGTGTGCTTGAAATAGACATACAGCAGCAGATGGGTACTGGCAGGCTGTAGTGCATGTGTCAGTCTATCAGCAGTTTTACTTCTGCACTTTTCCATGAGCCAAGACACATTTTCCTTCTCTTCTCTTTTCTTCTTGTTTACTTCTTCTTCTCTCTGTAGGTTGGAATATGACAACAAGTAGTGTTAAAAATCCTACTGACAGGTGTATGTATGTGTGTGTGTGTGTGTATGAAAAGGCATTGAAGAAAAGGCGTTTATTAAAAGCATTATTAAACAAAGGGATGGAGGAGTTGCCATAGCAATTAAAAAAAAAAAGACAAATGCTTTATCTCCGTCCATATTTTTCCTTTCCCCGACTTTCTCTGCCCTTCACTCACACACACACACACACACACACACACACACAAAATCACTTGACCTCACTCTTATATTCATTACACGGCTATGCGTATAAAAATATACACACATGTTCTGCACCTACAAAGAGTGACACTAAAAATACATCTACAGTTACCATGGCAGGGCTTCTATAAATACCAGTTTTATCCATTGGTCAGAGAGACAGTCTGTTAAGTTAGCAGACTAGCATTGTCTGGAGATTTAATGTAGTGAATTTTTTTTTTTACCATAGTGTACCAGACATGTTAATCCCTTCCACTCTCCTGCTACATACTGCATAATTTAAATTGCATCAAGAATGTGTCCATTTATCATTAGCTAAGACCTATGTAATGATTTAGACTTATTACTACCATATTATTCCTAATTAGTCTATTTGTGTGTGTGTGTGTGTGTGTGTGTGTGTGTGTGTGTGTGTGTGTAAGAAAATAAAACTGTCTGCTCTCAGACAAATGCAGAATGTGCTGCTCCACACTTAGGTGCAGTCCTTTGCACACACTCACTCCTACACACTCACTCACTCACTCACTCACTCACTCACTCTCACTCACTCCTACACACACACACACACACACACACACATTCCCTCCCACACTAATACAATTTTCACTCTCACTCACACACACTCCTACACAGCGAGTCATGCACACACACTTAAGCCATGCTTGCCTCTCGCTCTCTCACATGCATAAGGATTCCAACCTGTTGCCATGGTGACAAGACTCAGTCGTAGAAACACCAGAGTCGATACTCGGCGTCCTGCCTCACACTGTTAACACACAGAGACCAACTTAAATACAGGCCAGTTCAGGCACAACACACACACACACACAGAATATGGTGTGGAAACGGCACAGACGGTAATATTGCGTCAGCACCTACATACACCAATTAGTGAAGCTACCAGCCAGTTTCTAAGGACAGTCGATGTCGCTACAGTAGTTTTTAAAGGATTACCATGGCTTTCTTTCATGTTTTAAGAAGTGCCAGTGTAGAATATTTTTTTGTTTTAAGCCTGAAATGAAAAGCAAAAGCTACATTTAGTCTCCTTATCAATAAAATACATCCATAATTTACTTAAATACACCCCAAAAAGAATTTACTTAAGCACAGTGTGATTATTTATACTTGAGCATGGTCCCAGATTTGGCCGAGAATGATCACACTCCTGTTAAACACTGCTCATCATTTCTCTCTTCTTCTTCTCTCATCTCTGTCTCTTCCCCCACTTCTCCTCTCCATCTCCTCTGTCGTCTCTGTCACCACCACTTCTACTCCACTCGACTCTCCAGATGATGGGGAAGACAGACGGTGACAACTACACGCTGGATGACATGTTTGTGTCGAGTGCAGCGCAGCGGGAGGGCGAGGGGAGGGAGGAGGAGCGGATGAGGAGCAAAGCCATCGGGGACAGTAGGAGGCTGGCTGCCTCCATGGAGAAATGCCACCACTGCTTCAGCAGCCAAGAGCTCCAGAAGCACCTCATAGTGGCAATAGGCAGCAAGGTAAGGGATTGTGAATGTAGGCTGTTTTGAGATGTCATCATTTCCCAAAAGTTTTGTCTTTTAGTGTCTTGTTCTGTCAGACCAACAGTCCAAAACCCAAACATATTCAGTTTATAATCATAGAAGAATAAGGAAAAAAGATTTACATTTTTGAAGATGGGACCAGAGAATTTTGACATGTTTTCTGAAAAGATGACACAGAACGATTAATTGAATATTAAATGAATTTTCTGTCAATCCACAAGTGGATGAATCGACTAATCATTGCAGCTCCAAATTGAAAAACTCAAGGTTTTGGACTGTTGGTCAGAAAAAACTTTTGTCTGTAATGTGCATGTGTTTGCGATCTTGTGCCCAGGTGTACCTGAGCCTGCCTGCGGGAGTGTCGATGACAGAGGGCCACTGTCTCATCTGTCCTCTCCATCATCACTGCTCTGCCACCGGATTGGATGAGGATGTCTGGTCAGAAATGCAGGTTAGCCAATCAGTGCTCCAAGTCTTGTCAGTCCAGGCTAAAGCGATAACCTCTATCGTTTTACAGCAGTGGTAGATATAATCAGAACCTGCTTTCATTTTCAATGTTTACGTCAAACAAGAATGATTAAAACTTAATTGAATTCACTTCTGTGCTGCTTTGTTGTCCTCAGCTCTTCCGGCGTACTTTGGTGCGTATGTTTGAGTCCCAGGAACTGGACTGTGTGTTCATGGAAACGCACATGAACCCACGCAGAAGACAACACATGGTCCTAGAGTGTATCCCACTACCCCGAGAACTGGGCGATATGGCACCCATATACTTTAAGGTCTGTGCGTGTATTGACTCTCACCATTCTGATTAAGTTCACTTTGTCAAGTTTTACACTGGAAAGAAGTATTGTAGGGATAGGTTTGCGTTTAATGCTTAAACAAATGTGTGAATGTCCTCACAAGTGTGGTAATACAGCAGTTTCTGTGTGCCCTCAGAAAGCTATCATGGAGTGTGATGAGGAATGGGCCATGAACAAGAAGATTGTCGACCTCTCTTCGAAAGACATCCGCCAAGCTGTATGCTCTCTTTTTCTTTGTCTGTGTTTATCGTTTCTGTCTGGTTTTCCTTACTTTTTCTCTCATTTCCTACCGTCTGTCTTGCCATACTTGTTTCCTTCATAACCTCCTTTCTTCCATCTTGCCTCTCTCTCCTTTCTGTTCTTGTAACCTCTCATCCTTGTTAATTGTTTGTTTAATGCCTCTTAGGTACCTCGAGCTCTGCCCTACTTTGCTGTAGACTTTGGACTCCAGGGAGGGTTTGCTCATGTCATTGAAAATGAACAGAAGTTCCCCCATTACTTCGGCAAGGTCAGTGCGTGCATTAAGGCTGTTATAATTGGTACACCATTGTGTTTTTCCTCTATTTTTTTTTTTTAGTTAGTAGAAGTCACCGTCATTTGGTTCTAGAAATTTCTGAAAACTTTACTGCACATGTGTGACTGTGGGTCACAGCTATAACTCGACTCTGAGCCTGATTTCCACATCACTTTAAATGTAAGCAGTGCTTAGGTTTGCCATATTAGAGTGAATCGGACACAAAATAGTGCAACAAAGATTAAAGAAGCACATGTTTATAGATAAATCAATTACTCCACTGTAGCAGCACTGGCATAGTCACAATTGTGCAAGTACAAGTGGGTTCATAAAGATGCATTACCGACATATGTGACAAATGCAGTGATATATTTTAGCTTGTTTACCAACCTACAGTAGCTATACTTCCAAGTGTCTGTAACTGTGTGTTGGCTTTTCTTTATTTAAGTTATGTTTTTTCTGCCATAGCAAATGAATTCCAGTTAATTTTACAGCAATATTTCAATATGTTCAATCCCTTTTTCCCCTCACAGGAAGTGGTTGGAGGCATGATGGACTTGGAGCCGCGACGTTGGAGAAAGTTGATCAGAGAGAACTTTGACGATCAGAGGAAAAAAGTCCTGCAGTTTGCACAGTGGTGGAAACCATTTGACTGTACCAAGACTGAGGGCTAGCTAGTGAAGACTACCCACACACACACACACACATACAAACACACTGTGGTTCCCAGTGCAGGAATCACATTTGGTGAATATGGTGCAGACACTGTTCCACCTACCAATTCAGAATTTGATGTAAAATTCCTATTAGAGGTTATAATGTGAGAACATTTTTACTTAAATAAAAAGTAAATAAAATGACTTTGATTCATGTATTTGTTGTATTTTTATGTTAAATGCCAGAAATTGTTTCATATCACCATTTCTTTACACTGAAAATCTCTCAATACCTAAACCTCATTCCCCCATCACACATTAATACTAAATAAAAATTTAAACACTGATTTGTGTATAAAGTTTTTGAAAGTATTTCAGTATCGAATAAGACTCTAGGGGATGTTTTTGCATATGCAAAGGTGCAAGAGATTTCTTTTTGTTAGTTCTTTTGAACAAAGTAAGATGTAAGAATGTAATATTGCATTTCAAACTAATATGTTGTGACTTAATTGATAAATTCTCTCATATCTCGCCACATATACATCTAGGTTGGTGGATAGTGGAACATCTATGAAGCAGTTTCTTGCAGCCAAGAAATGAATCAGAGCTGTGTCTGTGTGTCATACTCATTTTTATCTTGCCCGTACTGCCCTTCCCTCCTTTCCAGCCCTGGGATTTAATATATATAGTATATATTAGTATATGTGGCCACGGGGGTGGGGGGATAAGCTTCAGAATCAGGATTCTCTAACTCTTACAGGCTCACAGTGTCACAGTAAACAGAGACAGTGCTCTCCTTAATGAATCACTCCCTCTTATCAGAAACCTAAGGGAGACACTAACTGGGAGAGTCAAAAGAATAGATCCCACATAGGTTCTATAGTCAGTAAGTTGTTAATATATGTGGGATCATCTGTATTTATAATCATCATTGTGGTACCTTCTAAACCCCCTATGAGCATCTCTCTCTTGGTACAATGCCATTACTTTCTGTCCCTTGTGATTTAAATATATATGGGAAAGTATTTCTAACTTTCATTGTAGGAAAAGAACCATAACCCTACACTATTTTTTAATCCACAGGAATTAAATGTTGGCTCTTGTAGTCTCTTGAACACTTTTAACACTGGGGCCATTTCATTTATAGTATAATTGTTAACATACTCCCATGCTTGCACTTCAGGTCCCAAATAAAAATGAGTGTTTGATGATGATCACATGATGAGAGCAGGGAGATTGTCCTTTACTTGCAGGATCCAGGCTCCAGTCTCTGTCAGCAAGGACACAGGGGCATGGAGAAAATATATTTCCCTGAGGAGGAGGCGTTGTGTATTGTTATTATTTATCATTATTATAACATCACCTTGGTAAGACCTGTTTCATTGTAAAGATCAGCAAGCCATGGCGACCATAGTGTTTCTGCAGGTAGGCGGTCAATGGACTGTGGATTATTTATTGTTTATATGTGCATCAGAGTGCAGGAAGTTCAACTGAGTTTTTAGTGTTACACCACAACATGCAATTTGCTACTCTTTAACCCATTGGTACGTTTGAAACCTTCCCTTGGGACAATACAGCGGGTTATGTATATTGCACAAGTGACAGAGAGGCCCGGGTTCACAGTTAATAGCAGCAGAGCGGCGTGCAGTGATGTATGGTTATGGCCAATTAGATTGGCTGGGGGCAGATTTATGACCGAGACAGCCATTTCTCTCTCCCTGTCTCTGCCTCACACACACACATACACATGTCCTTTTCAGAGTTATTTTGCAAACCCCCACACCATGCTGTTTCCTCTGTAGCTCTGTTTCATTCGCTCGCACCGCCTCAGGTTCTCTTAATTTTTTTTTTTGCTCTTTCTAATTTTTTCACGTTCTCTTTTACACTTCCCAAAGTCGTTCTGCGTCATTAGCAGATAGGAGACATACATTTAACAGAAAGATGAGGCAATAAGTCTTCTGTGTCACAAAATTGAAAGTGACACGCCTGCTAACACACAAGTACTTGCCACACACACACACACAGGAGAACTAAAATGGTACACAGCAATAAAATCCTCAAGGTGTGTGTCTGTGTGTGTGTGAGAGAGAGAGAGAGATGTGGCAGGCAATGGGTGAATGTACGATTGTGTTTAATGATTGAGTGTGTCTGTATGACTGTGTGCTCATCTCTCTGGGAAGGCACCTGGTTTTGACTCACTGGTGTGTGTCACAGGACTGGACCTCTTCTTATCTTCCTGCATTCCTCAACTACACCTATTTCAGATTTGAACTCTGCTCAATGTGTGTCTATTCCTGGATGGTTTTGTCCATATATGGTTGTTTCCCTTTTTGCATGCATGTATTTGAAATATCTGTGTATGTGAGTGCATGTTTCTGTAAGTGTGTGTGTGTGTGTGTCTGTGTGTGTGTGTGTGTGTGTGTGTGTGTGTGTGTGTGTGTGTGTGTGTGTGTGTGTGTGTTCTTCAGGAGAATCCAGGCTTTTAGACTCCATGTAAATATGCAGGGTTGCACCTGCACTGTAAATCTGTCTACAAAACATGCTTCTCTTCTCATGTAGTCTTAATATTTTAAAATAAACTTTTAAATATTTAACTTACTTTAAATGATTAGCATATCTGGCTTGAAGGTAAGCTCATTGCACTGAGTTGGATTGCTTCTGATTTATTTTGATTATAGATAATTTGATAATTCAACCATCCAGGGCAACAGAAAATTCTTGAACCTTTACATTACTTATTTGCATTCAAATTAATGTTTTTGATCAGTCATAGCTTGAGTGACCATCAAAAAATACCTACCATATAATGCTGTGAAATAAAGGTTGGCAATGTGCACAAAATCGTATGTTACTGCAGAAAAAGTGTATAGACAATTCCAAATGACTGACTCTCATCATTACGAAATATCACACATCGTATCCATTATAACATAAACACAATCATTTAATCATTGCACTTTTCCTATAGCGCAGGTCTAGACTAAACTCTTTATAATATTATTTACAGAGACCCAACAAATCGCATATGGATGAGTGCATGAAGGTTACCATAATACACCCAATGCTTCCATCAATCATGTTCAGTTAAAAGGAGCAATGCCACTAAGACTCAGGATTGGACTGCTCCATAATTAATTTCCATGGTAATGTTATTAAAATGTGATGTCATCCATGTTAGATGTACCTACTGAATGAGATTACCATGATACCCCAAGAGTGGGGCCCTTTCTATTTATTCTAATCCCATGATAGCACAGTTACTGAGCTATTGCCCTCTCTGCACTCAGCTATAGATGGCTGGCTGCTAGTGGGCTTATCTTCTCAGGAACATTATTTATTCCATTGTAGTGTTGGCTTTATTAAATGCCCACATTATTACTGATGGATGGCAGACTGATTGCTAAGAGCAAGCGATCAGATAAGGAAAGAGAAAGCGAGACAGATACTGTTAGAGTGTGTGTAGTGTGTTAGTGCAGGCTATGTTTGAGAGAAAGAGAGTGTGTGGGTGTGTGTTAGAGAGAGAGAGAGAGAGAGAGAGAGAGAGAGAGAGAGAGAGAGAGAGAGAGAGAGAGAGAGAGAGAGAGAGAGAGAGAGAGAGAGAGAGAGAGAGAGAGAGAGAAGGAGCTGAATTCTGTGCAATGTATTGGGGTCATGCTGCTCCAGAAAGTCAAATGAATTAGTAGGCACCTCCAGGAAATTACACTGTGATGTGATGTGTGTGTGTGTGTGTGTGTGTGTGCGCACATGCATGCACTTGCATGATGCATCATGTCTTTTTCAGTGTCTCTCTGCTTATCCCTTCGGGCCCTTAATGAACAGACATGCTCTGCCAATCGAGGTCAAGGTCATGGCTGTGATTAGTACCAGACACATGCATCGTTCTGTTCCCTGATGGGAGGCAACAAGCGTGTACCACCGCTGCCAGCTCCATTATCTGCCTGTGGAGCCATATTTGTCCTTGTATACCCATGTTGAACACATTTGGCACATAGCCATGAACTTGGCTTATTGGCCATGGCTGTTGTTTGATTACAATCAGATGTTGCTTGATTGCTATTTCCACTAGTTAATTAGTTAACTGAGGAACAATCACCTGTTTGTTGCCTGCCAAGATAGCACTATTATAGGAAGCTGTAAATGCACTATGTAGAAATAAAACATTTTACCAAACAACTATAATTTATTTTCTTTTATTTTGAATTACACTTTTGAAACAAACCTGATGTATCCCCACAGACATGGCTGGATTAATGTGTGACTTGGCCCCAGGGCAAAAAATTTGGTTGTCATGGAGATAGATCTGTTGACATGTGAGCTGTTAGGATTTTGATCCATAGCATGATCCATTAAAGTGTATTCTTGACCTTGGAGACAGCAGTTTGCAAAACAATCCTGACTCAAGGTCCACTTATTTGCTTTCTACGGAGCTTTCAACCATATAACACAGTCTTTATATGATGGAATAGTATTGCCTGACTCCAGGTTTTCTGTGTGTCACTTAGTTTGTGGTAATTTGGCTTTATTTACTTCATTTTGGAATATGCACCATGTGTGCACAATATAAACTAAAATATAAGACTTAAGACTTAAAGCGGGATTTTGACACAGGGCCCCATGACTAGCTAATAATGCAGGACCCACCTTAGTTGATCATGTACTTCAGTGGTGCCAATTCCCCATCAGATTTTAAATTAAACTACCAAAACCAATTTACATGCTGTGAAAGTGAGACTTCTGGGGCCCCTGGGTTGAAGACACTGAGTTCATGTCTTCAGTATTGTGTCTAGGAATTTAACAACCTGAGGAACAGTTTACATTGTGTTTCTAGACATAAATATTACAATAAATAATAAATAAATACAACTATAGATAAAAAAATATCGAAATAATAAAATAAATACAATTTCACGGGCCATTGTTTTGGAGGTTAATGTAAAATATTTTCGCACTGTGGTAATTTGGCGTCACGACCTCAGTATTTCTAAAATCGAGGCTGCAGGATGTGCCCCATTGGTCCCCTTGTGGATACACTGTAAATTCCACCAATTATTTATTCCACCAGCTATTTAGCCAACTTACTAACTTGGCATAGTACAGTATGGCATAATATAATGTCACGTGTTAAAAATTAATGAATGTTATATGCTCATCTCTATCTATCTATCTATCCTCTGATTGGTTTATTGTCCAACTAAAACGCAGAACAACGCGCTGATGCGTCCTTCACAGCGCGAGCTCGGCAGGTCGCTCTGATCTGCACATCGCCTGTGCGTGCTGCTGCTGGCTGACCGCGCGCGCTCGCTCGCTCTCTCCCTGCTCCCCATCTCGCGCACCTCCACTCCAGCCACCTCTTTGCCCGCACTCCGAGCGATGACCACAAGAGACAAGACGGAACAAAAGTCGGGGAGCAACGGCGAAGGAATATAAGTGAAAGATGGACGGATGATGAAAGGACGGTTAGTTGGCAGACAGACAGGAGAACCGCTGTCGCAGAGGACGAGGAGGAGGAGGAGTGGAAGGGACGGAGGCACATCTGCCGTGACTTTGGGGATTTCTCTCCGGCAAAGTGGGGAGAAAAAGGGGAGACGCCACATTCTTCGGATGCCAAAATTAACCGCGTGTGAGAGAAATGATTAACGTGTCGGAATTACCGTGATGAACAACGTGTCGATTTTGGCGACCTTTTGTTATTTTTCTGTTTTGCAATTTCGTCAGTTAAGGTAACGTCTGCTTTAACATAGTTGCGGAGTCAAGCTAACGGCTAAAATAAGTAAATAGCCTGCTGTTGTTAGGAGTTCTCTATTTGTAGCTTATATTTTTATTTGTAGCATCCTTTGGAGAGTGTTGGCCTCCCGGGGAGCAGGGTGGATTTGTTTTGGGGGGTAAAGGAGGACGGTTTTTAAGAGGCGACACCCCCACCTCCTCCTCCCCCTTACATAAATGTTTGCGTGCCGTTAGTGCTCCCGTTCTCGGTCGACCCCTTCGCTCCCCCCGAATAGGTTGCAGAGTCTCACACGCAGACAGTCGCAACTCATATGCACACATAGAGACAGGCAGACCTGGACATTATCTCACGCGCACACACATCTCATATGCATACATAATTATACAGACCCCCCCTCACCCACCCAACCCTCCACCAACCCTCTCAGCCCCCACTATCTGATGACTCCCCGGCGTAGAGGTGGACCTGGTACGGAACCGACTGTAGCATTATCATCATCATCCTCCTCAACACTACCACTGGCATCATCACCATCCTCCTCCTCACCACCACCACCACCACCACCATGTCCTCGTCGTCGCGCAAGATCTCCTCCGAGTCGTTCAGCAGCTCGGTGGGCTCGGACTGCGGGCTCGAAAGCCCCGGGGGAGACGGAGGGGACGGCGGTTTGGAGACGGCGGAGGAGAGCCGAGGCTGCCCCTTCTCCTCCTTCCCCTCCTCCCACAGAGCGGTGCTCTGGAACGGCCGCAGCCCCGCCGAGAGGTCGGCCTGCCCGGCGGGCGAGGAGCAGCAAGGACCCGGTGGACCCCACAAGAGGGTCACCAGGAGGAGGCGGGTGAACCTGGACTCACTGGGGGAGAGCCTGAGGCGACTGACCTCACCCATGGTAGGCCTCGAGCTCAGTCTGAAGTGCTTGACTGTACCTTCACGAAATATCATTAAATATTACTATAGAAAGTTTATAGTGCCATATACATAAATGCATCTGGTTCATAACTACTTTAATGTTAAATAGGGACTTAGCCAGTATTAAGCTGCTGAATATTGCAATGCATGATATCCTGTGCTATGTAGTCTAACTCAATTTATAGTTTTGACATACATTTGTAGCACATTCCTCTAAAATCTATTAAAATGTATTAGGTCAAGTTTGTTTGTCATACTGTGTACAATTAGAGCTGGGCATTATTGACCAAATCAATGACTGTTGGTCTTCTAAAGACACTCAGTGATTTTTCTGAGAAACAGTCAATATCATGACCAAACAGCCAGAGGCATTTTTTCCATTCCACACTGCTGTCTCCAAAGTTGGCCTTTAAGACCAGGAAAAGACAACATTCAAGCTATTCCATCATAGTACGATTGTCCAAAAATCCCAGACGATGTCTTTTCTCATATCACGATGTGACGTGTCCTGTGCTGTCTATGTAAAAAGCCTCTTTTCATCCTTCACTTGTGATAGCCTGAATCATCTGGCAGATTATATAATAAACATGTTGTTGTGATAGAGAGAGAGATATGCCCATGCCCTGTCTGTGTATGTTATGACGTGTGACGAATGAGTTTCTGTGTCTGTGTGTCTATCTGTGTCTCAGTTGTATTACAGGCTGTAATGTAATAATGCAGTTATTAGAACTGAGCGCAATTCTGATGGATGGTGTGCGATTAGGGCATTTGCTTTTGCATAGTCTTTTGTGAAGGTATATCAGTTTGGGATTTGATTGTATCTCCTGTAATGTGGCCCCTGTTATGTAGTTGGTCAACAATGAAATATACCGATAAGTCGACAGATAGACAGACAGATGTGGACGAAGCAGAAATGCCATATGAGAGAGTACTCTAACTGTCACATGAATAACTCATACCATAATTTCAAAGGCAGGTACATAGTCAATTGATATTAAGTTGAATGCCGATTAGCAGTAAGTGTATAACTGTACAAGGCTTCTGATAATCACAATTTCTTAATAATTCATACTGTATTCTATTTTTCATGAAGCAGTTGATAGCTTGTCAAAGAGGTCAAATAGCCTGTCCTCAAAGTCCAGTGTAATCTGCAAAATGTGAATCTGCATTAGGAAATGTTGCATTTGGTGGCTTCAAATTAAAAGGTGATCTAGGAGCAAACAGAGCAAACAAATGTTTACCAAACCTGACATTATGTGACTACTATATACTACCAAAGATGTGACAGAGGCTAAACATCTGACCTAGTTTAGTCCAAACTCCTTTCTGGCCAGAGCAGAGATTCATACATGCCAGAATTCAGTCAAATATGGAACATTTTGTCTTTTTTACCAAGGATAAAAACTCAGCAATATCAAGCAAAAAGAAAAAAAGAAACAGTGACATACATAGAGGACACTTGCAGTGTTACAGGAGTTATGGCTGTATTTAAAAGTCACTAACTATCTGGTAAATACACAGTGATTTTTTCTACATATCTTATGGTCTCAACAGTTTTGACCACTGGGGGTTTCTAAAACACACTCATTACATTGAACATTTTCCATATCAACTTTTTATGCTTAACATTTTAGCTAACAACTGCTTACTGACACATCTGTAAGAGCAATATTTACAGATGTTTTACTACTTGTTTGGTGTGTCTACCCTTGAGAAAAATCTCTCTCTCCCTGGCTTGCTTAATGTTCAACTTTCTTCACCAGTCACTTAGAAACTTACGTTGTCTGCAATTTCATACTGGGTATGTAGCATAACCCATAAACCAGAGTCAGCTGTGATTGGTTGGCTGCTGTTTAATATGACATGGCACTGTTTTAGTTTTGTCAGTCCAGATAACCAAAACAAGAACTGAAAGCATAGAGCTGCAAAGTATGGTGTTGATTCTCAGTGGTACCAGCAGTACTAGCAACAATTTACATTACTATTTGATTCAATTTTGATATAAAAATTCGCTAATTCACTTCTAATGTGTATCTTGGTTTTGTTTTGTGTATCTGTAGTCTTTTTCAAAGAAAAGCTACAGCTATGGTCCATTAGATGAAATTAAAAATAAAGCCTGAAGTGAACCACAGTCAATGTACAGTGCTCCATCATCCCATCAGTCACATCTTGTTTGAGTCTACATAGTCCACATTGTATCACGAGATCAGATGTGTCAGATGTGTCAGAGATAGAGATTGCTTGATGGATTAATAATGGATGGATAGATAGATAAACAGTTTTGTGCTCTAGTCATTGCCTCTAATCTAGGCGTTAGGAGCATAAGAGCACTGCTGTGTTTTCATCAGACTGAAGGAGGTTGTGGGAATAGGTTTCTCCAAAGTGCAAATGCTCAGACCCTCTGGTCCCATTCCTGGGAGAAATAGATGTTGCAGAGAAATCTATATAGGAGAGCAGTGATTGTCAGCCTTTTCTGCTGCCCAGGCACAACCTCGCAGAATAATGAAATTCGACAGCACAGCTAAAAATCTGAAGTTGGTGTATATTGGAGAGGACCACTGAGAGCCAACTTCAGCTCTCAGCAGCAGCTCTTACTGGCCCTGATCTTTAATAGATCTGTAAAAAAATAGGGCAGAGGGAACACTTAAAGACAGGTTTGTATAACACTTGATGATAATATCTAGCATTTACATGTGGGCAACATTGTGGAACTGTGTGTGTGTGTGTGTGTGTGTGTGTCTGTCTGCATGCCAGTATGTGTTTGTTTGCCTGTAAGTGCAATTACAGGCATCAGTCGGGCAACAATGGAGCCTTTTTAAAATCTAAATATGTAAGGGTCATTATGGTGTTGTGCTTTGCTCACAGGGACAGGGAAAGGGTGAAAGTCCAAGGTCTTTGTCTGTGTCTGAAGGGTGTTTATGTGTGTGTGTGTGTGTGTGTGTGTGTGTGTGTGTGTGTGTTAGGCTGAACTGTGCTAGAGCAGCTTAAACTCTCTCTGCCAAACAACCATACCGTGGATTTCTCCTAAAGCATGTTTAATGTCCACTTTCGAAATACATTAATGATGATGGTGCCATCAAAACATTTAATTGCTGCCTTCAGTAAGAACATACAGTAACAAATTAGCCAATAGACACATAAATATGCTCACTCACTCACAACACAACACACTGTTTATTATCTTTTTTGTTCTCTCTCTCACACACACACCACTCTCACACACACAGTGGCTGCGTGCAGTGGCAGTGTCCGTTGTTGACTGCAATGGACCGTGACAGAGAGAACACAGCATGCTCTCTGTGGTTGTCTTCACCCTGACCACACTGACCTAGAAGCAACAACACACACATACACACACACATTTACACGTGTGCAAACATTCTTCATTTTCTCTCTCCCTCTCTCTCAGTTTCGTGTATACACATAGAAGGTGGCCTTTAGCTTAGTGACCCATGATGCAGATCAAAAGACCCTGAGTGTTGGCCACAAATATGAAAACTGTGAGACAAGTGTGTGAGTGTGCAAATGTGTGTATATATGTGTATCCTAAATATGTGGTCTTCCCTATCAGGAACCAGTTTTATTAAAGAGTAGATCTACCTTGCTTTTAGCCAAATACAGTTTGGGCATTGTGCTGCATGTGTACACATGCTGGCTGAAACGTATCCACTCTGCTTTGTATGAGTTTACCTATTGAAGTTGGCTATTTGCTGCGATCAGCCTGTCTCTATTGTTGTTATACTTTTGAATGGGACTAGTTTCTTAAAATCGGGAGGAAAAGTGTTGATCTACACACCCTTCAGTGATTTAATTCCTATCAGAGAAGAATATTCATTCTTAACTCCACTGATCCTTTTATATTCTCAAAACATGTTTTAAACAACATACCAGTGTAGCATTTCTTCTCAAACAATCAATATAACAAAATTGATTGTAAAACATTTTGTTTGTCTGTAACTGCACAAAGTAGTGATAAAATAAACATTTCCCCTTCACCACAGCTTGATCTCTATTATACCATCAGTGCAGATAATGAATAACATTTCATGATTCACAAGTTTGTTTATAAATCAAATTGATTTGTTATGAAACTGCTAAGATTATTTTTTAGCAGTTTCTCCTTTTTTGGACAGTTGATAGTGAAGCTGAGACAAGTAACAATGGGATTTTAAATGCAGTAAGAACTGCAGTAATATTATGTACATGACAAATCGGCTTGTGAGTAACCAAAGCTCAAGGTCGTCACTCTACTGAAATGCTTAAAACTTACATGTTTTCCTTCTTGTACACAATTGTCTCCCCAAGTGGCCAGAATTTACTTAACTAATTAAACTGGAATTATGCTTCTCTGAAGATATACATAAACGTCTCTGTGAACCAACGCAGAGAAGGGTGTTATGGATAACTGTGGGTCGTAGAGGAGTCGATGAGCACACCTCCCAAATCACAACAACACAAGTTGACTGGTTGATTCAACTCCTGTCCGTATCCGAGCAACCCTTGTGCGAAGCATGATTCCATCCTGCGTCTCTTCTGCCTTACTTTACATTCATTTGGCAGACACTTTTGTCCAAAGCGATTTACAGTAAGTGCATTCAACCTTTGTAGGGAACAACAGCTAGATATCATCAAGTATTTTGTGTAGTCATGGAAAATTGTCCGATGCACTGGCTGCATTATACCGCTAACACCGCTGTGCTGCAGTCACAGTAATTGCTGTGCCTCAGAGACTGCCTCAAAAATCCTGATATAAAGCTGATTGCAACAGAATTGTTTTCTTTGTACCTGCTTTATTACTTGCCTCCTCCCCGACAGAGAAGCCTGATGCGTCTCATGCTGGGATTTATCTAGCTGGGTCTCATCTGGTGTATGGAGTTGCTATTTTCTTTAATAGTGGTGGCAGCTTTCCAACTGTGCTGAAGCACCAGTACCCGCTGCTCTGTGACCATACACCACACCAGTTCATGCTAATGTAAATTTGGAAGAGGAAGATGCAATAAAAGGAGGCAAGGATGAGCTGGTCCACTGCGCTGTATGTGCATGTGTTTGTGTCAGAGGGAATCAGTCCTAAGACACACAGGAAAGGCAGGTTTACATACAGTAGAGAAGAGCATGACTGAACCTCATAGAGAAAGAAAGCAATGCAGAGCAACAGAGGAATGGAGTGAGTATTGGTGAGATTCTGCTCCCTTCCCAAGGTAAAGAAACAGAGCAAACAAAACAAAGTGGTTTGGATAAAGAAGACAGGGAACTACAGAAAGAGAAGGGTGAGATAAAGGAGGAGAGGAGAGATAAAGTTTGAGTTTAAACCATCAACCTGAAATTTTCTTGGACACTTTCATTTTAATGGAACATTTTGTTTGTCTAATCTTCCCTTACATGCCATTTCTCCTGTCTACACACTATCACCACTGCCATGGTAATATTTTAAAATCTTTATTCAGTTAAGGAAACACATTCAGTTTATTACCATAATTCTGTTTTACCATATTATGTTTATATTATCCTAATCAAATCCTCCCAGTGTAGATGTTGTAGTGTGTTTTAACAATCTATCGAACCAGGTGATCTAAGATTGGTCTGCTAGCTGTTATCCACATCCTACCATCTAAGCACCTTGGTTTGACTGAGTGAGATTAATGTGTGATGGGCTTTCGAATTGTGTGTACAGTAAACATGCCAGCGATTTTAACAATGCAGGCTAATGATGATGTGTGTGTACAGCATGTTTGCATGTGTGTGTGGGTCAGTTAGTACCAGTGTGTGTGGTCATGTTGTAGAGTCTTGTGTGCACACACTATAATGTGCATGTTCTGTGGTAAATGAGTAGCTGAATCAAGGATGCAGTAAGAGATTGTCATGAGAAAACACCATTTCTGTTCTACACACACACATACAGTGCATACATAGACATTCACACAGATGTGTAAGTGGGGAATAGAGGGGTGACAGGGAGTAAAAGCATGTTTTTTCTCACAAATAGACTGTGAAAATATGGACCATCGGGTATTCTTTTTAGCTATCAGGTCTACACAGTTGCTTGTAAAAAGTGACCATCTTGCTCTTGTTGTTGCTAAGGCTCACTGTAGCTAAAAGTAAAAATATTTTTCTATCAGGAGGCGTTGTTTCAAGTGGCTCTGACTGCTACAATATTCAAAGTTGTTAGCGTTGTTGTGGAGATAAATACAGCATAAAGAAAAACAAGTCAGCACTGAGAAGAGAAGCTCCAAACATTTGTGATACTTTGTCCAATTGGTTAGCTACAATTTGACGTCTAACAGTTATTTAACCTGATAGCGAAAGAACTATATTCACCTATAACACCTGCTGACTGACACACATGTAGATTTCTACTCTGACTACACACACTCTGTCTCTCTCATTTCTCACTGTCTCATGTTTTTGCTCTACAACCCCACAACTCACCAGTCTCTATCTCTCTTGTTCCCTCTCAGCCTCTTTACACACACACACACACACACACACACACACACACACACAAAATCACTTCTGTATCTGTCCGGAGTGGGCGGAGACCTCCGAATGACCTCTCCAGCTGGCACATTGTGTTCTAGTATTGTCACTACAGCCTTGCATTTGAGCCATATCACAGATAATCACATGTTTCAAGTGATCTCGTTTTTGTATTTCACTTTGAACACTGGCCTATTAGTAGAACTCCTCTTTATGACACTCAAATATAAAATAAAATGAATGACAGTAATAGTAGTTTTTCTCAGCAATTACGCTGTGGAAGCTACTTAGACTCAAGCTAAATTTAGAATATATTTAGCCAAAAGTAATACAAATGTGCAGAGATGGTTAATAATCCACTTTTAGTTTTCATAAGTCTGTAGGCTTACAGGTAGACCTTTTTCACAGCAGACATTTTGAGTTGTCATAGTAGGAAAAACACAGGTGTTACTAATATCATTAACAATGCCTCCGTTTTATTCAAGTGTCCCATAAGCTGTGACAGTGAGCCTGCACAGCATGCACAATACCAGGACCATGAAACTGAAGCAGCTAAATGGAATTCAGCCATCATCAATTGTATTATTTACGCCTGTGCTTTTCCTACTGTGACATGTCAAAATGTCTTCTGTGAAAAAGGCATATTAGATATGAGTGTGTCGTGCCTGCAATAACACTTCAGGTGATACTTTGGCAGGGTTGTTGGTCTGTTCAGATGGTCCAGGTTACAAAAAGGAAGCCACCAATTTGTGTGTAATATATTACCATGATTTTATTGGGAATCACTGAATATGTGCAGTATCGACGCTTAGAGGTGAAGCAAATGCAATTACACATGGATGCACAAATAAATGCAAATACACATATGCTTGTCTAATATTTTCACTTCTTCTTGCAGACACAGACTGTTCAGGAGGCTCTACAGCGAACTCTACAATTCTACAGACAACAAGAGATCAGGTAAGACTGTCTTTACTTGCTGGTTCTCTTTCTAAATCCCATCCTCTTTTATCAATCTCCACACTCACTGGCTGTCTACCTGCTGTCATGTCTTAGTGTCCCTATCATTGATTTTATCTCCTTTGCCTTTATTTTTCTCACTTCTCTGTCTGTCTGTCTGTCACACACACACCTGCTCAGTCTCTGTGAGCCTTTCACTGTCTCTGCTACCCCTCATTCTCCCTGGCTCCCTGTCTTCTTCGGTCACACACAGACAGACAGACACACATAGTATATAGACACACTCCTTCACCTCTTGTCTCTGCCTCTCTCTTATTGTACCTCCCTGTCAAAACAGTAAACCTCAGTAGAGAGGACCCAGCCATGCACAACACGTGCTAACATGAAGCACATACTGCATACAAATATAGACACTGGAGTAGGACCTCTCCATATTTTTCTTTTTCTGTGGTGAATTTCTTTTTCTCTCCTGTCCACTTTCCTTCACACCTTGGCCTTACTTTTTGTCACTCATTTTTTCTCTGCCTGATTCATGTACAATGGAACTGACCCCTGGTGTACTTTGAGCAAATCATATTTTGACGCACATAAGTCTGTTCTGCAGTGAAAGTGTTCTTTCTGTGGCCTTCGGAATTGTAATTTTTGTTACGCTCACATCTAACAACTAGGGGGTGGTGAATCTTGTGGTGACACAGTGCCTCAAAGTGGAGAATGGAGATTCATCGTCCAGTCTGTGGGTCAGAGATGCAGAATAAAGAACGTTAGTAGTGAGGGAGGAATGCTGGGATAACAAGGAAAACATCAATCCAGACTCCGGTAACAGCTCTGAGATCAAGAAGGAGGAGAAGGAGGAGGAGTGCATCGTACAAAAAAGGTTCAGAGCTGTATGGGAGACTAAGACTACCCCATCCGGTAAATGGTACCACCATGTGACATGTCATTTGAATCCTGAAGATGAGCCCGTTGGACGTTTTGTCACAGAGCATTTTAATTCTGAATGTGGGGTGTTTCACACCACGTTGTGCATCCCCGTCGATGCCTGGTTGAAAATGCTTAAAGAAAGCGCTGCAAGGATTACGTCTCTCTTCCAGCGCTGCCAGTGTTGGAAGGATCATGTGGTTGTGAAAAAATCCCTCCCCTTTCCATAGACACACCCCCTACACCCACCCCTCTTATCATTTATAACAGGGGTTTGTTAGGGGGCGACAGACACAAATAGGAAAACAACTCACAATGTCTAACCCTTTTACACCACCATCATCACCACAGGCCAGGACTCGAGATACTGCTCCCCCTCCTACACCACCATCATCAACCTAGGCTGGGAGCCCCAATACTAGTCTCACTACCACCGCTGCGGGGTCTTCTCCCTGGGACTCTTTGGGGTATGAGTAGGTGTTACACTCCTTATTCTTCTCCGGCGTCCTCACCCGAGTGTTGGACCCCACCAAGCACCTCACCAGAATCATCGGATCACTGGATTCCACCCACTCTTCCAGTCAGCCCTCCCCCTCCTGATGACGCTGCCTCATCCGGCTATCATTCAGACACCAATTAGACAGACCCGGCACAACAGAACCGGGAACAGAGCGATGTGCCAGACGGGTTGTTGTCGTCCTTATTTCTGGATATGGTGAAATCTGCGGTGGTTTGCTGAGTGCTGTTTTAAGTAAATATAGAGAAGAAATCTGTTACGGCTGTCAAGTCAACTCGGCCATCCAGTGACTGCTCGGCTCACACCGTATTAACGCTTCTGAATCCAGAGTCCAAGGCATTACAGAGGCCTTCCTTCATGAACTAAAAACAACGGTCTGTATAGCAGACAGGATTGAGGAGATTTATGAATCACTGATCGGAGAAGACAACAACAAGGTTGAAAAACTGGAAGATGCTGTAAAGTTTTGGAAAGGACCTGAATAATTCACTTGAATAAAACCCACAGAAATGGGCAATTGTGTGAGAAAAGTTTTTAGAGCTGTAGAGGACTATTTTTTTTTTTTAGTTTGAGTCGTGTAAAACAAGGTAAATGTTAATTCTAAAAGAGACATTGAAGTAACTACACCAGAAAAGATTTTGGATACTGTTAGATCACAGTCTGTTTACAGACCTTGGGATCTGCTTGTACAAACAACATTACGAAAATTCAATATCTGACACGTTTTGTAAAATCATTAAAAACTTAGCTGTCGATTCTTCAAAACTGAATGTGTACCATGTGTTTACTCTGTATGCACTGTTTGTTGATGCTGTGTGTTATTGCTTAAAAAACAACCAGCCTGTGAATACCTCGTGTGAAGTGCAAATATTGCACAACATTATTCGATGTAAAATCGGGACCACAGTATTAACTCAGGCCTTAAAGGTGATGAAACACAACTGATGTTGTTGAATTAATGTATGATTTGATTCTTTTTACTCATATCAGAAGTTGTAGCTTAGTGACTTAAAACAACTTTGTGTTTGATTTAAACTTGTAGTTTGTAATGATTAATTTTTAAACTTGTACTGTCTGCTGATTAAAACAACTTTGTATGATTCAAAAACTTGCAGTGCTTAATGATTGATTTGCGAACTTGTAGTGTGTAATGATTCATTTTAAAACTTGTAGTGTCTGCTGATTAAAGCCACTTTGTGTATGATTTATTTAAAAACTTGTAGTGTGTAATGATTCAGTAAAATAAAAAACAACAAACTTTGTGTTTGAACTTGAACCTTAGTAAATTATTAGTAAATTTAGTAAATAAAAAGCAGTTCTTAAAAAGTTCTCTTCAAAATCACGGACAGTACCCAGAAGGAGAGATGGTGGAGAAGGCTGAAGTTTTATTGAAAAATGTGTATTAAGAACTGTCACATCCTGGCATTTTTGGCGTAGTGGATCGACTACAAAGAGCCCTGCAGGCTGAAATGGGGGTCAATGTAAAGGTCGCCCCGGTCAAAGATTTTTTATCTGAACAGGATGCATATACTCCACATAAACCTGTCAGCATACATTTTCCCAGAAACAGCGTTTTTGCACCACAACCTCTAAAATCAGTTTCAGGCAGATCTTTGTGTTATGCAGGCCATAGCGGAACATAATGATGGTTTTAATTGTCTATTAACTGTCATCGATGTATTTACAAAAAAGGTTTATGCAAGGACCTTAAAGAAAAAAACAGGAACCGAGGTCACTAAGGCCTTAGCCTCCATTTTAAAAGATAGCCAGATACCTGAAAAGTTGCAAACGGACGCGGGAAAAGAATTCTTTAACAAAAGTTTTCAGGCCCTGATGTGTCACAGCCTGTCATGTTCTCACCAGCCAGTAGTCACTCTCCACTACACCACACACACACCGCACTCCCTCACCCGAGTACTAATTCCAGTCACCTGTCACCTATCACACACCTGCACCTAATCATCACTCCACTCCCCTATAAAACACCATCCCTCACCTCAGTCAGTGTCTGGTCTCGTTTGGAATAAGGACAGATCTTCATATCCTGCCTCCGCAATGCTACGGACTCACCTATGTATCAGCGAAACGTCTACTCGTCTCCAGAGCCCCGATCCCGACCATCTCCAGTCTCCAGTGTGTGTCGCTCCACTTCCCGGTCCCGCGTGTTTCCACTCTCCAGTGTGTGTCTATTCAACCCCAGAGCTCCTCTTCAACCAGTTAAAGGACAGTAGCATAATCCTCTTCACATTTCCAAATTCCCTTTGTGTGCAATAAACTATATCAGTCTCATCTCGGTGTCTCCAGTCTGCTCTGTCCGTAACATGATGAAAGAAGAAGAAACGCATTAATCATTTTGCTACAGCCAGTGATTTGAAAGATTTAATTGTACGTTGAAAACTAGAATGTGGAGGTATTTTACAGTTAAAAACACCAGGCGTTATCCAGATGTCTTACAGGGACTGCTTCAAATCTACAATAACACACTTGAGTATAAAAATGACTCCTATGCAGGTGACGTCAGAGAACACCCATCAAGTTTTTCAGAACTTGTACGGTAAACCTCGTCACAAAGACAAGTTAAAAATGAATTTCAAGAAGGACAATGTAGTGAGAATATCCAAGTTGAGACGAGTGTTTGATTAAAAAAATACAGAGTTATATGAATCAGTTGTTTACAGTTAGTGAATGCATTCCTCGAGAGATTACGATGCTGAACCTATTGATGGGACGTTTTACGATGCAGAGTTACAAAAAGTGAAGGTTGCTAAAGACGAAGCCTATCAAGTAGCAGAAATTCTGGGAGAATGTAAGCAAAGGGGTGAAAAATACGTCTTGGTGTGCTGGAAAAACTGTTGGGTCAGGGCTTGTGACCTTGAAAATGTATAAAAACAAAGGGTAACCCTATCTGGGTTTTACTCTGGATAAAATTTCACTACATTGTGGATCAAAGGTCCAGTGAGGGGTATTATGTGACTCTACCTTCTAATGCCAGCCTCGATATTTAAAAAAAATAATACAAGTCATAGTTTCCGCATGGACTTAGGACAGCATATAGATTTTGTACCCACACAGCTGGTTTAACATTCCTGCAGAGGCGCCCTACTTTGATTCAGAGGGCAAGATCCCCATTCAGAGGTTTAGAGGAAGTTATTACGTTTCCCTGAATCACCTCTGGGTAGAGCTGGACTCCTTTCTTAGAAAAGTTGGCACTGATATATTTATACACTTTAGCGCCATTCAAAAGAGATTTGAATTTCATACGGGAGGTCAATATCATCAACGCTTTTTCCCACGGCTTACATGTTGGGCTTTGAACCGGGAGAATGGTCCAAGTTCGAGGAAAGGATGGCTCCTTATCCGGCAGATATAAAGGCGGGGATTTACCACCTCTGCTGTTACAGTGATGCTGTGCAAGAGCAGCTCATTGCCGATGCTTACACTCCGCTCTTGAGAATCGTCGATATACAAGGCACGTATGGCAACATCATCACGCAGTATTTTAACCCCACCGAGTATTTACCTCTTGCCAGAAATCACATTGAAAACATTCAGACGGATCAAAACACGCCTGTGAACTTGACCTTCGGGAAGACAATCATAAAACTCCATTTTAGACCTTCAAAAGCTTTACCTCCTCTGTGAAAAATGTTTCTGAATGAATCGTTTTGTGAGATATTATGAAAATCAAATGAGAGGGGGTCTCCCTGGTTTTTATGGAGCCCCTGTGATGTACGGGAGAGTATTTGGATCTATATTTTAAAAATGATTTTGTTTTGTATCACCCCTGGTAAAAAAAGGTTTTGCCATTGCAAAACCTCATCTTAAATCGGCAGTAAAAAACATTGCATCAGACGTCATAGGCCAGGCTGTCGGTAAATTAACCCGTCAGTCGGACCAGGGGTCAGAAGGTCAAGAGGGAGCGGATGTTATGATTCTGGCTAGAAGAGCGAGAAAGAGGCCTCCAGGGCAACGTGTAAAAGGAGGCTGATCAAAAAAGAGAAAATCAGTTGAAAGACATTTTAAAAATACGAACGAAACAAAATTTCACCCATAAAAGCTTTAAACGACCGAGGCCCTATCGAAATCGAAAATTATTCCTGGAGACGGTAAAAAATATTTAGATCTCAGCGATACATTATAAACTTCCGTCTGAAAATCACCAACGCCGATGGGACAAACCTGGCTCAGGATGCTGCCATCATTAATTATTCGTTAAACACCATTTTTTCTCAATGCAACGTCATTCTGGGGGATAGACTGGTATCTCGAGCCAGGGGGAGTGGCGCTTGACTTTACTGTCAAAACCGAAAGTGCCTAGCATAGAACCAAGGGACATGGATAAAAATGATAACGAATCAATGTACCGTTGTCGACAATGCGGCTTCTGTAGACACAAAAGTTTACTCCCGGTCATCAATAAGGAGGGTTTTACACCCAATTCGAGCATGGCGTTAAGAATAAGATAGCCGTCAAAACCTTTAGAATTGTGCGCTATGAACATATACATCGGCCTCCTGAAATGCAGGACAAAGTCTTTGGCACACTGAACCCCCGTTGCGCACCACGTCTCCCCCTGCAGCGTTTTTGTACTCACAAAAAAAGGGACATTTGTTGGCAAAGGTTTCAAAGTCATAGAATATTAACTTCTGGTTATATTCTTTGTCGAGTGCTAAAGGCTGTATGTAGCACTCATGCGCAGTGTATATATTAAGTATTTGATCTGAGACATTAGTGTAGAATGCTGCAAAATTGGCCTCAGCATCAGGAGCTGCTGCAGCATCACCTCCTACGGCAGCATCAACCCTTGCGGCTGCAGCATCCTCGGAACGGGGAAAATTCAGAAACTCTCTTATTTCAACGTAATTAAATGTACTGCGCTTTACCACCTGCGGCTTGCCTCTGGCTGCTTGCACCAAAGTTGAACAGGGGAGGCAACAGGTGTCTCTGGTTGTAAGCGTACACTGCACTCAGGCGTCTGATTTACATCGTTTTCAGAGAGTGAAATTCCACCCCCTTGCTGTAGCTGATTTACAATTTCGCCGCACTCAGTGGATTCTGCTTGATTTATGTCATTTTCAGAGGGTACCGTTAAACTGTTTAAAGCATTGTTTATTACATTCATAATCCTAGTTCATCCGATAAAGCCCAAAACTCTCTAAGGTCTATTCTATCTCTGTTTTCATCCGTAATTATTGAATAAAATGTCACACCTTGTTTTACAACATTCTTACAGCATACTATACAGCTTCATAAGAGAGAGAAGGGAGAGAGCGTCAGAATCTCAGATTATGAGTTAAAATAAGAAACTCACCGCTTCTGTATGATCTTCTAGTGTTAGCAGAAGCTCTACTGTCAGGGCTGGAGGATGCTGAAGAGGAATTTCCATCCAGATCGGCTCGCGGGGCTTCTGGTCTCTGGTGCCTAGTTTCACCCAGATTGGCCAAGGCCCGCGGATGAGGACTGGTTGAGCCTCGCTGCAAACCTTCACTTTCCTCACCGGTTATGACCTGTGACGGAGGATTCTCGACCAGAAACCTCTAAAACCTGTGGTAAAGTTCCAGCAGAGACTCCCGGGCCGGTTGATGCAGAGAGGCCCTGATCAGGCACCTGACGGACCAGCAGTCCTCCAGATACTCCCGGGTTGGCTGGCGCAGAGAGGCCCTGATCGATTGTCTGCGGCTGAGGGACGGGTCCTACGCCCCACACAGACGGCTGTCCTATCGGTGTAAGACAGTCTTGAAGTTCCTCCAGATATCTCACTGCGTGATGAGACAGAGAGAAACGTTAGATTTAAGCTCAGAACTAAAATTTTATATCGAAAATGAATTCATAATAAATATTACTCACTATTTTCATCTACAGGAATTTGAGAGTGTAGGGATTCCCCAGTTTTCAGGATCTCTGTCTGAAATAAATAATAATAAATAAATAAAACAATCACAATATCAAACATAATAAACAAAATAAAATCATTTATAACCTACCATCTAGACCCTCCGTCGTTATTGTCAGAGAAATGGGATGTCCGGTAGCAGGAAAAACTGAAGAAAACAATAATTTGAAACCTTGGTCTACATGCAAAAATGTTTGCTAAAAACTCTACCAGCAGCCATGGTTTTCTGTCCATCTTTCATTACTGACTCAAGCAATTTGATTTAAAGGTACTCTCAAGCCTCCTTATAGTCAGGCCTAAAGTACAAAAACCTAAGAATATATAAAGAATACATTTTACCTCTTTCTGTGTGTATGGCGCTAAAAATGTTGCTTTGGTCTCAAGTCCAAAAACTCCAGATGTCCGTCTTCAATCGAGGCGTGACCCTCTGACCCGTTGTAATATCTTATTATTATTGAAGATGCTGGAAACCTATGCAATATTATCCCTGAACACAATGCTTCTAATCAATGTGCAAATCCGTCATCAATAACATGCGGGGCCAGGGCTGCGGGGAACATGGTTGGCGATGCAGGGAGTTTGTATAATATTATCTCCCCACTACTATAAACACTATACATCAATACTCTGTGAGGCCTGGGGTGCTGAAAACACGTTTGGAATTGGCACATAAGCTTTGTGATATTCAGTATCAGTAGTTCAGTCTAGTCTTTCAGACATTTCCTCATGTGAACGTGATGATATTTAGTGTCTGCGTCCTACACACACACACACACACAGACACTTTATTTGATCCTCTCCTAATAGCACCTGTCAAATTAATTCTGTAATACACAGTATCTCAATCATTTTTAATCCAGAAAAGCAAATCAACCTGAAAGCAAATGATATTCCTTCTGTTGGAAAGTACATGTAGTAGTGGCATAAAGGTTAGAAATGAAGCTTGTGACCAGAGGGTCTCTGGTCTAATTCCCTGACTGATAAAAATAAATCTGTGTGGGGAAATGAAAAAAACTTCACTTGCGCTATTACCATTGTTGAGGTGACCTTGAGCACATTTCTCTTTCTTTCTGTTGTCCAGCTGCTTCAATGGTTGTGCTCAGTGACCAATAAATATGAACCTACACAGGATAATTAAAGTGTCAGGTCACACAAATCGCAAAAAACATATACAGTATATTCTCACTTATTCTTATATGTATCCATGCAGATAGTGTCTCTGAGATTTATTCCACCACCTCAACAAAATGGAATAGACTGGAATTTTGTTTGTGGAGCGCACTGCACTGAAAAATTGCTTTTGAACATCTCAGTAGCAATGTGTCTTTCCAGAAGCAAACTTCCTTTCATCCAGGATAACCCACAACAGTCAGGGGTTTTTAATGGATCTACTTTCATATGAATAAATAGCCCTAAAGAACTGGTAACAGCACAGATTGTGGTGAAGTACAGTAAAAAAAACTGTCCATGGTACAGCTTGAGGGGATGAGATGGAGATTCAGCCTGTTATTAGCTTATTAGTGCCTTATTAGCTTTTCTTATTTGCTGATCTCATGGCTAATCATGGCTTATCCTGTGTGTGTGTTTGGTTTGCGTCTTTGACAGGTGTCAGGAAGTTGGCAGCGAGGAGAGGCGAAGAGAGAGGAGAGAGGATAAGTGCCCTTTTCTAGAAAATTCTGGTTCAGAAGAAGATGTCTTACAAATCCTACAGTACATGGCCACCATACTGGGTAAGTATGTGAAGTAAAGTAAGATGTGTGTGTATTGTTGTGTGTTTGACAGCGAGAAAGGGAGGGCAGGGAGTGACGGGCTTTATATGTGTGTCTGTGTCTCCTCTGTATAAGAGTAGATGCGATTATGAGTGTGTGTATGTACTGTATGTATTTAGTTGTCACCTCTTTGTTTCTGGCTGTGTTATTTTTGTTATTGTTTAGGATTGATTGTACTGTACTGTGTTATTTTTATTATTTTATTATTTTTTTATGCGCCAAGATACACGTAGGCACTCTTTCTCTGTTTTCTCCCCTATGCATGTTCTTCAGTATCAGTATTGTTTGTTTATGTGTGTATGTCTGTGTGGACATTTACACAATCAAATGAAGCCATCCCCCAGAGGCTAGACCTCTAAAACACATTGTAGACACTTTTAATGAAAAAGGGAAATACAGTATCATGGCCTAATGTAGCGCGCCTACAGACACTAATATACTAACAATATACTATTTACGCAAACACACACACACACACACACACTGTATGACTCACTCTCGAGGCTTACACTGTCTCTATGGCCTAACATGAAAAAACACACTCATAAATACACACATGTCATGGTGAGTCACTAAGTACAGCTTCGCCCTCCCTCTGTACCATCTAAGATCTCTTCCTGCCTCGATCTACAGTCTTTTACCTCCTTCTAGTCCTTCTCTGTCCTGTCTTTCTGTCATGCAGAGCTACCACCACGGTGTATTAACTGTACACAACTACTGTATTTGTTAACTCCTCTGTCCTTCAGTCATCTTCTTATCTGTCTATCTCCATCACTCTCCTTTTTAGCTTTCCGCCTCAGCTCTGCCTCCCCTCTCTGTCTCCTTCTGTCTTTGCCTGCAAGTTATCCTCTCCTCTCTTCATCTCTTTGGACCTTCATCATGTGTTTTTCTATCTCAATCTCTCAGAGTTGTGCCACAAATCTTAAGGCCACATTTACATAAATAAAAGCATAGAGGAATGTGTGCTATGCCGTCCGTGTTCTTACAATCTATATGTAATTACTGTATAGCGCCTGTTTTAGAAAGGCAGCAGCTTGTTACACAATCAGCACCTGGGACAGCCCTCCATGTGCATTCTATGTCTGTGCCCAAACCATCTCAACTGACTCCTTTCAATTTGAAATGAGCAACTGTTCTACGCTAAGGTTCTTCTTGATGTCCAAGGTTCTTCATTTGTCCTAAAGGTTGAGCCCAGCCCTCCTGCGAAGAAAACCCCTGTGACTGTATCTGCGATTTCATTCTTTCAGTCACTACCCGAAGCTCATGGCGATAGTTTAACATCAGAGTGTACATCAACTGATTAATTGAAAGCTTCACCTTAAGGATTAGCACCCTCTTTACCTCAGTAGTTTGGTAAAATGCCCACATCACTGCCGATGCCACACCAGTCTGGCTGTCAATATCATGCTCCCACCTGACCTCTCTCACCTGTGTGTATTGTGCTCCAAGAGCTATGTGTCATGGTAAACTGATCTGAGTCTGTGAATTCAGTTTTGAACAGGCACATTGGATTACATGTGTCTTTGAGCTGGTGAAGTGACTTTTTTGAGGCACAGTGAGGTTTTTACAGGGTTTGGCATGCACACCTGCAGTGCACCCCTAGCCTAAAATATACCAAAATTTCTTCTGTGGGGTTTGTGCATGTCAGAGTCAATTTTGCATGTGTGGGCACTGTATCAGTTTAAGTTGTAAATGTGCGTTTGAACATACATTATCTGTCTATTAACGCTAATTTGACTGGTTTTTTTAACAACTGCATTTTTTAAATGTGTCTTAAAGAACCAGCATCACTTCTTAGTGCATTGTTTGCAGTTTTCTATTTCCACAAGTCTGTGTAGCTGTGCCCTGTTAAGTAATTTTTAATGCTTTACAAATTTTGTTTATTTTCTTGCATTTTTGGATTTTTTTTATTTTGTTCTATTTTGTGATGTCAGGTTTTATTTATATTAAATGTCAATTTTAATTTTGCTTTAATCCTTTAATCCTATTTTTTATTCAGTCAGAAGGCATGTGACATGATTATTTTATCTTATCAATATTCATTATTTTAGCAAGGCTTTGATGTTTGATTACTTTGAACACTGATTTTCTGTGGTTGATATGCTTAAAATTATTTTTGCTGAATTTAAATCTTGGCCAAAACATATCATGCAGCAGAGGTAATGATTGGTTTAAAGTAAAAGGCAGCTGTAACGGGAAATTATTATACACACTTGAAGGCTAAGTGTTCAAGAGCAGATTTCTGCATTAAGAAATGATATTGAAAGACAGTGAACCAAGATGCAAGTCTACAGAATGCTTAATGTCTCATATCTCATATTGCTATCTATATGTAGATTTTTTTGTCACTGTAGGTATTTGATTGTGTGCATGTGGGCAGATTAGGTGTATTGTTGTGTATCACTGTTTATGACGATAATTTGTGTGTATCCTCAGAAGAGTGCAATTCTGCATTGCTGACATTGGTGTGTTGCATCCCCTCTCTCCCAGGAGTACCATTCTGTGAGCTGCGAGAGCATTTCGGAGAGGAGTTCTTTGGCCTCTGCTTTGAAGAAAATGAACGAGTGCTCCGGGCTGTAGGCGGCAACCTCCAGGACTTCTTCAATGGCTTTGATGCCCTTTTGGAACACATTCGCACCTCCACGGGGCGCCGTGCCTCATCTGAGAGCCCCTCCTTCCAGTGCAAGGATCCCTACGAGGAGGAGAAAGGGAGAAGAAAATTGGACAAAGTTGGAGAGCGAGGAGAAGGAGATGGAAGAGGGAAGGTGTTGCTTCTTCATTGTTTCAACCCTGCCCCTGTTGTTGGATTGGTCATGCCAGGGTTGATCAGAGCTGTTGCCAGGCGGATCTTTCATTCAGAAGTTGAGGTGGAAGAGGTGCCACCTCTAACCCCCTTATTGCCCAATGAAGATACAGAACACACAGATGGTGACTCCACAACCCCCACTCCGACTGCGTCCCCCACTGCCTCACCCTCCTCGTCCCCGTCCCCTCCCTCTCCTTTCCAAACCTCTATTCCCACAGTTTGCTTGTCCTTCCAAATCCAGGAGACATGCCCACCTTCCCTCTCCTCCTTCCCAAATGCTTCCCCGGTGAGCACTAAACGGCCCCCCCTCTCACTCTCCACCAACCCCAGTGATCTGTGCATCAGCCTGGCCACGTTTTGCCGTGCCTTTCCATTTCACCTTGTCCTGGGGCCTCGCATGGAGCTACTGCAGCTTGGAGAAGGATTGAGGAGACAGGCTCGCATTGAGCCTCACCGGAGCCTCTCGTTCAGGGACTGTTTTGAGATTGTCTCACCCAAGATGGAGCCTTCGTTCCAGGGCATCCTCCTGAGGCTTGCATCCCCATTTACCATCCGTACCAGACCCGATGGCACCAAGGAGGCTGGCACCAAGGAGAAGGTAAAGATATTATACATAACAGATGTAGATAGAAAAGCACATGATGAAGGTCCAAATCCTACTTTTCACTACATAGTATACATAATTATTGCAGTAATAGTAACTGTTTGGTAAACTGAAATCCAGTTTCATATTTTAAATGATAAGGCATATTTCGCAATTTCATATTTTAAATGTTATCTTTTTTTTAATCAACAATCCCCTGAGGAGACCAAAATCAGTAATGAATTTATCCTAGAAACAAGTATTGCTTAAGCCTCCACATCATGGAACATCCAGAAATTATTTGATTTTTAGTTTTTGAGCTATTGTTGCATTGGGTGACATATTCCGTTATTAAAATGAACATGGCCAGGGTTTTTTATTTGAAAACTGGTTCTGCCATTCAATTTTGATCACTGGACAGTAGCTCCATCTTTGGCAGATGGTTCTGTATTTACACTGCTGAGAGGAGTAAACTACACTGGCTATGTTCATTGTAATTAACAAGTATGTCACCCAAATGCTGTGGAATGATGCTCTTTTATGTGTTTTTCTTTTTAATAGTTTTTGGAGTGGAGTTCTACAGACATAAAATACTTACTACTGGTATTAGACTTTAGCTATGTAGATGATACTTGCAAATAGGATAATTCATTGTTAGGTGTCTTTTCATGGAATTTGCTGGTAGTAATAAAAAGATAAAGTATCACCATCCTTACCCTCTAAGTCATAAGAATGTAATTTACAGTGCTACAGTAAGCTTCATGATGAAATCCACCCATTTTAGTAGCACATCTATTAATTGCTTAATCAGGTTATAACTGCACTTTGTTTTATATGTGATGTACTCACTGTGTGTCACGGTCAAGCACAGAACTTTCTGTACTGGGAACAAAAAGTACAGAAATCACCATTAGTTTGCAGTTATGTTATCAAATGAGAGTTTCATTTGAAACACTGGAAATGTGTGCAAGAAGGCCAGAATTTGATTCCCAGTTTGTTACAAACGTTCCCATTGAATGCCAACACACAGGTTTCCAGTGTTCTCCCCAGGAGGGTGGATGTCAAGACAGAGTTTAGTGTCTGAGTTTGCTATAGTTGAATATATCAATTATTTTCTGGAGTTCTTAGTCTTCTAGGGAGAATAGCAGTGTTGTTGCCTACTATTAAAGTTTGGGTGTACCATCTTCAAAAAGAAAATAAAGAAAAATCAGACTATTGATGGCACTCTTGTCTATACTGAATGCCATTCCACCACATGTTGTACCACACCCGCAAGCCTGTGATGTTTTTTCACGGGAGGAATGTGGTTTGAATTGGTTCCAATTTGCCAGAAACAATTAATCAATCCGAGTTGTATGCTATATCCCGTTCTTTATTGATTGGATGGTCTCTGCAGGCTGTCAGTGTCAGCACCAAACACCCTGACACTAACCAGAACTGACAGAGAGGAGATTGATCAGTCCAGCTGCAGTGCTGTGCGGTGTGTGTCTGTATGTTTGTGTATGGGTGGGTGAGTTAGGCATGGCTTAAGCCGCACACTCAAAAATATTTGTATTGAAAAGTACTGGCACATAATGGGCTCCCATGAGAGCAGATGTGTACCCTTTGATCCACCACAAAGGTATAAACTAGTTTCTGATAGTTTGTAACAGTATCAGGTACAGTTACTGAGGAAACACTGATTGAGATAACTGGATGGTACAGGGGAAAAGGTGTTTGTCTACTTTTGCAGAACACAAGTTGAGGCACCATGTCCCTGCCACAAGCATCTCCTATACACCCTCCATAGGCCAAGAGTGGAAGTAAGAATTACAACAAACCAAACAAACAAATTAAAAATAAGTTGGTTTCTCAATATTGTTTAAAGGTACATTTGGTCACTTGGGGTACGTGATTGTAATTTTGAGGGTGCCACTGTTTAGTTGAACACAATCCCTCCTATTTGTATTTACTGGTTGTTGGGGCATTTGAAGTTTTGTTTTTACATTGCTGTGTTTCTTTTCTTCTTCTTAGTGGCATCTTGTCTAGCTGGGGGCTAATTCTGTGAGTGAACTAGATGAGACAGGGTTTTCTTTGAGAATGACCAGAACACAGTGCTAGGTCTTATGCCCACGGACTTTTTGAGCATTCCCAAGCACACCTGCTATGTTTGCTCATGTGGACAAAGCATCAATATGAACAAAAGGATCTGTGAATATAAATGGCCTATATAAATTGGTGGGTATGGAGGTAAATCATTATCCTTTCAGCAAGTTACTTTACTTGTCTCATACTTTTTAAACAGCTGTGCCAATTCACAGTGGTGCGTGACAAAAATGGCTTACTGAATGGAGAGATGACTTCTCCAAACAGGAAAATTATATTATTTTATGCATCATACAGAGTGGCAAGATGTGAATAAACAGCACCACATATCTGCAGCCAAAGACAGATGGTGAAGTTAAAAGTCCTGTCATGTCATGTTTTCCCTCTTTGTCGTAGCACTGTTTGCACTAGTCTTTGCCCTGGCATGTAAATAGAACCCACAGAGACAGCTAGCATACTCACACGGCACTCAAACCCGTTAAAAGACATTTCTAAACAAACCTGATACGATTAGTATTTATTTAGAGATTATGTCAAGTAATTTGTTTGTTTGCTGCAAGATGATTAGTGTCTTCTGCTGCTTAATTTTAATTCATGTCATGTCAATGCAGTAGAGAAAGTTTTATGTTCAAAGGACTACAGAGGGCAATACGTCTTCTATAAATAGATATTGTATTTAAGCATGTGCTCTCATTATCGATCAATCTCTGGATTATTTTCTCGATTATTCAATTAATCATTTTGTCTATAAAATGTCAGAAATGTTGTTTTATTCAATCAACAGTCCAAAACCCAAAGATATTCAGTTTATTATCATGCATGACAAAGAAAAGTATCAAACTCTCACATATTATTATCAAAATAGTTGCCAATGAATTTTCTTTCGAACAACTAATCGATTAATCGCTGCAGCTCCGCTGCTATTATATTTTAGTAACATTTTTAAAAATGACATTGCCCATGGTTGTTTGTCAATATTAGAAGTAATAGTTAGTACATCACAACTTGTGAACTATGTGAAAATTTCTGTTTGAGTCAACACCACAAAAGAGAATCATTCATGTGGGCTCTCTTCATGAAAGTTGTTTGCACTGCTTGCTTTGGCCAAATAAACCATTTAGTGCATTAATCTGAACAGATGACAACAAAACACAATTATGTAGGTGCACAGATCCTCCGTATGTACATGCAGATGCACATAACACACTACAATGCCCACATTCCACATGCTATCAGGAGTAGCAGCAGGATTCCCCTCTTCACAGTTAGACCTCGAGTACCACTACAGTACATCTCCTCGCCAGCTTTCATGTGCTCTCTGTCAGTGTCTCTCATAAATTCACTATCATTCTCTCACCCTCTCTGCTGCTCACCAGTTTCCAGCTTTTTCCCCTTCATAAAGTGGTTTCTCGTCTCACATATTCCCAACTTTTTAATTTTCTCCCTCTTATGCGACAGTTCAGAGTGTAAATTAATTTAAAAACGGGTTATAGCTGTCAACAATTGCTCCAAAAATGGTTTCTCTTTCATGAGTCTTTCCCTTTCTCCTGTTTCCACTTCTCTATTAGAGTTCCCTGATAAGACAGACTTTACTCTGCTTTTTCTTTTTCGCCTTGTGTGACTGGCTGGATTATATTTCGTGGTAGCTGCACAGATCGGATCACAAATAACTGCTAGTATGCTTTTACAGGTTATGATGGAATTAAAACATTAAAACATTTTAATGAAATTTTTCTGTAGGATTTTTGTGAATCAGGAAATGCAGTTGTAATTTTAGTGTTATCCTCCATATTTCAGGAAGATGAATGTATAATGAAGCTGAGGTTTCTTATTTAAAAATTATGGTTTACTTTTATCCTTAGAACAATAATGACTTTTTTTTGCTTTTTTTTGCAAGGACCTTTTTTTGCTTTTGGATGGATCCATCATATAGTTCACATTGTATATCGCTGTTGCATCACTAATCAAAATAGTATGTGTACCATAGTGTTTTAAAAAAACAACAACAAAAAAACATTTATAATATTTTAGTTAGCCTTTTTAGATGTCAGATGAGTGGGATTGGCAACATATGTAAATTACTGACAGGAAGTTCAGTCACAAGATTGTATAGTTGTGTGTATGTGTGTATTGAGTTCAGGGTTAGCTGAAGTATCGATGTTCTGGTTCTGTGTGGTGGCCCTATAATCATCTGTCTTTCTCATCACTCCCATCTACAGACCACTGTTTAAAAAGGTACTTCAGCATGCTGGTTTCACTGAGTCAGTGTAGCTGCCTTTTCTATTTCCCTTTGTGTTTGTCTCCAGTGATCAGAACCTGGCACTGCTTAAGATTGAGTTAGACACTGCCTCCAAGCTCCAAACACCTTCAACTAGACACCTGAAAGATTTGTGTTGCCGTATGTGTTTGTTTTTCTTTATTTTTGCCATATGAATCTTGTGTTACCTGGGCAGAGAAGCAGAATAAAGAGAGAGAGAAAGAGAAGGATGGGCTGACATTTTCACTAGAAAGGGCAGCAAGAGAAGGAGACAGGCCAAGGTAAAGAGGCCACAAAAGAGCACTCCCCTATGCTGCACTGTGTGTGTATTTGAGTGGCCTGTAGTGGATTTTCAGTTTGACTTCTTTCCTGTCTTCGCCCAGGGACATGGGCTGTGCAAGAGACATCCAAAGGCCTACTGAAATGGTCAAATTGCATCTCTCTCCATCTGCTTAATGTGAGCAATGTGGTCAGCACTCAGGGGAGTTTACACCATCAAAAGCTCTCCTCTAACCAGTGCATCATCTTGTTCATCATGTTTCCCTTACACCACAGTTTCCTATATCCTTAATATGAATCCTCCTTCCCTAATCTTGCTTTCTCCAGCAAGCAGAAGTAGAGCAAGTTTTAGCTAATGCATCAGATTTTAAAGAATACATGGAACTTACAGTAAATGCATGCAAAGTTTTATTTTGTTTTATCATAGCGCATTTTGCATACACTTTTATTGGTTGTCAGACATAATACACAAGGTAAAGTCCTCACTTTTTGTGGCATGTGGAATTGAATGCTGATATTTTCTTTCTCTTAATAAATAACAGGATGAGACATAGGACAGAGAATCCATGAATCACAACACCTACCTCCACAGCAGTGATGTCACTGCTGTAAACATTGAAAAGTTTTCCCAGACTCTTTGGGTCATAGAGTCAAATTTGTTTTCTATTAGAACAAAAATATAGCAAGAGTTGGAGCTTAGACCAGCAGTTGTCTTAGGTTCAGCCAATTTTCAGCAGACAAAATGGCATGTTTTGAGTATTCAGATACAAATCCTGCTCTTTTCTATGACATTTGTACCCTATGTAATGTGCTAGTTAAAAAGGGAGATTGAGGACAAGGAAAATTTGTGAAGGACTAGGAGTACTTGCTTGAGGAACCATCAGGATGTTCAAATCTGCAATGTCATACTTGTTATTTAACAAATGCTACTCTATTGCATTAGTAGGGGTTGCTGAATGAGGTTTGTTTGTGTGTGCATGTGTGCACCTGCGTATCTGAGTACAAAGAGAATCTTGACATTAGCACCACCTTTGATCTGTTTCTAGATAAATCACTGCCGTGATGGTTTGTTTGTTCAGTGGAGAGTGCTTTGAAAATCACTGGCCTCTCTGTCTCTGTCTACTCTAAATTAACAAAACAGGGCGAATGAAAATACAAGGGAGGAGGAAAAAGAGGCATAGAGACAAAAAGAAAACACCACAAGTAATGAACATGACAAAGCTACTTTTAGTCTGACTGTTGAAACAAATGTGATTATTGGCTTTCTTTTTTAATCTAATCTCTCAGATCACTTCAGTTGGATTAAAAAAGTATGTGTGTACTTTCTACTATCCACTACTCACAAAATTCCAACAACATTTGGCTAACAATGTGCATTTACAGTGATGTTGATCAGTCTACACTGTTCCTGACAAGCTGAGTGTGAGATGTCCTAAAATGCCCACTATACCAGTGGACATTACTCTGGATCTCCATGGTCTGTTTGTTGCCAGATTCAGTATAGATACTTAAACACATGGCTTTCTAACGTATACCTCATTACTAGATGTTGAGGTGGCTTTGGAGTTTCAAGTTTTTCGAAAATGAAGCCAGTACAAGTTATCGGAGAGACCTCGATCACAGTAGTTAGAAATCAGAAATGCGTGGATAGTCTGTGAACCATCCATTATCAGTAATAACTGGCACGTTACTGATCAATTTTGATAAAATACTTGGGAATAATGTATGCCATTTCTCCATTCGAGCATTTTCAAAATGATTCCAACCGTTGGAGTTGTGCTACAATACCAGTTTCAGATATTTAAGATGCTAATAGTCTGACTTTGATTTTGGTCCACTTAGAGACTGGAGACTCATTTCTGGATGATGTATTTAGATCGCTATTAACAATACATGTAAATAATAGGTAGTATGAACAGTATTGACTCATGTAGAGTCTCTTAGCTCTGCTTAGCATCAAGTTTTTTCTCTGAAAACTAAATATGAGCACAGCACTGAACATTTCCAGTGACCTTTAAATTGCCTGGAGCTTTCCAACAGCCCGGTGAAGAGCATAAAGCCAAGAAGGTGGGTGGTTACAAGTCCTTGCTGCTACAGTCATGAAACTCAAGTGGCGTGACTGCCTTACTAGGGCACTCTGCCTGCTGAATGTGCATCCTATTGCACCCGTGGCTAGCATTGTTCCCATTACTGTTAGCTTAGTTGGTATTGGGCTGCGCATGGGTCTCATGTCTTTTAATTTAAGGAGCAAAATTATTACAAAAGGTTTATGATGGTAGATCTTGACCTAAATGTCATTTTAAAAACCTTATTTTCTTCATTTTGTTTCATTTTGGCATATCTGGCATAACTTTTCTCATTTTAATCCTTAAAGGAAATTGTGTCTCAGTGTGGTGCAGACTCATTGTGTTCCTGTATTCTGACTGAAGGGTTTCATTCAATGCAACTCAAACAGTCCTATCAACTGATTACCTGTACCAGTTGCAGTTAAACATCGTAAGTGTTATTTTTCTCATTGCTTGCACAGATCCAGCAATATGACACTTGCTTATTCCACAAAGACTCATATCAACATCTGATTCAAGTATAAAATGAATTTACCTCACAGGTGGGATTTTTTCAAATGTGACATCAGCATTTTATGGCTTCTGCTGACTCTTTCATGTGAAACAGCAAGGTACAAGGTTGTAATGTAGTGTTTATCTAGGCTACATGCTGTGTGTGAGTGTGTGCATTTGTGGTTTTGTACATGTTTTACTGTGTGAGTGGGATGTAAGAGTACTGCACAATATAACCAGGGTCTGACAAGATAAGAGCATTGCAGCATTGTGTGTGTGTGTGTGTATGTGTGTGAGAGAGGGATGAGAGAGGCTGACTCATTGACTCTTTGCTGCTCAGTGCTTGTTCATGCAAATGAGTCTGTTGACATGCCAGAGTCTGCTCACAAAAGACAATCCATTAGCTGTCCGTTCCACCTCCTGCTCTCCTTCCCTCCATCTCTTTCTTTCGTACCTGGTATCCATTTTTCAAGTCCAGTGCGTCTCTTTCTCCTTGTGTCTCGCTCTCTCTTCTCCCTCTCTCCTTGCTCCCCCGCTATTTCTGCCTCTATTCCTACCTCTGGCCCTTTCAGCTGTTTCTTTTTCTCCTTCCCTTGCCTTCTCTCCTTTTCATCTACTGTCAGCTGACTTCATTTTGGTATACATATGGTAACGTTCGTAGAAAACTATATGAACAAAATAGGGCAAAATATGACAAAAGAAGAAGGTTCATGTTTTCATAATGGAAAAGTTGCTGTTTCATGTTGGAGAATGAAACCTGTCTGTCTTTTTCTAGCCATACATTGGGCTGCGTTCACAACACTCAATGATGTTTCATAAGAGAATGTGAAACACTGAATTGCAGTTCTCAATGTTCCTATAAAGCAGAACTTTAAATTATGCTTTCATACATTTTTTCCCCTGTTTTAATTCTTTCCAATTTGTAGATTGTGCAACCCCAATTTGTGTCCTTCAACTGCCATAGCAATGTCAGTGGAGTTACTGTTAAAAGACATTTTAAAAGCATTCTTTCTAGGCTGTGCATAATATTACACAGCTCTCTGTGAGTGCAATTAAATAGACATATCCCTCGGACTGTGTCATCCAAAATGGGGTTAGAGTTAGGGTTAGCCATAGGCAACCTGAATCTGTACATTTTGATAATCCTCCATACAAGCTGTTTTCATGGCCTGATATATAGCATTATAAACATTCAAACAAGCATCAGTTATCTGTGAAGAATTCTTAGAGTTGTTTTCATTTCCTTGTGGTGACAATGCAGTGACCTTGAACAAGGGCTTAGTGTAAATGTGTAACAACCTGCTATAAAGAAGAATCACTACTCATACTGGACTAGGACACAACATACTGGCCTCTTCTTACAGTTTGCTGTGTTTTTATCTGCTTTTATAAAAAATAATTTTACATGCCTTCTTTACTGCCTCCCTAAAGTTCAGTCATGCTGTTGTACTGTTGTTTCTGTCTGACTGCTTTTATTGCGTTTTCACGGTCTCATCATGCTTTTATCACTTCCTTTTTGTGCTCTCTTTATTTGTCTTTCCCTTTAACCATCCAGCTTTTTCTGCAATGCTCCTATTCTTTCCATTCTTTTCCCTTTTTCGTTCAGCCTTCCCACCTCACTTTCTATCTCTCCTACCCTTCTCCCTCTTTCTGTGTGGCCTTTCCTTTTGCCCTTGCTTCATCCTTCGTTCACTCACCTCCTCTCTCTCTGTGCTGTGATGACAGAGATGCAGACAGAAGGAGAGGAGAGAGCTGAGTTAAACAGAGACGCACAACTAGGCCAACACAACTGCCTCCAGGGATGTGTGTATGTGTGTATGTCCATATATGTTTGTATCAGTGTGTGTGTGTGTGTGTGTGACTTTGTGAAAGAGTAAGACAGAAAATGAGAATGACAGAGAAACAGAGACACTGAGAGAAAGGTGGTGAGACACTGGTATAATTATACCTACTGCACATGATTAAAAACAGTTGTTAGATTGAAATTTCAAACTTCATTGTGTAACAGTAAAAAGCAGTGAAACAGTTACAGAAAAACAATATAGCACAACAGTAAAACAACTGAATATTATCAGCAGTCGTCTTGCAGTCGTTGTGGAAGGTTATGACAGTCTTACAGGACGACTTGATGAAGTTGCTGGCCACTGGCAGGGCCCGCCTCCTGATGCTGTGGTGTCGGCCAACCCAAAATGTCACATTTGTTTTTCCATCAGATATATACACTGAATACACAAAATATCAGGTACATCCTCCTGATACTGAGTTGCAACCTATTTTCTACAGTCCGCATTTCTCAAAGCATAAAAAAACTTTTCAAACCAATCTGCTTTTCCCCCTGCCATTTTCTCCTTTGTAATTGATTGATTTAAAGGATAACTTTAAATCTTAACTTTATGACCACTTGGATCTTATTTTCACAGTTTTGGCCATCATTCCTATCATTACTAATAACATTATACTCACCAAGTTAATTGAGCTAAGTATATATACAGTATATAGATTATTTAGGGTGTAACCGAATATGAATACATTATTGAGATATGCACACATAATGTGTTCTGAACAGGTACAATGATATTCGTCCCCCACCATCAGTCCCCACCGCGCTTTCCCAACCTGTCTCCCAATTGACACAATTTACCACAAACATCACACCTCTTCTTCTCAGAGTCATAACCCTAAATACACAGACATCAACATAGTTTTAAGCTCATCCTCAAAAACTTCTCATCAGATTAGTTGTGCAGTGGGAAATAAAGCTGACTGATTTTCCACAGGTGTTATTTTTACCTCAGGATCAGATATTGAAGCCTGGCACTGTGCATGACTTGAAGATGACAGAAGATGGGAAACTGAGGAGCTGAAGTTAGGAACCGTCTCAAAAGTGTATGCTAATGGGCTATGGGAGCTTTTCAGACTTTTGTCAAATTGTTTGAAAAGACATTTCAAACAAAATTGTATTTAATCTGGAACTCCTCCCACTGCATGCACAATCTCCTTTTTTGTTTTTATTGTGCAATATGGCCCCATGAGCTATTATGGCCCATGTTTTACCTACAGCTTTCTAATTTTTCATCATAATCACTCCAATGTATGAATGTAATTCATCTGAGCCTCCTATTATTATATACACAATGACCCAATGCAATTCTGACTCCTGACTCTGACGTATTTTATGTCCTGTTCTATTTTCACTATTGATTTCCTCCCAGACCATGAAGTTATTTAGACTCAGTTCAGGCCCACTTGTTTTCTTTTTTTGAAAGTGGGGTTCAAATCAAAATTGTATTTTATTGTTGGATTCATTTAGGTACATGGTTAAAATATTATATATATATATATATAGATATGTATATGTATGTGTGTATATATATATATTTACATATACATACATACATATATATATACATACATATATATATATATATATATATATATATATATATATATGCTGAACTACTGAATGAATGGGTGTGTGTGTGTGTGTGTGTTTGTTTTGTCAATCAGTAGTTCATCAGTAGTAACTAAATCACACCTAAATTGTGTTTCAGGGAATGGGTGTGTCTTGACCTCAGACTCTGTGGGTTGTGGGCTGCATATGTACATATATGTTTGTGTGTTTCTATGTATGCATGTCAGTGTTTCTGAGAAACAGACAGTCGGAGTGTGTGTGTGTCTCCCTGTTGGATATATTCTGTGTTTGTGTGTAGGGAAATACTGTGTGTGTGTGTGTGTGTGTGTGTGTGTGTGTGTGTGTGTAGATGTAGACTGTATGTATTATGCAGACCTAGGAGGGCCTTGTGCTATAAATAAAACAGGGCTGCAGTGTGCTCACTGGCGGAATAATCTATCTGACACTATGGAGAAAGAGAGAGAGAGAAGTAATGTAAGAGACAGAGAGAAGAGCATAGAGAGAGAGACAGGCAGTAATGAAAGACAGATGAAGATGGAAAGGGAAGATTCAGGAGAGAGAAATCCTGTCGAGGGAAAAGGAGAAGAATGGCTTATCCACAGGGCCTCTAGTGGAGGTAGTTAGCACCGTGAAACATCCAAAAGTCATTTTTAAAAAGGACAGTAATGTAATTTCAATTTCTTTCTTCTATGTCTGCAAGGAATATGAGGCAGTCTGTTCTGTTTGTACTCCTCACACCTGTGTTAAGGGCATTCAGCCAGTCCTGCACATATTTGTCATCCTGTATAAGTGCTTGTGAGCAAAATCTCAAGAAGCTAGTGAAACCAATTCTTATTCATACTTTACAAACACTGTTGGCAATAATACTGCAATTGTTTGTGGATCTGCAGCCATGTTAGAGTTCATTCAAAATTACCACATCCCCTGAGCTCAAGTATTTGTTGTTCAAGGACATTTTGATGGACTGTGACTCAAACCAGTGACATTATAATGATGACAGCATTGTCTCCTTAATAACTAGGTCACCAATTTACCCAGTTTTTACAGGCTCTTTCCATACAGGTCAGCATGCATTATACATTAGACCTAGCCTTGCTAAATGAAATTCAAAGTGTCAACTAAATCACAGTAATCTGCTGCTGCTGTAATTCTAATCTGTGTTGTATATACAACATTGTGTGTGTACTGTATACATATGGATAGGATAAGTATGTGTGTGTTTGTGTTTGTGTGCAGGCATGTAAGCACAGAAAGGCATGTTTGTATTCATGTTAATTATTTGTATGCTTGTATGCATGTTTTTGTAGAATACAAATTGTATTCAGAGGAGATGCAGTTACATATATGATTTTAGGCCTACTGTATATTCTGAACACTTTTTGTGTAATCTACAGATGAGAATCATGTTGAGCACTTTATTCTAACATCTATATGGTACATTACGCAGTTTTAGTATGTTAGTATGAAAATGACTCGATTTCCAAAATCCTTTTTAAAATGGACGTTAAAAGGAAAACGCAACCCTACTACACTTGAGCGTGGAAGAAGAAAAAAAAGCTTTATTTCTATTTGATAATGCATTTCCAAAGATAAATGACCAATATACAGCCGTTGCCATGATATGACCATAGGCCGCCATTGAACTTGGTTAGTGGAATAAAATTAAATATTTAATTAGATATTTATTCAAGAGGTCAGGTTTCTGACAGTCAGCATCAAAGAGCAAAAGCTTCATTCTTGATTCACCCTTTTACATTGACATGTAGAGAGAAATTATAGAAAAGGCAGTCACTGGAGTAGTACAAATACAGTAAATCATTATTTGTCTGTTAATGTCCTACTTTGCGGCAAACTGGTTAGAGAAAAGCAATTATCGGGTGGACATGACATAATAACGAGAGGCTAATACTGAACATAAACTATCATAATCTCACACTCTGTCTTCCATCCCCCGTCTCCTCTGGCTCAGTGTATTTTTGCAAACTGCAGATAATCAGTTGTCAATATCTTTTCACTTTCTCTTAATAGTGAATACTTATTAAAAAAAAAAAACTCAACCAAGGCCTGACTTTCTTAATTTACCTTTTCTTTCCCATTTGATTGCTCTCCCTTCCAGGTCATGGAGTTGAAGGGTCAGATGATCCATGTGCCCGAGTCCTGCTCCCTGATGTTCCTGGGCTCGCCACGTGTTGATAAATTGGAGGAGCTGATGGGCAGGGGCCTCCACCTGTCAGATATCCCCATCCATGATGCCACGCGGGACGTTATCCTGGTGGGGGAGCAGGCCAAGGCACAGGATGGCTTAAAGAAGAGAATGGACAAACTTAAGGTAGAATGGTTGCTAGTTAATTTATCTGTTCGTATTTACAAAGCGGGACGACTGAGGAAATGTTATTACTCTTTATTTGACCAGTTTGCCATCGTGAAAAAAATAGGCCAGTCAGATTTTTTGCTTCTTTGTGACTTCTTGTTGTAAGAGAATTGCGAGAACATACATTTATAGTAAGCTGTTCACATAATCTAAGCATTGTAGTCCAGCACAGGCAGTACTGGTAAAATGTTTTTTTGTTAAGTCTAGGGGATTTAGTTACCACTAAGCCTAACCAACTACTAACAGGCCACAATATACACCGAATGCTTTTGGTTGTCAACAACAAAAAAGGATGCAGGCTTTACCTGAACCCCAGTGAGCTTGACTCACTTTCGTGTGCTAGGGGCCAGCCTGGCATCCTCTTCTTGTGGCACCAACCGTACACTGAGCTCTGTGTAAGTTAATTTAATTTAACAATAGACGTAGACAGAAACTAAACCAACATACTTGGATGAGGGTTATCATTCGTTGTCCATTACGGTCTCAACAAAAAGAATTATGTTATCATCAGTACGCCACCCTTCTTTCTGTCTTGCTCCTCTACTCTCTCTCTGGAGCCTGCCCTCTGACGGGCTCATATTAGGTAAGACACGTCTTCTTGACTACTGGCAACAAATCTAAATGACAAATGACAACCTGTGACCCTGACACTTCAACTAGTGAAAATACACAAAAATATTCAGTATGTTTGGTAGGTTGTTTGCACACCTTTGTTTTTGTTTTCCATCATACTAGTTGTGAGACAACTCACAGAAGCAAACACGTTAATTCCAATGCATCAGCTGTACTGACTACTTAAATCTCAATGTTGCCTGTCTAAATCCATACTGGCTGAAAGAACATGGCTCCTGGGACTTGCTTTTATAATTTGCTTTTAAAGTACCTTAGAGCAAGTCATTGAGTCTTGACCCAATCCTATGCATCTGCTCACTGCATCACTCTCTCACTGCAGCTACTCCCCCAGGCCACTGTTATAAATAGCTTTATCTTAGTTGACTTGCCTGCTTGAACAATGGTATAGCACTGCATCAGACAGATTTGGCATTAAGAAGCTCGCCCACAGACACAAATAAGCATATGCAGATACACACAATCAAAAATAAATCAAATTAATACACAAATAAATGTACATGCACCAGCAGTTTCAATTTGGTGCAGTACTCCCACATGTCAGCATCGTTGTCATCTGTGCCTTCATCAAAGCAAAGCACACAGAATAAAACCTCTTAATCTCTTTCTCTTCTCTGCTCTCCCAGGCCACATTAGAGCGGACTCACCAGGCACTGGAGGAGGAAAAGAGGAGAACCGTGGATCTCCTTTATTCCATATTTCCAGGTGATGTGGCACAGAAACTGTGGCAGGGTCAGCCAGTGCCTGCTCGCAAATTTGATGATGTTACCATGCTGTTCTCGGACATCGTGGGTTTTACTGCTGTGTGTGCCCAGTGCACACCTATGCAGGTCATCTCCATGCTGAATGAGCTTTACACACGCTTCGACTACCAGTGTGGCATTCTGGATGTTTACAAGGTCAGTAGACAGAAAGATGCACACATCTTCTTTATGTGATGTAGTTGACACAGGATGTTGAGGCGGCATATTACATTGGGGGGGGGTTGCTTAAAATGTTTTATGACTTTATTGGTTTATGTGCACACCTGTGCAGAATGAGGTCATTATAAAAGATAAATTGTTTTCCAGGAAGTGACAGTTTCCCTGGAAGTTAGAGCCCCCCTCTCAAAGGTTCTTTAAAGCCTTACCAGTTCTGTTAGATCAGCTAAATCTTTAGGTTGTGTCTCTGTCTGTGTGTACTGGATATACTTGTGTGTGTGTGTATATACTCTATGTGTGTATGCGCTGTCATGTGTGGGTGTGCTTGTGTTGTGGAAAAAGTAACTGATTAATGGTCTGTGGGAGCTTAACAAACATGTGTCAATATTGTCCATGTGACAGTGTGGCTTTGGGCCTAGTTCGAGTCTTCACTGTAGTCTGCTGTCGTTCCCTCCTTTCATCCTCACTTTCTATCATCTCATTACCTCAGTCCCTGTGGCAGCAACATGTACTTGCCATGTTGCATGCAATTCCTCCGTGTTATCTCTCAGAAATGTCATGTATCACATGTCTGGAAAAAGGGAAGAAGAGATGCGGAGAGGAAGGCAGAGAGATTGAGTGTATGTAAGAGGGTTTATGTGTATAGCAGTTGAAGAGTGAGTGTGTGTGTGCAAAAGAGAAAGCAAGAACAGGAGGACATGGTGAGGAGATTGAGGCACCCATATGTTGCCATTGTCATGGTTACTGTCGAAATGATTTAACCAGTGGCAGGCTAAATGAGAGCAGTTTGTCTCTTAGTTTTCTTTTTTCCTTCCTTTTTCTCCTCTTGTGCTATCTATTTTTTTTCTTTATAAAGACTGTATCAACTGTCATGACACCTAGCTCACTCCTGGAAATATGGCAACACATCCCTGAAAGTGGCACTGCTTGTTTGCTTTGTTCACATGTGCTCATTTTGAATTTGGCTTTGGGAAGTAATTCTTAAACAAGGAAGACATGCTACTACTGCAATCTTTGTCATAGTATGCCTTAACAGGGACTATGAATGACTTGGCTGAAATCTTAATTCATCTGTGTATGCAGTTGTTGTTAAGGTTTTGGAATGAACTCATTACACCATCTTTTTATTAAGAGAATACTTTTTGAGAATAAAACCTCCCTAGTGTTATAGCCAATCAATAAGGATAGGCAAAGCTGTGTTAAAATGAAAACTAATGTTTTGCCCTGTCAACTGAATTTCCACAAAGATGTTTGAAAGGAACAAATAATGACTACAAAAAAATCTCTTTCGGTGGGGACAAATATATTTGGCTAGGTTGCCCAAATTACTTGCTTACTGTATGTGGGAAACATTGCACTGCTGCTTAAACGATCAAGTGAGATGGTTTCTTACAAAAAAGCCACAGATAATTTGTCATGAATTTCAGCTAACAAAGAGAGCAACAGATTGCATCTCTACCTACCGATCCATTAACCTTTCACACTGAAGCAGACCAGTTTTCTGGTGGTCTCTGGTATATCAGAGCCTCAAGATGCTAAAGATGTTACTAAAATGACTTTATTGTTTATTTTTATATCATTATGGGTTATTATTTCTGCCTTCTTCAGTTCTTATATTACAAGAGGAATGAAGGAGTGTCTTTCATTTCTACTACTCAGTGGAGATGGTTTGAGTTTATTGAATGGCTGCTTAGTTTCACACATCAGCATATTCTTACAGCCACACTTATTAATTTCAGTTTCTGCCTCTCGTCCTCCATTTCTCCTACAGATCGAGACAATAGGTGATGCCTACTGTGTGGCAGGAGGACTTCACAAGAAGGTTGATAGTCATGCGAAGCCAATTGCACACATGGCTCTGAAAATGATGGAACTGTCCGAGGAAGTGCTGACACCTGATGGGAAACCTATCAAGGTGAGTTTTCATTCACTCTCCACCACGCAAGTGTTTGAGACAATTTTGAAGTATTTAAGGAAATCAGCCCTAAAAAGCCTGATCCCTATTTTTGAAACAATTCTCAGCTCTTAGCACACAGAAACTAGCCTGATTAGCTTAAATTGTTTTCCCATTTGCTAATTTCTTGTTTATCTGGGCATTCATTAAATTTTCTATTCCTGCGTTTCATCGTTCCTGTATTTTACACATCCATGTTTAGCTTGCCTTGTAGGTTTTTTTTCCAATCCTTCCTCCCCCCATAATGAGACTGCTGTAACACATTTAGATTATGTGGCTATATGACTTGTCAGCAGTGTTGAGGGATCTGTATGTTTGTTTGCTTTTTCTGTTTATGCATTTCCTCTTTTGCTGCATCCATAACTTTTTTATCTGCCATTCATCTCTTTTGGGTATAGAACTGTCTCCAACTGTACTTACATGAGCTATATTGTTTGTCTGACTCCTGTATGTTTTGCATACTGTATGTCAGTCTGTGCGTGCATGAAAATGTGGATACAGTTCAGGATTCCCCCTGGGGAAAAAGTAAATTGTGTGTCCAACTGGTGATTATCGAACCAACTTAAGCCTAGTTCCTGACCTGCAGTTCTGCTGTGAGTTTTTTGTCACAAATCATCCCTAATTACCATGAAGTGAACGTACAATCAATCAATCAATTAATTACCTGCTTAGCTGAATCATACAGACCCTGACACATGTTGTCTCATTATCAATAGTTACTATATGACGGTTTAAACAATCGCCTCACTCAGTAAATACATGGCCTTTGTTGTGTGATGTAGTGCCACTGCTCGTTTTCGCTGAAGCTTAATAAGCCTAATATTATATATATATTTTTAAATATAACGATTTCTTCTGATGTCTCCATTATAAAACGCTGCAGGAAACCCTGTAGTTCATGTGCACCATTCACTGAGCTGCCACTGCACTATGACAATGCATTCTTAAGATGTTTACAGTGGCTTGTAATGTTTTTATAAGCAATAAGTGCTTGAGCTCCATGATACAAATGCATAATTTTGAGCAACATTTTGTTCAGCTCTGATGGAGAACAGTACCAAAGACAAAAGATAAATACATATTTTGATCATGTTATTGAGATCTACTATGCATTGCCAAAAGATTTATTTGGCACATTAGTCCTTAAGCCGCAAAATACTTTATTCAGAAGTAAATGAATTAACCAGTATTGCCATTACCACTTCCTGCTGAGAACAATTTCCTTTGATCTTTGCCTTTCTACAGTAGTGTAATATTGTAATTCCAACGCATGGACAATGTAGAACAAGAAAGATTGTGCGTCTGTGTGCCCGTGTCTGTTTTTTTTTTTTAAATGTATCTAAATGGTTTTCTAGATCTGAATATATTTGTGTTGGTATTTGCACATTATTGACTATTTCAGAATGCACACTGATAGTCCAGGTTACAGCGCTACAGACCTAGTCATGTGCAGTTGCCATGGTAATAACAGAATACATTATTGACTGGAAGGGTTTGTGTTATGATTGACATATTTTGGTTTTGGACTTGGATGGATGGATGGATTGTGGAACTGGGGAAGATGGATGATATACTGTAGGTATAGGAGTTCTGAATTGACAGATGGACGAATTATATTTTAGATGAATGGATTAACTCAATCTATTTTCATTTTCATAAAGAGAGACTTTTACCTTAAAAGTGAGATATTTCTCACTTTTAAGGTAAAAAAATCATGATTTTTCTATTAGCTTTGTGTTAATTGGGGTGACCATTCCATGTGCTCCTAGAAATCTCATCAACAATCTTTAGCATTTCCCCACTGCTCCGCTATCTGGCACATATATCCCATTATTGCACAGCAGTCTGGGAGAGATACTGATTAAAAAATATTGAAATGTTTTACTTTAATAAAATAGCAAAGCATTGTGTAGCTTTGGACTACACTCTCTGGAATTCATCAGCTAGTTAGTGTTTAGGAATACGAATTATTAACACATTGACTAAGACATTCAAAGCCTTTTGGAACAATAAGAAGGTTATTTACTGTATATGCAGTGTGCATTTCAGTGAAGATTCAATAAAAAAACGCACACTGTGTTACCACAAATGTGAATTGGCAATTGTCATCATCACAGTGTCTGGATTGGTCCAAAAAACTCTCTGTACTATAATCAATCATTTATTTTATTTTTAATACAAAAAGATCACATTTCCTGTAGTTTTAATGGCTAAAGTAGGAGAATAGAGAAAGATAAGAGTAAGAGATTCTGTGTAACAGAGAGTAGTTATTTTAATCTTTGGTGCTAATGGTTCAGTGGAGTGTGTTTTCATGAAATGAGGCAAGAGACATGGTGTACCTTAATAGAATGTGTCTGTGTTTGAGTTATACTTATTCTCTCCCAGCCATGCTGCATGTGTCATTTAACCAAAAACACTATAGAATATACAGTAGGGTTACACACAGCCTGCTCTGCCATATGTGTGTGTGTGTCCATTATCTGGGATTTCCTGATCAAGGTTTTTTGGCCTCGATCACGATCCGAGTCCTTTAATATTGGGTATCTCCGATACCGAGGCCGATCCGATACTTATATTTACCTAAATATTGATTAAATATGTACACATTGAAAAAAGCTGTTATTTTTTACAAACTACTTGATCACAATACTAAAATCCCTGGTTCAAAACTATTAAGTTGATCAGCTTGAATTGTTAATATGATATGAATAAAAGTTTAATTCGAAAAATGTGACTTGACGTGAAGCGATCAGCTAAAGAAAAGACGTATCACTCTGTTGGGGTTGTTGGAACAACAAAAACACTCAATCCACTTGCGATTATACATTGGTGTTACAGCGTGATGCTCCTTTTACCTTATTAACAATGTTTGGCTGAGTACAGACACCGGCTTCCAGAGAGCACACAATCCCACACCAGCCAAGTTTAATTTTGGCCTGACATCAAGTTAATCACGGAATTAACGTTAATTAGCGACAGCTGATATGACCTGCGACGTTTGTCATTTTAACCGGTGAAGGTGACGGTCAGTGTCGGCTAAAGATGAGAAGCTGCTAGCTGAATGGTTTGTATACTGCTCTTTGCCAATGAGAAAGAGAGAGGAGATGTAACGGATTTGTTGCTAGCTTAGTGAATTTTGCCAATTTGAATTTTGGGTGTCAGAACAGAGTCCCATCACCGGTGGCACCAAAAAACAAATTCACATTCACACACTTTAATTTTCACTCTCATATGCAGTTAAATGCTGCACTGTAGAGCCTGGCTGTGGTAAAGGAGAGCAGCGCTGCAACACTAGCAGGCTGAGGTGGACAAAACTCACTGAAGTGCTGTAAAGAAAGGATCGGATTTTGATTGGCTTTATTTTTGCCGATATGATGCATTAAAATATGTACAGATTGGCCCTGATACCGATACTTAGGATAGACTCGGGATGTTTCTTAATGTAGATGCATTTGTGTTTACAGTGGGAAATCATTATATATGCCTATGTGGGTGTATGTATGTGATGTTTTGTTCTATTTATGTACCATATGCTTCTGAGTGTGGTGTGTGTGTGTGTGTGTGTGTTTGTTGGTCTTAAATTTGTAAGTGAAGTCAATTTTATTTATATAGCTCAATATCACAAACCACAAATTTGCCTCAAGGGGCAAAAACCCTTTAAAGTTCCAGTGCGTAACATTTAGGAGGAGCTGTTGGCAGAAATGGAAAATGTTGAGATGGTTTAGCTCGTTCCTTTAGTTTATTTTAGGTCTTGCACATAAAATTGCTGTATTGTACCCTAGCCCTGAACAATATGTAATATAACAAATTCCTTTTGGTTTATTTTTTACCCTTATGGTTTATTTTTGCATGTTGGCAATGGGACATTTAAAACAATTATGTTGCTAGAGGAAAAGCACGTGTCCCATATTTGCTGTGAAATAAAAAAGTTTTAATGGTAGAACTGTCCACTCTCCAGCTGGTGCTGTGAGTGTTGATCCACCTACAGAAGGTACTATTGCTTGGATTCATTGTTAAGACAAATGTTAAATTCATGTCATGTGTCTATGTGGAACTACATTTAACAATACTTATGTACTTAAAGAGTTAGATAGGGAAATTAAGCTGCTCTCTTGCAGAAAAAAGTAAAGAGTATATTAAGCAGGGAGGGAAGGAAAGAGACACAACTCAGGGAATTGAGTTTGAACCTCTTATGTAAATTCAGTAGAATAAAAAGGGTATGACAGGATATGATTTATTTATGTGTATCCAGTCCAGTCTCTGTCAAGGTCACCCATTACTGTTAGGCTGCCTTGGTAGCTTTGAGGGCCAGGGTGCTTTCTTGCAAATGTCATAATTATGAGTCAAAGTCGTAAAGTTGCACTTTATTTCTGGTTTGGCACAGATCATCAATGAAACAGAACCCACAAATGTAGCAAAGCAATGGAGAAAGACGTTTAGAACAATGTTATTGTTGTCATGCGCTGTCTTTTGTTTTATTGCATTCAGTACATTATAAGGCTGGTGATATGCTATATTTTTCTTATTATGAACAACTCTCGCGAAATAAAAAAAGCCCTTAACAAGTTACTAACTAACTAGCTAACTATTTAACTTGTATTTGAGTAAGATTTGCTAAAACTACAATGCTCTGTTGTTTCACAAAATGACTGAGCCTTTAAAAAAAATGAAACTACATATTTGTGACTTGTTTTTATATATTCAGAATCATTAAATGAGTGCCAGAGAAATGGTAAGTAAATTGGAAAATATTGAGAGACGGACTAATCTTTTCAGGGAAATTGGTGACAATAAAAAAAAATGCCAAGAAGGCACCAGCCTTATCCTTTTAACAATGCAGCTTGTGTTGAAATAATTGAACCTGTTTTTATGTTTGAGAAGAATTTGCAGAATTCATTTTTTTTTTTTGCCACCAAGTGCATTTGGTTTTGACTTGTTTTTAAAATACACAAAGAATGACACAGATAGGAACAAAACGTGTATGTGAGAGAGAAGCTGACAGAGAGCTGTTCTGTGTAATGCTGTGCACCTAACATTGTCCATTTGTCTCAAAATAGAAAGGCCTTGCCAAGCATTTTTGGCCTGCTCTTTTGCTCTTCCACTTTCTCTCTGTCTTTCCTCTTCTCCTCATCTCCTCCCCCTCCTCTTTCTCTCACTCTCCTTTGCAGCCTCTCTCTAACTTACCCTCTCTCTAACTTGCTCCTTTCATTTTCCTCTTCAGTTTCTTACTTTCTTTTCCTCTCACTTTTTTCCTCTTGTTCTGCTTTTCTATATTTTGCACTCTCTGTTATGCTCTCCTCTTTATTATCTCTCTTCACTTCATGTAGGTATAAAGGAGAGTTCTAGAGATATTCAACACTTCAGCATGATAAATGCTGTTCAGTGAGTGCACTCAACTCCAGCCAATGTTGCACTGTTATGCAAACTAGCATGAGAGCTGTGAGAGAGAACTGAGAGAAAATGTTTAGTGAGAGAGAAATGGAGAGAGTGATCCAGGGACACAGAGAGAAATATACAGAGGAGTGAGAGGTCAAGAGAGAAACACATATAGAAACCAAACATTGTGTTGTTTTCATCTATATTACTGCTTAATATTCAGGCCTATAACATGATCTTTGTGTATGTGTGTGCTTGTGTGAATGAGTGGGTGTATGAGTACGTGAGTGGGTGTGGATATCAGTGATGCAGTGCTTATCTTATTACTCTTAATATGAAATGTGGCCAAACTACCATCCATGGTTTTCTAACCATAAACATTTTAGAAACTATACAGTATCTACTATACATGCTGAGTTCTACACTCTCTGAATGCAGGCTTGTATTCACATGAGATTATTATTGTTAAAAATTCTGACAAGACTGAATTTTGTTGTTTCTGTGAGCTTACAGTATGTCCACCAAACACCCATTTCATCAGCAGTGTTTGAGCATTTTGAATTCAGAAATGGTCAGTGGTCAGGGGCTTGTCATGTCAGCTAAAAGTGGCTGCTCTTTTCTTGCATCTTCAGCTCTGCAGTACACACTGCACGTAAAGCTTTGCAGATTGCTCAATATATAATATACTGTAACTACTGTACTGGTAGCGGATTAAATATAAAATCATTATAACTATTGGAGTACATGCAAGCTAAGAATTTGGCTATCATTGTAATTAAACATCAACAAAGTAAGAAGTAATGTTGCACTTATTAATCACCTTGTTTTTATGTAATGCATAGGACCTCCAAAACCCTTAGGGCTGTAACTAATAATTATTTTCATTTTAGATTAATCTGTCGATAATTTTTAAAAAAATCGATTAGTCTATAAAATGTACCCATCATATCTTCCCAGAGCCCATGGTGACATCTTCAGATTGCTTGTTTTGTCTGACCAACAGTCCAGAACCCAAAGATATTCAATTGACAATGATATAAACGAGAGAATAGCCGCAAATCCTCACATTTGAGAGGTGGGATGTTTGGTGCTTTTCCTCTACAAAAAACAAAAACAAACGTTCGACTGATTGATTAATCGACTGGTTGTGTCAGCAATAAAAACCATAAAACAACTTTCTCCTCTGACACACACAAAAGTCTACCATTGCTTGTGTGTGTGTTATGGTTTGGTTACAACAGCTAAAGTACCCTCAGTTGCCAGTTTATTAGGTACACCTAGCTAAAACTAATGCAGTCTAATACAACAGTCCTGCAATAAATCCTCCTGTCATGAAGGTTATAATGTTCAGTTTTTGTTGAAACTGTTTTAGAGAGGTGTTGATTCAACTCTGATCATTTTGGAGGATGTAGTTTGTGATGCTGTTTAACTGTATTGCATTACACAGAGAAGTGGTATTGTTATTTAGCATACCCTCATTGATATAAATGGGGTGGACAAAATAATAGACACACAACAGTATAATGCAATTGTATTGTAATTGTGTAATGTATTGGAATATGAAACAACATTGACTCTATAACAACTCCCTCCTCTCTCTGTCTCAGTCTATCCCCATCGCTGTATCCTTCTGTCAGCTTGGCCAAAGGCTAGAACGTGATTGGTCGTCTGTGCTGCTGCGCCATTTGCTCATTGGCTCACTAAGGGCCATGTGCTGTGGATGCTGACTCATATCGAAAAGGAGGGGAAGAGTGTATGAGTGTTACTGTATCTGTTTTTTGAGACTAAGAAATAAAGAGGAGAGTGGGCGCTGGATGCACATTTGTTTGTCTGTGAGCGGTTGTCTGCTGTAGAGACAGACAGACAAGTCCATGGCCATCTGTAAGCAGTTTAGCTGAAAAATAGGTCACACTAGTGCACCTACCAGCCCTTTCTCTCTCGTCTTTATCTCGCCTCCTGTGCTGTCAAGGTTTTACCATCTAGTTATAAGTTTATTTTTGCATCGCTCTCTCTCCATTGTCTTTTTGTCTGTCTGTGCTCTTTCTACCTCACTACCCCCATCGCCTATTGTTGCCATGACAACCTCACCGTGTGCTGGCATCCACACAGTAGCGTTGGATACCTTGGTGATGAGATGCTCAAGTAGATCATTGGAAATCTACAGGGTTCCACTGGCTTTTGTGTGTGTATGCGTGTGTGTGATGACTTGTTCCCAAGTGGAGGAAATCAATAGCTGGTCGAGGGGCCCAGAAGTGGAATGGTCACACTGGAATGATGGGTAGATAGCTTTCACTCTGCCTCCAGCCAATAATAAATTCATACTTCAGCCAGATGATTATATGAGCACCATGTTCCTACCCTATATCTGTTACCAAGAGGAGATGGAAGCAATTATTTATTTGATTAATTCCCCTCTCTCACTCTTTCTATTTTCATCTTTTTAAAAATCTGCTGCCACAGGATATCAGATTAGATAATAACAGCTACACTAATATGGAAGTAGGATTGCTACAGTACAGCGGATCAATGCGGGCACAGCAGCTCTTGTTCAAAACGAGATAGTCTTTATGCTGCAAGATTTGTAGAATCAGAGTCAGCTATATTGGCCAAGTATATGTACACATACAGGGATTTTGACTCCAGTTTTGAAGTTGCTCTTAATGTACAATGTACTACACACTTCCAAGAACAATTTACAGGAAGATAGAAAAAGACATTGACCTAAAAACAAGGACAACACAGCTGAACCAAGACAGGTAAAAATAAACATAGAACTATTATGTACATACAAATAGGTGTTTAGATGCCAGGTGCAAATGTGTTTGCTCACATTGCTTACAGATCTTTAAAGCCAGACATGACCTGGGTCACAGTGAGATCAGACTAGGAGTGCAAATAACGATTATTTTCATATGGATTAATCTCCCAATTATTTTCTGTTAATTAATCTTAACGTCTATAAAAAGTCAGAAAGTAGTGAAACATGCCCATTATAATTTCCCAGAGCCCAAATTGACGATTTCAAACGGCTTGTTTCATCCGACTAACAGTCCAAAACCCAAAGATATTCAGTTTACTATCATATATAACAAAGAAAATCATCAAATCCTCACATTTGAGAAGTTGGAAGTTTTTGCATTTTCATTTGATAAATGACTTAAATGATTAATTGATTATCAAAAAAGTTTTTACTTCAATTACTTTTTTGTTGAATAGTCAATTAATTGACTATTCATTTCATCTCGAGATCAGACTTCGTTGAAGAGCAATTAAGCTGCACAGTGTAAAGAGTGTAGAGTGGGGAGAAAGTAATCTAGACACTGACGTTAAGTGAAAATACTGTAACAGCAGCAGCTGCATAACTTCCATTTTCAGGCCAAGTGCATGTGCTGCTGGTTGTGTTAATGCTCTAATGCTCTCCCACCTTCTTTTTTACTCTACAAACTTCTCCCACCACCTTCTCCCTCCCTGTCTCTCTTAGCTAAGGATAGGTATCCACACAGGTTCGGTGCTGGCAGGCGTGGTCGGGGTTAAAATGCCACGTTATTGCCTGTTTGGGAACAATGTGACACTTGCCAGCAAGTTTGAATCGGGGAGCCATCCGAGGTGTATCAATGTTAGTCCCACAACTTACCAGTAAGTAACAGCACTTCCTCTTGTGGACATATACATAATTACATGTACATCACTTGACATCAGACACATCTGCCATCTCCTCATACACACCACTCCAGCTGTATGTGTGTGTGTGTTTGTATGTCTAATGACTAATTATGTTTGCTGTGATGGATAATATCTATCTGTCTAAACAAAGCTTTGTTACTACATAGATTAAGCTGTGGACACACACACCCACACACATGTAAACAAAAACACAAAACAAAAATTTTATTGGCTGTTATTGTTATTGTAATGAGTGATTATTCATTCATGTGGTGTCTTTTTCTCGGTTTATTATTATTTTTTTTTTTACCTTATTCCATAATAAAAAAATTTCTCTTCTCAACAGGTTGCTGAAAGATGATCGCTCTTTTTCATTTGTCCCTCGTTCACGGCTGGAGCTCCCGGAGAATTTTCCCAAAGAGATCCCGGGGACATGTTACTTCCTGGAGGCGGGGACGTCTCACAGCCATGCCTCATTGACCAGCTCTCGCTCCGCCCCCCCGGCCTCTATGAGGAAAGTCTCCTACAGCATTGGGACCATGTTTCTAAGAGAAACAAGTCTGTAGGTCCCATACACAGACTAGGATACACAGATATTCATTATGTGAGAGGCTGGATTTGAACCTGTGGACTATGCAGGAAAACAGATCACACAGATCTTTGGATATGCAAATGCATTATGAGTAAACTTGGATTCAGACCTGTGGGATGGCCTATATGTATGAAACTTTAAAAAAAATGCTCTCATCATAAGTGAAAAAGAACCGCATGCCCTCATCTCCCCCTGAGCAAGGGAGTGATGGTTCAAAAGACTTGAACAGCAACTGTGTTAGTCTCACATGGACCCTTCCCCAAGGAAGTGTACTGATGACGTCAATTAGCAGAGAAACCTTAATATAAAACTTAATGATCTAGCTGGATTCCTCAGCTTCATACCTGGTTTCTAGCTCTCTCCAGTGGTCCTCTCATCCAGATGTTACCCTGACCTGGATCTAGAGGCAACAATGCTTGGAGAAAATCTGGAGAGAGACCATTTACATGACCAGTGTTGCACTCATTAGCAATGGAATTGCGCAAATAGAACAAATCCACTTTTCATTAACAAAGTGGATGCTGAGGAATGAAATTGTATGAACTTTTAGAAGATGGCAACATTGCCACAAAAGTTTGCTGTGCATCATTGCCTCTTGTACAAGGAAGACCACTACTGAAGAACAATACAACTCCCTTTCCTCCCCTTCCAACTGTCCCTAAGTCATGTCATGCTTTACCAAACATACATATGTCGAACATCTGCTGCTCGTTACATCCATCTGTCCACTTAGGACCAGTTGTTTGGTGTGGGGGGAGACAAATGAGAGGCACAAACAAGGAAATAGGTTTGAAAAGGGTTCATCTAAGGACAAATGCCAAAAACGCTAGTACTAAGCTGATCTTAGAGCCTTTTCTGCTTCTAACCCACAACAAACTAAAACCAAGAGCAATCCAGCCATTTCATTGCAGGTAATATGTTTAGGACTGAAAATCATTCCCAGCTCAGTGCCTTTTTACTGCTCAAATCAGGACAAATACAAGATGGATTCATTTTAAATATTTGAAAAGAATAAAAAACATAACGAGTGCTTCAATTATCTTGTTTCTACTTGTTTTAAGAAGTTTTTATGACATGTGCCAAAGATAATGAGCCACATTTGAACCCGTGAAGTTGCAAGTCACGGCAGGCGCCTTATCCCACCGAGCCACCGTTGAGTCTTGACTAGTTGTGTCTTTAATTTTGAGGCGGTCGCGGTCGTGATTGGCTGGCAAGATCAATCAAGCGCTCCTCAAAGAGTTCAAATATTTAAAATTCTATTCATCTGTTTTTTGTTCAGATCATCCAATAATACATACAATATAGTACTAATAATATAGTACTATACTAACTTCTACACATAGTCACAGTATGCATGCTTGACACAGTTCACATTTACATACATAATCTTTTTTAATAGCATTTTTTTACCACATGGATATAAAAGTATATACTATCCCCATGCAAATGTAACCAACACGATTCAAATTCAAGTCTACTAGTTTGCTGGTAGACTGAGTATGATTTACTCAGTGGAAATCTCAGGCCTTCCAAATACGTCAGCGTAGCTCAGTAACCCAAACCTGGGAGAATAAATGTCAGAATAATTGTACGTTTTTGTCTTCGTGAATCATCATAAACTGCCATCATAAAGACAGACTGGGCACATTTGGATACTTACTTAATGTAACACACGTCACCTTGCTGCCATTGTTCTCTTTGGTTGTTGACATCAGTGAAGTACAAGTCACATATCAAGTTGTATCAGTTTGAATAGCTGACTGTTACAGGCCCACAATGGAGAGAAAAAACTATTTGTAGGAGGCATTAGTTTCCATGAAATATTACATTTTTAATGTCGGTAGAAAAGTTTTGATTATCAAAAGAAGTACACATAGATTTGTCAACATCACATCCTAATTTTAATTTATTATTGATCACTCTAAAAAAGTTATGAAATAATCTAGGTTGTTTAAATTTGAATAAGTGGTACTACCTCTGTGTGCTTACCTTCTCGGTGTAAAAAAAAAGTAAACATTTTTCAATTGTACAACATCACAATATGCCGCAAGTTACTGACAAAATAACTTTAATAACTAAACTGTTATTAACTGCTCACAGTACATTTTTAACAGTGGAAAACTCCAGCACAGGTTTTTTATTCATGTTTAAATCACAAAGGAATGGAAATGGGAAAAGCATGTTGCAATTTCACTATATCTTGACATACTGGTGGCTAAACCTCTAAAAGATCAAATAAAATGTGCCAATTCAAGTCTGAGACACCTCCAGCAGGGACTAATCTTGCTTTTTAAGTAGAGGTTTAGTTCTTGCTGTCTGTTATGTACGTTCTGTTGTTAAAGGGCAGGACCAGCACAGTGACAGCCAAACACTTTGTCAACTCACTGGCCTTGGCAGGAACATGTGCTGGCTATGCTATGTAAAACACAGCTTGTAGGAAAACATCAGCAGGGTAATTTACTTCAGACACAAAAACTAATGCCCATCTGGCCAAAGGTTTCACCCACTAAAGGGCACTGTGCCCTCTAACTGAGATTGACACCAGCATAACAAAGCACTGTGCCATGTTTGAGGAAAGGATGGGAGGAGGAGAAATAGAAAAGTCAAAAAATTCCCTTTTGACCTGCCAGTGTTTGAACCTGTGATGGGTTAGAAGTGCTAGAAAACTATGCTCATAGGTCATTATTGCCATAAATAATTCATACAGCTGTCATCAGATTCTCTGACAGCAGTAGCATCAGAAAGCTTGAAATGCTTGCACATTTACAGCATGTTCTGTAAAGGTCCTGATACATTTTGGCAATGAAAATAGACATTTTTGAGAATATTTTTCCGTATGCCGCATAGTTTTATTCATATTTACTGTAAACAAAAATAACTATAACCTATTTTCAAAATTGTTTCCTGTCGCTTTAAGTATACTATGCAGTATAGAACTAACAATGGACTAAATATCAATTACACCTAAACATACAGTAAATCCAATCAGTCTAACACATGGGAGCATAGTTTTTTGCCTAAAAATATCAGGAATTGTAACACAAAGAAATTATGTGTATTAACTCCAAACTAGGTACTATTGTTTAGTGGGTCAACCTTGTCATTTTAAGCCTAGACAATTTATCTACAATATAAATTGACAGAGACAAATAGCAACTCAGAAGTTAAGTCATACATTCCTTGTGGGGGCTTGCTACATCTGTTAGAAATCAGCATAATGTTGTTCATATTTAAAACTGTTCCTGAGACCAAAAGGTCGTTAACATTCATGTTTTTTGTGATATTATAGAGGACCAGAATCTGTAAAACCCACCTGAGACATCAGTGAAACACACATCCTGTATCTGTATACATCAGTGGCTCAGAAGATTAGCACTTTAACATTTCTCTTTATAGTAACGTTGACAAGTCTGCCTAGCAAAAGTGAATTCTGCTTCAGTATAAATTGCCAAATACACTAGACAATGGTTTACCAAGTTTTCCAAGAGCCTGAGGGAAGTTTCCCATGTCTTTAAGGCCTGGGAAAGTGGATACTGGTTAGGCTTATTATTGCTCTGATGATTAAATAAAGTATAATTTCACAAATGTTTGAGAGACCACATGGAGCATTTTATAGAAAACAACAGTTTTCAAAGAGGTACCCGAAGTGTCTTTAGCTCTATTTTAGCTGGAAAAATCCCATATGGACCAATGAACCCATACCCTCGTGCATAAGCTTATTATAGTGGGTTAAACCAGAAACACAGGACAAATTGCAATTTGATGCTACTCATGGAAGAAGATATATGGCAACTCAGCCTCAGAGGCTGCAATACCTACAGTAAGAGTACACTCCAGTCCAGGAAGCAAGTAGTGGAGATTAGATAAATATAATTGAAGAATAATGACGAAGTAATGGTCAATTATGACTACAATGTGATATAATAATGATAGCCATGCTTGATAGTTAAGCTGACTAGTTGCCATTGCAAACCTAGTCTACAGTGTTAACTTCTGGAGATTTTAAAAAGAGCATAACAGTTTCAACCGGTTTTACTCTGACTTTATGTCCCCACACACCCAAAAGTAGGTGCGACTCCTGCTACAAGGAGACGATGACCAACACATTTTAATTGTAAAAGTACATAAGGAAGTGCAAACACTGTTAAATCGACTATGGGGAAAAATCTGTGCATGTACACTACCATTGTATTGTAAAGACTGCATTTCCTTAGGGTCCTCACAAGGTAGGTGAACCTCTCTTAAGTGTATGTGACAGTTGCGTCATTGAGCCTGAGGTAAGGTTTTCCCAAGGCAGACTTTCACATATAGGGGCACACAAGATGACTGCCATCATGACAATATTCTATAATGCATACATGCATTAATGTGTACTTGTACAAAATCTATTGTAGCATAAATGTAGTGCAGGTGTTATTTACACTCAACTTCAGCAGTGGCTGAATTCTGCATCTTGGCTAAATAAAGGACATTACATCAGCACTACACCTACGCAACTTGTGTCCAACGCTCATGTCTCCAAGTCTGTAAATTCTTGGCATAATATTAAACATTTGGTCAGATCTCGCTGTCTTGCCGTTAAGATGCGGAGGTGTTGCAGGTACCGGTTCTCTACAGTGTTGTTGTCAGTCACAGTTACAGTGGCAGTACAACTGAGCTGCACTGTATAAGCTGTGTCAAACAATGAACATGAACAAATGTTGTCATGAGCCTGAGGTAAGTGTGGGAGGGTCCAGTGTCCAGTGGGACAAAGCCAAATACACCCGTAACTCCAGCAACAGTTGCCTGTGAGAGTCAAAATGTACAAACATAATCATTTGTTAATAAAGGCCTGTTGTACCTGTAACAAATCTGTACAATTTAGATCTATTTAATATATTAAAACTGAAACTGGAAATTGTAATAAAAATATATAGCAGATTTTTTTTTTGTTGGTATAATTCACATTTTCCTCTGCTTTGTTGTCCATTTTCTATTTCAGCCAGATACTTTATGTCAGTATATGTGCCATCTAAAGCCAGGCTGGTTTTCCCAACATACCTATGTCCCATAAAACCTTCCCACCCTCATGTCTTGTTTTAATTTCAAGAATTAAGACAAAAATTGTAGATTTTTACATTGACACTATTGTAATTTTTTCATTCCACATCAAATTTTGAACGATTTTCTGGATTTATGAAACATTTTCTTCAACTGAATGAGCACGACACTGTCATTTTTATTGAAATATAAAGTTGCTCAACATGTGTTTTTTTTGCAGGACATTGTTATAAACTAAGTCTTGTTGCCAAAATCAACTTCACCCCCACAGACTTACAGTACAACAGCTCTAAGCTGATGGGAAACTGGTCCCTATTTGTTAAATATTATCCTGGTTTTAACAGCAGCAACAAACATGATTGATGCTTGTCATCCATGTCCAGGGTCCTCCTAATGGATGCACATTACTCCACCAATCAACATCTATAAAGCTTCACCGACATGAGAATAGTAGCTTCCAACATCTAACATTCTAACATTTGTTCACCAGCTTAGTTTATATGTAATAAAATATTTGTGACATTTTACTATTCATCATTTCACTGGGATCTCTCTTAGACTTTGGGAGCCACTGGTCGATGTCACATGTCAAAAATTCTGGTCAGTGTTTTGTACTTTGATGTCATGTTGTAAACATACAGAGCTGACCCTGGACATGAACCCTGTATGACCCTGTCGTTGGAATCAGGTGTGTATGTGGCTTGATGACAGCTGTTGGTTTCTGACTGACATTAAGGGCACATCTTCTGTCTTATATGATGTAAATAAAAAACACCAAGTATCTTTAATAAGGAAAAAAGACTGTGGCTGTTACTTGTATTTGCACATATGACTGATATGAGCGTGTGAGTATGCATTTGATTGTTTGACAGTGACAGAGTATAAAGATCAAAGTTATATAGATCTTCAAATGAGCATTAACGTCCCTTTCTGTTTTTTTCTCATTATGCTTTCGCATTTCAAACAGACCTAGAGTTCATGTAAATTTGTCAAGCGTGTGTAGATCACATAGATACTGAAACACAAGGGCTACTTTTCCAATAATAATAATAATATATAATAATCCTTCAACAGAGTAGTTATAAATGCATGTACAGATTCCATAACAGATATAGCACAGATTTACGAAACACAGTGCCAAAGTGTTCCAGATGGATCATGATAACTAGGCAGGATGAATCAGAGGATCATAATTTGTTGGGCCAGGAAATATTTTTCATTCTTTTGTGGTCCAGGATTGTCTCACTTTAGCTTCATCTTCTTGAGTCTGGTTTTTAGGTGCCGTTGCTCCTCAACTTCAGTGAATCGTATGTTATGAGGTGACCCACCTCTAGCCTTTATCAAGTCTTGCCATTCACTTCTGACCTCTCATTGCTCAGGCATGTTTGTCCAGAAACAGATTAAACCTGCAAATAATAGATTTTTTGTCCACTTGGGGGCAGCAGAAACAAGTGAACACAACATTGACATAAAGTGTCATCACTTTTTAAGTTGGTATGGCGAACATGTTAGCAAACAGTTGAGCAACATCGTTGATTGGAGTCGTGTTTCTGGCCACCTGATGAATGTAAGTTCAAAATTCACTCTCATTTAGCTCTGTGGTCTCTAACAACTCCTGAGGGAAATATCTGACTCCTTAGCTGCTAAATGCTCCACTATGTTCACCAGCTAGTCGCTAACTGTGTCTGCCTGCTGTTTGGTGCTGAACAGGTCTTGTACAGTGGGTTTGTCGAGGCTTTTCGCTGAAAAAAAGTTTCCTGCTGCGGCCCGAAATCAACACTATGAGAGCGATGAGAGTGAACCAAAACAGTTTAGGAACAGACAGCCAAACAATGAACTGCAACTCCGTAAAGCTGAGGCGAGCTGCAGATTCAGGTAAGAATTCTCTGTAGGTTTCATCACTACGAGTGATCCCTTTCACATTGTCACTTGATACATTGTAAGTATAAAAATATCCAGATCATTCCAGATTAACCTAAACTGGTTTTCTCATATATGGATTGAAATACATCTGGACTTACCCTAGTCTTGAATCAACCGAGATGATTTCCTTAAAAGTGAGTTTCGTTAGGACTAGTTAAACGGTTACATTTAAAGGCCCTCTACACCAAGTACACCCACACAGGTGTTTTCACTTGTTGCCTGATTAGACCTCTTCTCAGGACTGTGTGAGCGTGTACAGACTTCACTCTCCTGTTAATGCTGTTGCATCTGCACAACTTAACCCTTTATTATTCTTATTAGGTGTGACATAATATCCAGCAAAGCTCCACCCATCTTCCACATGACTAGAGGTCTAATCAGGCTGGGCAACTGAAAACACCTGTGTGAGTGTGCTGGGCCTTTAACTTCCAAGACATCAAGCTTTAACTTCATATTTATGCTCTATTTGAATGAATCACCAGCCAAAAAAATGTGCAGAACCATCAAACTCAGCCATTTTGATGAAATCTGTTCCTGTTTTCACATATACAAAGAAAATGCAATTGGGATCATTTCGCTGAAGAAGAAAGAGAGTTTAGGATTTTTTCCCCTCTTCTCTTTAAAGCCTGACGTCGGCAACTGATGACATCACTTGTGTGTCGACTCGCCAAAGGGAGACATACCATTAAATAAACAGCTTTACCTGAAGTTAGCTGCCTTTTTACAGTGTTGCCCACACCTCTCCAGGATCTCACCCAAACTCTGCTTCTCACGTCAAACCCTCCTTTTTGGGCTTTTCAGAAGCAAATTGTACTGCATATAAACAGTGCAATCTGCCAGTTGTCATCCATGTTTGTTTTGGTACAAGAACACGCAACAATTGACATTCCTGCAGGATTTGCGGGCTCGTCTACCGTCAGAACTCCAGTCGGTACTGACCAGTCGTGCAGTGTGTTGTCCAATGTATTTACTCACTCTCATATGGTTTATGCTCCTTCCTGACTGTCAAACACTAAAAAATCTATGCAAGTTGGTAGAAACAGTCTTTGTAGGTTTCAGCTTGTCTTCGACTTTGTCCAGCGGTGGAAAGTAACTAAGAACATTTACTCAAGTACTGTACTTAAGTACAAATTAAAGGTAATTGTACTTTACTATTTCCATTTTCATTTTATGCTTCCAACTTTATTCTTGTAGCCTACTCCACCATATCTCAGAGGCAAATATTGTCCTTTTTACTCCACTAAATTTGTCTGACAGCTTTAGTTACTTTTCAGATTAATTCATTTTTCATACCCTTACTGTCCTGAAAACCACGTATCTCTAAATTTGGTGATTTTTAATTTTTCTGATAAACTGAAAGATTAAAAGTTCCTTTATGTGTTGAATTCTTCAACTTAAGATAACACCCCCACCTGGATTAGCTAGAAAATACATTGTCACAAAGCTGAAAACAGGACTGTTTTTCTGAGCTCATGAAAAGTTGACTTTTTTTAGAGATACATGGTTCTCACAAGACAGCGACGCCACAAACATATGATGATCTTATAGAATATGATACATTTCCGTAGATTAAACTGGCCAACAGTATATAAAGTCGGTAAAATTTGCTCAACTTTAAACATCTACAGCAGTAAAATGCAACACACACATTATTGCAGCAGTAATGTTAATCCAAAAACATCACATTTAATAAAACACTGACAGGGACTATTTTACTGCACAATGAGATACTTAAAGTACATTTTGCCAATAATAAGTAAGTTTTGAATGCAGGACTTTTACTTGCAGTGGAGTATTTTCACAGTGTGGTATTAGTACTTTTACTAAAGGATCTGAGTACTTCTTCCACCACTGGGGTTGTCCCAAGCTTAAGAGCCACAGATGTATGTGTAAAAGAGAAGATAACTATAACTATAACTATACTAGGTAGTTTCAGCCAACCAATCTGACTGTTCAAGGATGCTTTCAAACTGTGTAGATAATTTCCATCCTGCATGCAATATGCAAAATCAGATTGGCTGCCATGTAAACTATGGTAACCAGCAGCTTTTTTTTTGCTGTCTCCTGTTATTTTTGTTATTCTTGTGCATATTTTTGTAGAAATCCTCTCAGACAGTGCACCTTCACTGATACATTGGTAATAGCCTTGGTTGCAACAGTCAAGTAACACTTAAGCCAGAAGCCTTCAAAAATCTCAGTGACAATTTCAATGATGTTGTTCATTTCCCTCCCATGTAGTCTCATAGTTCACCCCTCTTCTCTGTTCTGCCCTTCCTCCCTTTATCTTTTACCCCCCTTTGCACCCTCTGTATATGCAAATACGTCACCATTACACTAATTGGCTCTGGGAGGTTTGAATATTTCACATGGACCATCTTCACTGCACAGGTGGGTGAGTATGGGGTGTGGCTTAACATCACACAAGCTAACGTGCTAATGGAAATCTCGCACACACACAAACACACAGAAGGTATGAATGAGTGAACAAAGGTCATGTAATTTGCACACATACATGCTTGTCATATTAGCCAAATGAAGCAGGGCTGAGTTATGGGTTATGGTTGTGTGGGGTTATGTTGTGTGTGTGTATGTATATATGTGTATTGTGTGTGTCAGACCACTCAGAATGAATTATGCTGCCATTATTCATGGATGTATCTGTAGAAGCGCTCTGATCTGTGTGTATGTAGTCTGTATTGAAAACATAGGGTGTGGTTTGGTATGTTTTCTTTTCAGCTTGACCTCTTAGGAGAATTTCTGTTGTGAGAAGTGTTTGTTTCTGGATGTTGTCCACGGTCAGATTAACAACATTCAGTGCTTTTAACTGTACTACATAGTCTTCATCAGTGGATGGAGATTGCACAGTTGTCATGGAGACTTCATCTAGATTTATTGTCCCCAGAGTGATTTTACAATACACAAACATACAGATGCCCCTTCCAGAATCCCAGATCTCTATCTACAGCACATTTAGGACTTTTCATCTGTGTTGGCTTGTTTAGTAGCTCCAGAAAAGCTTGTACTATAAACAGGCCTTATGTAGGGATTGTTTTATCAAACTATGGTACTATTTTCAAGGTCAGTGAGCTTAATGAACTTAACGTTATGCTTATCGTTCAGTATGTGTAATTTCTTTTTTGTTTGAGTTTACCTTTGAAATGTAATTTTCCATAAGAGGTTGTGAAGACTGTTTGCAAATCAAACTTGGCTCAAAACAACATTTGGCAGGGCACGCAGTTACAACAGGAGCCAAGTTGTTGCCCACCACTGCAGAAACCTGCACTGCGATTAATGGTGTGTTCTAACAAATACAATTGATTGTGTTCACAGGTGGGAAGCCAGTGAGAATTAATGTCTTTGTGACCAAGGTTGTACCTAGGCCTGTCAACTACTTTTGTTGGATGATATATTGTCCCAGCAATAATTGCAATAAATGATATTATTGTCATTTTAAGGGCATTCGCATGGCATTCATTTGCATAAAGCATAGTTGTGTCGATTGCAGCAGGGCAGAGATAGAGAAATCTTTAGCCAAATAATCCCAAACTAACTACAGGGACATTGTACATTTGAAGTAAAAAAAGCACTGCGCCCCAAGTCTTATATGTTTATTCTGGCATCATGTCGGCTAAAATGTTGGGGACATTCTTATGTAAACAAACACGCATGTAAACACGAAGTCAGCAAAAAGGATCGAGGTCATGTCCATATATTGTACAATAAGTCGATAACGTAATTATCGCGACAGATCTGGTCGTACCCAGGATTTTAGAAATTCTGCGCTCATGAGGCCATATTCCCTCAATGGAACTAAGACTTTTGACTAGCCACCATTCAAAAAACAAAACAAACAAGCCAAAAAAAACCCACCAGAAATTCACATTTTATTTATGTTTTGTGTTTAATTGTATTTTCTGTATATTTTATTTCCCTACAAACCTCTTTTATTTTATTTAGGTTTTTTTTTGTTTAAATCAGTCTAACTTAATCTAAAAACAGCACAAAAGTAGAAATGAAGAGAAAAAATGTATGTAAAACAGAAGGTATGATGTCTTGGTCTTCATCGACCTTCATCAGATTGATATGTATCTGTGGGCTGCAAACATGTAGATGAAGATATATGAAGGAACCATCTTCCTTGTGGTTCTAGTTAGGTAATAAACTGTCAGACACTCAGGGCATGTGCACCCACGCCCACCAGCCTCCCCTGCCAGCCTCCCCGTGTGTGATTACAAGTGTGTGTATCTGTGTGTATTTCCGCATTTCAACCGAGGGGCGTGGTCCTCAATAATGAATCACTGCTGGCCTCCCACCTATGTTCTTCTTTCATCTGTTCTCTCCCTCCATCTTTCTCTCATCCATCACTACCACAGTTCTCTCTCCGGCTCCCTGAGCTCTAATTCATACCACTCTCACTTTCTCTTTCTTCCAAGCCAAGTCCCTCTCTAATCAGCTTGCCCGTAAATTTCTCTGTTGTTGCCGTCTTCCGATGTCTTCTTTCAGACCAATATCTCCTTATTTGTTTCCCCAAAACCCCTAGTAAAGCGCTGCTGCTCTGCAACAGATTTTTTTTAATGTTTGACCATACATTATTGACTATAATTTTGCTTGAGGCAGGCTTTGAAGTGTAACATTATTCAAACCCACAAATTTTTAATTCCAGTAGAGATCCCAAAATTTCCAAACATACCAAATATGTCAGGCTGAACTTTAGCGAAATGTGTATGCAATGATGCACAACGCAGCCAGAATATTTCCATTTGATGGAATGATGCAGCCGCAAATCATTGAATCTTGGGTTTGAATATTTAAATCTATGTAAACATCATAAAGCTTCAATGACAAGATGGAGCAAGCTGATACTATATATATATATATATATATATATATGTATATGACACTACCGTTTGGAATAAGATAATTTTAACAACCCTAAAACTACATAGGTAAGAATAAGAATCTTTATAAACAGTGAAAGAGATGACAAACTGAAACCTCACATGACTTTATCCCTAACAAGAAGTAATCCACATGTCCTGCCCTGCTCTGATATTTTCCACCGGGGTCGCCAGAGTGGAAAAGAGATGAGCAGGATTGTAGGATTAGTGTTGATCCATGCAAATTAAAAGATCATAGAGGCAACCTCACAAGGCAGTGTGAGTAGGATGCCCTTTGCGTGAATCTGCATGTGTTTTTGTGTGAGAGCTTGTAACCACCATCCAACACCTCCATCTCCCTGCGCACATACTTACTGTGCTGTGTGCATTTGTGTGGACATTTGGCTTCTGTTAATCTTCATAGGATGAAGTGATGCGTATTTTGTCGACTGGAACATGAATGTATATTTTCCCTAAAAGTCTCTGCGGTCACCCATATGTGAAGTTCTGGATAATCTCAGAGATCAGTGTATAATATCTGCGGGACAGCGTTTTTACCTACAGGATTACTAGAAAACACACCATTAGCACCAATGTTGCAGCAAACATAATGTCCACTGACCTACAAAGCCTGAATTTTCTGTTATAATCTGGACAGAAAGACTCAAAACAGACTTGCAGCTAAGTAACACAACACAAGTTGACTGTACTTGTGGGAGTTTGTGACTTCCTTCATGTTTCTGTGATTGACTCAGCACTAATGAAAACAGAAGAACACCAGTATTACTGTTTGTGATTAAAGCAGCCATAATTTTTATGTAGATTTTTAAGAACAATGTATCAAATGACAATGTGAAAGCCTTTACAGAGCTTCAGTGAGTTTCAGCTCATTGTTCAGCTCTCTGGCTGAACTTTAATGCGTTGGTTCACTCTCACCACTCTCAGTGTAATTTTCAGTCGCAGCAGGCAGCTGTTTTCAGAAACAAAGCCCTAAAAACCCACTGTACGCTATCTGCTCAGCAGCAAATGGCAGACCGACACAATTAGCTACAACTAGCTAGTGAACATGGAGCATTTAGCAGCTGATGATATGCCAAAAACATCAGTTATTGCAGGTTTAAGGACTGACATAATTCACAATAACAACCAGTTGCTTGGTGGTACATATCATGATTAGACTTTGTATTGCTAACTAACGAAAACTGTTCTGCTGTGTGTATATATATATATATATATATATATATATATATATCAGCATGTGCTGCTTATGCTTGTGTGTGTGTTTACTTAACAGCCCTGGTGTGTACAGAAGAATTCATGGTTCATTGCATTACAAAGGAAATACAAAAATACCTCCTTCAAAATGCGGAAATAGATTTTTTATCATTGAGCAGAATGGCTTTTTTTTGTCATTTTGACATCTGAACGCTGCACTGATCCATATTTTTATATTATGTGTAATGTGAAGGAAGTTGCTCCTACTGACAACCCCACAGGAAATTATCCCCCAACTCTACAGAGTGTGGCTCTCACTTGTCACATTTTGCACTTCGGCTTTGTAAAGATTTAACAAAGGAGAAACAACATGTTAATTTTGTTACCTTTGGGCAGAACCAGCTGTTTCCAGTCTTCATGCTAAGCTAAGCTGCTGCTGGTGGCTTCATATTTACTGTACAGACATGAGAGAGGTATCAGTCTTCTCTTATAGCTCTGCAAGAAAGCGAATAAGCGTACTTCCCACAATGTTGAAGTATTCCTTTAATATGAAACTCACGGTTAAAAAGGAAATTTCTGCTGGTCAGTTTGGATGCCTGATGTTTCAAAAAATGTTGTTTTGATAAAGCTGGAGACATAATACAAAATGTCCTCATTTAACACTCCGGAGACTAACTGTGTGTGTGTGTGTGTGTGTGTGTGTGTGTGTGTGTGGCTTTGAAGTCAGTCCATGGCAGTTCAAAGGAACTAGCAGGACACAGATACACAGCTGACGAAACAAACTGTATGTAACTGTGTGTGTGTGTTGTCATGGGTGCGATTTAAGCATATGCTCTCAGTACCCTCCTACTTCCTGGAACATCCTGTAACTTCATTACCATGCTCTCATTAGTTACTCATTTAGACCAATCAGATTTCTCTGTAATCTAATAATTCCGTATAAATTATGGGAGAAATCCATTATTACTGCAAACATCCAGCTAATTGGAACAGGGACGCACCTGCTGTGTGTTTGTGTCCTGTGCATCGTTGGGGTTTAGACGGTCCTCACCGCACCTAAAGATATTAGAGTTTATTTCACTGTTGTTCTGCTGTTTGTGTGCAAGAGAGAGTAATGTGACCATGTGGACGTGTGTGGCCTGTGTTACACCCCTTCCAATAACTAACCTACTCCTGTAAAGTGAGAGCTATGGACTGAGAGACGACTCGGTCAGCTTGACCCAAAACTTATTCAGCACACTGCAGCCAGGCTGTGGTGTGCTGGGAGTTACTTTAACTTGGCTTTGATCATTATGACTCAGAAAGTCTGTGCATGTCTTCTCATTTCACTACAGTCTGTATTTGTCTGTGTGTGTGTTTTAGGTTATTTTGACATTTTTGTCTTCATTTCATAGCTCACAGGAACTTCTAACCTCCTTAAAATACAAAAAACAGTCCAAGTCCATGTGAGATGAACTGACACTCGCATGCCATATGCAGGTTGAAAGAGTTGTTGCTGTGTGTGATCATTCCTCCTGTCCATAAAGTCTGTGAAGTGATTCCTTCATATAAGGACAAAATCCACAGACCAGGACAAAGTCATGCGGTATTTTCCAAAGTTACAGTTTTTTAATACCAAATCCCCTCTTTTTGACAGTGTGTCCTTGCTGAACCATGGTGAATGGATACATCCTGGTGGTCACATGCAGGTTTGTTGTTGGGACAAAACACAGATAGCAAACCTACAGATGACTGTCGGGATGAAGATACCCACTATTTTGTCTAACTCAGACTACTGAGGCCTCAGTAATATATATTATATTGAGCTAGAATGCATTTTTTTTTGTACTTGGACTTTGGATTTTGTCTCCAATCTCTTTCATTGTAGTCATGTTAGGAAGAGATCTCTTCACAGCCGTGGATGAGGAGGAATGATTAGGAATATGGCATTTGAGTGTTGCACTAACATAGACTTAATATATGAAACTATCTTTTAAGGAATTTGATCCCTGATGTCTCACATTCAAATTAAGTTTACCTACTTGCCTTGTAAATAAAGATTTGGCATCAGAATCTCAAGTCATATAAAAGATTAATTATTTTGATATAAAAGGATATATCATCATATCAGATGATGGTTGTACAGAGTCCTATTCTTCTCGTCCTAAATCAACATTGTCATCCTGGTCAAGACAGAGCAGCAGAAAAGGTTATTTGGTTAGAATCCTTATTTCTCACTCACGCATGTTAGCAGTTTTATGTACGGCAACAGAACAGTGTTGTTTTTCAGAATGCATTTATCTGAAAAAAAAAGAATAACAGCAGGCATAAAAATAACAGCACGTCCTTATAATGTTAAACACCAATTAAGCTACTAAAGTTATTGAGCTGAAGTGAAATAGGTAGTAATAGATAGGAAGTGATTGGTACAGAAGCTAAATAATTTCACAACTGATTATCTCTTGTCTTTATTATTTAAGTACTTTGTTTTCTAATATTAATTTATGTTATGATTGTGCTTGTTGTTGCATATCATTTAACCCTTTGAATTATTTGTTTTGTTTAACTCCACACATTTAATTATCTATACAATAACAAAATATTATTGTTATTATTTAAAATAATTGTATTTTTCTTTGGAGCACCACTCAATATAAATGAAATGAAACACTCATTTTTCCTCACACTTCTCCAATTGAGTGCAACTACCATGAAGTCAATCGATGCCCTTGGCTGGAGGAACACCAGATATCTATTTAAAAAAAAAGAAAAACAAATGTTAACATTTGAAAAGGGTGTATAATTTGAACTGCTGCTCTCCTCTGCTGTCACCTGAAATGAAATACTCATTTGTCCTCACAAATCTCCAACTGATTGTGACTGAGCTTGTTGCCTCTACTTGTAAAAATTCGTCACTTTGTTGATTTGTCTTCAGGTACACTTTTTTTGACACTGACAGCAATGAGGGCTACACTGCCTGGAAGCTGTGGGGCTAGGAGAAGGCGCTCTCACACCTCAGACAGCAGCGGACCACAGTTGGAGAGAGAAGTGACTAAAGAGCAGCAGTTGGAGGGAGACCAGTGTCGCCAGGCCATAGCTCGAGTGAAACACAGCACAGACAACAAACAGATCTTCTTGAAAATGAGAGCAACCTTCCAATACCCTTTTCAATAAATCTACATCTGTGTCTAATCTGCAAATCATAACACTTAAAGAATGTTTGCAAGCCCTTAAAAAGTCTTAAATTGTCATAAATGTATTTATGTTCATACAGGTGTCTAATACATCATGACAGAATATATCACAGTGATAAAATACTGCAATGTGTCCTTTTCCTTTAACAAAATAAACATTTGGACAAATGTCAATGTTGTCATTTAGATCATTTGTAAAAATGACAAGTAGCTAAGACTTCAACCTGCATGTGCTTACTTGTGTGGCAAACTGTCTTAAATGTTATTCTAAGAAGCATTTAAAATGTTTAAAAAGCCTTAAATTATAATTGTAATGATGTAATTGTATAACGTAATTGTAATGTATTCACAATGTTGTTTTGTGAAGCTGCAGTGAAGGGGCCCTGGCCTTACGTGTTTACATAAATACTACATCATTTGATACGTAAAGCAGACGTTATGATACCGATAGAGGACATTAATAGTACATTGCCACAACCACATTTTTTTGTAGTGAAGCTAACTAAGCTAACCGCCGGCACCTACCTGCCCAACAGGAAACAGGCCCACTCCACTTCATCCTTTCATCTTCATCCCCATCTTCTTCAGTGCTCGCCAGTGGGTGAAAGCCAACCCCTCTCATTTTAGAACGAGCTTTGTCCGCGTCACGTTTCGCTTCGCCATATTTGCATTTTTTTTTGGTGCTGTGTCCGCCATTTTCGTAGCTTCCTCTTGGATACATGCTTACGCATCTGGCACCTGGTTGCTACGTTTTTATAGAGTCACACCCTGCGCGCTGTTATTGGTTGGGGGCTACACACCCATTGCCCAAAGGTTGACTCCCAGAAACGTCCTGAACACAGCAAAATAAGAAAATACAGGCAAAGGGCAGGTTCTCTGCAGATACAGACTCCAACACACACTTGTAGTGGGTCATAAGTGATGTTGGAGAGGGATTATTTTTTATATAAGTCTATACATTATTTTTGAGGAAAATCCTACTTATTCTGCCTTTAAGAGATGAGTGGGAATGGACAAAGGGAGGAGGAAACTAGAATAGTAAAGAACAGGTCATAAAACAAAGTTGGGGATAGAGAACACACATACACAAATCTAAAGTGCTTGTCTAATTTGAACAAGAGTCCCAATAAACTGCCATATTTGCACTGGTTGTTATCTGTGAAACAAACTGTTGGAATGAAATAAAAACACATCACATCACAAAAATAATCTTGGAGAGTATTACTCATTACAGAGATGATGGTGGGGATTAATCAAGAAATAAATATTCTAAGTGCATAGGTACCATTTGTTAAAAGATGAGGGTGATTTCATTGAATCATTTTTAACATTTACCTGTGATTTTAGCTCATCAATCACAAACTGTGCAACTGTGCTCACTGCCATTTTCTATTTATTACCTTTACAGTTTGTCAGTGTAAAGCACACAATATGAGGTTAAAGACCTAAAACATGCAAAACTATTACTTATTATTAAGATTTTTTAAAACTCAGATGTATTAGTACATAAAAACCATCCCAAGCCTCATTGTCTGTGACTGACTGTAAATAAACATGGATGTACAGCAACATCTGAAGCATTACCCAAAGGTTTCTGTAAAGACTTTTTAAAGCTTAGATTTTAGACTATCCTACTAGTTTTTGGAGCTAGAGTATTCAAATTTGGGCCTTACCTTACCCTTTAAAACAATACTATAAGCATTCAAAGTCGACTACTTTATTAATTGTCAGAATAATCAGTTGAAAATTAAATTATGAAAACAACTGACATTTGAAGCCGAAGACTCAGTATTAAATACTCTATCCAAAGAGAAGTCACATGCATCCTTTTCCTAACACTGTGTACAAGGATGCAGTTAAAGTGTGAAGTTCGCTGCTTTTTCTGCATCACACAAGCTTTAGCAGCCATGTACAGTGTAAAAAACATTTCCCCAAGTGCCAAAATGACACATCGCTTTAGAATTCGAACCCTCTTCCAACAAGCCTAATTTATTTATTACTCAGACAACAGTGTGATGTAATAGTCCTGAATATTAATTTGATCTATCATGGATAGTTTGATTGCAGTATAAATTTACCACATAAGAAAAATAACACAAGATTCATAAATCACGGGCAGATTAAAGTGAAAACAGCAGATTGGAATGTTCCTTCTCCATATTTTCTTCTGCATGTTTTCAAAATCGAAAGCAGGCGTAAACACATACTGTATGTAGTGTGTGCGCACAGAGTTTAAATACAGTTTACCAGTAAACATTCCCCTGGCCTGTTTGACATTTGACCTTTGTGAACTCGTTCTATTCTATTCTTCTCTCCCTCAGCTGCAACAACAATCCTCACTTTGTTTGTGTGTGAGAATGAGTGTGTGCAACATGTGTGTACGTGCATTTTTCCATAAAAAGAAACTGATGGGAATTTATTGATGTTTTGATAATTTTTCAACCTTTAGTGGTCAGAACAAGGGAGAGGAAGGTACGTTTGTGTGTGTGTGTGTGTGTGTGTGTATTTGTTGGCTAAAGAAACTTGTGGCTTCTTAAAGCAACTACGTAATGTTATTCATGTTTTCAAGGCCTTTGACCTGACACTTTAATGGAAGAAAAGCAAGCAGTGATCGGCTTTGAGGGATAAATTGCCATCTCCATTATTAAGGAAGGTTTTTTTTGCACCTGTTTAAAACATTTCCATAATGTGGAGAGTAAGGTTGGATTTGATGTGGTAATCTCACAGATCATCGAGTTACTCAAACTCCTTATTTTTCTACTAAAGGTAAAATATTTGGACACTGGAATGCGGCGTGTGCGGTCTGATGTGTCAGTTGTGAAATATTTTCCGTCTAGTGGAGGCAGCTGAGTATAAGCAGTTTTTTTGCAAAGCTCTGCTGAACTTTTGCACAATAATATGCTTTGATCTATGAGGACTACCTCCACAGCTACTGGTCACTCAACAACATAAGTGAAGCTGCAAAGAAATAAAACCTGCAGTATTTTTTGTTTTTAATTAACATAAAGACTCTAACCCCAATGATGTGCAGCATTTGTCACTGTCAGAAGCTGCTGTCTGTTTTGCTGCAGGTTTGGCTGACCTCCTGGAGGTCACAAGCTCCTGTTGTTTTTTTTTATAAAAACCCATTAAAACATTTCACAGGGACATGCTGCTGTTTGGACGAGGATAATTCGTCACACAGCCTTGAAATATTTAGATTAAGCAGCTGGTGAATGGTGTTGTTTTTCTAATGTGGATTTACTGTATGATGCTGGAGAACTGATGTCAGCTATAGTCACCATATTTGGGTTAATATATAATACTTTTAACATTTGAACCAATTTTCTGTACAAAAAGCTGCAAGTTGTAAGAGGTGAAGTACTAATAATGGTTTGATAATGGTATCTAGTCATTCAGGTATATGCACTGTAATCGCTGCACACACACACACACACACACACACACACTTTTTACATTCTCTCTCTCCTCTTGAGTGTGGTGGTGGTGGTGTGTGTGTGTGTGTCCTTTGTCTCCTACCCTAGAGTGAGGTTTATGTTTGGCGCGATGCTTGAAGGTTTGCTCCCACCGGACACTCATACTGTCAAAACAAGTTACTCTGCGTGTGTGTGTTTGTGTATATAAGCATGCAGGTGTAGTGGGTGTGGTATTTTATTTGTATTTTTTTTTACGCATCAGCACGTATTACTGCTTACAGTGCATGGATGTAGCTGTGGATGGATTGCTTTGTTACTGTGTGTGCAGACTTTATAGTTCATGGTGAAACGCAGCTGTTTGACTTGCTGCCCAGTAATTTGAGACTCTGTAAATTCAAACATTTCACGTTTTGTGCCGCTACACTACTAAGTCATATAAATTGAATGGAAATGCAAATACGCAGTATGTGACAGCTTTAAGGTCTGAAACAACATCACATGAGTTTTCATGGCAATGTAAAGACAAATTACTGATAGTGTATACAGATCACAGCCAGACCCAAACCAGTATTGACAAAAGCGAACAATCTCCACTGTTCAATATTTTTAAGTTGAATCAAATCAAACTCCCTGTGATGAGAGAGTAGTGCTCTAGTGTAAGTAGTGCTGAGCCCACCGATAAATACCACCTGACTCTGCAGCTATACAGAGTCCACTGTCAGCTTTCAGCCGCTTTTGGCTAATTTTTTTAGTTCGCAGGTCCATATGGTTGAGTCCCAACGGCTCTCACTGACCCCTCTATTAAAAAAAAGCTCACAAAGCCTACTGTATGCTACATGTGCAGTGTGAAATGGCAGACAGAATGGCAGAGTAAACAAGAATTGAACATCTAGCAAGCCAAAGAAACTCAGATGTCTTTCACAAGAATTAAACAAGATAAAACAGAAATGAATGCTGGATTTACATGTGTTGGCTGGGGAAAGAAAGGACTCCGGTGGGATGCCCAAGTTGCTTTGCGTTGTTTCTAAAACATGTAAAAGACTTTAGAAAACTATAGTATGCATCATGCAAAGGCTCTTTTTGTATGCTGTAATTTGTTTTGTGCTTGTGTAACATACAGTTACAGTAGCTAGGTCAAAGAAGAAACATATTCTCCAGGGGACAGGTGCAGGGCAACAGACCAAGACTGAGGCCTAATCCACTGTGGCAGTTCTGACGTTGCTCTGACATTAATGCTGTGTATGTATGTGTGTCTATGCCTAGAGGTGAATTGATTTTGTGAACCCGTGACCACTGAGTGCTCACAATCACTAATTTCATGGGTTTATGTATGTGTCTCTGTGTGTTAATGAAGCGTTTCAATGTCCAGCTATCAATCAATTTGATTAACTCAAGGATTGTTGCTATTGGCAACAGGTGGAGGTTGAGGTGTCCACTGTCTTTCTCAGTGCATTTCTTTATTTTCAGTCCTTTTTTCTCTTCATGCTTTCAGTTTCAATTATCCTCTCATTTCATCCATTTCACCCTTTCTTTATTAAATTCCCCATAAATCACACTTTTTGTTCTTTTTCCATCCCGTCTGCATTGCCTGAACATCAATTTCTCTCTTCATCTCCCCTCTCCAAACCAACTATAACTGCATGACGAGGAGCTCCACATCACCAGTTTTAGAGCCTCTCAATTCAAGGACTCAAAAAATGCTTCTGATGCAATGAAATGATTTCAGAAATAATTTTCCTATGCCAATTTTCAGGCCGAGTTTGGCAGCCTGAAAGTTGGCATCACTATATGGTGAAAGTAGTTTGGTAATATGACCACCTCTCCTCCAAAATTGTCGGCATGAAGGTAATTTCATGCAGATGTAACCAAGTCTTCTTAAAGATTGACTTTCTGCTTTCCACAGTTATCTGGTTGTAACACCACAGAAGAAGATGCTTGTTTTGAGTGACAGTTCTGGCTTTCATTCAATCCTTAATCTCTTTCTTTCTCAAGATCCTGACCATCTTTTTTTATTGTTGTTATTTCATCTCTTAACCTCTTCCTTTCATGATGACCTCTCATCATCTTTTTTGTACTTTGCTCTCTACATCTTTTGCTTCATAGCCTCCATTTACCCCCCTACTGCTTCCCTCTTTTCTCTTCCCTTCTCTCCAATAGGAGTAACTCTCCTTGTGCCCTTGTGACTGATGCTAGAGTCCTGCCTGAAGCACTAGATTGCATTTGTGCAGATGGCCGGGAACACACACACACACACACACACACACTGGTTTGCATTAATACAGCGGGCTTGACGGTGCCCCAGTTACATATGGAAAATAGGGAAGCGACAGTGGTTGTGATTAAAATGTGCGAATGTGTGTATGTGTGTCTTAAGGTTGGTTGTTCCGCACATGTAAGCGATGGTAGATGTCGTAAGCTGAAAACAGGAGAGTGTGTGTGTGCGTGCATGTGTGTGTGTGTCCTGGGATGCAAAGACAAGATACAAAGAAAAGTAAAATCCTCCACATTGAATATTTTGTTAGTTCTCACTGCTCAAAGATCTGATTTATGGTTAGGTAGTGGGTTTAGGATTATGGTGAACATTAGGATTATTAGGTTTAATTTGGCATAATGCACAGTTCAAAACAGTCAACAGATTGCCTGCTGCTGTCTGCTGTGTGGAGAGAAATGGGGGAAAACTCGCTGCCAACTGAAATCCTTAATCTTATACAAACAACCTTTAAACTAGCCGGTGGTCTTTAGAAATTCATGAAGATTCAACGAATGCATGACCTGTTTATTCCCTCAAATATTTTCCAACACTAGTTAGGTGAAATAAAACAAAAAAAGTTTTTGTAAAGTGTATGGTAATATACTGTATACTGTGAAAAAAACGGCATCAAAATATGACATCATTCAAGTGTCGTTATATAAAGGATGCTACAGCTAATCTACAGTTGATTAATGCACTGCAGTTTTAATATTTGCTGCAAGACAAATTTAATTTTCTCTATAATCAACTATAATCTAATGTAGGCATCAGTTGGGTTTTAGGATTCTAGTCATCCCTCACCATTCAGCTGCATGTACAGTTATTACACGGTATGTGCACTAATTCTCTGGGTTACCAAGAATCAATGTAATTCCACCATAAGACTGACTGGCTGATGTCAGCCAGGCAGGTGATGACAAGAGGATTAGATGAAAATACACACACACAGCATGGAGTATATGACTTGGCAGTGAACAGATAAGATTAATGCAGCATTTTGGAGAAAAAATCATCTTAAATACAGAGCATTTAATTTAATTATTTATGTAGTCGACATGTTATGTACAATTTGAAAAGATAAGGCACTGTTGCAGTAGAAATAAAAACTAATATAACAGGAGGAGACATAAGATCATCGGAAGTAATAGGAGAAATACTAGGAATAATATTTGGCAATAATGGTTGTGCTATAGAGAGCAAATCATTGTGGAAATTCTAATTATTTATTTTGGTTGCTCTAGCAATTATGATTAAGGAATCTATGTTGCACTTCCTGTTTGCATGTGATTGCCATTACCTTTATTTCTGCACACATGATATGACGCGCACGCTGTTTGCAAAACTTTGTTTATGAAAGAAAATGTTAAAAGGATGTACTGCATACAATTTTCACTTGTATGATAAAGGTGACAAATGTATGTATAATGACTTGAGTTTGAGCCAAACATCTAAGGTAATAAAGAAAAAGAATAACTGTAGACCTTACGGATTAGGTTTGTAGTTATACTTGAACCACATGGCCAACTTGTGTATTTCTGTTGCCTGAGTGGTGGGGGAGCATAGAACTGTATCAAAAGTGGTAACTTTCTTTCTCCCAAAGCCCATGTAATAACCAACTTCAGGCCAGTGTTTTATGATTATGTGGCTGCAGTAAAAATGGTGTTGATAGAGAGCAAAACACGTCAACAGCCAGCGGATTGGTCTGTGGACAGTGTGCATTCACTGAGCTGCAGGTTGACTCCAGATAACAGTGTCCTCAAATGTCCTCAAAATATCAAATGACAACAAAGGTGACCCTAAGCCAAAGATCAGGAAAACAACAAATTTTGACTGTAGATAAGTAGAGATGTTGTGTTACATTACAACAAGTGATGTTTGGTGGTATTTCAAAAGCCCTTACATTTCAGATAAGACATTCTGTTGCAACCTCATCTATCTGACACCTGCCTAGTGAAAGGGTCACATACGAAATGTCTTTATTAACAAATACTTTTTGGATTTATCAACACTGTGAAATACTGTATGATTACCCTGAGAGGAAAGGAATGGTTAGACTTAGTATGTAGCACCTTTACACTATCCTCTATAATTCCCTGTAAACCTCAGCCCCACTTTAAACACACACATACACACAAGAGCTCACTCAAATACCTGATTATTTAAGCATGCAGCAGATAGTCACAATGGATGCGTCTGTAATCAGAACAAGCCAACAAGTGTAAACATGTGCTAATGTTTCTGATTGGGTTGTGTAGGTGTTACATACTGTATCTGCCCTGTGTCTGTTGGTGTGTGTGTGTGTGTGTGTGTTTTGATTGTGTCAAATGTGGCGTAACTTTCTAATCACACATTGGGCTGCACAGAGCATATTTCAAAGCAGGGGAAAATAAACAAAGTGATGACTGATGACACACATGGCACAAACATAAAAAAAAAGCACTCCGACCAGCTGATATTTAAAGTTTTATTTACATTTAGGAAAAACTGGTCTGGAAAAGAGACGTGGGGTGATCAGAGCGTGATGTTTCTCATAAGTCAAATAAAGCCGTATCTAAATTTTCTCCTGTCCTCACTAGACGCTCATTTGGTCTTATTTATGAACCAGAGATGCATGACTAGGAGCCATGACTGGTGCTTGCATTATTTTAGTGATGTGTTTTACATTATGACTGTTTCTCTTGAGTTTGTCCATTTGACATTTGATTTATGACATTCACCTTTACCAACCTGTTATTTCGGGATCATCCCTATGTCCCCAGGGTCCTGTGTTCCCAGCATGTGTGTCTCTTGATATAAACTAACATTGTGAGAGATTGGTAAGGGCTATCTTCGCAGTTCAAATTACAAAAGAACGAATGGAGATGGACGTTTCCAATGCAGTTTGAATTGACTGTAGGAGGGTGATTTCAATATATTGAAAACAGGAAAACATTGAACATTTGACGTAGGTTAAAATATTGCTGAGAACATAAAACCCTTTGAAAGGTCTCCTTAATGTGTCATATTAAGAGGATATTGAGCGGGGGAACATAGGAGCCGAGCATAGAACCCTGGGAACATGGATATGTTCCCGATACTTAATCAGGATTGACTTCTTACAAATGGATGCTTCTTCACAGCATTTTGTACTGGAAACCGCTGGGTTTAGTTAGTTAATTTGGGGGTGCAAAATGGCAAAATTGAAACATTATAGACTGAAAAATATAAACTCCAAAGTCAAGACTGAAGTGTAAACAGCCTGAGAGACTGAGAATTATAACTAACTCCAGTGGCACGTGCAATCCAGTCATCAGTTGCAGTGACACTGTTTCATATCTAAGCAAACATGAACGTCAAAGCTTGGACTGAAAAAGGAAAGCTTCACTCAGTGCAACGTCAACCTCCTCTTTGCTGACTCCAAGCTGCCAGCTACATCAAAGTAGCACCCACTCCCTTAGAAGTACCAAAGAATCAAGTATCCATGAGGGAAAAAAAGCCCTTTGAATATGTTTTCCAGCCAGCCAGACAGACATAACAAAGTCTGGTCTTTGACATCACAGTAAATCATTTTAGGTTTCAGCTTAAAAATTGTTCTTCAACGTTAGTGGTTGAGGAATAAATCATCCTAAAACCAGTCTTGAAAACAAACAAGACTAAGAGTCTATAACCATGCTAGCAGCTCTGTGAGGCTGTACTTAGCCATAGTGGTGCTTTTAAATACTAATGTCAGCATGCTAATGATGATGATTATGGTTTGACATATTGGGAAATGCACTTATTCACTTTTCGGCAGAGAGTTAGATGACAAAATTGATACCACTCTCATACTCGTCCATTAAATATAAGGATACAGCCAGCAACTGGTCAGCTTAGCTTAGCATATAAAACAGGGGGAAACAGCTAGCCTGGCTCTTTCTCAAGGTAACAAAATCTGCCTTCCTGCACCTCAAAAGCTCACGTTATACTGGACCTTGTTTCTTTAATCTGTAAAAATGTAGAAAGAGTACTGGTATGTGTTGTTGTTTTCACTTTAGCGGTCCTCTCTACATAGTCTTCTTGTTTAATTAACATTATTTAAAATACATGTACATGTTAGGGCTGTAACTGTCACCGGTGGTTGTGAAGCAGGGGCTTAAAAACATTTTTGCAACTTTAAAACTGAATCTAATTTTAAAAATGTGAAAAGTCCAAATGTGGCACAAAACGTTCTCCTCCTCCTCCTCTTCCGGAAGAAGAAACTTTGCTCTTATCCTCCACAGCAGGCTGAGCTGTGTCTCATCTCCTACCTCAGGGTAAACTCTCAGTCTGATGCCCAAAGCACTCTTGTCTCCATCCCATATAAAAAATATATATATTAAACAAACTATTCCTATGGTCTCCCCTCTGACACACCAGTAAACCTAAGGCAACTAAAAATGGCCTCTCTTTGAGGAAAGCCTGTGTGACTCTAGTCTGACCCCGCTGCCTCCTCTCTGCTGCAGAGAACACAAGATTTAAGACGATGAGGAGGCAAACTAATTCACTCCAGCTGGAGGCAATGACTGCATGTGTGTGTTTTCAAGCTCTATTTCTTTCACGCACAGCATACAGACGACGGGCATGCACATGCTCACAAACATCTATTTGAATGACTGCACTTTTTCTCTGACCATACTGTCTATACTTGTGTGTGTGTGTGTGTGCGTGTCTGTGTGTGTGTGTGTCTCACATACAAACACATAGGACCTCCGTGAAACCATCTGGACAGCAGGTTGCCATTTCATCAATACCCATAATAACCCCTCTATTCTCCCGAAAGGCTAAGGTTATCAATGGTGAGAAATTAATAAGTCCCAGGTGTGGAGGATGACAAAAAACTAATTGAAAGAAGGTGGAAGGAGTCAAGAAATAGGGATATCTGACATGAAGATGAGCAGCAGGTGTGCAGGTCGTGGTGTCAAATAGCAGCTCCATGTCACAAGTGTCAAGGTCGTATGTTTGAGGTCATGGCAGTTCAGACAATTGCATATTTGTATGTCAGAAATATAACTGCCAAAAATGTCTTTTTCCTGCTCTTAGGATGTTGTCTGTGTCTGTGTTTGTTGTTGGTTTTAATAGTTTTGGCATTGGGATAACTCATTGATCTTGTTGTCAACTATGTTACTACTATTTTTCTCAAATAATTACGTTAAAAAGCCAAATGCCCTGCAGCAGCCACTTCATGTGTATCTGTTCGCCTCAGGGGTGAGAAGCGGAGGTGGTGTGTGTAATGACTAAAACATGGTGCATACACGACATATCACTTGACCTCTAACTTCCTAGCCTAGTCATTTGTGTGCAGGGCAGAGAGCTTGTGATTATAGGTTGCTATTACAGTAATGTGATGCAGAAAGAAGGGTTAAACGTGCAGACTGACACGGCGTCTACGAGCTGTCCTCAAGAGAGGGGGAGGATGGAGCACAAAACAAACCGCAAAGAGAGAGAACGGTCAACTGAATGTCCTCGACTGAAATAGATACGCTACCAGATGGAGAGAGAAGATACAGACAGAGAAAAGGAAAGAGAGAGACAAAATGGCAGAGATAACATGGAAAAAGAAAGGAAGGAGAAATTTCATGCAAGATAAGATATGGGGGTTAAAAAGAGAACAGAGAGTCAGAGATATTTCGCTATACAGAGAAAGTGAGAAAGACAGAAGTGGGCAGTGGGGTGAATGGTTGAAATCAATATATTGATATTACAAAGAAAGTCTTTCCAATATCGACCTGTCACAATATGGCAAATCAATGCAAAATCACATGTAAAATAATGTGATTTTTGCATTATTTGCCAATGAACTGTGTTCCACTGTAATGCAAATATGTAATCTTCAATTATGTGAAACAATAACAACTAATTTTCTTTGTTTTTAATTATAAACAACAGTACGTGCAGTAGTTATCGGATACTTTATATGTTGCTTTGCATTGAATTCACAACAACTGCTGGAAAAACTGAGCTAAAGAAAGAAAAGGATAAAAGACAGAGTCCTTGAGAGGAAAAACAACTTTGTGAAAAGAGACATCAATCTTGAATGCAGATATAAAAGTGTTTCTTTTACCAACAGCCTGCACATATGTTGCCACTTAGTGTAACTCTTTAGCTGATCCAAATAGGGATTTGACTAAAATAAAGTAAATATAGTCCATTAATCATCCCTTATTTATCTGTGAGTTATGCATCACTTAGCTTACATTATATACACTATACTACAGATTTTTTTCAATCAATGTATTGTTTGAGGGCTGTTAGGGCGTATAAGGATCAATAATGAGGAGCTCAGTGCAGAATCTTTGACAATGTGTATCCTGAAATTACATAATCTGTATAGTTTCTATTTGTAAAAGACCGCTTCGTCTTACCTTAAACACAAAATCATCACATTGTGATAAGAAGTTAATAAAATCACAGGATATTAATCTATTGATCAACATTAAATGTTTGGATGTACTGTACAATATTTGTGTGTGTGTGCGTATCAGGTGTGTAAAGTTTGTTTTGTGTTTTACTTTATCTGAACCGAGGATCAGAAGATAGAAGGTGTCGGATGCTGTATGGATTTTGAAGTCCTCTGAGACAAACCTGGGATTTTTGTCTTTATAAATAAACTTGACTGAACTTGTGTTGAATGAGAAAGCAGCTTCGACGTCAGCGTATGTGTGTTTCTTTTTTGGCACTTCTGAAAGGTGTGTGTGTGTGTGTATGGCAAGTGAGTGTCAGTGTGAGACAGGTGGTTATTTGGATGCGAGTGTATCTCTTTGTCTCTGTGGAGCTTCAGCCTTCATCTTGAAGCTGTCCCAGTAGGCGGGGTCTTCCTCCGTCAGAGGTGAGGCCGAGGCGATGAGGTCAGTGAACGACAGCAGCGTAAATGTGGTGGGAGGAGGAAGAGATGGACGAAGAGGCTGAGATGAAGAGAGAAGTAGAGAGTCTTTAAGTCTTTAAGAGAGTCGTAGAAAAGGTTTCAGTCGTAGTCATCTGGACACTGTTTTCAGAATCAAGACGTTTAGGCTCCCATCCGGAAGTCATTCTCAATTGTGAAAAAATTGGTATTGAGAAATTGAAAAATTGATATGAGATTGGAAGTTGTAGATCCTCATTATTGGAGAAGATTAAACCTACAAATGTTTGGCATTCATATTTAATAAATTACTTAAAACTTTATTATATTATTATTATTTATAAAATTATAAAGGTTGTTGTAGATAATTTTCTATCCATAATCTGATCAATTTGTCGTCAAATTCTTATGTCAGACTAAGGATATAGATTGTACCTCACATCTTGTTAATCCAGCAGTAAGATGACTACTGCTTGTTTTACCATTTGCATGTACAGTCTAACTGTCCAACAGAAGTGAACAGTTCACAGAGAAACTAAAACTCATTAGATGATGTTGGTTACACTGTTAAATCTTTTCTCCAAAGTTATTCTGAATTTAGGCTTTTGTAGACACAATAAAAATCAAGATTATGCCCACTGAGTGTCTAAAATTGTCTGCCAAAAAGGTATGTTAGTTGAGCCACTTCAATCTGCAATAACAGATTGTTGTGAACACAACATTGACATGTCATCACCTTTTAAGTTGATATGGCTAACCTTTTAGCAAACATTTGCTTATTTACACATCCAGCAGATACGGAACAACATTTGCATTAATTTGGAGACTTGCTTGCTCTAACTGTGTCTGTCTGCTGTTTGCTGCTGAGCAGGTAGTGAGTGTACAGTGGGTTTTTAGAGCTTTTTATCTAAAAACAGCTGCCTGCTGCGACTGAAAACGAAACTATGAGAGTGAACCAAAACAGTAAAGTTTTAGACAAACAGATAAACGAGATAAAATGAAACTCGCTATAAAGCTCTGTAAAGCTGAGGGGAGCTCCAGATTCAGGTGTTAATTATCTGTAGGTAACCCTTTCATATTGTCACATTGTTTTCACATTGCTATTTGATACACTGTTATTATAAAAATATCAATTATAGCTGCTTTATAACACCCCCTGAAAATCTGACCTCCAGTCTCACCTTGCGGCAGTGATGTACAGGTGTACTCCAGGAAGTGTCAGTACACCATGATATCACTAATGGGTGTGGTTACAGGTGCAACAGACTTGAAACTTTTTACCAGAGAGAGCAGTGAAACAGTACTTTTCAGCCTGATGTTAGGTTACTCTTTAAGCACATCTTCTGCAGGGTTTTAGAGAGACACAGAAACCTGTGCAAAGTTATGACTGCAAATGAAACACTTCACTAACTTTTGAAAATTTCCCTTTAATCGTGCATCCTGAGAAAAGTGGTCCCTCACTCTGAAAGAGTTCAACTGTCAAATGTTGAACATGTTATGTGTCCTTACTGCAGAGCCTGCTTCGTCCGCTGTTCCGAGTGCTACAGCAACATGATGGTCAGCATCCAGCAAGCTCTCCTGCAGAAACACATGCACACACACACACACACTCATCAGCACATGCAAATATAAAGCCTACATATCATACTAAATGACAAAAAAAATCACCTTCACACTTTTTCAAATTCAGGGCAAATACTTACAGATAATACATAAAAGTAGAGCAAATACTACAGTACAAATAACGCACATGTGCATCCTTATCAGACGTTCTGTCAGATATTCACCCTGCATGCGTCCACCTGTTGATCTATTGAATATATGCATGTGAATATCTAGTGTATGTCTGCATGATTTCAAAACAGAGGGAGTGAAGGTTCAGCCAGATAACCACCGCATTTACAAGTCACACATCGCTTCCCGAGCAAAAATGGTGCCTGCAATACCAGGAAACATCAAGCATAAATGTATTCACTGAAAAATGTCAATGCCTAGCTTGAAGATATAAATCCATTCCACAGTATATATGATTAATATGTGTGGCAAAATCAGATTCATATCCAGTTTTCCAGCCTTGCTAATGCGAATCTATGCATATTTGTTTTTCACTGTTGGCCTCCTTATTTTAACATAAAACATGCTATAGATGTTATTCACATTTCAAATGACACACACAGTAAATCCATCCTTTATTTTTATAATGTATCCTGAATTTTTTATCCACGCTATAACTTCTACTCCAAATACAATTTGTGTTGCAAGTGCCTTTGTAACTGGCAAAAATAAGCTTAGACATTAAAGGCCAACAGCTGAGTGTGTATATGTGGGAGTAACAGGTGGTGGTGTGTGTGTGTGCAGTGGGGGGTTAGTTACAAAATGGCAGAGAGTAAGGGAGCATAGAAAGAAGCTCAAAGGAAAAGGAACAAAAATAGAGGGAGAGAAATAGCACCAGGAACTTTATTTAAAATTTTAATATTTTCTCATTTTGCTGTTAAAAAAAGAGGAGAGTACTGGTTTTGTTACGTCTGTTTTGAATATGTGTTATTATGACCCACGGTTTCTGTGTTTAGAGGCCGCAGGGTTGACATCACCAGAGGTCAGCAGGAAGTAATAAGTCTCATAGCTGCTCTCTGATCTAGCCAATCCGCACGCAGTGAGCCAGAGGACACGGTCAACAGCACTGCTGCTCATCTCATCTCTCTGTTAACACTTAGAGCTCTGAGTGTGTCTATTCGTATGTAAGACAAATCAGAGAAATTGATTCAGTTTCAGTTCATTTGACCTCTCAAGGTCATTGCAATCATTCACTGATTGCAAATAATTATGGGTGTCACTGTTCTTAAGGACATACAGATAGATGACCAGCTTCTCTCAGTTGTGTTAGTGCAGCGTGGAACGACCGCCTGTACATTATGTCTTTGTGTAATTGCACTTTACTTTATGATTTGCTTTTATGTAGAGCACATTGTGTTACATTTTATGCATCAATTGTGCTATGGAAATGAAGTTTATAATTATTGTTGTTCGTGTTGTTGTTGATATCATTATTCAGAGTTGAGGACAAATTCAAGGACCTGGTGTGTTTGCCATATTTAACGACAGCTGGGGAAATCTGTAGTCAAATATATCAATGTTTTCTAACCAGACTTGCATACTTTGGTATACCTATAACATTATACCCATGTCTACTTTTTAAATGCACACACACCAACCACATCACAAACACCTAGAGCCCAAGGTAACGTCTTCAGATGTCTTGTTTTGTCCGACCAGTTCAAAACCCCATCGTATGTCATTGAAATGATATAAAACACAGAAAAGCAGGAAATGCTCATATATTAAGATTCTGGTACCAGCAAATGTTTGGCACAAAGGCGACAGGCCTACAACATGTTCTTCAGGTCTGCAGAAGATCTTGTAGATGGAATTGTTGCCTTGAAAAGAGAATTAAACTATTTATTTGGAGTGTGCAGACTTTCCTCCTTTGTGCCCTGCAGTTATATATTTTTTGTCTTGCATCTGAATCTTTTTGCACAAACTTATGTGCGCACACTTGGTCGCTCTTCACCAGCAAATGTTTGGCATCAATTATTTGATTATCAAAATGGTTGTAGATTAATATTCTGTCGAGCAAATAATTATTAATCAAGTTACTATTTCAGCCCTAATTGACAATTTTGGCGTTATTTATCTTTTGGTCTCTTTCTAAAGATGGGCATTTGTGCATTTTCATTCAACAACTGTCCTGA